>NW_023416401.1:8515591-9178368 GCF_014108235.1 Myotis myotis | reverse complement strand
TAGGAGTAAAAATGACGACAATCCAAGGGACTGTGGGAATAGACAGCCTCAGGCAAGTTCCTGGTCTTTTTTCTTAAAGATAAGAGAGGAGGTTACCAAAAAAAATTACCATGAAAATGGCAAACAAGAGCAAACTTGAGCCAGGTGTGACCAATGCATTATATGCATCCCTCTTTTGAATCATTAAAGTGCATTTCTCACACTTCATTTGTTGGGAAGGATAAACTCTTCTGGGAGGGCCTGCCATTGAAGTACCAATATTTATTGCTGTCTCCTCAGGAACGTACTCTTAACCACATGGTCGTGATTATTGCAAAAGTTTACATATTTTTGGTTAAGATGTCCCACTTATTCGTTTTAAGTTCAAGAAGAAAATGCAATTTATGAGAAAAAGGCATAGAATTTGAATGAACGCACCTCAATTTTTACATCCACGCTGCGGTGATGAACTCACTGTTGATGACACTGTTAACTTTTTTCTGTTTGGCAAGAATTCACTTGCCGGTGGAAAGCAGGAATGCCCCTTATTCTGGTGTTTCTTCCTATGCCCCTTAAGCAAAACACATTAGTGATTCAGATTCATTTCTACCCGCACTGTGAAGTTGGTTTTGTCGTCTCAGATGTCATTATTTTTAGTGTTCACAAGACCACCGAGAGAAAGATTACATGATTGCTAGTGATGTATCCCCTGAGAAAAGGAGGCTTAGAGCGGTTAAACCTGGGTCCGGGGAACATGGGAGAGGGCAGAGCCAGGGACCAAGCCAGGATCTGTCTTCTCTCATGGCCCAGCTCTCCCCCCTGGGCCCTGCTGCCTTCTGAGAGCTTGCCCATGTTTCCTGACATGGGAAGGAGGCGGAAGAAAAAAGCAGATGTTTAGAAGGAAACAGAAATGACAGGTGGAGAGAAAGGCAGGGGCCATGGAATCTTTGAGACCCGTCCCTTATTAGATAGTAGACCTGGCTAAAGTTAATTAATTTCCCCAGTGAATTCACTTCCCTAAGCTCTGTATTTTTAAAACTGTAAAATGGGGAGAAATAAAAAGGAATACTACCTACCTAATATGGTCCTTATGAGGATTATGGGAAATAATGCAGATTAAGTGCTGAGCACAGTGAATGTTAGTACTGACCGCTGTTAGAGCTAAGTCAGGAGAGAGGGCCCTCTTGCTCCTCCACAGTGACCTGGGCCTCTCTGTTGGTATTTAGGCCTGTTTATCACTGCCTGTGGGCTAATTGTAGAACCCCTTCCCTTTCCCGGGTTTCCTCTTGGTCCATCTATCAGGCTAATTATCATTTTTTAATGGATCACCTTACTCACCTTGACTACACTCGTTTGAGACATTTAAATAAACTTATATCTTCACAAAAATATTTTGAGAACATTTTCATGGTTGTAATGATATTAAGATATTTAAGGCATTACAATACATGCGGAGCTGGGACCAGGGGAGATGCTTTTTGCTTTTTCCATTACTGGAAATCTAATAACATTGTTACACGAAATAATTTGGATTGTTTCAAGCACCAAATTACCAAGTGGGTATAATAATGTAAGGATGTATGTAACAAAGGCATTCTGTATAATTCAGCCTGCTCAGCACAATGGCTCGAAGAAGTTGCAATATTTTTTCTCTTATTAACAGACTGACCTCATATTTTTATGGGAAAATTGATAAACTTTCCTTCTCGGTATCCTCTTACGATGCATATGAATTGGACTTCAAAGTGGGTAGCCAGTAACCTCATTTCATTCCTCCCATCTGCGGCTCTGACCCAGCTCTTTAAAGAAATGCAACATCAGCACCCCTCTCATCTTTTCCTTTCGCTTGCCTGAGATCTAAGCAAAATGTCCCTCAACCCCATGGGTGAGGTTGGGGTAGGGAGACATTAACGTTCTCTGCTATTCTCTTTAATTTCAACCCGTTTTGCCTTCCCTGGAAGACATGGTGATTGGAAAGAGCAAACTAATAAAAGAACCCTGGGCAACAGGACGGGACCCTTCCTAGTCTTGGTTCTACCAGTTGCCGTGCGACATGGAATAAGTCCTTTCCCCTACCTGGGTATTTTCCTCATTTGTAAAAGGAGAAGCTTCTACAAGGGACTATCACATAACACAGGTGTGAGCGATGGCTTAAGGGGACTTTAATGTTTCGGAGTCAAGTGAGTCTGCGTCACTCACCCTTTTCTCCCGTTGACCTTTACGAACAGGGGGCTTTGTTTGATGCGGGCCTGGCTAATTGCAAGGAGTAGAAATGTCACAACCTAGTGCAGATGTAAAGGGAGGCTGCTGAAGGACTACGGGGACTAGCGTGAAGGCATCCAAGACAGGAAATGAAGTTCTGTCAGGCCACAGGGAACTGAGGAAACCCAGGAACCGAGCTGGCCAGTCCAGTCTCAGGGGGGCTCAAGGTTTCTCAGTGCTGCTTCATTCGGGCATTTGATTCCTTCTGCAGACTGGTTTCTTCTACTTAATTTTGGATTTTCTGCTTCCTTATAATTCTGAGCTATGTTGGCACAATGCGGACTCATCTTTATGAGCTTTAACTAATAGTCTTCCATGATCCAGTTTCCTCAGACGCTTAGAGACCCCTTTCTTCTATCACCTGAAGAAGAAAGAGCCAGTTTGGTTCAGGCATCCACCCCTGGTGCAATCTGTGGTGGCCAGGGGTCAGAGGGTGCTCAGACATACTCCTGTTGAGGGCTGGGGACAGGGCAGTTTCTTTAAAAGGGAGTGCGACAGGGATGGGCATGTTCACTAGAGATCTAAGGACAATCCGATGTAGGGGCTCTGGGCCTTTAGCTAGACTTCTGTATTATTTATCAAAATCCATTGGTGAGATCAGAGTGGCAGAGACGAGTGAGCCTCCTAGTCAGGTAGGCGCTCAGCAATACTCACTGAAGCCCCTCACAGAGGGAACATCCACGTACTCAGTAATCTGTGTAGAGTGCCTAGTGTGGGGCCTGCCACAGACTGTGTGCTCCATAACTGCTGGCTCCCTCCTCTCAAGGAATTTCAGTCATGTTGCGGAGACAAAATAACCATTTATCCAGTAAAATACAGGAAAAATGAGGTGGGTCATTGGCTTTCAAAGAAGAGACAATTTGGGGCGGAGGGGGGTGCTAGGGTTGTTGAGCCTTGAGTAGAGGATAGAATTCAGAGAGACTATGGAGGGGCGGGGATGGGGGGGTGGTGGCGGGATGAGGAATGCCTGCAGATTTCAGGAATATAACAAGGCACAGAGGCCAGATGCTGAGACCTGTGGAGTAGAGAGGAGACCACTTCTGGTTGGAGAAGAGGGTTTGCCAAATGAGCAGCAAAAGCTCAATCTTTTGGGAAATAAGAACCTACCCAGGGACGACCGATCAGTTGGGTAAAAGGTAATGCAGTTCATTGCTCAGGCAGACTCTAAGGCAGTGGTTCTCAACCTGCTGGCCCTTTAAATACAGTTTCTCATGTTGTGACCCAACCATAACATTATTTTCGTTGCTACTTCATAACTGTAATGTTGCTACTGTTATGAATCGTCATGTAAACATCTGATATGCAGGATGGTCTTAGGCGACCCCTGTGAAAGGGTCGTTCGACCGCCAAAGGGGTCGCGACCCACAGGTTGAGAACCGCTGCTCTAAGGCATTGGTCGGGCATCCTGGACTCAGAAGTGCTGTCAACAGCACAGTCTGCCACAAACTCCAGTAGACAAGGCTCTTTATGAGCTGTTGTTGAGATGATTTAGAGGCTGTTGGTCACACAGCCCAATCCTGGTACAATGTGGGCGGCAGGGACCATTGGGGCCACCTCAGAAGCTGGCTATCATACCCTGAACCTTTAAGCAAGACAGAACTTCCCTGAGCCTCATCTTCCTCTCTATTACATGGAAAATGCTGGCTAGAGGTGCTGACTTCATGGGGTGTTATGAGGATCTAGTGAGGTGATAGATGAGAAAGCCCTTTGTAAACTGTGATATATTCTGTGTCACTGATGGGGAGGTGAGGAGTGAACGCCAGAGGCAGCCCAGAATTCCAGTTCAATCAAGGGACAGACACAGGCTATCTTAGGCCACAACACTCTTCCCCTCCACACAGACACTCTAGGCTGCTTCTAGGGCTTGCAGATTAAGACCATGTAGAGTTTGGGGTGAGTGTGTTTAATTTTTTTTGACATAACACATTTTATGTTTCTAAGGAAAATGTTAAGCCTCATTGCAAAGTTTGAAAAGCTTGAGGACACCAACTTGTTCTCACCATACAATTTGTTAATGAATCAATTGTTCATGTATTAAACACATATGGATTCAATTTTAATGAAATGATGCAGAACTTGGAAAGAAATACTATAGTTTTAGCTGAACTGAATGTAAGGACATTGAGTCGTGTGACCTAATAAAAAACGCCCTGTGTCCTGAGCTGACCCTTGTTTGGTTCAACATCAGCGTTTGTCCACAGGCAAAATATTCTTGCTCACAAACTGGCTGGGACCATTTCTCCTTTGCATCTGTGGAACCTATCTCTTGATAGGTGTTGTTGTGCAGATAGAATTTGTAATGAAAAAAGGACACATATGTAATACCCTTTGTAATACTTTAAGCAATAAAAAAAAAAAAGAATTTGTAATGAAGGTAGGTGAGATCATAATGCTGAGAGTATAGTGTTTGGGTAAGCCTCTGGCGCCCAAAACAACCACTTATAGTCATGGCATATCTTCTAGTTGCACACTCTTTAACTTACTTCTCTGGCCTTATTGTATTTTAAAATATATATTTTTATTAATTTCAGAGAGGAAGGGAGAGGGAGAGAGAGATAGAAACATCAATGATAAGAGAGAATCATTGGTCAGCTACCTCCTGTATGCCCCCCACTGGGGACTAAGCCCACACCCTGGTAATCAAATCCTGAACTTCCCAGTTCAGTGATAATGCTCAACCACTGAGCCATACTGGCTGGGCTACACTGTCTCAATTTATAAGGTGGCTTTGTGTAAGGTGGCTTTGGCCACTGCCTGCTTCTATATAACTTTTATGATCTCTACTTTTAATGTTCCCAAAGTTATAGTTTTTAACATTTTATTATATAGCATAATATATCTGGCACATTTTATATAGTTAGTGCTATTAGGGCACTCTCATTTTCCCTTTTGAAAATGATGGGGCTAGACGCAGTGCTCTCGGAGAGCCCTCTTAGTGTATCCTCTGATCGTAATACCTGCTTAACAAAACCTCTGGGAACGAAGCCTGTTCCAGATGAAGTCAGGTAGGCAGAGAGTTGGAGAGTGACCCATTTAAAACTGCCTCCTAGAAACTGAAGCTCATTAAACACAGAAGTTCTTGGTGATGCGGAGCTTGGTGGGGAGTTTGCAGTGGAGGGAGGGGACCTGGCAATAGGAAGCAGCTAGTCCCATCCGGGAAAGACTGGGAGTCCATCGAGGAAGGCCACGGAGTAAGATGCAGGGAGCCTGAACCATGACAGACACGTGGAGGCATAAAGAAGCCCTTCTTCAGATATGCTACCTGCACCTCCCCCAAAGGGGCCAACGTACTTGAATGTCACACCTCTTTATTTTTTAAATTTATTTTCCCTTTATTGATTAAGATATTACAAATGTGTTCTTATCCCCCCAATGTCCTCTCATTCCCCCAATCCTGCCCTCACCCTCACCCCCTGTTGTCCACATCCATCGCTTATGCTTATATGCATGCATACAAGTCCTTTGGTTATCACACCTCTTTAAAGAGCCAATGACAGGTTGCCTTAGGGACCCTCAGAGCCCGACTCTAGGTGCAAGACTTGGCCCAGTTTTTCTGTCCTTCCCCAAGTCCCATGGGGTCGGTCCGCTATCCATCACACTGACAGAGCTTCTTGGCTTTTGTTTTCTTCTTTCTCTTTTTTCTTTTCCAGAGCTCCTCACAGGGGCTGGTTGGCAGGCAGCTCAGGGCCCTGCTGCGAAGGCAAGTCTAACAAGCTTGTGCTGATTGATTAAACAGGACAGGCGAGGGGTGATGCCAGCATGAAAATTCCTCCCTGTGATTGTGCTAAGGGTTGGGCTTGCTAATGAATGGGGTCTGATTACGGCCCAGCCTCTCAAGTGCCTCCTGTTGCCCCAATCTGGGGACTCTTCTGCTTCGAGTGCATCTTGAAAAGAGGTGCAGAGTTCTCAGCAGGATCTAGTGTGGAGGGGCCGCGATATTTTTAGCCCACTTGTTGCTCTCAAACCTCATCTACACTGTTTGGAGGTGGAAGGTGATTCTACCTGCAACCAAAGCCACTTACTTCATAAATCCTGAACATTTAGGCCTGGGGGTTCCAAATTGGGATCAAGCCGGGAATCTCTGAGAGTCCATTGGGAAGCCTCAAGGGTGTAGTTACTTCTGGCAAGGTCATCTCTTCATTTAAAGGGCTTGTTACTACAAGTGAGGTTGACCTGTAGTTCTACCCCATCTTAGTTAGGGAAATACTAGGTGATGTAACAAACAAACAACCGTAAGATGTTAGTATCTTCATGATAAATGTTATTTTCTCACTAACATCGCATGCGCTGTTGGTGTGCCTAGCCAGCAGGCCGAGCTCCTCCACAAGGTGACTCAGGGACCCCGGCTCCTTCCATCTTGTGGCTTACATCCTCTGTGGCCTTAGAGTTCTTTGCTCTAGTCTGCTGAGGACTACAAAATCCATGATTTAAAGGTCATTCTTGCACCATGATACTAAATGACAGAGAATTCAGGAAAATGACAGCTAGTCCGTTTTCTACCTTCCAGCAACGCTCCCGCTACAGATGGCACATGTGTTTGGTGGTTAGATATCCATCTCTGTCATGCTCCTTCAAATAGTTCTCAGAAGTTTCACATCGTAGATCTCAGAATTTTCCTTCTCTTCTTTGAATTTTTATAAAATGGATAATAGAATTGGCAGCTAGCTAGAGTAAAAAAGAGTCAAACACATTTTTTAAAAATATATTTTTATTGATTTCAGGGAGGAAGGGAGAGGGAGAGCAGGATAGAAACATCAACGATGAGAGAGAATCATTGATTAGCTGCTGCCTACATGCCCCCTACTGGGGATTGAGACCACAAACGGGGCATGTGCTCAACCACTGAGCAATACCGGCCCGGATGACAAAATTTTCAAAGAAGACTTGTAATTGAAACCTGGTTCCAACATTTAATAATAGTGTAAATTTTGGACAATTTACCTAAAATTTATGAGCTTCAATTTTCAGACTTGCAAAATAAGGCTAATAATATTCTTTATAAGTTTAATGAGTGGAGATGACACATATGAAAGACTTGACATATAGTAAGTGCTAATTAAATGATAGATTTTATTTTGATTTCAATAATATCATTGCCAATGGATTTGTCAGTTAACACATTACTGTCAAACACAAAATTTCCTCAAGTTAGAGATGTTATTTTCTGTAACGTAAATTAGTGTCTATGTATTCATAGACAGAGTTAGAAGTCCCTTTGAAGTCATCATATTTGATTTCTGGGGACACCAAATGATTTATTCATGGTCACAGAGGTTGTTAGTGGCATAGATAAGACTAAGTCTCGTGTCTTTTTACTTGTAGCTCAGTGTGCTATACAGCTCTTCTTCTTACATTTCTGAACATTGAGCATACTAGAGCTGTGGCTTCTAAGGAGGAACTTTTCAATGACCCACATGTCTGCTTTGGTTGGGTATGATTTCTAGACTAGCTGTCATTTTCCTGAATTCTCTGTCCTTTAGAATCATGGTGCAAGAATTACCTTCAAATAATGAATTTTGTTGTTGCCAGAGAGGTTAATACACTACCCAGTCATTAAAACGTGACTTTCAGTACATTTTCTCCTGAAAAAAGTAGTGCTTTAAAGAACATGCTATTTTAGAATCTCTAAATGCCACATTTTAAATGAATATTTTTCTCCCTTTCTAAACCATTGGGCCTCGTTTTTTTCAATGATTTTCTATCAAGAACATGCTATCTCTCTGGTGTGTGTGTGTGTGTGTGTGTGTGTGTGTGTGTGTGTGTTCTCACTCATTAAATATAATATAATATTCTTTAATGAAAAACCCAAACAACTCAGTGAAATTGTTTGGAGAGAATTGAATTTCTGACAAACATTACTAACAAACTATAAACCTCCAGCTCTGACTACATGGTCAGGTGTTAAATATTAATAGAAGGAACGAGTAGTCATTGGCAGGCATTGTCCCAGATGACCTGGATCTAGCACTATTTTTTCTTCTCTAAGGTGGTCTTTGTGAACCTCAGTAGAGAGGACTTTATAATCAGGAAATATAATCTCACTACCTTGTGTGCCTTGAGGAGGGCTTTTGCAAGTGAGTGCCTCTACAATCCAAGATGACCAGGTGAGACTCACCACCTCACCAGACTTCCCCAGGTGGAACACTGTAGGATGTGGGAAGATACAAAGGATTCTTAGCATTAGAGGGCTGGAGGGTCATAAAATCAGAGACTGGACCTGTCTCTGGGAGGATTAACTCCTCTAAACCACACTTCCAAAGGATGGTTTAGGCTTAGGTCTTTTAATAGAGTATATCCCGTTTATGTTCCCTTTTCTATTTCTATCTCTTCCCTGTTTTCATGCATCCCCTCCTTTAAAATTCATCAAACTGGATCTCTCCATTCTCAGCTTCAACAAAGGCCGTCTCTCTTCCATCTTATCCTCGGAAGCAAAGGTGGGGTGCTTGGTCCCTCCATTTCTTGTCAATTAAAAAGCTTTGTTCTATGGTCAGATGGTAATGGAAGTGCTCCTTGGCTTGGCTGCAATAGATTGATTGGACAGAGTGTGTTCTGGTCCCAATAACCACAGCCCATTTCCTTTTGTTCACCCAAGAAGCAAGCACATTTGACCAAAGCGAGAGTTCTAAAAGACAACATAATCTAATATCACACGAAGAATGGAGAGCCCTCGAATTACCATGGAGTTCACTTCACCTGTTTGAAAATATTTAGCCCTTGCATGATTATGTTAAGGACAATCTGACTTCTTCCTAGGCCTACCTGGCCTTACAGGGTCTCCTGCCCTACTTTCTATAAATGTTGGGCACACTCACATTGCTATCCAGGAAGTGATGCATTAGTCCCTGTTTTCTTCTATTCAAATACACCTAATGTCCTTAAATATGGGGATTTGTGTCCCTCCGGAAAGATGGCTCCAGAAATCATCTGAGTTTGGGATACTTCCAGAACCACTCATTGGGGAGGAGGTAATTTCACTGGTTAGCTCAGTCTGGGTCTTCTGTCCAATTTTGGGTGGTGGGGGGCTAACCCACCCCAAACATAGGGATCTGGCAGCATTACCTTCAAATGGGGAAGAGGATGTTTCTCATCGGAAGGGATGCTGTGCAGCTTGTAAGTTTCCACATGTCTACTCTAGGAGGTATGGTGTTCTAATGAGAAACAACGAACAATAACAGACAGTGTGTAATTAAATACTAAACGCTGAACCCAGGAGGGCAGTGTGCAAAGAGCTCCTGAATGGAGGGAAATCAGAGATGAGGATAATGAGAGCACATTTCATATAAAGGTGTCCTTTGACCTAGATTTAGAGAATGCTATCAGGCAGATAATAGCAAATAAAAGAAAGAAAGACACAGGCAGGAAAACGGAGGGAATTCATCGCAAAGCATGGCTCATCCCAAACAAAGGATGGTATAACACACCATAAGCCACCTTAGCAGCTCATTTTCTCTGCAAATTTATCAATGAAGTTTTACTTCTGGGGATTCCCTTGGCTTTCCCCCAAGACTCCATCAAAGCACTTTTTGCATCTGGGGAACCTGATGCCTATGAAATGGTGGGGGTTGTGGTGACTGGAGATGAAGGGAGAAGAGAGACTTCATGACCAGCCTTCTTCATCGGCAAAGGAGGGAACCATTCAGGAACCATGGCAGCCCCTTTCTCCTCCAGCCCCTTTCTCACCTGCTGGTGGATGCCTGAAATGGTATCAAGAACATAAGGCTTATGAAATGGCTGATGTGACTATTCCTGGATTGAGGGGCTTTGGGACAAATTCTCTCCTTCTTTCTGATGTTCGTGAATGAGATCAGATCCTTGGAAGGTCAGATTGATAAGGTTAGTAAAGGGCTAGAACAGCGGTTCTCAACCTGTGGGTCGCGACCCCTTTGGCGGTCAAACGACCCTTTCACAGGGGTCGCCTAAGACCATCCTGCATATCAGATATTTACATTACGATTCATGACAGTAGCAACATTACAGTTATGAAGTAGCAACGAAAATAATTTTACGGTTGGGTCACAACATGAGGAACTGTATTTAAAGGGCCAGAAGGTTGAGAACCACTGGACTAAAATGAAGCAAATATTCCAGGGGATGAAAGAAAGTGGGAGAATGAGTTCAAAAGGAGGAACAAGCCTGAGTCAGGGACAGAATACGTAGTTACTTTATACGCTAATGAGCTAGTGGTGTGGGGAGGACTGGGTGCCTGATAAATCCATGTCCTTCTGTGTTGCAATATGGGAGAAACTCATAACGTATTCTGGAAAGCAATGTAAATACCCATTTGTAGGTACATCTCATTTTATGTGCTGTGTGTTTCTGTGTGTGTATACATCCTGTTGTCTCAAGAATTGTGTGACCTTTTGCTCTTAGAGCCATGTGATGCTTGGGGAAGAATGTCACAGTGGATGGGTGTGTTCTCAATCTAGTTCACAGCACATGGCTTGGCAAGTGAGCTACAGAGTGGGGGCGGGGACAGGGAGCAGCTATGCTCTCTAGCCTGCTTTGGGCATAATCATGAGAAAGGCTTTGCAGGGGGCCCTTTGCAGCTTGCTCTGAGCCATACTCCCATGCTTATTTTGGGAGCAATGGAGACTCAGAACCCAGCATGACACTTGCATGACAATTTATTTTTAAAGGGATTACAAATATGTTACTCCTTTAGTAAGAAGTCAAAGCTCTGCTGGTATATTTTATAATCAGTTACCAGCACCCTCCAACTCTCTGAAATAAGCTAGATTACATTTTAATGCAATTTGCATTTGTGATTTCATTGTCATTAAATCATCAGGATTTTTTTTTTTTTTTTTTTGCTGGCACGTAAGACATGCTCCCAATAGTTGTCTGTTCCAAAGCCATGCTAGGAGATCTGTCACAGGTACCTGGGGGTGGGGGTGGTGGGGGATGGGGTGCGTGGAGTGCTTCTCATTGAGGCTGGCTGGGAGTTAATATCCGTTCTCACTTCTTGAGGCATTTACTCCCAGGTCTCCTTTTTTATTATGAGTCATCTTTCTAACACCACAAACGGAAACTCTGATAAAGTAGAAGCAAAAAATAAAAGACAGAATGATGGAAAGAGGTATATTTTGAAAAATTTTTGGTGGTGTAGAGTATGGACTTGAGAATTAGACATGGCTGGTGGGTTCAACTCCAAGATCAATAATTTACTATTAATCTTGGGCAAATTACTTAACTTTTGTAAGTCAGAGCTTCCTTATTTATAGAGTAGGGATCGTACTTTCTTCCTCATGGGTCTGTTATAAAACTGAAAGACACTGCATATAAAGTACCAGGTAGTAGTACTCACTAAGAGTTAGTCCCTCCTTTACTTAAAGCAAAGGCAGGGATATTCCAGCTTGTGAAAGAGGCGTATTTATTTTATTTGGGGTGAATGATGTACCCGTCAGAGTAGGCCCGATGCTGCTGCAGTAACCAACAGTCTCCAAATTTCAGTGACTCACAAAAACAAAAGTTTATTTTTTGTTTGTGCTACAGGTTCACTGTGGGTCTATCACATCGTTCTTCCTCTTCACTGTGGGAACAGGGGGATGGAGCGTCTCTATCTGGAATGTACTAATCATGATGGCAGAGGGGAAAAGCTAATGACCATGAGCTGACTCTTTTACCTCATGTGACACATAGCACGTTGCCCACATTTTATTGGCCAAATCAAGTCACGTGTCTAAACATGCTATTGATGGGGGAGAGATGTAGGATTCTTGACCCATCTGTGTCTGGTGGGGCTGACTTGTTGGGAGCACGAAACTGAGGTCTGAATCAGGATGTGGCACAATAAAGCCCCAATAAAGCAAAATCTTATGGGAGGCCCAGGAACACACATTTTTCGTTACTTTCCATAGGTAGTCCTGGTGTGCACAGTCAAGTTAACAGAACCTGTGCTAAAAGGTTAAGATTGGCCTAAGAACCAAGAAAATTAGTAAGCTGATAAGCTTTGGAGGGAATTGTTAAAAATAGATAACTGCTTTCCCCCCCCCCCGTAATTCTTACAAGTGTCTCTTTATTTTCATTTTTTATTTTCACTGTTACACTTTTATTGAATTGTTCCATGGCCTCCTTGTTTGTAATTTAGGAAGCAGGTGCACTGCATACTTTATGTCTCCAAGGGAAATGAATAACTAGGTTGCTTTTTAGTTATTTGTGGTCCTTCATGGATTTTTTTCATTGGGTCAGTGGTTCACAATGGAAGACATCATCACCACCGTTGACGTAAATCTTCCTGGGATGCCTAAAGATGGACATTGGGGAGAGTCAGGCCTTGGTTAGCCATTTACTGTGGGTACTGTCTACCTTCTGCTGTATAGGTTGTCTTCGGTCAGCTTTCCATTGCTTTGTGAATCAATCAAGAATAGTGGGTTTACCTTCCCAGCATACTAGCTTTTCCCTGTGGCACAAAATAAGGCCATGGAAGAAAACCACAGGGCAGGGGTATGAGGGAGAAGGCACAGAGAAGCAATGGGGTAAAGGAGCATGTCTCAACTGAGCGCCCTCACTTCAAATTGCCTCCTCGACGATGCTAGTTCTTCAGTCTCCGTTAGTCACATCTTCCATTCCCAGATCTTCCTTTGACCCAAAAGAGGGGCCCAAGTCAACACCTCCCCACATCCTACTGGGGAAGAGAGTCCATGCAAATCACCAGGACGCTCTCAGCCTGATCTAGCCTCCAGCAGACTGAGGGAGGGTGTGCCCCAAGGGCTGCAGCATCAGCACAGGGGAAGTTTGTGTTAATTGCAGTTTCTCCTGCATTCCCCCACTTTGTCACCCGCATGAGCATGATCATTGGGTACTTTATTTACTCAAAGGGAAAACTGACAGAAAACTAAAAAAGGACCTTACCGTGTGTATTTAGCAGGAATGAAAACCTTGAAGCAAAGTGAAACTCTGGCTTTGCCAGTTGGTGAAGAGGATTTGGGGGGTATAGTTCCAGGAGTTTCCTATTCCTAAAAACATACCTGGCTTGAATGACAGAAAAAGGTCAATCATACAGTGAGTGAGTGATTGTGCGTTGAAATTCAGCAGAGAAATGGAATGGATATACGGAGGGGGTAGGACGTGGAGAGAAGTGTTTATTTACTATTATTTATTTATTTATCCTCACCTGAGGATATCTTTTAACATTTTTAAAATTGATTTTTTAGGGAGAGAGGAAGGGAGAGGGAGGCTGCCTCCTGCATGCCCCCCTGCTGGGGATTGAGCCTGCAGCCCAGGCATGTGCCCCGACCAGGAATTGAACTGGCAGCCTCCCCCGTGCATGGGTTGATGCTCAACCACTGAGACACACTGGCCGAGGCAAGGATATTTCTTCCAATGATTTTTGGAAAGAGTGAAAGGGAAAGAAGAGAGAGAGAGAGAGACAGAGAAACATTGATGTGAGAAAGACACATCAATAAGTTGCCTTCTTATTTGCCCAGACTGAATCTACAACTCAGGTACATACCCTTGACTGGGAATCAGACCTGAGACCCTTTGGTCTGTGGGCCAATGCTCTAATCACTGAGCAACACCGGTCAAGGCATACTTTTATTTATTTATTTATTTATTTATTTATTTATTTATTTATTTAAAAATATATTTTACTGATTTTTTACAGAGAGGAAGGGAGACGGATAGAGAGTTAGGAACATCAATGACAGAGAAACATCGATCAGCTGCCTCTTGCACACCCACTAATGGGGATGTGCCCGTAACCAAACTACATGCCCTTGACTGGAATCGAACTTGGGACACTTCAGTCCGCAGGCCGACGCTCTATCCACTGAGCCAAACCAGGTAGGGCTATTTATTTATTTTTTATGGACGTCAATGGAAATGATCCAGGAGAGAGGGAGTAAGTAATAATGCAGAGGAGGGGACAATAGCGGGGACAATAGCAGGGACAAAGGTCTGATTAGCAAGAAGCAACGGTATGAGTGCAGGGGTAGGAGTTGGCTTTTCACAGGAGGAAGGACAATTCTTTCACTGTGTCAGGAAAGAGGGGAGAGAATCAGGGCGGATGTGCAGGGGGCTTGGTAGATTACGTGGGGGGGAAGATGCAGGTGCTCCTACGTGCTTTAGGTATCTCAACACTTTCTGGGTGATGGCAAGTGCTGGAGTGTGGTTTTGATCAGGGGGCATGCACTGGAGATTTGAAGATAGAGAAAAGATGTAAAATAGCTCCCGGGAATGTTAAAGGGAAATCGCTAGGGACTTTTAGTAGGATTGCTGGGCAGTGGCCAGCGCTTATCTAGGATTTGAGTCATTAGATTAAGGTGACTTGACATAATAATATGTGTGGTTTAAGTTTTTTTTAATTTATTTATTGATTTTAGAGAGAGAGGAAGTGAAGAAGAAGGGAGAGAGAGGGAGGGAGCGAGAGACATCAGTTTGTTATTCTATTTATTTATGTTGATTCTTGTATGTGCCCTGATTGGGGATCAAGCCCATAACCTGATGTATTGGGATGACACTCTAATCAACCGAGCTACCTGGCCAGGGCTATGTGTGTGTGTGCTTTCCTAGAAACATTTCGTGATTGGAGAGAAGGTTCCAAGGATATAGCTATTTTAGTTTGACAAAGGTTGGGGTTTTTCTAGGGGTGTGGAAAGTTGAGTTGGGTGGGGGCCGGGGGCAATGGAGCTAAAGGTGTTTTCACTGGAAAGCTCAGAGGGATTACCTGGCTCAACACAGGTCACACAGCAAGGTAATGGCAAAAGCCCACAGTGTAAACCCAGGTCTGTAAACCCATTCCCCCATTATCACACCCTAATAAGTTTAGGCTGAGAGTTTAGGCTAGGTGAAGAAGAAAGAGAGGCAATGAGGGGGTGATATTTATCCAGCCTGAAGTGTCTGGTCCAATATTATTATTGCTATTTTGTTATTTGAAAAGACCTGAATTGCAAATATGTTGCCGCGTAAACCTTGAGATGTCTCTTGTAAGTTAGCAGGTATCTGTATTTAAGGAAAACGCCCCCACAGCATCTTCACACCCAAGGAGACCTGCTGCACCGACTCAGGGAGTATTGATTAGGGTGTGCCCAGAGCTCCGAGGAGCCTCAGCAGCACCGTCTGTAAATGGACAGTGAGGCATGAAGTCATAAAATGTTTTATGGGAAAACCCATGAAAACTTCAAGCCTTCTATAACACGGATTAAGAACAATTTAAATAATTCATATTTTATTGCAAAATGTCAGTGCCTATGAATTAGTCAATTTCAGATCGATTTTATTTGTGTAAAATTGTCATTTTAGAAACTGGATTTATGGCTCACAGTGACCTCTTTCAATGTGAAATTATTGCAATATTAGTGGTAAATGCACTCTGATTGAATCTATATCATTAATCAAATGTTCCCAAATTGCACTCCTAATTATGTCTCACAAGATTAAGTAAAAAGACCCAGAGGATGCTGGCTGCTTTTCAAGGCCTCAACAAGGAGGAGGAAATGGTGACCCTGGAGGACACTGGCTATTTTTTTTGACTGCCTAGAACAGTGATGGCGAACCTTTTGAGCTCGGCGTGTCAGCATTTTGAAAAACCCTAACATAACTCTGGTGCCGTGTCACATATAGAAATTTTTTGGTATTTGCAACCATAGTAAAACAAAGATTTATATTTTTGATATTTATTTTATATATTTAAATGCCATTTAACAAAGAAAAATCAACCAAAAAAATGAGTTCACGTGTCACCTCTGACACGCGTGCCATAGGCTCGCCATCACTGGCCTAGACTCAACCTTCCTAATGCCGCGACCCTTTAATACAGTTCCTCATGTTGTGGTGACCCCCAACCATAAAATTATTTTCGTTGCTACTTCATAACTGTAATTTTGCTACTGTTATGAATCGTAATGTAAATATCTGATATGCTATATGTGTTTTCCCATGGTTTTGACTCACAGGTTGAGAACCGCTGGCCTAGAGTCTGAACACCCTCCTGTGTTTGAGGACTCTGCCCCTGATGAGTTGTGGGAGGAGGCAGAGAAGGTGGCAGGGTGGCAAGCTGAAAAGGCTAGATACTTTCCCAGTGTCCCTTGCAGTTGGCCTGGACATGTGACTGAGGCCCAATCAATCAAACCCCGCCCCCAGATTTGCATAGTTGCTAATGAAGCACAGGAGGAGGCAGTGGTGGGTCCATTCTGGAAGCAGGTGATGGCAGAAGCAATGGTGGCCAGTGGCAGGCATGATGCAAGCTGGCATCATGTTCTTCAATTGTAGCAGAGGCGTCACTGTAAGTCAGTCATAAGTAGGATGACAATGCATCCTAGTTTGCCTGGGACCATCCCAGTTTATGCCTGTCGTCTTGTGTAATTATTGATAGCATCCCTCTTTGCTTTCAGAATTGTCCCAATTGCAACAATTGAATGATTGTTAAATTATTAAATTTACTAATATGATCACTTCAGTCATAAGTTAGATCCTTTATGCCTTCAGCCTCCTCTCAGATGGTCCCCTTCACCTTCTTGCTTTGAAATTAGGCTCTTTCCCGAGACACTTCCTTGTTTGCATCTCTCTCCAAAGGCGACTGTCTTACAAGGAGGCATATGTCTTTCCTGTCATCCCTGCTTCTTAGTACTAATTCCAAATCATCCCTTAATTTCCTCATGACCCTCCAGACCCAATGGGAATCATGTCACATGACTCTGCGACTATGCTGTGGTCGCCTACAGACCTTTCATTCCTTGATGATTTTAGTCCTTGATACTGTCTCACTCTCCAACCCTCCTCCTGTCAATATTCCAGGTGATTTCAATATCCAAGGAGCTTATCCTCCTACTGGCCCCTTGCTTCCTTCCAAGGTCTTGTCTTTCGCCATCTCAGCCACCCATTCTTGAGATCATGCCCTAGATCGTGTTTTACTAATAACTGTTTTCCATTTTCAAATGTTCCACCCACCAACTACTGCCTTTCCCCTTTCCAGTTCACTCTTCCCAGGACCCTACTCCAACAACTTTTTGACTTCACCAAGACCTCCAATGTAATAAGCATATCACGGTCTTACTACCTGTTACTCTCCTCATGACCTCATTTATTGTCTTTCTGAGCTTGAATCCCATGGTTGATTATTACCATTCCCTTATGTCATAACTCCCTTTATGCTTTTCCCTCCGATATACTTTCCTGGAAAAACTGTAACCCTGATTCTATCCGATGGCAGACTTGAAATTAAGGGAGGAGAACCCACACAATCATGATGTGACAGAGACTGCTAGTTTTCTACTCTCATAACCCTTTCTCTCTTGCTCGAGCAGCATCACCATTTTCCCTCTGTTGGGTCTTCTTTGCTCTTCTTTCTGCTTTGGCATGGAAAGGCAGAAATTATGAGGGTGTGTGTGTGTGTGTGTGTGTGTGTGTGTGTGTGTGTGCATGTGTGCAGGGGAGACCTATCTATAAATCTTAGTATTTATTCTCTGAGGCCGTAAATATAAAATCAGTTCAAATCAACAGATATTCATGTATAATCTATAAAATGAATAGGTATTTAGTAAGGAGTTACATGGTTATAAAGTAATGTATGTACTTATCACAAGTCTTAGATTACCCAGATGTGAAACATTTTCACTTACTAGCTCCATAATTACACCTGTCCCTGTCAGCCAAAGTAACCAATTTTAGGTTAAACAATAATTAAATCACTCATGAACTATCTGTCTTTGAATTCATTTGGAGATAGCATGCATGAAATGCTAAAGGATAAATGATAGCACATGAGAAGGCAGTCCCACTAGATTCGAGGGTAGAATCTGTCCTCGAATCTG
The DNA here is from genome assembly GCF_014108235.1 of Myotis myotis. NCBI lineage: Eukaryota > Metazoa > Chordata > Mammalia > Chiroptera > Vespertilionidae > Myotis > Myotis myotis. Next base: position 9,160,375 of record NW_023416401.1, on the reverse strand, counting down.
TCCAGCCCTGGTGTGACCAGGGCTAAGCTGTGAGTGGTTTTGGTTGAAGTGCTGTGGTTTGGCTAAAATTACCCTACAGTATAGGCAGGCATCCGGCGTGGTTAGAAGCTGCCTTGATCATGCAAAGTGGCTGCAGCATTTTACACTCCCACAGGCAATGCAAGAGAGTCCACTTTTTCCACATCCTTGCCAACACTTGAATTATAAGTCTTCATAATTTTCAGCCATTCTGGTGGATATGTGGTGGTTTCTTACTGTGGATTTTATTTGCATTTCCCTGATGAGCAATTACACTGAGCATCTTTTCATAGGTTTATTAGTTATTTGTATATCTTCTTTTGTGAAATGCCAGTTAAAGTCTTTTGCCTCTTTTTATTGGGCTGTTTGTCCTATCATTGATTCTTTATACATTTTGGATACAAATACAGGATTTCTTCTGAATGCAAATAACAGAACTTGACCAGTGGTGACTTAAGCAATAACATCAATGATCTAATAAGACAAAAAGTGCAGAGCCAGACAGTTCATGGCTTATTAAGCAGATCTGTCATCCTTAGCAGTTTGGCTTTTCATGTTTGTGCTTGTAACCTCACGGCTGCAAGATGGAGGTCCTTGCTTTAGGCAGCATGCCTGCATTCCCAGGCAAGAAGCAGTGGGTCAACCAGGGAAGCAACGTGAAGAGGTCCTTGTATGACTGACCCTTCTTTCACTGGAGATAAAAATTACTTCTCAGAAGTCCTCTCAGTTTTCCTTTTACTTCTGATTAGCCAGGATTGGGTATTCTATACATATACTAAGAACAGGAAAGCTGGGAATTGGGCATTAGATAATGTTATATTATACTGTAGCCGTGGTTGGATTAGATAATGATGATTTCTGCCCTGGGGCTGGGACATTGGATTAGATAATGATGATTTCTTCCCTGGGGCTGGGACATTGCATGAACACCGGTGCTATTACTGAGAAGAGAGGAACGGCTGCGGATAGACACCTAACACTGATATTGAAACCCCAAAAGCTATATGTTCCTCTCTATATGGAAGATTTTGGAAAACCTTGGTCGGCTTATGGACAGCATAGAGGTATCAGAAAAAATAAGTTTGAATACCGATTCCTTTGACTTCCTTGCACACAGCAACAATAACAACACAAACTCCTATTGGCTATTTGATCTCAGAGAAGCCCTCCTGGCTTGAAGAGCTGAATTAAGTTGTCAGCTCTGATCACATTGTCCTGCTGCAATAGGAAGGTAGGATTCCTCAGTGCATTGTCCAAGGAAACAAGGTCAGATAATGTCCAATAGGAGAGCTGAAGGCAAGTGGGGTTAAGGGCCCATACCTAGGTCACCTCTGAAAGTAGAGCCTGAGGCAAGGACATTTTAGGAAGTATATTTGGGAAGTGACCCCAGGAAACAGAGTGAGGGATCGGGGAGAGTGAAATGGACAAGGGAAGGCGATGCAAAAGCACATTAAGAGTTGGTCATTTCTGGGGGGGCTGGCCCTTGATTGGCTGGGAGCCTCTGAGACTCTATGTAGAATACATGGCAGAACTGGTCTCCGAGACCCGCTGCACTGGCATCACCTTGATGGTGTTATATATGCAAATCCATGGCCCCTACCCTGACCTCCTGAATCAGAATGTCTGGTGGGAAGTGGGCACAGGATATTGTATGTTAACACACTCGTCAGGTGATTCTTATGCATGTGTAGTGGTGAGAAGCAAAGGGGTGCTCTACAGAGAGGGCATTTACCATTCGGCTTGCATCTTCCAGTGATTAAACCATGTGCAGTGAACTTCCTTTGCTTTCAGGTTGCTCATGCACTAGTGCCTCCCTTCACCTGTCAGAGAAGCCCAGTGAAAGCAAGAACCAGTCACTGCAGCCGAGGCAAGGCTTGCCCACAAACATTCACAGGATGCTGGTTTCTGGTAATGGCTGGAGTAGGAGGGCTGAAAGGATGTGGCACAAGAGGTGCTTGATTCATAAGAGGAGGACCAGGAGTCGATCAGTTTAGATCATAACAGCTTCTGTAATACCTGAACTTCCTGGAGGAAGCCAAGAAATTGCTTTCTAAAGCTCCTTGTAAAGGGCCTTAAGCTCCTAGAAGGAAACACACTGTGTAATTTGTGTAGGACTTAGTGTATAGGCAACATTCAATAGGCACCAGAGAAGCAGTACCTGTTTATGCTGCAATGTATCATTGAGGCAGGTGGATTGTTTCCACCCGTTGAAAGTGGCCCCAGTGGTCTCCCTGTTGGGATCAAGCTAAAGAGAATGGGTTTTTCACTGTAGTGGGGAGGAGCTTCTAAACAGAACATATTCATCAACCCTCTCTCAGTTTCTTTGGGAACATAAACCTGTGCAATTTTCTACCTCTATGTTCTTTCCTATTTAAAATATCTACCTCTTTACTAGCCATTGCTTCCCTTCCAGCTTTCTTCTTTGATCCTAAGACTGTCACTGATGGTCATGATCATATTTGAATTATTTTTAAAAGGAGGAAAAAATATCCCGTTAAGACCAGAATGATTATGGGTGGGTGGGGGCAGGATGATTAACTTGGGGTGTGGAGAGGTTCATCCTGCAAGTCCTTTGTGATACTTGGTTGAACACCGAAATTTCAGGTTTTTATGCAGAAATAGCATTAGTTTGGAGAGGCAGTAACATGTGCTGCAAATGAGAGAGAGAGAATATTTGTAGACTTTTTCTTCTGTGGGTGGGAGGTACTTTACAACTCAATCTAAAAAGTTATAGCCACTGCAGTTTGGAATTTAAGAGTTCATGGCAGAGATTTCCCCGAGGGTAAAAATGGTCAACATTTCCGATGGTTTCCTCCCTTTACGATCCCCATTCCAGTGCATATGTCCTGAACACCAGTCATATCTGGTGATGACAGTGCAGTCCCATTGCTGAGGACTGAAAGTGTCCACTACACAGGCCATGGCATGGACCGGCTTGACCTCCCTGGCCCAGAATAAAGTCTCTAAGGGAGAGTGACAGGGGTCTTCCCACCAAAGCATCTTTATTTTACACTCAGAGGGTGCCACAGCCCAAGGACCGTTCTCCGTGGGCCAGGCCTCACGCACCCGTCATTGATTCTGAGCCAGGCCATCCTGCCGAGGGCATCTCAGAGACGGAGTGTCTTTCTCTGAGCTCTGTCTGTCCTGAGTGTCCATGTCCCTTGGGGATGCTCTTCTGGGCAGTACTGTCTCCCTTCCCTTCTGGCCTCTGGGAAGTGGGCAGCATCGCTGTAGAACCGTGGTCAGAGCAGAGATGGATCTCATTCTTTCTGTTCCTTTTATCACAACTAAGGCAAGTCCGTTTTCCAAATGGACCATTCACTTACAAATGAAACACTCAGGGGGAAATATCAGAAACAAGAACACAGGTTTGGAAAAGGCATTTTCTGAAATAACCCTTCCCAGCTTATGCCTAGGCTCCAGTCCCCTTTGCCTCTCCGATCCTGTCCCAGGAAAGAGATGGCAGAGTTTCTCCCCAGCGCCTGCTTGCCTCCCCCGTCATGGCCTCGTTGAATGGCCCACAGGTCTACCTAGCTCCGGTCCCACTGCCTAGACCCCTCAATGCCTCACAGTCAAGGTCGCAGAAGGCTCTACCCCGATGTTGTTTGTCTGGGGCTCTGCTAGGACGTTTTCTCCCTAAGGAGCTGCCCCCTTCCCCTATTTACTGGCACACCTGCTGCGATTGAAGCAATGAATGACCTCAACATTTCAAAGCCATGCTTCCTATACACAGGAACTCCCTTGGAACCTCAAAGAAACTCAGCCATTTTAGGGTAAAATAAAAATATTACTCAAACACCAAGAGCCACAGTGGAAGAGACTCTATCTGGGAATCCAAAATAGTGCAGCAGCTGAGCAAAAAAAAAAAAATTATTCTAAAAACATTTAAAACTTATTTTTCTTTTTCCAATCAGATTATGGAATCTTGTCATAATTCAAGATTCGTGTCATAGCTTCGCTCCCTCAGGCTGTGTTTGATCAGTCAGATTCCACAGTTGTTCCACCTGGCAGATGTTTTGGCAAGGAGATACTCTTTTTGAATAATAATTGTGAAAATATAAATTATCCTATTTCTTACTTCTACACAGAAAGTAAACTTACAAAACTGGGCTGGATCTCAGCCTGGTTTGGCTCCAGGTTTGGTTTAAAGTTTGCTTAAGTTAAAAAGGGCTACGAGAACAGACCACCGCTATGAGCAGCAATAATTAACAAATATCCCAGATGCTTTGGGGAGAGTTCACATATTACCTTAGCAATCACTGACTCCCCAGTGTGAATTAATATATTTTATCTTTTTCTTACAGTTGGTTTGAAGGGAGAGGGAGTGGAAAGTGACACATAAAGGACTGAGGGGCCTTGAGTCTGAATGTGGCCTTCTTGACAGTATCCTCACAGGCTTTCACGATGCCTTTAATCCGCAATCATGTACAATTGCACGATCCGCACAAAGGGTTATTGATGTGGCTTTAACACTTCTCTCTCCCTGAGTGGGCTCAGAAAGCGGCCTCGCTAATTCATAGCAGAGAGTGATGAAGAAGCGAATTCAGCCTCCTCTCCAGCATGTCAGCCTGGGAATTGCTTTTACTGAGATTCCAGCGATCCACATGTTTTTGCAGATCTCGTGGATTTTGATAGACCATGATTTTTATGCTGGGAATTTCCTGTGAATATCTGAGGTTGATCTATTGTAGGAGACCAACAGCCTGGCCTCCCATGGGGAGGTGCAGGGAGAGACGCCCATAGTGAGAGTCTGAGACACCAGAACATGGGCCCCAAGCTGCACCACAGTAGAAGATAAATGAGCAGGTTTCCCCTCCCAGAGGAGAAGACATTGCCGAATGCTCTCCCATATTACCATTTACCGGCAATGAAAAGCCAGGCAGGCTTCCTCTATGAGTGTGGTCCTCAGGATGGCTTAGAGGAGAGGGACCTTGCCAGGAAGGTAGATTAGTCCCCAGTCCTAGATGACGAATCAACTGGAAAAACTCCCTTCCCTTGCCTCGGCCCAGGGTGGTGTTATTAAAAAAAAACCAACACACTTTTTAAGAGGGAGAGGATGGGAGGGAGAGAGTTTGATTTGTTGTTCTACTTACTTGTTTATTTGTTGGTTGATTCTTGTATGTTCCCTGACTGGGGTTCAAACCTGCAACCTTGGTGTATGGGGACAATGCTGTAACCAACTGAGCTACCTGGCCAAGGCAAAGTGATGTCATAGTTTTTCCTCTTTCCCACCAAGTGAATGAGGACTTGGACTGTTTCAACATTTTACCAACTAGATCAACATTTTCCAAAGAGTGTTACACTTGAAGAGCTGTTAGGTGTTATAAGAAAAAAGGGTTACATGGCTAAGTGTTTATGAAATGGTGCATGAGACAACATTAACAGTTTTCTTTACCACAGAACTTCTAGTCTCTGCTACGCAGATGTGCCTTTGACCCTATTAATAAGGTTGTTTTAAAAATTTTTTTAAAGCAGTGTTTTTTTATGGATCATCTTATGACATTGGTGTTCACCGAAGTTCCTTTAGCTTCATGAAACCCAACGTCAGAGTGCACACTCATTGTTTTAGAAGAAGGGGTGGAGTGTCCACTACACCCAACGCTCTTCAGGGCCCCAGTAAAGATCCACGTTCTCTGAGAAGCTACTCTGGGTTTCACTGGTTTCCAATATAAATCTTCGACTTCACTCAATGGAGACAATATTGTCTATGACCAACCAAAAGGGAATTATTAGAGTGCTTCTGAATAATTTGATGCAGGTTTCCTTGACTTTTATTGACTACCCCACTCCCATATAATGATTTCCCCCTTTATTTTCTGAAATACAGCCTTATGTAAAAGCCCATACATGAAAATCCAAACACATAAAACATTAAAAAAAAAAAAAAAAGATGACAGGAAAGCTATTCATATAACAGGAGACTTCTTCACTTTACAAAATGATTCCCCCCAGAGTTTATTTGAAAGGGAAAGCTGAAGACATTGAAGGAAATTCAATGGCCTCATAATTTTCTCTGAATTCTGTAGCATTTCTAAGCCCTTTAGTAACTGTAGCTTTTAGAAGTACTTTCTTAGATGCCCCTGTTTACCCTCACATTAAGACTGTGACCTTGATTCCCCACCCCATTAAACACCAGCCGATCGATGTAGCACATCTAGCCGTAGCAATGATGCAATGATGCACCTCCCCTCTCACACTTCTGCTGGTCTGCTCCAAGACTCCCTTGCTAGTCAAGGAAGACTTTCCCACCACCTGGAAACCAATTTTTTAAAAATTTTTTAAAATATATTTTATTGATTTTTTACAGAGAGGAAGGGAGAGTGATAGAGTTAGAAACATAGATGAGAGAGAAACATTGATTAGCTGCCTCCCGCACACCCCCTACTGGGGATATGCTCGCAACCAAGGTACATGCCCTTGACCGGAATCGAACCTGGGACCCTTCAGTCCAAAGGCCGACGCTCTATCCACTGAGCCAAACCGGTTAGGGCAGGAAACCAATTTTTAATGGCAAACAAGCTCCCAGCTAGAACATCATTATTCATTTTCTCATTGTTGCTCACAGCTTGGAGACTTATTTATTTGCAGAGGTTATTATTGAAAACAAATATTTGGACATTATTTTTTTTTTTATCATGTCTCTGAAACATATGTTCTATTTGTCAGCTGTTCATGTTGTTAGGGCTCCCCACACCCCTGGTTGGGAACCAGTTACTACTTCAGAAACCTACAATGGATCAAGATGTACACAACCTTGATTTTAAAGGTGTTCCCTGCTTTGTTAACTCAATCATTATAAAGACAAGAAACAATTGGATCGTTGAAAGCATTAGCTTTGTAGTAAGGGTGATTTGCCATTTCAGGCACAATTAGGCCACTTAAACACTTATCTTTGTTAGTCAATGGACTGAAGTCTTTATCCTTATCCTAAGTAATTTAGTTCAAAGAGAATCTCAGCTCTAAGTGGAGATGCCCTTTCAGTGCAAGGTAGTGTCTCCTGGGTTGTTGGACATTTTAGTCTCCAGACTTCAGCAATGTCCTGCCTTATGTACCTCTAGAAGGCTCTCACCTCTAAAATACTTCGTCAGTTCCTCTTTATGTAAAATTTGATATCCCTACTGACACATATTTGCAAGGTAGATGGGTAAGCAATGCCTTTTATAAATTTACTAGAGGTCCAGTGCACAGATTTGTGCACTGGTGGGGTCCTTCAGCCTGGCCTGTGCCCTCTTGCAATCTGGACCCCTCGCGGGATGTCAGAGAGCTGGATTTGGCCCATTCCCGCAGACCCGATCCAGACAGGAGGGAGCCTGATCCTGTGCATTGAGCGTCTGCCCCATGGTGGTCAATGCACGTCATAATGACCGGTTGACTGGTGGAATGGTTTCTTAGGTTTTTATACATATAGATAAATTCAGGGAAGGAGTAACCAATGATAATATCAAATTCTGAGAGTGAATGTTATTTTCAGATCAGCTTATGTTGATGTTTGAGAAAAGAGAATATAGTATGTAGTAAGGGATGGAAAGGAGGCCAAGACTGCTTGCATCCCACCCACCCACATTTTATAGCTCAGGCTGGAGGGGAGGCACAGATGATGGAAAATGGGTGTGCTTGCCTAATTTCTTCTGTGACAATGAAACATAATGACTTGCTCTAGGGATTTCCATCCTGGCTCTGGCTCTGCCTCTCTAACCAGCTCTCTGATCATGGGGAACAGTGACTCTTGTAGTTTTTTCATGGCAAAGTGGGGGGGTCTATCCCTGCCTTGCATTTTACTGAGATAATGAGCTTGAAAATGACAAATTATGATGATTAATGCGGGCAAGGGGCATGTTTTTTTCTTTGTTTCTTTTATATTCTGTTTAACTTATATGGAAAGAACACAGGTATTAGAATTGTACTTACCTAAATGTGAATCCTGGTATTGTAAATAACTCAATAGTGAGATCTATTTCATGGGGTTAGCATTAAGATGGCAAATTCTACTGCATTTAAAAAATGTATTTTTATTGATTTCAGAAAGAAAGGGAGAGGAAGAGAGAGATAGAAACATTAATGATGAGAGAGAATCATTGATTGGCTGCCTCCTGCATGCCCCGCTTTCAGATCAAGCCACAACCTAGGCATATGCCCTGACTGGGAAACAAACTGTGACTTTCTGGTTCATAGTTTGACATTCAACCACTGAGCCACGCCAGCCGGGCAAATTCTACTGCTTTTAATTACATTATCTGTGACAAGAAATCTTTTCCTAATATCACCTCTCCCTCCCTCCCATGTTTTCATGACAAATTCGATTTTATCAACTCTTTCATAGGTCATTTACAATACATAGTTATTGGGTCGTTCTTTTATAAGAAAACATTGAATTATGACATCACATTTCCTGCTACTCTGTTTCTTTGCTCTCTGACATAAAGATTACTTCATATGTAATCTTTTTGAAGACATTTAAAGCCATAACTAATGGTCCAAATTTAAGTTAAAATTAACTTCAGGTTAAAATCATAATGAGATACCAACAGAATATAAAAAACATCCCCACCCCTACACATACAAAAAAACCCCCAAAAACAACCAACCAAATAAAAACAAGATCAACTACGCCAGTGCCAAGTTTGGGCAAGGCTGTAGAGCCACGGAAATTCCTGTATCAGTTGGTGGGAATGCAAAGTGGCACAGCCATTTTGGGAAAGTGTCAGTATCTAAGAAAGCTGAGCTTATGATCCATAAATAAACGTAAATGTGCATGAAAAATGTCTGAGGTTGTTCTTGGCAGCTTTTATTTATAATAACTAGGAACTTGGTAGCAGTCCAATCCCCTTTAATAACAGAATCAATCAATTGTGGTATGTTCATACATACAATGGAATACTGTATAGAAATGAGAGGGCAGTGGGAAGCATCCATGGTGCTGGTGATGTTTTATATCTTACTCTCAGAGGTAGTTTTATGGGGTATTTCTTTTAGAACAAATTATCAAGCTATAGAATTAAGATCTCTGCATATATTTTATACATCATAAAATAGTTATAAAATAAATAAGTATTGTTATTATTTTTTAAAAATCCAATGCCAGATGGCTGGAAATTTTCTTTAGCCCATAATTAAAAGACACATTGCCATTTTGAAAATCCTGAAATATAAACAAAAGAAAAATGCACCTACAGTTCATGTATCCAATCATTTATATATTATTTTCATTGAGGTATAATTTATAAGTAAAAACTCACAGGTACCAAGTGTACAATTCAATGAGTTTTGATACCTGAGCATTTTCATATAAGTTTAACCACAATGAAGACATAGAACATTTCCATCACCTCTTGAAGTTTCCTTGTGCTTCTTCCTAGTCAGTAGCCTGTTTCCCATTCCCAGAGGGAACCAACTATTCTTAATTACATCACCTCAGGTTAGGTGCGCTTGTCTTTGAACATCTCAAAAATAGATTAATGCAATGCATATACTCTTCACTTAGCATTATGTTTTTTATATTCATGCAAATTATTGACTGTACCAGTAGTTAATTTTTCATTTTATTAATAGGCCATAATTTATTTTTTTCATTTCTCTGTTGTTGAACATTTGGTTGTTTCCAGTTTGGAGTTATTGATAAATTTATTGTCTTTTCTTTCATGTTTGTGCCTAAATTAATAGTTATATATAATGTGAGGAAGGGATTAAAGTTCCTTTTTTTTCTATTGTTATCTAGTGGTTCCAGCCCCATTTTTTGAAAACACACACACACACACACACACACACACACACATACACACACACACACACACACAAACACACACACCACAACAACACCCTTTCCCCCCTCTGTTCAATACTTTGCATCATCTATTGAAAATCAACCAGCCTATATGTATAGATCTACCAGGACTTTCAATTCATTTCCATTGATCTTCTTACTCTTATGCCAATAACATACTATCTTACTGACTTTAGCTATAGAGTAAGTATTGAAATCATGTAGTGAGTATTGATCTTTTTATCTTTAGGTGATATTAATGTGTTTGTGGACCTCCATACAATAGGGATAAGCTGCATCTACTGTCCTAGATGGTAGGCTGATTTTATGTTAAGTGGGAAATTATCACCCAGATTTCAGAAAGCTCTCAGGTAATGCACCTTAAAATGCAGAAGTGTCCACACTACCTAATAAAACTGTTACTACTGTTTATCTGATGACTCTGTTGACATGTCCACCCTTTCCCTGAAGATGGTTCTGAGTAGTAACTCTGACCATATTAAATAGTGGCTTTGGGGATATAGTAATTGATGAATATGCTTTTATTTATATTTTGATCCCCAATATCACCTTTAGCACACTTGTTGCCCCAAATATCCCTCTTTCTTTCTTTAATTCTTCAGTATTTTGTAATGTTTCACTTTTTTCTTGATTTTTATTATTATTATTATTTTTTTTATGCTACAAATAAAGATTGACCTTAAAGTAACTAGATGGTCCCATTTCCCTTTTGTCAGCGATTGTGATTTCCCTGCAGGGTGAGGTGACCTGCTCCAGGGTGGGTGACCCTGCAGGAGTAGGGTCTAGCCTGGACTGTGTGTCCCTCATCTGTAGTCTCAGCCTGGCTCTGGGTGTGTGTGTGGTGATTCCCCTCTGCCTCCTCACTGCTGACTTCCTTCCTCCCTGCAGGGTGAGTATGGGGTGAGGAGTCCTGCTCACTCATTGATGGTGACGTGTGTCAGGCCTGTGAGAAAGAGGGGAGGATGAGCACGCCACCAGCATGTCCGTCCTGTGGCCCAGCTCTTCCTCCCCCGTCACACTCTGAGCTCCTTTATGGGTGTGTGGGGGTGGGCGAGGAGGGGGTCTGCCCCAGACAAGCGGAGGCTTGCCAACACCTCTACTTGATTGTGGAGTTTGTCAGCAATGGAAACGCTGTGTGGAAAGGCCAGGAATCTGCAACTTCCTGTCTGTGGTGGACAAAGGGGCTTTGTTTACCCCAGAGAACTAGTCTTCCAGCCACTGGCACTAAAAGCTTGGGGGCGGGGTTACGCTGAGATGGCTAATTCATACTGGGCGCTGGGAAGGCCGCTGGTCTGCCAGGGAAGGGGCGGCTGGCTTCTGGGCCAGGAGGAGGCTTGCGGTGTTAGCCAAAGGGAGACAGGAGAGGAGCCAGAGGAGTCTTCTGTGTCCTGACATGTCCAGCTCATTTCCTCCCGGGGCCTTTGCATGAGCTCTCCCTGGAGTACGCTCTCCCTGGAGTAGGCCCTCCCTCCAACACCTGCTCCCTCCACACTTCATCCAGCGCTTGTCCAAGGACATTATCTGTGAGGTTTTCCTGGAGCCCCTTCCCCCAAATGATTAAATATCTACCCCCACTATCCTCTATAGTGTCTCTGAGTGTTTTACCTGCTATGCTTAACATACCTATGAGGTCCCAGGTCCACCTTCAGCAAATAAAAGAATGAATTTTATACCAGGAATCCCCCAAATGACGAATGTATCTACTTGGTAATCAGTTTCCAGAATATAGTAAGATAGCTGTCTGGATTCAGAAAGAGCTGTAATAACTAAGCAGTTCATTGGCTGAAGCTTTTATTCCACCCAAAGGAATGATACTCAGATGGGCCTGACAGGTGTGGCCTCCTCTTGCAATGAACTGATGCTGGGTTGTCCTCAGGTGTCACCAGAGTCCCCGCAAGGCACATCTGGGGAGGGAAACACAGGAGTTTGGTAAAGTCATTATTAATCTGGTGTAAAGAGTCACCGCTATGATTTCCTTTTTACTTGGAATCTGTTTCCTTTTTTGTGTGTCTTTTAATAAATCTTTATTGTTCAGATTATTACAGTTGTTCCTCCTCCCCCCCCCCCATAGCTCCCCTCCACCTGGTTCCCACCCCACCCTCTGCCCTTACCCACCCCACTGTCCTCATCCATAGGTGCACGATTTTTGTCCAGTCTCTTCCCGCATCCCCCACACCCCTTTCCCCCCCCAAGAATAGTCAGTCCACTCCCTTTCTATGCTCCTGATTCTATTATAATCACCAGTTCATTCTGTTCATCAGATTTTTTATTCACTTGACTTTTAGATTCACTTGCTGATAGCTATGTATTTGTTGTTCATAATTTTTATCTTTACCTTTTTCTTCTTCCTCTTCTTAAAGAATACCTTTCAGCATTTCATATAATACTGGTTTGGTGGTGATGAACTCTTTTAGCTTTTTCTTATCTGTGAAGCTCTTTATCTGACCTTCAATTCTGAATGATAGCTTTGCTGGGTAAAGTAGTTTGCTGGTTGTAGTTTCTTGCTATTCATCACTTTGAATATTTCTTGCCATTCCCTTCTGGCCTGCATAGTTTCTGTTGAGAAATCAGCTGAAAATCATATGGGTACTCCCTTGTAGGTAACTAACTGTTTTTCTTTTGCTGCTTTCTTCAAGCAAAATGATGAAAGCCGTTATCAGTGAGACAAGATTCACTTTTTAAACTACAGATATATGGCAGCTTACTTAACGTGAAAACATTGTGCTTGAACCATCCATGTATATTTTTAAAGGATTTTAAAAAGAAAGGCTATAGAAATGTTAATTGCCCTATTTTGTTTGTTAGTTCATTTGAAACCTGAATAATTTTGTTAACCAGTGTCACCCCAGTAAATTCAATACAAAAAGAAATGAAAAAAGAGAATAAATGATCCTTGCTGGGCCTGTGTGCCTGATCAGGCTCGGGCAATTTCTAACGGAATTGATCACTGTGAGACTGTCCCACTTTGTAGAGAAGAAAAGCAGGCAAACTGGCCCCATTTAGGTCTTTCATGGATCCCACTTATTAAGCTGTGATTGGCTCAACCACAGAGCCAAGCACATCGCCGTCTCATTCATTCGCTCACAAAGTATTTATTGATTACTTGCCACATGCCAAGCATTTTTCTAGGGCTGGGGAATCAGCAGTAACTAAAGCAACATATTTGCCCTCATAGTGCTTTCATTCTAGTGGGGGAGACAGACACTATCAAAATAAACAAAGCATACAGTATGTTACAAGGCGACATGTACTATGGAAAAAGGCAGAGAAAGGGGCAGGGGGTGCCATATAGAATGAGGTCATCAGGGTAGCTCCCAGGTTACTTTTGGGAAAAGATTAAAGGAGGTCAGGGGCCCAGCCGGTGCAGGGACAGGCTGAGCAGAGATTTCTAGTATGTCTGAAGAGAAGCCAGGAAACCAAAGTGTCTGGACCCCCGTGAGCAAGGGGGAGCAGTAGGGATGAGCCAGATAGGAAAGGGGGTGACAGTCACTTAGGGCATGTGCCTATGGAAGGACCCTTGTGCGCTGTTTTGAGTGAAACATGAAGCCAATCCAGGGTGTTACGGAGGAGTCACATGATATGCTCACAGTGTAAAAGGATTCTTGAATTGAATTCGTTGACAGCCTGTGTTATTTTGGTCAAAACATTAAAATAAAATAAAAAAGGGCTTGCAGGTCCTGGGTATAGTGGGGAGACCGATGCCAACCCTTGTACAGGTGGCTAACACCCGTCGCTGTTTAAAGCCTCTGCTTTGCTCAGCAATGCCAATCCAGGGGCACAGGGTGTGGGCCCTGGAGCCAGCGTGGCTCCAGGTCAAGGCTCTCCACCCCTCCTTCTTTTGGTGCCCCTAGTTGCAGGAGGAGGGTGGACCTGGGAAATGGAATATTCATGCTTATACCCCGAGGAGCTATGCCTGGTCACAACAGAAGCATTCTAGAGAATGCATGCTGCGATTGCCTGAATCAGTCTTCGCTTTTCAACGTTGGTCTTGGTGCAGTTACTTATTTCATGGCTCATGGTCAGTGGTTTCTACAAAACCTGTGGCATCCTGGCATGATTTTTGAGTTGTTTTAAATTTGAGAAATAGCCTGGGAGGTGTAGTTTGAGTGTAAACTTTTGATGTTGAAATCACGGGGATTGTTCTTTGTCCTGAAGACAATAAGGTCCTTGGCCAGAGGCTTATGACAAGTGGGGTGGGTATGTCTGCAGTGAGGCAGAAGAACGTATCCAAAGGCTTTGGGAGATGGAAACGCTAGAGCAGATTTATCAGGTGAGGAGACTCACCCACCACCTAGCTGTGTCCCCCCAGAAGGTCTAGAGGGCACCTAGAGGGCACTATATTCACCAAGGCCGGAGGGGAAATGCATTGGTGTGAGTGTGTGTATGCACACGGGATAGCTCTCTCTGAAGGTCGTGCTGCAGGGGGTGACCATTCTGGCTACCTGGCTCGTGGCTAGTGAGGCCCGGCATGCTGCATAGCGAACTTGATGTAGCAGATAGTAGCAGGCAGGGAAGGGCAGGGAGGAGAAAACTGGTCCAAGTTCTGTCATTACCTCCCTGGGTGTCTGGGCAAGTCACTTTGCCTTTCTGAGTCTTGGTTTTCTCATCTTTAAGAGGAAAGGTTGGGCTGGAAGTCAGTGATTCTCAACTTTGGCTGCATATTGCAATCACTCAGGGAACTTTAGTACTAATGTCCAGGTGCCATACTAGAGATTGTGATTAGCTCGGCAGGGGTGGGGATCTAACTCTACTGTCTTTGGCATATCCCCAGGGACTCAAACATGCATCAGGGTGAGCCCCACCGGATGAGCTCATGGCTGAGACCCCTCCAGCTCTGACGGGCCCAGTCTCCACAATTGTCCTCATTGAGAGAAAGAGAAAGTCTGGCACATTTGAATTCAAAGCTGCAAAGGGCCTTTGAGGAGAACCGCCCCCCCCCCCCCCCGCCCTCAAACTCCTGCTTCTAAAATTAAAATCTGCAGTATTTCTCCTTTAAGGAAGAAATTTGACTGATCAGCCTGCAGAGAGGGTGAGTTGAACAAGAGCCCAAATATTTGCTCTCGGCATTTCCATGATATTTTTCAGGGCTGCTCAAAGATCTGTCCACCATATGTGTCTGTGTCTGAGACACAGGCCAGAATCTGTCCTTGTGTTTAATATAGACCCTGCCATATGCCTGTTATCCTTCTATCGATTCAGAAAGAAACCCGGACTTTTGCTTGCTGAAGGATGCTCTCACTTCTTGGTCTTGTCTCTACCTGCTTTTCCACCTAGCCTTTGAAAAAGGGTTGCTCCCATTCTGTGAACAGTGGGATTGGTTCTGGTTTCTGAGCCTGACTCAGTCACAAGCTAGCTGTGTGACCTTGAGCAGGTACCTTTCCTCCATGGCCTCTGTTTTCTCATCTTCTGAATGTGTAGCTACAAAGCGTCTTACGGATAAAGTGCTCTATGCTAATGCTATTGTAGGAAACCTTATTTATTCATCCAGAACATTAAGCTGAGCTACCTTTCTGAAGAAAAATGGACTCCACGCTGTTGCAAAGCGCTTGTGCTCATTGATGACTGAGGGGAATTTATGGAGAGCATGTTTCCTACTTGGTCAACCTCAAAAGAACGGTGGGCCTTTCCCACCACCAGTCCCAGGCAGCAATACAGTAAGCCCAGCGTAGACGCACTTAGAGCAAGGGCTGCTAGATGGCGCTGTTTCCCCAGGTTTCCAGGCAGTCTGCGTTTTAGCAGATGGCTTTTGGAGGAGAATTAACAATTAATGTCCACCGTATCAGCCAAAACCTGCAGAAAATATGTTATACTCCAGAAACCACAGAGAGCTGAGATTGCTCAAAGACACCCTGCCGCCAGCCTGGTCCTCTGCTGGCCAAAAATGTAATCATACACAGCCTGCCCCGTGCGCAAATCGGTCCCCCAAACAAGGGACATTAATAACAAGAGTAAAAATAAGGAAGATTATAGTACATGATTTGTGTGCTTGTTGCCTCAGCTTTATTACATTTTATTCGGGAAGCTTCTCTGCATATAATAGTTACAAAACAATTACCACTGGGCTAGCGGGTGATGATAAGGCAAAACCAATTCTGATGCGAGTTCACTTTCCAACAGTAAAAGAGGAAACCACCGGATGAGACACACGCTGTTCCTCTGAGTCCGTATGGACGCTTCTAGGGTGTCACAAATCTGTGGTGGCAGGCAGGAGAGGTTTCTTGTGTTCCTCCGACCTTTACGCTTCTATAATAAGGATTTGAATACCGCAGATACCAGCCTCTTCATCAAAAGGCAAAGGTGTTCTTTGTCAGCAAGGACAGTGTTGGGGAGGTCAGGACGAGGGAAGGGCGAAGAGGTCATGTGGCCCATTCTTAGCTCTGCTTCTTGCATTTCCCCTTCAATGTTGGTAGCCCTCATTATCATTATTTCTGATGATGCTCGGTGGGGTGGCTGGAACGTAAGCCTCTCCTGGAGGCCAGCCCTTTAGGGGAGGAGGGAGCAGTAAGGTCTGCTTCCCTGCCTGGCCTTTGATGGCCTTCCATCTTGCAGATGTGGGCATACTGAGGGGGTGGTTGGGAGAACCCTCAGGGCAGTTCTCTCTTGCATGCACTGGCCGTGCTCTGAAGTGCCAACCCCGCACCTTCTGCAGCGCTCCCCTCCCCTGCTGGCTGACTCCTGACTTCTCTCTTGCCCAGAACCAGCCATCTGTCAAAATTAAATCGTTAACGGTTTCACCCTCCCTCTGCCACTCCGCTTCCAGCTCAGTTTTGCAGGCTGGGGAGACAGAAGGAAGGAAACCCTGGCATTTTCTTCAGATGTCTCTCTTCTGGTTGAATCCTGCCTTTTGTGTATTCATGGTGTGCATTGTTTAGATGGAGGAAAATGTCCCCAGTGCCAACATCTCTGGTGTGCATCCAAAACCTAGTATTTTCAGTCAACAGCATCAACACTGCAGACCCCAGCTGCTGAGAGGGTGAGTGTGTGTGGGGGGGTGTGCACAGCAGAGCATCACCCCTCCTGGCAGGGAAAAGCGAGGCCCTTTGACCAGAGGCGGGTGCCAATTACTATTTTAACTGCCCTCCCCCACAGCCCCAGAGGCAGCTGGAAAGGAAAGCACACACTGGGAGTCCCCGCAGCGTCTTGCTGGCTCCTAAGGCGTCAGGCATTTGCCCATCTGGTGAGGCCTCCAGAGCAGAGGGCCTAATTAAGTGTCAGCTGGCCACCTGAGAAGGCTCGGTGGGCCTCCCTGGCTTCCCCCTCCTCCAGGCAGGACTCAGCTCTCCCAGCTGCAGATCTCTGGAGCTTGTTTGATTGAGCAGCTGCTCTGGCTAATTACTGGACAGCAGGGTCCCCAGGTGGCTGCCTCGGACTGGAGGGGATGGGCGGAGAGAGGGCTGAGGAACATAAAGGGACAAGGAGGGGAACAATAGCAGGGGTGGGGAGAGAGGTGTCAGAGGAAGAAGAAGCAGAACTGCATGAGCATCGCCTGAGCTGAGAGACCCGCGTAGATCCATAGGTGGGCCCATCCATGGGAGAACGCCCTGTCCCCCCACTCCCCACCTCTCACCTCCCACCACACCATGATACTCTATGTTCCTGCCCTTTGCTTCACTTTTAGCATCACCTTCCACCCAGCCTTGCTCCTTCAGTCCAGGGAATAACCAACAGTTTTTTCATTGGGAGAACATGGCCATAGAGGCCTGAAGTGGAGGCATAAGGAGGAGGATAACCCAGAGGCTTGAGGAAGAGGATGGTGTTCAAATCAAAATTTTTCTTTGCCCTTGTTGGACTTTTGGACATGCAAGCATGTATGTGTTTTAAGGTGTTTTGCACCCTAGTGTCCCTCAATCATGGTGGTTGTGCGGTTGCTGATATCCATGGCAGGCTCTGCCCACTACTTCTTGGGTGTTTTCCCCTGTGTCTGGGCAATCACCCCATGACATGAGACAAATGGGAAGAATAAGGGGACACATTAAAGGGAAACAGAATGGGAAGTAAAACCATTCACAGCAGTTGTATTGGCAAAAGGTGCAACCTCCAGGTTACTGATGCCCTGCTTTGACCTTCACTTACTTAGAAGCTAGGCTGAGCCACTGAGACACTTACTAGTAATTCCATGGTTTTCTCTCTTGTAATGGAGGATCACCGGCAGCAATAAGATTGTGTTGAGTGAGACGAGGACTAAGGTCCCTGGACTCCAGTTTACTATCTGGCCCTGCGACCACGGGTAGATCATTCTGTTTCCTCTGTCCTCCACGTTCCCATTGGAAAATGTCAGAGAATGCTTCTTTCAGTGTGCCAGAAGTTACCCTTTCCTGAGCATATTAGAGGTTAGAATCTCATGTCACTATATTTGGCTTAACAGGGCTCAAGAGGAAATGGCTTTCTCCCCGCCTAACCCCAAACTGCCACAATGTGATCGATCAAAGGCAGTTTTGCTCTAGGAAAAGGAAAACTGGTAGATGGAGAACAGATGTTTTGAGACTGATCATGTGTGCCCCAAACATCAGAAGGGTGTGCTGTACAGATGTGCACCAGTTGTTGACAGCTGTAGCAGGAATTAAAAGGGTGGTGGGATTTTCAAAGTGACAGGAAGATAATCTCATTAAGCCGTTGATGTCTTGTCTGGTTCCCACGTAACTGTAGGCCCATCCCTTGTGAATCCAGGGATGATGTGGGAAGCCTCAGCCTGCCATAGAAGGATTCAGAGATTTGGATCCATCAGACAAGACTCACAAGGTTGAGCAACTCTCTTCAGAACACTAGAATCCTTTAATTCCATTCATGGTCATCTTTGGCTCCTTTAATGTCCTCTGGGCACAGAGTGGACCCAGTGGAGGGAGAGGGGGATGCAAAGGAGGAGAATCCTCCTCCTAATGGGTGTCAGCTTTCAGCGGGGTGTAGAATGGTGGGAAGTTGGATTTCGTCCGTCTTAGAGGAAGGGTCATTATTTTAAAATTACTCTGGGGACCAAGATAAATCCTAGAGAATAGTTGTTACTGTTTACTGCAGGTCCCTAAGCATCCCCGATTTATCCTTGAGGTCCAATAGAAAATGACCAGATCTTTAAAGCTTATAGATTCTGCAGGGGGATTTGGTGGCCTCAAGAGGCCCAGCATGTCACTGTGGTGGGCACCTCTCCAGGGTCTCTGATGGATGGAAACCAATCCTCTGCTTGACTAACTCCCAACAAAAGTTGCCCAGGGCATTTCACTGTGGGCAGTTCAAGTGGTGAGAGGACCATTCCTTATTGTGAGCTAAAATCTGCTTCCTTGAAACTTCTCTCGCTAATCATAGTTCTACCCTCTGGAACAACACAGGATAAGTATAATGCCTTTTTCAGGTGAAAGCTCTGCATCTTTCCCTACGTTATAACAGCCCCTACATCTTCCTTCATACAAGACACACATTCCAAGTATGACACAGTGTCAAACTCCCTCACCACCTGCTATAGATGTCACCTGGATTTTTAGCATTTGCATCAGTCAGGACCCAGAAAGGAAAACACTCTCAACCCACCCAATGAAGGGAAATGAATACAGGAGTTTTTTATATTGTTGTAGAAGGAGAGAAGGAACAAAAAGGCAAATGTGAGCTCTGACCGGTTTGGCTCAGTGAATAGAGCGTCAGCCTGCGGACTGAAGAGTCCCAGGTTTGATTCCGGTCAAGGGCATGTACCTTGGTTGTGGGCACATACCCAGTAGGGAGTGTGCAGAAGGCGGCTGATCGATGTTTCTCTCTCATTGATGTTTCTAACTCTCTATCTCTCTCCCTTCCTCTCTGTAAAAACAAACAAACAAACAAAAACAGTAAAATATATTGAAAAAAAAGGCAAATGTGAGATAATACATCATTAGTAACTGCAAAAGAAGCAGCTACCATTCCTAGAGCTGGAGAAGATTGAGAGGGAGGGCCACTTAGGGGCAGAACGGGGACCAGGTTGAAGGTCCAGGTAGTGCAACAGTCTTACTGATGCTGGCACCACCCGGGCTCTGTAGACATTCCTGTTGAGCTTGTAGTCAATTAAACTCCTTATTTACAGGAAGCAGGTGAAGTATATTAAAAAATGAGTGTTTGACTGAAGTTCAGGTCTCTAGTGGACCTACTTTTTTCTTGCTTTCCTAGCGTATTGTCCCTTTCTTTTGGTAAAGGTGCCTTCTTTTTCCTTTGGAGAAATCGCCCTCTTCCATCCTTGTGGCTGGGTTGTCTGTCACATGAACCCAGGATCCCTGATCACAGGGGAGGGCACATGAGACAAGCCTTGAAATTTAGGCAGAGATGCTGAGAGAACTTGGGCAGATGGCTGGTGGAACTGGGGCTGTTGATGGCACCTCTCTACAAAAATAGTATTTGGCTTCATCTACTGACATCCCTGCAGCTGCTCTGATTCTGGGTCTTCTTAAGACCTGGATGTCTTTTCTGCTATTGCAAACACTATCCAGTATCCTTTCTATAAAACCCTTTCTTACTTCGGTTAGCCAGGGTCTATTTCTATTGCTTACAACCAAATAACCTGGGATGATATGCAGTCCTGACTTGTAGGCAAGAAGGCACTGTCTTGCTTGGTTGAGATCAATCAAATATTGACTCTAAAGCCGGTACACAGCTATCCCTCCGTCTCTTTGTCCTCAAAAATATGAGAAGCACAATGAATTAGTACCAGCTTGGAAAGTCATCGTCCCATGGTGTGCTGAAGAGATCTATCCTTATTGCTGAGTTCCAAAACCTGTGATGCAGGTGAATGTATGAAAACCAGGTCTGGAAAAGAATTTTGCTGTAACTGTTTTGATTTGTTCATATTGAAATGGGTGCATCAAGTTGTAAAAACCTTTTTTTATTTCCTAACAATGTAAATAGAGAACATCTCAAGGCTTCATTCTAACACTGGATTTGACCTTCCTGCACCTCTAAAATTCACTCAGAAATGGGCTGATCAGGAAGTGAGCATATACATATATGTTAATTAGCACATTAGAAAAATTTCTTCAAATTAGATAATTTTACAGGGCTGTCAAAATATCTTCAAAGCAATTCCATCAAAATATCACATATCGGCCCTACCTGGTTTGGCGCAGTGGATAAAGTATTGGCCCAAGGACTGAAGGGTCCCACGTTTGATTCTAGTCAAGGGCATGTACCACAGTTGCAGGCTCAATCCCCAGTCTTGGTTGGGGTGCGTACAGAAGGTAACGAGTGGATGTATCTCTCTCACATCGGTGCTTCTCTCTCTCTCTGTCTCTCCCCCTCCCTTCCACTCTCCCTAAAAGTAAATGGGCAATGTATCCTTGGATGAGGATTAACAACAACAAGAACAACAAATCACATATCTGATTTCTTTGTACCCATAAAACTCATTAAAAATGTGCCAAATATATAGTTTTTGCAAGAAGAACACACCCCATCACCACACTACTTTCCAGGGGGACAGAGTCAAGTGCCGGAGTCCAACCCCAGCGGGTCCAGGGGTCCCCAAAGGTGTGGACGGAGTCGGCGAAGAAGGAAGGACACGGAGACAGCGTTCAGTTGATCAGCAGCCTAGCCAGGATCTCTAGCCAGGATCTCCAGCCAAGTTCTGGTCTGGATCTCCAGCGAAGTTCTGCTGTTTATTGTCTTGTTACATCCGTATTTATCCCAGTTGATTTTAATCCTGTCAATTTCTATTACAAAGGTTAGGGCGTTTCTTATCTCCATTCCAGGGAGTAAAGATTATGTAGCTTAAGCATGATTGTTTGTAGTGATTAACTACCCGCCTGGCACTTAGTTAAGGAGTTTCATCCCCTCCCTGACTTCAGGGAAAAATTCCTACCTGGGGAAACAACCTTTCTAGGAGAGGCATCCCCTCCCTGACTTCAGGGAAAAATTCCTACCTGGGGAAACAACCTTTCTTGGAGAGGTGACCTTGGTTAAAACACACAGTGCTAAGGGGAGCAAACATATTAAGAACAGTATGCTATATATGCCAGGTCCCTTGAAACATATGCTGTGCAGATGTTTCTTTCCTGCAGCGACTGTGTCAAGCAGCAAGGATGGACCGGCTTCCGGCAAATTCCCCCTTTTTTATTTTTTAAATGATAGCGCATGCAAATCAGTGGCCACCTCTCAGATTGGGCCATTTAAGTCTCGGAAGAAGAGTGGCAAGCAATGATAGTGAGCATAGCTATAAACATAGTGGATGGAGCGCAGAAGGAGCCCCATTCCTGTAGAAGGTTGCCAGCCTCTTCAGTCAAGGGATTTCAGCTGTCCTCAAGTTGTTGGTTTGGTTGTCTTTGTTGGTCTGGCTAGCGGGCGGCGTCACTGGCGACAGGCTTCCCGAAGCGTCAGCAAGTTGAAGGGCTGCATCAAAGGGTCCATCAGGGCCGTGGTTGATGGTGGTGTCGATGTCCGAGGAGGAGTAAGCTGTGCCCTCTGGATCCAGCTGATATGGAAAATGGAGGGTAGTAGAAAAAGAAGAGAAAGCAAAAGAACTACAAGGCATGGAAGTGTTTAGAAAAAAGAGGGAGAAGAAAGGGAAGAATGCAGCATCCTGACACAGCCCTTTCCTTCAGCTGCCCCTTTCCCTGTGGTCCAAGGTAGAAATGGGAAACAAATCCTGTTGCAGTGAGAGGGCAGCTGCTGTCAGCCAGTCTCTGTCTTTACCTGGGTCCCGATCTGAGCTGGGCATGGGAAGCAGGAAGCAGCCATGGGGACAGGAGAC
Organism: Myotis myotis; assembly: GCF_014108235.1. NCBI lineage: Eukaryota > Metazoa > Chordata > Mammalia > Chiroptera > Vespertilionidae > Myotis > Myotis myotis. The sequence continues at coordinate 9,137,882 of NW_023416401.1, read as the reverse complement.
CTTCCTCAGAAGGGGTGAGTATTCAAGCCCCTGCACCATTGGGGAGGGGGGTCTGTGCCCCACCTTTGTTGCACCCCAAGTTTTCTCCTACTGGCCCCCGACTGTGCCTGTCTTAGGTTGCCCCACCCTGTGGAGTCTTACCCGTCGTTGACTACCAGCCATCTCTGGGCCAAGTAGGGTGATGTGAGGTTCAGTTTTGTCTCCTTGATAGCCTATGTCCCTCTGGCCTCCATGCCCAGCAACTGCCTTGGGATCCCCTTGCCTGCTGGTGGGGCTCTGGCATTGATCATAGGGAACTCAGGTTTCTTCTCTAGAGAGGGCCCAGCTTACGCCATTGGGCCAGAGACAGATCCATGGTACCAGCCACCATGCGGCTTCAACCTCAGCATGAACAGAGAGCTCAGGCAACAGCTATGGGCAATTGGATTGTAAGAAGAGGGTCCCTCTTGACACAAGGGTAAGAGGGGCCAATACAGGACAAAGGAGAGTCCTGGAACAGGGCTTTCTCAGCCCAGGATGTCAGGCTCTTGGCCCAAGACAACTCCATGTATGGGGCATATACCAAACACCCCTAGTCACGGCATAAAAGGGAGATGCCCTTCCTGGAACAGTAGGGTAGGGAGATTCTAGAAAAGGCTGTGTTCAGGAAAGAAGGAGAAAGGCCAAAGAACCAGCAAACAAGTAGTTAGATTTTAAAAAAAGGAAAAAGGAAAGGAGATGTGGGGCAAAGCTGGGACATGTGGAAAGACAAAACGGAGGCACATGTGATCCTCCCAATGGACAGATTGTTCCAGCTCAGGTCTGCACATCTGCTGCAGACGGGCACTGGTCAGGTGTGCTATGATGAGGCAGAGATGGCGGGCGGTGAGACATAAGGTCGGACTAGACGGTCTGGAATCCACATAGGTGAGTCTGCGTCCTGTGGAAATATACAAGCATATCCTCTCCCCCGGGTTTAAAAGTACATCAGGTCCCTTCCAGGCTCCTGTAAGCAAGTCTCTCCACTTGACGAGGGCTTTAGGTTTAGTTAAATCAGGGTTCCAATGCCTGAACATCGGGGAATTTCCCTCAGAATCTACATTTAGTATATTAATTACAAATTGAGCATGTTGTAGAACATGATGAGGAGAGGAATATTTAAACTCATTTTCTTGTAATTTTTTAATTTGTGTTTTTAAAGTTTGGTGAGCCCTTTCTACTATTGCTTGGCCTTGAGGATTGTAGGGTATTCCTGTAGTATGTGCGATGCTGAATGTAGAGCATAAGTTTTTAAACGCTCTAGAGGTATAGGCAGGCCCATTGTCAGTTTTAAGTGCCCTTGGTATTCCTAGGTAGGAAAAGCATTGGAATAGATGTTGACTTACATCTTTAAAGGCTTCTCCTGTACGTGCAGAAGCAAGGATAACATGAGAAAAGGTATCAATACAAACATGCACATAGCAAAGTTTGCCAAAAGATGGGACATGAGTAATATCCATCTGCCATAAGTCACAGGGTCTAAGTCCTCTTGGATTAACTCCAGTAGCAGGGCTAGGAAAATGAGTAGGACAATGGCCGCAGTCACGCACAATACTTCGAGCAGCTTCTCTAGATATGCGATAATATAGACGGAGAGCAGAAGCATTTTGATGGTGAATGGCATGAGACCGCCGGGCTTCTTCTAGAGCTGTACAAACTACTGGGCGAGTTAGTAAATCCGCCTGATAATTTCCTTCGCTTAAGGGTCCTGGTAGGCAGGAATGAGCTCTAATATGTCCAATATAGAAAGCCTTTTCTCGTTTGTGAATGCAAGTTTGTAGCTGAGTTAACAAAGAGAAAATGGCTATTCTTCCTTGTGGGAGAGAGGCGGTCTCAATATGAGGAAATAATTTAACTATATATTGAGAGTCAGTGTACAAGTTAAAGGGAACCTGTTGCAATTGTTCAAAAGCATAAATGACTGCCAAAAGCTCTGTTCTCTGAGCTGACGTCTCTAGAGTTTGTTGAACATGGGTTATTGAGTCAATGATTGTTACTGCCCTACCATTAGAGGAACCATCTGTGAATACTAAGGAGGCAGGAGGTGATAATGGTTCTTTTGAACATTTAATAGGAAATATAAACGGATGTAGGGAGAGAAATTGCAATATAGGTGATCTTGGCAAATGATGTAAAATTTGTCCTGGGAAGTTACCTATAGCTATTTGCCACTCTTCTTCAAATTGTAATAGTGTGTCTAATTGTTCTCTTTTATAAGGTATTATTATCTCAGTAACTTCTCTTCCAAAGAGTTCGATACTGCGTCGTCTACCTTTGATAATGAGAGTGGCCACTAGGGAGGGATAGGGTGGTACAATCTTCCTAGGAGTGACAGGTAAATGTATCCATTCTAATGGTCCTTCCTGCCACAAGCATCCTGTAGGAGTATATTTAGTGCCTAGAATGATTAAGGCCCAAGATTTGGAATAATCTAGATACTGTAGTTGCTGTTTATTGATGGCCTGTTCTATTTTTGCTATAGCCTTTTCTCCTTCTACAGTTAATTGTCGGGGAGACTTAGGGTTAGAATCTCCCTTTAAAATGTCAAATAGAGGTTTTAAGTCAAGAGTGGTTATTTTTAGATATGGCCTGACCCAGTTGATATCACCTAATAGTTTCTGATAATCATTCAATGTGTTTAAATGATCTTTTCTTAATTGTAGAGGCTGATGGGTGATAGTAGAGGTATGTAATATTCTGCCTAAGTATGAAAAAGAAGGTTCAGTCTGAATCTTTTCTGGGGCTATTTTTAGACCATGTTCTTCTAAAGCAAGGATGGTCTGAGTAAGAATTTCCTGTAAAGTAGCCCGATCTTTATGAGCTAGTAAAATATCATCCATATAATGAATAAGATATAGATCTGAAAATTTCTTTCTAATAACTTGCAATGCCTGATCTACAAACTTTTGACATAATGTAGGACTATTTTTCATCCCTTGTGGGAGAACCTTCCATTGGTATCTCTGATAAGGCTGTTTAAAGTTTTCTGATGGTATGCTGAATGCGAATCTTTGACAATCAGCTGGGTGAAGAGGTATAGTGAAAAAACAATCCTGTAAGTCAATAACAACAACACAATACTCCTGTGGAATTGCCACAGGGGAGGGCAATCCAGGTTGTAAGGAGCCCATATCTTCCATGGTGGCATTTATGGCTCTTAGATCTTGCAAAAGTCTCCACTTGCCTGATTTCTTTCTTATTACAAATATGGGTGTGTTCCAGGGACTATTTGATGGCTCTATATGTCCCTCTGCTAATTGCCGATCAATTAATTGTCGGGCTGCTGATATTTTCTCAGATGTTAAGGGCCATTGCTCAACCCATACTGGTTGTGACGATTTCCAGACTATGGGATCAGCAGTCCTAAGGGCAATGGCCCCAATTACAGATCCTGTCGAGGAGTGTGAGGTATTACTTTCCTTTCCTAATCCCTTTCCTGGATTAAATCTCATGTCTAGCATCTGTGATGTTACTCTATCACTGGGGCTATATAATACAACTCCCATTTGAGACAAGATATCTCTTCCCCATAATGTAAAGGGGATAGTCGTAATTACATAGGGACAGAATGTTCCTGAATGTTGATCTTCATCAGTCCAAGTTAGAATCTGAGAACTCTTTTTTACATTAGATGCCTTGCCTAGTCCTACTAGGGAAGTGGAGGTGGTGTGCGTGGGCCATGAAGAGGGCCAATCCTTCTCTGCTATGCAGGAAACATCTGCTCCTGTATCCAATAGACCTTCAATTGGTTTTCCCTGAATTTGTAAAATTTTTGTAGGTCTAGTAGCATGGATTTCTTGTATCCAAAATGCTGCATCACTAGATCCAAAGCCTCCGGCCCCTCTAGCTTCCTGGGTAACAGCTGTCCCTATTTTATGTATTGGTAACAGGATTAATTGGGCAATTCTCTGGTTGGGCTGAATCTGTATAGTTGTGGTGGGTGGGGAAAGTAAAATCTGTATTTCTCCTGTGTAGTCTGCATCAACAACTCCTGGGATGACTAAGATCCCCTGTAACGAGGTGGAGCTCCGTCCTAATATTAAACCTACAGTTCCCTCAGGCAGTGGCCCAGACACTCCCGTAGGAATGGCTGCTACTGGCGAGTCTGGGGTTAGTACTGCATGGGTGGTTGAGTGGAGGTCCAATCCTGCACTGCCTGGGGTTGCCCTGAAGAGGTCACTGACTGATCGAAATTTGCAAAGGGGTTGAAGGTTGATGCCCCTATTATTGCAGGGGCCTGGGGCTGGCCCCTTCTCAAGTTTCCCGATTGAGGTGATGGGATATAACCTCCTTGGGAGCTATTTGTAGAGTTTAAAGGCCGACCATTTTTATGGTATTTTGATCTACATTCCTTTGCCCAATGGAATCCTTTCTGACATCGGGGACAAACGGTTTTTGGAGGATTAATATTATTCCCTAATGTATTTCCAGGCTGTCGAGGAGCTTGCCATCTGGCCTGAGTATTATTATTTTTATTTGGGCATTCTCTGCTAAAGTGCCCAGATAAGCCACAAGAGTAGCAGTTCATATTTCTTTTATTACCTGTAGTATTGCTGGCTTGTCCTATAGCCTGTACATATTGAGGGTATGTCTCCCCTTTGAGAGCTGCAGCTATAGCTACACCCTGTATAAATGCTGGACTTACATCAGCACACTGTTTTATAAAATCATTTATAGTTCCTGTTCTGCGAATCGGCCTTAATAAAGCCTGACAGGTATTATTAGCATTTTCAAAAGCCAGTTGTTTGATTAGGATATCGGCTGCCTCTTTGTTATTGATTACTCTCTTGACTGCCTGCATGAGGCGAGAAAGGAAATCCTGATATGGTTCCTCGACCTTCTGTTTAACCTCTGTAAGGGTGGTGGTTTTTCCTGCTGTATAAGGTAGGGATTTCCAGGCACTTACTGCACAACTGGTTACTTTGGTAAGTGCCTCTGTGGGCATATTCATTTGCTCCTCAGCCGTGTTAAAATCACCTTCTCCTAATATCATGTCTAGGGTTATTCTTTTTCTGGTTTTTTCGCTAGTGGCTACAGCTTTCTTAGCAAGATCTTCATATTCAGTTTTCCATAATAAGTAATCGCCTCCTGAGAGACAGGATTTACAAACCTGTGACCAATCATAAGGAGTCATCCATTTACTGGCTAGGGTTTCTACCAAGGTTTGTGTGTAAGGAGCTAGAGGTCCATATTCAGAGCAGGCCAATTTTAATTCTTTAAGTACTTTGTAAGGTATAGGCTCCAAGGTGGGGTTTCTATTCCCACCAGACTCATTCTCATATGTAACTGGGAAGCAGAGTGAGAATTCAAGATCTCCATTAGCTTCAGCTTCTCTTATGGCCCTTTGAAATTTAGACATGGAGCTCATAGGAGCCACAGGACCTGGTTTAGGCTTCCTTTCTAATTTGGGGAGCCTGTTTTGAATGGGAGGGCCATTCTCCTCTCTACTGACTGGAAAGGACCAATGGTCATGTTTATGATATTTATTCTCCTCCCGATCACTAGGCATAGCTAAATTGCTTTTAGATTGAGCTGGAGACAATGATGATGTATCCTCTCTGGGTGGAGCCGAGGGACTAAATTTTGAGAAAGTTCAACCATTTTTGCCTCTGGTGCCAAGGTTTCACAAATTGAATTCCAGAGAGAAAAGGTAACTGCCGGGACCTTCTCAGATCCATGGTAGCTGTAATAGTTCTTTAATTGCTCTCCTACTTTAGTCCAAGTTTCTAAATTAACAGTTCCATCCTCAGGAAGCCATTCACATACGTCTTCTATAAAACTTTCTGTCTGACTGGGAGTAACCTTAACTCCTCTGCTAGCAAGCATATGCGTTAAAAGATTAATACAGAGTCTTTTTTCTTTAGATTCAGTATGACCCATCTTGTCAATCTAAGTTCTGTACTAACTACCCACTTACCCTACTTATACTCTATAGGGGGGGTCTGAAGCACCCTACGGTGCAGTCCTATCCGTCCCAAATACGGGGGGACTTACCTAAGGGAACCCTGTTCGGGCGCCAGATGCCGGGGTCCAACCCCAGCAGGTCCAGGGGTTCCCAAAGGCGTAGACGGAGTCGGCGAAGAAGGAATGACACGGAGACAGTGTTCAGTTGATCAGCAGCCTAGCCAGGATCTCCAGCCAGGATCTCCAGCCAAGTTCTGGTCTGGATCTCCCGAGAGGTTCTGCTGTTTATTGTCTTGTTACATCCGTATTTATCCCAGTTGATTTTAATCCTGTCAATTTCTATTACAAAGGTTAGGGCGTTTCTTATCTCCATTCCAGGGAGTAAAGATTATGTAGCTTAAGCATGATTGTTTGTAGTGATTAACTACCCGCCTGGCACTTAGTTAAGGAGTTTCATCCCCTCCCTGACTTCAGGGAAAAATTCCTACCTGGGGAAACAACCTTTCTAGGAGAGGCATCCCCTCCCTGACTTCAGGGAAAAATTCCTACCTGGGGAAACAACCTTTCTTGGAGAGGTGACCTTGGTTAAAACACACAGCGCTAAGGGGAGCAAACATATTAAGAACAGTATGCTATATATGCCAGGTCCCTTGAAACATATGCTGTGCAGATGTTTCTTTCCTGCAGCGACTGTGTCAAGCAGCAAGGATGGACCGGCTTCCGGCAGTCAAGTTTATCAGCTACATATTTATCCAGCCATTCAACTAGTTAAGAAAACTTTACTTCACTGTCAACCAGTCCACGTTTACCCATGTTATCCATAGAGATAGTTTGACAATGTCTTCTTGGAATCTGGACCAAGGAAAACATTGCCTTCCCCTGATAACTTCTCAACATGGAAACAAGATTAGTTTGGGAATGCATGTTTCATAAGAATCATGTTGGCACAAATATTTATGTTTAATAATTGTTTAATACTTACCTTGATAATCATTATCTTTTAAAAATTGGCCAGGTCTTGGTTTGAAGTAGGGAGGCTATAAAAAGAGGAATCCTAGTCCTGGCTGGTTTGGCTCAGTGGATAGAGCATTGCCTGTAGACTCAAGGGTCCCAGGTTTGATTTCAGTCAAGGGCACATGCCCAGATCGCAGGCTCAGTCCCCAGTGTGGGGCATGCAGGTAGCAGCTGATTAATGATTCTCTCTCATCGTTGATGTTTTTCTCTCTTTCTCCTCCTTCTCTGAAATCAATAAAAACTATTTTTAAAAAAGGGGGAGTCCCAGAAAACCACCTACTGGCTGCCCTCCTGGGCACCTGAAGCCATACCACGCTCATCCTCTAAGGGGTCCAACCACGCAGCCACATGCCTCTCTGATGTACTTATCTTTTGCTCTGGAGGGGCCTTGGAAAATATGATGGAACAGTTTATGAATTTCATATTTGTTGCCGTAAACCATCAAAGATAAATGAGTTTCTGGAAAACATTAAGAAAAACATTTATCTTCGGACAGAATTGGTTGAATTCTGGAGTACAGAATTTGAAGGCAGAATGAATAAGGTGTTTCATGTTTACAAGCTTTGCTCAATGAACTGAAGTTTAGAAAGGCTTGGATAAACATAAGGAATGCCAAGAACAATTTCTCATTCTAAATTTGGCTCTCGTGGATAGACAAGAGTTCTGAGGTTACTTATGCAGTACTGTGCTGCAAAAGAGAAAACTCTCCAAAAAGAGTCTACGAACTGGTTATTTTCCCAAATTAAACCAGGTGGGCCAGCTCTGTGGGGTGACGCATTTAAAAAGGCACTTGATGCCCATGTCAAATTAGGCTGCGAAAAACTAATTGGCGTTCTCCACCCAGAATCTGAAGCACCCAGCAGAGTTCCTGCTCATTGGTGAAACGAGAGTTCAGATAGTCATGCACCTGGGAGACATCAGTGTCTTGAGGATCTCAGACTCATGGTGGCTATTTGGGAAAATGTCAACTACCACGTATCACAGTTGAATATGCTTCTGATTCCCACATCATTTTCAGCGTTGATATAGTTTTCTACTGATAGGTGAAGCGTTTTGTTAACAGCTCTAAGATATGTCTGCAAAGGGGCTTAGATCCTCCCAAGAGATTCTCGTTTTATGTGAAGGAGGTGGTACATTAATTAGCTGTGTCCCTTGCATTTTTGAAAGCCATCTCTGTCCTTTGTTACCGCCACCTCAGGAGATATCTCTGTTCATTTCCCCCACAGCATTTCAGTATCTGGAACATGTTAGAAATAGTTGCCACTACTTCATGATCTTGCTTTTTAAAATTTGTTTCAGAATAACTCTTCTTCTGTATTTTCACAATCCTTTGCTTTTTTAACATTTTATTATATTCAAATGATGATGTTACATTTCCACGCCTATGGCAATATTTTAACACTAGTTCTATATCTCTATCTCTATCTCTATTTCTATCTCTATCTCTATATCTATACCTGTATCTTCTCTTTAATGTCTGTTTTATTTCAGAGATTTAAAATATATATGTATTTATTGATTTCAGAGAGGAAGGGAGAGGGAGAGAGAGAAACATCAATGGTGAGGGTGAATCATTGATTGGCTGCCTTCTGCAGGCCCCTCACTGGGGATTGAGCCCACAACCTGGACATGTCCCCTGACCTGGAATCAAATCGTGACCTCAAGGTTCATAGGTTGACACTCAACCACTGAGCCATGCCAGCTGGGCTTTTCTGAAATTTTTTAAATATATTTTTTTGCTCAGTAAAATTTATTTTGTAATATCAAAAGTGGTTCATAAAAGTATTAGTTAAGTATATTTCTTTACTTTGGGAAAGTACAGTATCAACTGTATTCATTATGGTTTTCATGTTAATCACTAGTAACTAACTTTCAAAGGCCTGGTTCATATGTTGAAATGTGTTCATTTATAGTTAATTTACTAATTTTTACTTCATTTTCAATCACTACTTAACAAAGATTTTGGGGATATCTATTTGTTTTAGAGAGATCTTTATTGTTATGAAAATGCTGGCCCTAATAAAAGTCTACATATTTATAAAAAATTATTGCCAGGTCTTGATAATTTTCACCTTTTCCTAATGCACCCATTCCCTATTTTTTAAAGAATGGAGCATATTTCTGTTCTCTAACCACAACCTCCTCCCCCCCACACCCCCCAAATCCTCCAGCACTCCTTGTCCACACCTTCCTCTGCGTAGTAGGATGTTGTTCACTTTGGCCTGTGGACTTGAACTCATTTGAGTGACTGGGTATTTTCTTATCATTTCCTTGCTTATCTTAGGGTTCAATGTTCTACCAACCATATTTGTTGTAAAGTTCCCAGTTTGAAGATCACTTTCTTCGGTAGAAAAAGAAATATTGAATTGCCTTGTCCTTCTGTTAGCTTTTGACATGACACCACTTGCCCAACCATGGGCTTTTCCATTCCTCACTTTCGTTCCTGCCCCGAACCCCATTCCAGCCCCCTCTCAGTGCCCTGCGACTGTCTTTCTACGCCTCTGTGCACCCTGGGCTCTGTTTCTCCTGGTGTCATCATGACGGGGCTGTATTCCTTGGTTACATGTGCTTCCTTTCATATTTCAGACATTGCTTTTAAAATCTGAGATCAGAGAGCTCTCTTCATAGCTTTCCTATTTGTTTGCTTTTAAGACACTGTCCTTTTTTCTTCTTGATCAATGTCTTTTGTAGTTATGAAATAAATGTTTGTGTCCCCCTAGAATTTATGGGCTGAAATCTAGTCCCCCATGTGATGGCATTTGGAGATGGGGCCTTTGAGAGGTGACTAGGAGTCCTCCTGAGTGGGATTAGTGCCTTTATAAGAAGAGGCCAGAGAGCTAGCTCCCTCTCTTTCTGGCACGTGAGGATACGATGTGAAGGCGCCAGTCTGCAAATTGGCAGAGGGTCCTTGCTTGCACCCCGACGTCTAACTTCCAGCCTCCAGAACTGTGAGAAGTATATTTCTGTTGTTTAGAAGCCACCCAGGCTATGGGGCTTTGTTATAGTAGCCAAACGGACTAAGACATGTGTCACTGGTAGAATCCTTTTCTGTGAACTTTCTTTCCTCTTTTAGCCATTTTTAAGGTCATAGTGTTGCCAAGGAGTCATACCTACTTTTTCTCTGAACTTTCAGAAACCACCTTGTTCCCAAAGTCTAGAATTTATGTCTAATTATAGTCAATGCTTTCTTTTTCATGGGCTGTTATAAGTTCTGCAGTGATGATGGTTGCTTTATCAGAGTGTTTCTTTGACTATCCTAGGTGGTTGGGCCTAACGGTTAGTAAGAAGACTGCAAGCGGGGGGAGGGGGGGGGGCTCTGAATTTGGCAGATAAGGGTTCAAATCTCCACGGACCCTCTGATGATCTTGAACAATGTACATGGCCCTCCGAGGGCTAAAAATGGGGTCAGTTAAACAACTTTGCAGGGATGCTTTTAAAATAATGAAGCATGCAAAATGCCATTAGCTCAATAAAGGGCAGCCATTATTGTTACTTCCTGAATAATGTTTTTGATCTTTTGGGAAACTGTTACTCCAGCATATGTGTAATACATGTGAGTTGATAGTCTTGCGTGACTAAGTTAAAGCTACAACGGGTAACATTAGGGGGGAAGTGCAGACACTCTGATGGTAAAGGGCGTGCTGGCTGAGCACACAGCTTCTGAAGCTCAGCGGTCTGCCTCAGGGTCCTGCTGTGCCACATATTAGTCTGTGAGCTTGGGCAAATGGCTGGAGCATTCTGTGTTACCATTTCTTTATCTGGAAAGCAGCCCTATTTCATGGGGTTGTTACAGAGATTTAATGAGTACATTTATGTAATTGTTTAGGATATTGCCTGGCATATAAGCAGCACGTAATAAATGTTTGCTCTTCTTATTCTAATGCTGAGGATGGCATGGTATAAACACAGAGCAGAGAATGCCAGAAGCACCAGCATCCACATATAACCCAGGCTACCTGAAACAAAAGTGAGAAGGTTGTGGAGATAAACAAGGCTACAGAAATGCGCAAGGGGAAGTCACTAAAAAACATTGCCAAGAAGGCTAAGGTTGGAAAGTCATTCCATGGGGAAACACATGAAAACTTCAGCGGGGAATGGTTTCAGAGTCCTGATGCCAGAAGAGATCAGATTATAGGGACAGTGGAACTTTTACCCTTGATTTTGGGTTGCCTCTCGGTGAATCATTGGAGTCCTCATCTGAGTGGCCTATTCAAGTGCCCCCAGCCCTCTTAGGGAACTGGGGGTGTGCACTCTTCTCTGAGACAGGTGGTCAGTGACAGGCACTCAGTCAATCCAGCTTTTAAAATATGGGGCCTTGAAGGCTAACCCATGGGATTAAAGTCAGGGAAAGTCGCAAGAAGAAACTCTTAAAGCAAGGTCAGTGCCCTTCAGGACTATTCCCTAGCCAGTGGTCGGCAAACTGCGGCTCAGCAAACCGCACCTCGCGAGCCATTTGTGGCTCTTTGGCCCCTTCAGTGTGGCTCTTCCACAAAATACCACCTGCGGGTGCGCACGTACAGTGCGATTGAAACTTCGTGGCCTATGCACAGAAGTCGGTATTTTGTGGAAGAGCCAGTATTTTGTGGAAGAGCCACACTCAAGGGGTCAAAGAGCCGCATGTGGCTCGCGAACCGCGGTTTGCTGACCACGGCTCCTAGACCAAGGGAACAAAACACTGCTCAGAGGTGAAATAAACACATTTTCCAGTGCGAGAAACTCCTCGGGGGTTTCACCAGATGGAAAGAGACAGATAAACAGGTATCTCCTCAATCATCTGTTCACATGATTTACTAAAAAACTGATAGCTTGATGCCCTTAACTTTCAAAACATAATATTTATGCCCCCAGGAATACCAGGTCCTTTGTCATGAAGGATCTTCATAACATTTCTCTTTTAGTGAGGGGGACCACGCCAGGACCCCCAAATCTCCAACCACACCATCTCATTAGCATAGCCCATGGTTAGACAGCGCACGTTGTCATCAGAATGTCAGGGCCTAAGTCCTTACATCTTGGCCATGTTTATGTCCTTTTAAAATTGAGGATAATAATAATACCTAACCTGAAATGTTTTATGAGTTTGCCGGGAGCCGGTCCATCCTTGCTGTTTCAAGGGACCCGGCATATATGGCATACTGTTCTTAATATGTTTTCTCACCTTCTTGGCACTATGTGTCTTAACCAAGGTCTCTGAGACAGGTTGTTTCCCCAGGTAGGGATTTTCCCCTGAAGTTAGGGAGGGAATAAAACCTCTTAACTAAGTGCCAGGCAGGTAATTAATCACTTTAACTACGAACAATCTTGCTTAAGCTACATAATCTTTACTCCCTGGAATGAAGATAAGAAACACCCTAACCTTTGTAATAGAGATTGATAGGATTGAATCAACTGGTATAAATACAGATGCAACAAGACAGCAAGACTCAGAACTTAGAACACAGAACTTAGAACACAGAACTTAGAATACAGAACTCAGAACACAGAACGAAGAAGACAGAACTCAGAAGAAGGAACCTACACAGACAGAAGAACTTCGCTGGAGAGAACATGGCAAAAGATCCTGCACTGAACCTGACTACAGAAATTGGCAAGAGAACCTGACTAGAACCTGGTAACTGAACCTGGCTGGATAACCTGGACAGAACCTGGCTGGAGAACCTAGCGAGGGAACATGGCTACAGAACCTGGCTGGAGGACCTGGAGAACCTAGCAAGAGAACATGGACACATATCCTGGCTGGAGATCCTAAGCAGAACTGCGCTGGAGATCCAGACCAGAACTTGGCTGGAGATCCTGGCTAGAGATCCTGGCTAGGCTGCTGATCAACTGAATGCTGTCTCTGTGTCATTCCTTCTTCGCTGACTCCGTCCACACCTTTGGGGACCCCTGGACCCGCTGGGGTTGGACCCCGGCATGAGTTAATATCATGTTCTGCACACAGCAACTGCTTAACAAAGCCCTCTTTATTCTTTGAGGGCTATCAAGGAATTGGTAATTATAAACAGAGAAACTTCTCTTTGTTCAGGAACTCCTCTCTCTTCCTTCGATAACTGTTCTTGTTTATGAAGAGTAATATTTGAGATGGATTTCTGGAAGAGTCTAGTCTATTCAAACCGAGGCTCAATGTGAGGCTGAACTTGTTCAAAATTCTACTGACTCTTCAGCGCTCATTCAGGAAGCCTCTTCAGTGACTCTGATTGTCTGGTGAGGCTCCTGCCTGGGTGCCCATCGCACATGCCTCAAACTTCGCACGTCGTCCATTGATTTATATCACATTTTGTATTTCTCTCTACATCTGAATAAATCTTTTTCAGTTTTGAAGTGTATTGCCAGATCATGAAAGATAATATATGCTCAGTATTTTAAAATATATTACGGGTGAATTTATTTCTCGTGTGTAATTCCTGTTTGGCATATAAAGGGCAGACTGCGGCATAATTGAAAAAAAAAATGCAGTGTTGAGTCAGGTTGACTGCATTTAAGGCCCGAATTCTCTCTTTATTTTGTCTATGACCCTACGCAAGCTCTCTAAACTCTCCGAACCTTAATTTCTTCATCTTTTCTTTTTTTTGGTGAAAAATAAACTTTTATTTTTTCCTTCTTATTGAATTTATTGGGTGACACTGGTTAACAAAATTATATAGGTTTCAGGTGCACAATTCTACAACACATCATCTGTACACTGTATTGTGTGTTCACTGCCCAAGTTAAGTCTCTGTCCTTCACCATGTATCCTCCTATACCCTCCTCTACCTCCCCCAAACCATTTTCCCTCTAGTAATCACTGTAATGTTGTTCATGTCCATGAATTTTTCTCTTTTTTTCTCAATCCTCTACCCCCACCTAAGCCCTTTAATTTATTCATCTTTAATATGAGAACAATTGAGAGAAATTAAATGGTATAAACCACATGCCAAGGTACTGGACAAATGTTGGTTCAGATCAGTCTGTGGACCCTCCCTCCTCACAGTCAGCCGGTCAGTTTTGAGATCCACCTACCCTCTTGGTTCCTTAATCAATTGGCAGCCCAATCTAGTGATCGGTATCTGATATCTTTTGTATTAGTCTTGGGTTTGGGTTATACTCCCAAAACCTTTTTTTATAGCCATTCTCAACTCTCAGGGGTTCTTAGGCTCTATAATGATAAATAGGACCTGAGTGCTTAATAAAAATGCTAATTTCAGGACCCCAGCCTGAATGATCCTGATTCTCTAATTCCAAGGAGGGGCTCAGGAACCTGCACTTTCAGCATGTCCTAAGGAATCGCACCAGGTAATTCTCAAGGACTGTATCTCCATGCCCCAGGCCATTTTCTGCTCCAGCTCTGAGGAGCTGTCTTTCTCCAGTAACCAACCAGACAGGGCTGTGTCAACAACTAGTTTATCTTCTCAGGGACTGATCTCACCCCTGTGGCCGCATGCCATGAACAGGAGCATCCAGATGTGACTTATCTGGCCTATCTTTTAAGTGTTTTCCAATTGGTTTACATCCCTGCTGAGCACAGGTATTGGGGAAACCCTGCTGTAGGTCCTGTGTGGGTCCTGCCAGGTGCCCAAAGATGATGGTCCTTTAGGTCTTCTCTGGGTTGAAAGTTGTCTGTCATGGCCTACTGTTAGGAGTTCTGGTCTTTCATAGGGAGCTCATGGAATATCTCTACAGGGATCCAGATTATCTGTCTATCCTGGCAGAGGTCTGAGCCCCATTGGCCTGGTTATTCTTTCTCTGGGGAAGCCACACTGCAACACCCTTGGGCATTGAGCTTAAACCAAGGGAAGATTTCCCTTTCTCCTTGCCAGGAACTCAGTCCAAACACGTCAGCTTCCTGGAGGATGGTGGAGAGCTTGCTTTCTGCCTGTACTCACAGTCCCTTTAACCTAACTTTCTCTAAGTTTGTGGGGTGGGGCCCACCTGGACCCATAATCATTTAAGTATCTTGTCTTCAATGCTCTTCTATTGATAAATACCAAAATAACCCCTTACCACCACCACCCACCCCACCACTACCACCACCACCACCACCACCAATGCCTGGCTCTCCACTTATGAGAATCCTGTTTCTCCTCCAATGGCCTTTAATACTGTCCCAGGCTTTGGGACATCTATAAATGGCTCACTGGTATTTGTTGATAATGCCTTTATGCATGTGTTTTTCCTCGGGGCAGAACCATTCAGTCCCAGTCTTTAGACATGATTACCTCTGGGTTTCAAGTTGCATAGTGTTGAGGGGTGAATAGGGGGCAGTGGGCTACTGGCGTGGCCAACCAGCTCTACCTGATGGCCCTTGTGATCTCTGAGCCCACCCAGGTCGCCCCCCCCCCCCCACCTTGGAACTTTTTTGTCCTTCTTCCCATAATGAAAGCATCCTTGGAGAAGTCCAGCATTGCGTCGTGTACTGTTGGTGTCTACCCTGCTGGTAAAGATGGCACACTGGGTCTGCAGATGGTGAAGTGCCTTTGCATTCACTCCCCTACCTCCAATTGCTTTGCTCTCCAGCTTATTCTGTATGAAGAGCTTAGCAGTGCTGGGCTCGGGAAGAAAGCAGGCAAATATGGCGATAAAAATGCAACAACAACAGATGGCAGGAAGAGTTTCCTTGAAATTCAGATGAGCAGTGGGTTTTTATTATTAAATTCATTTCCATCATTTGCGAGATAGGTCTGTCCTTGTACTAGCTCATCGTGTGGTGAAATAATCTCGTTCTTCAATATCTGTAACAAGGAGCTGTTCATTATACCAATTATCAATACACCCATATGGTCCCATGTATAAGTGTCAGCTTTGTTACATGCAAGTAGCCTCCAAATGTAGCCTCATGTGGAGAAAGTGAATGCTCACCTTATCCTACAGAAAATGGTCAGTTTCTGAGATTTTTAGGCTTAGCACATTCTATGTTGGTGAGAATAAAATAAAGCTTTTCGGGGTGGGGGGGAGGGGAGGGGAGGGAGATAATAAAAAAATATTGGTCCTTCAATTGATTTCAAATACATTATCTTAGGTCCTGCATATAACTCCTATTTTACGACTATTAAAACATAAGCGTCTATGTTCCCTTTGTGAATTTGTGATTTTTCATTTTCAACATCCAGTCAGGGGAACCAAAGTTCATCAAGTTCTTTGGAAACTGAATCTAAATGATTCTTATACCCTATATTCCCCCTAACCAAAGTACAATTCTCCACTCTCACTATTAGCAGCAGCAGCAGCTCCATTAGCACCATCACCTTTCTGCTCCACGGTTATTGCCATCAGCACTGTTCCATTTCATGTGTGGCAGAAAGAACCTCATACTATATATTTTTAACTCTTTCCAGATCAGGAATTCTAAAATCATAGAATTCCAAAGATATGAAGGGACACTGGGAGGTCATCTAATCCAAACCTCTACTTGCCAGAAAGGAAAAGTTCAAACAATACAGAAGGGATTTATTTTCAAGAAAAGTATGCTCTGTGATGAAAGGGCTGGTGACAGGATAATGGACAACAACAGAAGGTTAGAATGAAACGCTTCCGCCCTTTTCACAGGATCTCTAGTCAGTGTGAAGGGCCTCCGGTGCTGGGGGGAACGGCCATCATAGGTAATTTTGTGAACTCGGTGATAATCTTCGTAGTGAAGAGAGATGTGCACTGAACCTGATTATTTCTCAAAGAACTGTCATTTTCCTAAGAGCTGGCATTTTCAGCCTCTTGAACAACACCAACCACTGTTATCACAGCTTTTACTTGAGCAATCAATCAGGGGTTTGAAACATTAAACTCGAATATATAATTTCAAAGGGGATAATTTCAGCGAAATTCACCCTGAACTGTAACAGCTTCAGCCAGCCCTTTTCCCATAAGAGGGTCACTGCCTGCCCCATATCCCTGGCAAATTCCCTCCCTGTACTCACCCCGCCTTCCTTCCCAGCCAGAGGAAATGAGGGGCCAGGCCATGGATTGACTAGGTTTCCTGAAAAGAATACCCAGAAATGTCCTGAAGGAGGCAAGGACAGGCTACCTGGGAGAACTGGCTCCCTCTCCTTGCATTGCTCTGCAAGCCGTAATGTCCAGAGTCAGGGTAATACACGTGGGAAAGATGGTGTGGAACTTCTTATCTCTTATCTCTGACCCCATCAGATGTTAAAAATGATCCAATTTCTGCTCTGGAAACACAACAAGCCAGTTCAAATTTAAATTCATTGGCTAAAGTCCTGCCAGGACAATCACATAATCCTTGATTTCTTCTTAGCTAGCCAGCTGGAAATGTATGCTATAGCAAACACTTCTTGTTGCACCTAAGCGTAAGTCTATAATTAGGCTAAAAAGAGAAACAGAAAGAAAGCAGACACCGGTGGAATTTGGGACATGTTTTCAGTGCCAGTTTTTGTAATCTGGCTCCCTGTCTTCGGGGTCTATTGCAAGAGCGAGTAACCGTTTTTGTGTTTGTTTTGGTAACTACCTGTGCTGCTGTTGACCGAGGGGTCCTGTCCAGGGTTATAAATGCTCCTATGGAGCCGTTGTCTTGTCAGATGAAGCAACTTGCCCTGCAACAAGGGGAACAGCAGCAACAAACCCTGATCTCTCCTCCCTCCTCCACCAGACCACATTTATAGTCTGTTCAACCTCGTAAGCAGCAAAAGCTCAGCAATGGTGACAATCTGAATATCCTAGATGAACGTCCCACAGCCCAACTGCATCTGTCCTTGGCCAAAAGGTGGGACTGAGAAAGAGGAAAGTGTCCCTGAAACCAGATCTCACCTGGCCCTGGCCATTGGATTGGGGCGTTGCTAGGTACTTCCGGTCATTTAGAACTAGGCTGTGCTGTTCCTCTGTTGAATATAAATAATTTCAAAGAACACCAACATCAGGCAAGGCCACTCAGACAAGTCACAAAGAAGATCATTCCGCAATCGTGTCTGGACACAGATAAAAACATAAATGTTGTCCCTACCACAAAAATGACCAAGCATCACCCATCCCGGATGATGCGAGACAATTGATTTGTCTTTCCCGGTCGCAGCTTTAGCCTCACTCCATCCCTATGGGCTTCTAGGGAAGAATTATGAAGTTGCCCAACCGTAGAATTACCCCCACTTCCTGACGGCATCCAAAGTCGAGAAAAAGCTCCCTTTCCTTGTATGGTTGCCCAAATTACCTAAGAGAAGCCCAAATTCTATAGGGTGTCCCAAAATTCACGCAAGATTTGAATTTTGCGTGAGCATTAACAACAACAACAAAAAATAAAAGCCTAATTTTACTTGGTTTATTGAATCAGATTCTAATATCTGTTGCCCTTTGATTTCAATCCCTTCAATTTGATAAGCATTACCAAGTACCAATTATGGCCCAGGAGCAGGGACAATGAAGACCAATGAAGACCACGGCTTTGCATATGTGCCAGCAAAGCTGTGGAGGCCATTTACCCGATGTGCTATTCCATACATAACCCTATACTGTATACTTTATGAATCAATAAAAAAATGTATAATTTTTAATTATAAACCTGTGTTTTCTGTCAAAATTACTTCTTGTGTGAATTTTGGGACACCCGATATAACATGCCCCTTCTAGCATGTGCGTTCTCCCTTATTGCAGCAGGTCATTACCCTAGCTCTGTTCCATTGCGGGCGTGTGGCCAGTGGTCTCAGGTTGAAGGGCATCGACATCCTCTTGCACAATGTCATGCTCATCTCATCATCCTACTAAATGGGCAGGGATCCCGAAGTCATATGTGGTATCTTCCTCTCAGCCCCATACCACATCAGTCACACATCCTGATGAGTTGACCTTGCAAATACCTCTTATAACTATTTCCTTCTCTACACCTCCACAGCAGCCTCTGCGAACGCAAGCGGCAAGGGTCTCCCATTTTGTCTAGCTAGCCTTCCTGTGGCGCCCTTGACTTTCCCCAACCCGTCTTCCACGCTGCAGCCAGAGTAATCCTTTCTAATTAGGAACCTTAAAAAGCCATTCTCACGTTGAAAGCACTTTCATGCTTCCTAATTCTCTTAAAGACACAGTCACTTAAAATGGTTGCCAAGGCCGTAAGAAGTCTGGCCAGTGCTTGCCTCCTCAGCCTCACCTCATGGTACACGCCACCTCTTTCTGATGCAGCCGCAGTGTCCTTCTCTCGTTTGCTTGAACACCGTATGCTTCTTGCTGCCACAGAGTCTTCAACCTGCTGAAGATGTAGTGAAGGCCAAGTGGGATGGCCTATGTGCTAACCCCCGGAAGATGGAAAGAGCCCACCCTTTGATCAAGAAGGACTGTGGCTATCGCCCCCTCATGTAGAAAGAGTATACAGATAAGCAAGTGAGTCCTTGGTTCCGGGTGGCTCCTACAGCACACTCTGTGGGGTGGGGGTTGGGTCAGGGGCCTTCCAAGCCCTCTTCCCACTGCCAGCTTCGTGTCTTGTACTGTGTACCGTGTTGCCTTAACCTCATCGTAATGGGCCCGAGCTAGTCTTGTCGGACCATGTAGACTAGAGTTCAGCAAACTTCTGAAAAGGGCCAGGTAGTGCTATTTCGTAAATATTTTAGGCTTTGCAGGCAATGTGGTCTCTTTTGAAACTATTCCACTTTGTTACTGTAGCAGAAAAGCAGCCTTAGATACTCTGTAAATGATGAGTGTGTCTGTGTTCCAATAAAACCTTACTTATGGATACGGAAATTCAGATATATAATTTCCATATGTCAGGAAATATTATTCCTCTTTTAATTCTTATTCTCCATCCATTAAAAATGTAAAAGCCATTCTTCTCTGGTAAACCTCCAAAACAATCTGGGGGGCTGGATTTGGCCTGTGGGCCGTGGTTTCCCAATCTCTGGTATAAATCATTAATTAGAACCTGAAATGCCATTAACTTACTGGCTATCCTTAGGCCACCAAGCTACACTGATTTTTTTAAAGCCTGGTTGGGAAAAAAAAAATCTGCTCTTCTCTAATTTGACTCACTGGCTAGACAGAACATTTACTTTATTATTTCCACAAGTTTCATTTTACGGTTGGCTGTGAAAAAATTACTTACCCATTTGCCAGTTTATAGCAGCTATGGCTCTTAAAGCAAACCCCGCCTTTCCCACACCGCCCTGCTTCCACACAGCCTTATCATCCTGCCATATTTTCCAAGCCCCCTCGCTGCTGCCCGTGCCAAGCCCCCAACCGGTAAACCAGACTCTTTCAATTAGTATTTCCAATATCTAGATTTTAAAAATACCTCAATGCCTTTTTTACATTCAGTTACAAAGAAGAGTAAAAAGTGACTGATGTGCCATCAGCAGGTAGCGGGTCAAATCTCTCAGTACTTGCATTCACTGAATCTTCTTTTTCTTTGTCTTAAAATATATTTTTATTAATTTCAGAGAGGAAGGGAGAGGGAGAGAGAGAGAAAGAAACATCAATGATGAGAGAGAATCATTGAGTGGCTGCCTCCTGCACGCCCTCTGTTGAGGATCGAGCTCACCACCCGGGGGCATGTGCCCTTGACTGGAATCGAACCTGGGACCCTTCAGTCTGCAGGCTGATGCTCCATCCACTGAGCCAAACCAACTAGGGGGGCACTGAATCTTATTTTCGTTCTTTCTAGAGCTAGTTGCTGATCCTCCCTCCAAGCTCATCTCTCAGCCTCTGCCCGGGGTTCGGTTTCATCCCCCACGTTAACCATTTTCAACTTGTGGTCATGGATAGGCTTCTGGGCGGAGAAGTGAGCTGATGTAAGCAGTGTTGTAGAATGAGTTGTGTGTCCATGCACATCCCATAACCTGGAGGGAAGAGTCTTGGTGTTGGCGTGTCACTAGGAGACTCTGTTGGGATACCCTCTGCCTCCTGCAGCCCCGTGCAGGCCACGCATAGAGTGAGCTACGGGCCGCCTGGGTCCTGGTGGTGGTGGTGGTGAATCTGCATGCTCCACTGCAGCTTTGATAGTGACCGAGAACGAGGCAGAGACTTGGAGAAGAGGCTCACTCAGCCCTTCTGGGAAGAGCCTGGAATTATTTAGCTATCAGGGAAATTGGGCCAACATGGCAGATGGGCAGGAGTAACACTTGTGCTTGGCCCGAGGTTGAAAATGAGGTAGGCTTGCCATCGTGCTGGGAAGGGATGGGGAAGCAGAGGCCCGGGGGAGGATGCAGGGAGAGCTGCCAAGGTGCAAGTCAGGCAGGACTAGCAGGGTTCCAGAGGCCGGCGCCAGGAAGAGGAAGTGATAAGTAGATACAAGGTCCCCTGCAGAACACTGGCGTGTGGACGAGTGTTATCAGGAAACACCCGTTCTCTCCATTGAGGGGAATTAGTTACTTGCCAGGTCCAGATATTTCAAAAGCTGTTTCCCTTCAAGGTATAATCAGAATTAAGATGTCAAGTGATGGCAACTGCGCAACACTACTGTTGAGCGGATAAATAGATTGTAAAATTGTCTTTCGGTCCCTGGGAGACAATGGGGGTAAGTGGGGGTCAGCAGACCTGGCTCTATCCCAGCTCATCCCCCAAATTGCTGTGACCATGGGCCAGCCATTGAACTGGCTAGACCTCAATTCCTAATGTATAAATGAGAGAGGAGGGAGCCTAACTCAGTCATCCCAACATTTCTCTCATATTGCAATTCAAAACATTATGTTGTGTGTATATTTTAAAGAAATTAACAAATTTAAAATGATGGGAAAATCTAAATCAGCATTAGTGGGGAAAAGAATTAGCACAACTCATTTGGAAAGTAATTTGGCAATCTGTGTCAAGAACCTTGAAAATGTTTATACCCATTGACTCAATAATTTCTCTCCTAGAAAACGACTCTAAAAAGTGTTCTGAAATTAAAAAACGCATACAAAGAAACCCAGATGTTCACAGTACTATTATTATCCAGCAATTGGGGGGATGTTTTTAATGGACAGTCCACACAATGGATTAATGTTTAGTCATTAAAACATGATTATTGAGCATGTAAAATGATAATTTTAAGTCATTTAAATAGGATATAGAGAAATTAGTGAAGTAAGTAGGGAAATGTTTATGTTATAATATTAAGTTAAAAAAAACCCAGAATCCCAAGTTATATAAAGCTAATATCAATTATGAAAAAAAGATATGGACATATTATAAGAAAATATTTGTTTTAAATGTTTTGGAATTATTGATTTAATTTCTTTTCTCTTTGTTCTCTTTAATGTTCTATAATAAGCTTGCATTACTTTCATTATAATAAAAACTGAAATAACTCAAGTTTATGATTATTAGTTGGTAGAATATATTAAGAAGCTGTCAGAAAAAATAGAAATAATCACAATTATAGAACTCCGGTTGTTATATAATATGAAATAATGTACCATGAAGCTCCATGGTAGATGGGTTGGTGGAAAAATCTCTGAACTCACATCAAAGCTCCAATTCAAATTGTGGTTCTTTTTAGTTCCCAGCTGTATGACCTAGGAACTGAAGAGTAGGACTATAGAGTAAGTTAGTTCCATGTTTGAATCTCAGGAGTGTTATCTGTAAAATAGAAATTCAACAAATATTCATTGATTACCTACCACAGTGGTTCTCAACCTGCTGGCCCGTTAAATACAGTTCCTCATGTTGTGACCCAACCATAAAATTATTTTCGTTGCTACTTCATAACTGTAATGCTGCTACTGGTATGAATCGTAATGTAAATATCTGATATGTAGGATGGTCTCAGGCGACCCCTGTGAAAGGGTTGTTCAACCACCAAAGGGGTTGCTAACCACAGGTTGAGAACCACTGACCTACCATGTGCTAGGTATTTATGAAATGCAGTGAGTTACAAGTTAGCCAGACATTTCACAGGTATGTTATCTTAGATGCAAAAAGACAATAGGTTCAGTAAATCTAAGTTGTTCTTTGTCAGGGAAAATACTGGCCTAGGACATGACTACCCACTATAACCTATATGTAGTCAAATATTTAATTTACAGACCACCCTTTGTAGTTATTTTAGGTCTTTGAGTTTGCACAACCGTCATGCAGGCCTTCCCCGAACTAGTCAGGTTAGCATATGGACCCTTTGGTCACAAGTCCCTCTCGGATACCCTGCTGCCCCACTGAGTCTCACCTAGGGGAGAACAGATGCTGAGTTGATGAGTCACAATCAGGAGGATGCACTACTGCAGTGTTCCTGGGAGATGAGGTGCCCCTAACCCCCAACCCTCCCCTCCCCCCTGGGTAGCTGCCACCCAGCCCAGATTGGGAGAGCTGGAGAGAGGGGACGAGCCAAGAGCCAAGCTCAAGCTGCACACCCCGTTCAGAGGGCTCTTTTGAGACGTGGGGAGTAATTATGGCAAATGGTTCAGCAACCACAGGGGGGAGTGAGGGGAGGAGGAGGGCGGTGGAGGGGAGAGCCTGGTTAATTGCGGAGCAGATGCCCAGCAGCACCTTGGGGTGAATGCATTAAGGACGGGAGCTGTCATCTGGCTCGCCCCCTCGCATTTATTCACAGACTCCTGGGCACCCAGCTAGGGCTGATTTGGTGTGGGTTTTGCCTCAGTTGGAGGGATCTGCAAGTTCAAAGCCTTCTCCTTGTTTCCAAATGGGATCTCCTTCCCACCTTCTCTCCCTTTCTTCCCTGTTCCGCCTCCCCATCCTGACTCCAGGCACCCCACTGTGCCTCCTCTGCCTGCAGACAGCTTTAATTGTCTTGTCTGCCCTGGTTCAGGAAAGCCAGCTCCGGCCCTTCAGGCTAATGGGAAAGGCTCCAGGCCTCTTCTGGTTCCCCAGCTACCTCTCCCGCCCCTCCTCTCCAGCCCGGGCCCAGGTGCCAAGTGCTTCCCAGGGTCTTCAAAGCCCCCCTGTGGACCGGCTGTCCCCCCTGAAGTCCACAGAAATGCAAATCAGGCGGGACCAGCACAAAGAGCAGGGGCCTGGTGCTGAGTGCCCAGCGCTGGCTTTGCTACCCTGAGGAGGCCGTTCAGGCCTTGGCCATAGAGGTTGGGGCCTGGGGCAAAAGGTGCCAGCCCCCTACCCCATGGGGGGCAGAATACCAGGCTGCGATACAGGGTGTCCTGGGGACTCCCATCTCCTTCATCGCACTCCACACACACTTCCTCCTGAGTCTCCCAGGCTGCCACATGGAGGTAAAACCTGGGAACGGAAAGAGGGGAATGACTTGTATTTCACCCTCTCGCCTCCTCCCTGCATTTTCAAACATGACTCACTTCCCCAGGGGCCTGACTCAGTCCACCTGGGCTGTGAAAGTGTTCTAACTCCCGGGACACCCCTGACCTCCTTTCCTGCTGAACTTGTCCCCAGTGAGCGCATACTTTTCTGCTAAAATGGGAAGATCCTCTCTCTCTCTGGACCTTTGTCAGCTTCTGGAGAAAGCATGGCCACGTCAGAGCCACCCCGATTGTACCCGGCGGCACACCTAGTAGAAACAGCCATCTCCTCACAGCCCGGCTCGTTCTGCGTGTGCTCACCTTCTGGGTACCATTTACGGTCAGTAAAGTGAGATGCTTGTGTGACTCGGCATGTCTCCACGCTCGGGCAGAAGCACTGGGAACCTGGGTGGAGAGAGGAGCCGGCCTGGCTTATGGTGTATCCAGAGTGCCAATGCCTCGATCATTTCCTCACATAAATGAGACGACCGAGTACTTGCAGTAATTTAAACCCGCAGCACAGATGCACGCACTGGCTACGAGTGCTTAATGCGTCCTCAGCTTGATCATTGTTCTGCTTTCCTTATTCTCCGAATTTCTACACGTGGGTTGGCAATTAGATTCAGCAGGGACCTTTGAGGTCACCTCGTCCAGGGGTCGGCAAACTGCGGCTCGCGAGCCACATGCGGCTCTTTGGCCCCTTGAGTGTGGCTCTTCCTAAGCCTTAGGAGTACCCTCATTAAGTTAATAACAATGTACCCACCTATATAGTTTAAGTTTAAAAAATTGGGCTCTCAAAATCGTTGCACTGTTGATATTTGCCTCTGTTGACTAATGAGTTTGCCGACCACTGCCCTAGTCCAATGTCCTACTCAAAGGACAACCTTCAGCTTAGCCAAAGCCGAGGTGAAAGGCTCCATCGTTTGTACGGCAGAAACAGGAGGACTGTGGGATCGGCGAGAGGCATCGGCCGTGCTGGAGCGCGCAGCCTGAGATAATGGGGTCTGCCTGGCCCTGCGCTCCCAGCGCCTCACCTTCCAGGAGCCCACTTAACGCAGAGGCTGCAAATTGGCTCCCCGTGGGCTGTCTCCCGCCGGCAGAGGTCTTCGGGCTGCCTCCACCGGCAGAGGTCTGCGCTTTGGCCTGCACCGAGTGTATTAATATTTTATGCGGGTCAACTTTTAAAAATCAGGAGAGTTCACCGAAAATAAATCAGCTTTTTCTGCTGTACTTCAAAAAGTGGAAGGTTTGGCCCTGCAATGACACTAGGAAATCATTCACTGGAGGAGGCTCCTATAGATCTGGGGTGAGCTCTGAGTTTGCCACAGTCCTCACCACGCCCTATTATCCTTGTCCCGAAGGCTGGGTGCCATTGTCACATATCCTTATGCTTTGTTAAAAAATATTTTCTCCTGCCTGGCCAGCGTGGCTCAGTGGTTGAGCATCTACCTATGAACCAGGAGGTCACGGTTTGATTACCGGTCAGGGCACATGCCCGGGTTTCGGGCTCTATCCCCAGTGTGGGGCGTGCAGGAGGCAGCCGATCCATGATTCTCTGTCATCATTGATGTTTCTCTCTCTCTCTCCCTCTCCCTTCTTCCCTGAAATAAAAAAAAATATTAAAAAAATATTTTCTCTTTCCTTCCTTCCATCCTTCCAACCTTCCTTCTTTTCCTTTTCTTCCTTTCCTCCCTCCTCCTTCTCTTCCTCCTTCTCTTTCTTTCTCTCTCCCTCTCTCCCTCCGTCTCTCATTCCCTCCCTCTCAACTCCTTTCTTTTCTCTCTTTACTTTTTAGTAAAAATGGGACAACAAAATGTAGATTAATGGTAGATTAATATTATTCATCCTTCAAACTGCCACCTCATATACCTTGTGCTTTCCTGCCATCACAGGTGTATTCATGCTTGTCTTCCCCTCTGGACTGTGAATTCCAGGCAGTTAGGAAATGTTTGTCTTGCTCACAACTGTCTTGCCTAGCCCTGTGCCCAACAGAGTCCACATTCGACATGTATTGCTAGACTAAAATTAATTTCTCTTGCTCTTCTCTCACTTATGAGTAGTGATATCCCCCCTCGGGCAAAGTGGACTAACGCCTTGCCATAAGGAGATAAGTGGGCTCTAAAAGTCCAGGAGTGTAAAATGTGGGCCACATCACTTAGAGGGAGCGAAAACCAGAATTCATCAGTCGGTCTGTGCTGGCTGGCGAGGGAGCTGATGGGGAAAGACTAAATGGCCATGCATCAGTCACTTTTCACTGCCTTCCCCCCACCCCCGCCCCCCTGGAGAAGCCACCCAGCCCTGTTTGAGTGGGACTGGCACAGCCTGGGAGCCAGTCCCCCTCCAGCCCCCCTCCAGCCCCCCTCCAACCCTCCCTCCAGCCCCCTGAATACCCATTGTCACAGTGACGCTTTCGGGGACCCATCATCAAAGGGTTTCAGTGAATACTGAAGCTCTTTTTCTTTTTCAAGATGGTTCTAGAGTTTATTTCTTTTTGTCGGCATTTTACAAACAAATAATCTTAGTTACAGTTGTTAAGTTTGAAGATTTCACTGGGGACTCCGCCCGCCCCCCAGCCTTCTTAAATTACGAGAGACAACGAGGGGCAATACTGAAGTCCTTGCTGCTAGTCGTGCCATGAAAATCTTGGGTCTTGACTGGCTGATGCAGGTGTTCTCTCATACAAGTAGCTCAGCTAATAGGAGGTAATCCTCAGGGTCATTTTGCTCTTTTAAGCCGTTACAGCCAGCGCTCTGCTCCCGGCCCTGAGCAGGCTGCTGGCTCTCAGCACGCAGCAGACATGCTTGCTTCTCCGTCCAGTGTGAGGCCTCCAGAGGAGGTCCTCTCTGCCTGGCCCTGACCTCAGCTCTGAGCCCCGAGGGCTCTGCCTTTCTCTAGGGGCCTCAAGACACCCTGAGCAGGGCCTGCATAGAAAAGAGAGTGGGCAGCCTTTTAGGCTCTGTGTCAAAACTCTGGTGTAGGTCAAGGGGTCCCCTCGCTTGGTTGTGGGGAGCATGACCCTAAGGGGCTTGCCTTAGAATCTACTATCATATACTTGTGTGGAGCAAACATCTGGTCCATGTGCTTGGCCACTGTCTCCTCCCTCTGGGCTTTGCTGAACTCCTGGGCAGGGATCCTGGTTGGAGCAAGTGAGGGCCGCATCCCCAGGTCCGGGCTCTGTCCTAGCGCCTGGCTGTGCTGCTTACTTACACGTAGACACTGCCTGATACTCAGCCCTGTCCCCTTTGTCTGATCGCGGGGGACTACTCAAAGTTGAACCCACCACTATAAAAACCCAAAGGGAAGGTGACTTAATCTAGTTTGGCTGTCTGCTTTGCTATTTTAAAATCATCACCTTTGCTTTTGCGCATCCTTTATGCCCTTCCTGAACACAGCACCTGGGTGGCATTTAACAAATTCGTGCTGAGGCGCCAGGTGGCGAGCTGTCCTGGGGGCTGGAGGTGGGCTGGCGGTGGCCGGCAGGGTGAACACGTGTCCCTAAGGAGCTGTGTGCTGTTTTAGTGGTTCTGATGGTCCTACAGACTGTTCTGGCCCCAGAAGCAGTGCTTGTGTAGCCACCTTTGATAATCCAAGCGAGCACTTGCATTTGCTGGCTTCTGCAAGCAGCCGGCAGAGATCCCACCGTGTCAGGTTGCTGGCGGGTTTTCCCCAGGATTCAGAAGTCACCTGGAGGTCGAATCTAATCCTTTCTGGTATAGTATATGCCTCCTCCTCCCCCTCCCTCTTTGATGCTGCCTTGTCAAGAACTGCCTGCTTCAACTGATGCATTTACTACGATTCTTGTCAAAACCGTCCACAAAACCACCGCCGCAGCTACCTGGAGTCCGTCCCCCCTCCCCCTTAGGTGCTGCCTTGTCAAGAACTGCCTGCTTCAACTGATGCATTTACTACGATTCTTGTCAAAACCGTCCACAAAACCACCGCCGCAGCTACCTGGAGTCCGTCCCCACCGAGCACCTCCCTTCACCGATGCCTCGTTTCTCTGATGTTCCCTGCTCCTGACCCCGCCTTCTTCCTTCTTCATCTGTTTAATTTGTTTGCTGTGCCCTTTGAACCCACCCATAGAAGACATGACATCACACCATCTATTTCTCCTCGGGACATGCTTGCAATGTGCGTTACCCATGTGTTGTTCACGGGTGTGGTTGGAGACCCGTGTGCACGTCAGTGTTAGTGGCCCCAGAGGCCTCTGCACGTAGACACTGCGCAGCATCATTTCCCGCAAAGCGGCTCGCTCTGCTTTCTGGGGGAAATGACAGCTTCATGCCACTGCCAAGAACAGTCAAGCCCTGAGATGGGATCATCCAATCGTTTCATTTGCCGTTTGCTGCACATCCTTCAGCCGGGCTGGGAACTCCTACGCCAGGTTGATGCAGGCGGTTTTGAAATCTCATTCAGACCCCGACTCTGGCCAGGACCCCGCAGAAGGCATGGGAGAGTCGTGGCTGTCAGAAAAGACTCCGGTTCTTTCTGCTTCGCAGGGGACAGAAAGGCTACCGCAGAGAATGCCCCCAATCTAAGGTCACCCAGGCAGAGCAAAAGGGACAGGCGCGGGTGGGAAGGTCAGGGAGTGTGACTGTGGTGCCTGCTTCCCTTTCTAAGTCTGTTCTCTCCCTTCAAGGTTCTCTTCATGCTCTGAGGCCCTCTGGTCTTGGAGAAGGTTGACCAAGTGCTGGTGGCAGAAGCTGACCACACTGCTCCTCCTAGACATACTCGCCGTTAGGGAGACACATATGGAGCCCCCACTAAGACATTTCTGTTGATGGAGGTCAAGGATTGTGGCTTTTGGGTGGGGAGACCTTTGGGGGGCAAGATGGCTTTCCCGGAGTCTCTAAGTCATATTGCATGTATGACTTAGGTCCCCTAAACCTTGAGAAGGCAACCCCTTCTCAGCCTATGAGGAGGGCAGGCTCGGTGCCAAAGTGAAGTAGCCCCCAGGCTTCCGTTCTCTGCCCTATTATTCCACACGTGTCAGCAGTCCCAGGTTAAAGTAGGGTTTTGCAAAACACGTACTCTTTGAGGCTTCGTACCTGTCTATACCAGACAAACTACTTATGAGCAGGTTGGCTTCTAAAGGCTATTGAAGTTGATTTGTTCCAAGAGTCCAACGTGACCCATTACAGTTCAGCTGTGTGTGCCACTGGCTGGCGGGGCACAGAGTTCACACACCTCTGCATGGGTTCTGGCTTTTCACACGAAGTTCTTAAGTGAAAAGTTTTAAATAAAGGGCTTTTGCAGAGGGAAAATAAAATAAATGGTTCCCTTAGAGACTTAAAGGGGAAATATATTTCTGTATGCATTGAGCTCCTCACAATATCACCTCAAATAGTTAGCACTGAATAACCCTAAAATTTTTGGTTCATTAATTCATCAATTAAATAAAAAGTTTGTGAATGTTACTCTGTGCCAGCCCTGTGCTCGGTGAGGGGATAAAACAAATGAAAGACAGAGTCCTTATGGTGTGTACATATGTACCCCCCACATGCACATACACATATATGTGCACCCATGTGCTGCAGGGCATTAGCTCAACAGTTGTGATCAGTGGGGTGAGGGCTAGGATGGCAGGAAGATGAGAGTGTTGTGGGAGTGAGGAGAATAAAGGCACCCAACTCAACACCGATGGCTGGGGAGAGAAGCCAAGGGAACTGAGGCAGTTGGGTTGTGAAGGATGATGGTTTCTGTAGGGAGAGAGAGTAGGGTGTTCACAGCAGAAGCAGCATTTGGATAAGGCACAGAGTGAGAGGGAAGGAGGCTGCTTAGGGAAACTGGAAACAGTTTTGCACCTGGGAGGTCTGAAGCATATTGGGGTTCTGGGGGAGAAAAGGTTGGAGAAGAAAATGGGGCCCCAACTGGAGGTTCCAGGCATGCCACACAGAGGAGCTGGGACCTTATCCTTCAAGTGATAAAAATTGCCGCCGATTTCAAATAAGACAGTGCACTTTGTGAGACCGCTGGGGTGGTAGTGAGGCTGGGTTAGAGGACGGGGATGAGAATGTGGGGCCTATTATGATCCTGTGACAGCAGAGATGGTGGCAATGAGGGATGGAGAGGAGAGGATGGCCCAAGAGTCACGGAGGAGGGAGAACTGGCAGAACTGGATGATCGACACATGGGGGAGAGAGGGTGGTTCTTAGGTGTCAAGTCTAGTGACTGGATGGTTAGGGGGTCATTCCCTGAGATGAGGAACTTGAGGGACATCCATTAGGGGAAAGAGATGAAAATTGGAGGAATATGTATCACCTAGGGAACTTTTGAGAAACAGAATTGGCTTGTATTAAGACAAGGGAAATTTTAAAGATATAAACAAATCTCCCACAATAGTGAGTGCAGATTCTAGGCTAAGTGGAGTAGCATTCTTCAGCCATAATCTCTCTCCATGGGGGGTGGGGAGCACAGGTCACTGATATTTAGGACGATGACCTCATTATCACAGTAAATCCGAAGTCCACACAGTGGGCTTGTGGCCCCTTCACCTGGTCTCTGGCCACTTCCCACATTTCATATAGAGCCAGTCTCCCCATCACTGACATGATCTAGCCACACTGGCTTCCTGCTGTCCTTACCGTCCACATCCTGTCTGGCCTCAAGCAGGAGCTCCCTGGCTTGCTCCCTTGTCTTGGCCCCTAGTGTGGTCTCCTGGCTCCTTGCCACCTGCCCAAAGCTCTCCCTGACTTTAAAGACCCCCTCAAGCTCACGTCCTCCATGACGACTCCCTCGACGCTCAAGCGATTGTCTTTTTCCCCAGACCCTGGCGTTAGTGTTTGACCACTGTGCTCTCCTCTCACTGAGAAAGCCTGGCACCCCGACTTGAGCAGTTCGGCTGGTTTGGTGCTAGCCAGCCCGTGGGATGATGACTTCTCTGAGGCCGAAGAGCATTTCTTTTGTGTCTGTCCCCTCACGGCCCTCTGCCTGGCATGCCTGTAAACACGTCTCTCTCGGATGCAGTATGCATTTGCCTCTACAGCAAGCCGGGGAGGAAGGTGCAGGAGAACCCATAGACATGTCCCTTAAGGTAGTTCTGTGACTACTTAGCAATGATGAGGGATGAACTACTGATGTCCACACAGCACTGGCGGATCTCAGGTACATTCTGTTAAGTGAGAGAAGCCACCTCCAAAAGGATACGTAGTGTATCACTTCATTCACATGCTGTTCTGGAAAAGGGAAAACTACAGGGATGGAGGATTCTCCAGTGGTCGCCGAGAGTTGAGAGTGAGGAAGGGGTTCACTACCAAGGGACAGCACAGAGGGGTTTTGAGGTGATGGATCTGTCCTGTGTCCGTTGTGGTGATGGGTTCCATGCATTTGTCCACATTCATAGACCTGGGCACCAACAACAGTGAATTTTACTGTCTGTGTGCTGAAAATGAGAAAATACACAGAAACAGAACTCCGACTAACACATTTAACTGCTTAATAAATGTTTCCATTACTAAGAGAAAAAGATCTTTGTAGAAAATGAGAAATATATCAATGGCAAAATTTATTTACTTAGGCAGTATGATCTGGACAAAACGTAAGACTGGTTGAAAACGATTTTCAGGTTTATGAAATACCCACTTATATTGATTTCTTATGGGGATAACATATTTTGTCTTTAAAACAATGAAGGAAAAGTTGTGAAAACCTTGCAACTATGTGCTGATTATTTTAAATAATCCAAAGTAAAGCAACTCTTGTTTTTTTTCTCTCTAAAGGAGTTCTAGTATCCAAACAACACACTTTTATTGTTGTAATGAATGCGTTAAAAAAAAAAAAAGGTTGGAAACACACACATACACAAACGTAAACAGCTATTATCCTATTTTCCAGAGATAACAACTGCAAAGGGAATGCATAGTGAGTCTGCTTGTGCTATCAACACTGTTGCATCCATTCGTTCTTATAATACCCCCCCCCCCCCCAAGAAAGCAGTGGGAGGTGCATTCAATAGGGGAAAACTTGGAGGTGCAGAGAGGTGAAGTGACTGAGCAGAGATGACAGGGTTGGTTGGTGGCTGGGCCAGGAAGCATCCCGAGGATGCCCTCTCCGCCGACAGCCGCTCCTCCCAGCTGCACAGACGGAGGGCAGCCACAGCGGCTCACAGCGAGGGCGGGGGCAGCTCTCTCCAGCGGCAGGACCGGTGACCCCGGGCTCAGTTTGGTCGGCATGGCGAGGAGAGTCGGTCCCTTGGCAGAGGCACCGAGGTGTGGCCAGGATCTAAGTCCTGTCTTCCTCGGCTGTCGTGCCAGCTCACCACCCGCCTCTTAGGAGCCGCCTGTCAGGAAGATGAATGCCGCCTCATTGATGCCCTCGCCAAGGAGCTTGTCCAAAGTGGCAGCTGCTACACGGAAACACTTGGACGCTTGGACCCAGGAGTCCAGGCCCAGCTTCCCTTGCAGTCTTGTCTGGCAATTCAAACTCATACAGCCAATTGGAGTCCCGGCCATGGGCTGGGACAGGAAGTAAAACAAGATACCCCAACTTTCCCAGGGAGATCCTTAGCGAGCTGCCAGTGATCATGGGGACTGATCACACTGGATACTCCCTGTTCTAGCAGTTAGAGCCACCAGCCCAGGATTTATAAAGCTCGTGTAAAGTTAACTTGAAGGACAAAGGGAAATCCTGAAAGGCTACGAAGTCAGGAAAGGGAGGGTGAATTGTCTCCCCCTTTGCAGGATACGGTGCCAGGTAAGGGTCACTAGGATTCTGTGTGTGTGTGTATGAATGTATACATGCGTGGAAGGATGAGTGGCAGAGCTGTTGTGCCAGTTAATGGCATCCCCCCTCCCTTACCAACCACCTCCCCATGTCACTGCCTTCATCACCTATTACTCATAGCAGGAATCCTCAGAGTGGATTCATGCAACTACCCCCCACTCCCCCTGTGTGAAGGACGAGGCACAATGACAAGGCAGATGGTCATGTCCACTCCGCTTCCCACCTGGCCCCTCACATTGGACCTGCAGTGGCAGGTCTTTCCACCAGGTGGCACTCATAGTTTAGCTTTATTTTTATGTCTATTGATAGAACATTTTACCCTACTGTCACTGTTGAGGAGCATATGACCTAGGCTTCACAATCCATGTATTGATTTCTTATATGGTCCTGTTTTGAGCTCTATTGTCTTCTGTTCAATTATGATTTATTCTTTCCCTCTGGGACCTTAGCAAGGGACACTGTAAGGAAATAGCCATTATAACCTGAGCATCCTTTTTAACACACACACACACACACACCACAACTATTCTAGGGATAAATCCTGCCATGGTTTTTCTTTTCCAGTTTTTCTTATTCCCTTTCTCTCTGTCCCGTCCCCGTTCCTCTCTGGGGTCAGCATGGTGTGGCCTGTTGGCACACTTTGATTTAGTAGAACCCAGCACAGGATCACCCTTTCAGTGTCCATGCCCCCTGCATAGTGGTCAGACTTGGATTGGCAGCCTCAAAAAAAAATCTTCACTCTTGAGTCTTAAGGATCAAAGGCTAGAGGGAAAGGGATGCTGGCAGACTTGTGTTTGAGGGGGATGTTGTGAGTGAAATTGTTCGATGTCCATTCTCTCCAGGGAAGTTGACTATAGGGCTGAGTTGACTAAGGTTCTTGGAAGCCTCACAATAATATTATTGGATATGACCCAGTAATTAGAGTTTAAGATAAAAGACGTAAGATATTGCCACTGTCCTCAAAGACTCCAGTCTACTTAGGAAGATGAGAAATTTAGTCACTCCCATCATGTTACTGGAGTAAGGGAATCTCTGTGAAGAGCTTCATGCCAACAGCTTTGCTCTGAGTTCATAAGAAAGCCTATCCCTGAGTCCTGGGAGGCTGGGGATGCTTTCAGGGAAGGCTAGGTCTTGATAGGATTCAGGCGAGAGAGAGTGTGGGAGAGGGGAGGGGCCTTGCAAGAGAAGCATAGAGGTAGACCCGCAAGTCCACAGAGAGCTGGAGCTCGATTAGTTGGCGCCTCCAATGAGAAATGGTTCCTTTAAAAATTCTGTTTTACAAAAAGACCAAACCACAATAAATTCCCAATCCTTATTACATGGAATGATAGTGTCCTTGAAGTCTAGCAAATTATTAATTGTTAAAGCAGTGTTTATTCCTATTTTTATTAATTACTGAGAGTGGCCTCGTTCATTCAACACATTTACGGAGTATTTATACTGTGCTGGACTTTTGGTAAGAAATCAAGATAGATGAGGCTGGATTGTTTCCTTTGGAGCCTTCTTGTTAGGAGGGAAGACAGGAAATGTGACTATGAGAGCTATAATATCAATGAGAAAGACAAAGTCTTGAAAGGTAAGTATAGAAAAATACATAGGTGCTAAGGGTAAGATCCAAGTTATTTTCTGCTGGGGGTTCAGTGGTGATACAAGTCCAGGTAAAACAAGGGGAGGAGAAAGGCTTGGAGGAAGTGGCATGTACAAAATAAGGAGGTCGGAAAGGAAAGGCTGCATGGGGCAGGAGTGGGATAGTGAGAAAGGCTGTTGACAGTTTAGGTTAGGGCCACATGACAAACAGCCAACCTTGCACGGCAAGTTAAGGAATGTGCGTTCAGCAGGAAGTTATTGTATACTTTGAGTAGATGGATAAATGGACCTTTAAAGAGACCTGTGTTTCAAAAGATGAGTTCCTAGCACCAACAAATACAATGGATTGGCTAGGCGAGGGGGGAGGGATGGAGGGTTCTGGTGAAAAGGCTGTCCAGTCAGCGCTGGGAGGAATGTGGCTTCATACGTTGGCATTTATTCTTATCATTCCGGAAGTCATCAACGTTTCAACAGTAAAACTAAAGAAACAAAGTCCTGGAAGTTGGTCTTGGTGAAATTAAGCGCTATGTGTAATATGTAGATCCTCAAATATGTGTTCAGGTTTATCAAAAGTAGGTGGGAACAGAGAGAAATGATACGGAAGTGGTGAAGAGGAGTTTTCAGAAGCGCCAGCGTTTCCTGGCGGAGAGCCATGCGCTCTGGGTGAGGGACCACATTCGTTGTTTCCAGCGATGGTGTGAGAACTGGGCCAATCAGAGATGTTAGCAGAAGGGGTCACAGAATGAATGCGGTGGAACAGTTGCAGAACGTGTCTTCTCGGTGGCATCATCGTCCGTGTGGTAAATGCCTGCCAGCCTGTCCCTTCCCATAAAGGACACTTCCTCCAATAAAGGGACTCCCTGCAGGTAGCTGGCCCAGGGACTCAGTGATGACTAAGAAAAAGATGAGCAAGTGCTAAATCAATACTAAGGTAATTTAAGAATAAAAGAAGCAAGAGAGTTTCAAAATTTATTAACAAATAAAGGACATTTACCAGGAAAAAAAATGTTTCCACAAAGTAAAAGAAAATTGTGAGCAGATATTTCACTAGAAGCTAAACAAACAAACAAAAAGAACTTGGGAAAGAAATGGCTAAATAATAATAGAAGAAAAAAACATGAGCGGTCAGATCTCAGGAGAGAAATAGAAAACAAACAGCCATTACAGAAATGAAGACAAAACTGTAAGAAGCCCAATCAATGGAGAACATACCCCATGGAAAACGCAATAATGGACACAGAGGAAGAAACGAGACAAACCATAAAAATAAATACAACTCTAAACAATAGATGCAGGTCTAGGTAGAACATTATAATTAAACAAGAATGACCAAAGAGATGCAACATTAGCACAGTTGGAGCCTCTGAAGATGAAAGTAAAACATGGAAAAGAAAAAAAAAATTGAACATGTAACTTGAAACTTTAGGTAAAAAAAGACTTGAATGCCTATATCAAAAGTTCACACCAGCTATAAGAGACATTGATATAGAATGGTCAATACTTAGATAATCAAGTAATTAGTTTGATGTAAGGATTTTAAAACATTTTCTGGGCATCCAGGCAAAAATATCAAAGCATATATAAAGAAATAAAAATTGGGCAGGTCTCAAATTCTGCTGTGGTAAATTTCCATGTCAAAGTATCATGGCACAACACTTAAGTCCACCTATAACAAGTTACGCACATTAAAGCTGGTATCTTGCGCAGTCTGAGACAGATATCTGTTTTGGAGAGTGGCCATCCAGGCTCCTTCCACCTGTTGATTTCCTACCAGCTTGGGTGAGGGGAAGGAGAGCCAGGCAAAGACAAACGCTTTGTAAATACTTTGGTCCGCAAGGAACACAGCACATCTGTTCACCTTCTCTTGGCTTGTCTGCTCACCTTCGCACGGCAACCTACATATAAGGATGGGTGGAAAATGTAATCCCTAACCAGGCAGCCACTTTCTAATAAACAACTTTGGAGCTATTTTGGGGAACAGCTAACCATCTTTGACACATTCATATTCTTGTATGTAGGCAGACTCAACATCATAGAAATATCAATTCTCCCATGTTTAAATTGAACACAATCAACATTACAAATGGTTTTTTGAAATAGACAAGGTGTTTTTGAAAGCTCATATGGGAAACTAAAAAATAAGTATGGTTGGAAAAACTCTGAGAAAGGAGGATAAATGAAGTATAAATACTTTTTCCAGGTATTAAAACATTATTATTAAGTTCCAATGACTAAAATGGTGGGGCACCAGCGTATGATTGATGAATGGATTGAAGGGAAATACTTGAAAGCCCAGAAATAGCTTAAAACAAATATGAACAAATTTAGAATACAAGTGGGAAATATGACAGAAAAACCAAGATAAACTACAAGCAGATCAAGCATTTAAGAATAAGAAATAAAATCATGAAAATAAGATATAGAGCCCAGCCAGTGTGGCTCAGTGCTTGAGCATTGACCCAGAAACCAAGAGGTCACCAGTTAGATTCCTGGTCGGGGCACATGCCTGGGGTGTGGGCTCAATCCCCAGTAGGGGGTGTGCAGGAGGCAGCTGATCAATGAAGTTCTCTTTCATGGATGTTTCTATCACTCTATCTTTCTCCTTTCTCTCTCTCTAAAAATAAATAAAAACATGTTTAAAATAAAATATAGAAACATTTTACATCTTAATTTGGGAAAGAGCTTTCTCATTGTAATTTTTGCTATACTCGTGAATTGCTAAAAATGTTTGGTTAATTGGACCACATAAAATTAAAGAAAAAAGTTCTGTATTTCACATTTTGGCCTTTGACTATATTGCCTTTCATTTCAGGCCTGAACAAATTATTCAATTTAATTGAAGTAATAATAATAGAACATTTATGACCAAGTTTATGAATGAGAGACAATGGCAGCTACATTATAACTGCCTCCTGGTTGACAGGTCTATCATTGATTGTAAGAAAAGATATATAAAAAGTTTTTGAAATACACTGTCAATATCAGTGGCATATAATATAATATGTATACTTGTATTATTGAAAGTAACTTGCATCCATTCTATGTACCAGTTTGAATACAAAATTAATTGCTATGTAATAATTGATTATTGACAACATACTTATGGTCTCAAGAGATTGCCATAGTATTTTTTGTATAATTTTTATGTTAGTAATCTTATCTAAAAAGAGTATGTCAGTAGTAATCTTAGTAATAAGTCTTATCTCTGCACTAAATTTTTCAAAACATCTGTCATGCTTATTTGTTAAACACTAGATGCTATTATTTGGTGTTTAGTAAAAAAGAACAAGTGGAGTTACATTCCATTGACTACACACAGGCGCGCGCACACACACACACACAAACACACACACACACCCCTACCTACTCCCGTACGTGTACATAACACTTGTTCTGCATATGGTCCAGGGATGAAAAGGACTAATAATGTCCACAGCAGGGAGGGGTAAGTAAGAGCATATTCATGACTCAGATTTCTGTTTTAAGTTCTATTGTGAAGGATAATTGTTTGTTCCCAAAAATAACAGCATATGCATTAGTGGCAATTTTCAGCAAGGAGAAATATTAACTGTCTCTATCCCTTCTGTGAAATGCAAGGTCTCCTAATTTACTTCTGAATAAATCAAACACAGTATCATTTAATATCAAGCACTGATCACTTCAATGGACACAGAAAACTTTTTTCACCCAAATAAACAGCCAACTTTGTCAAGAGAAGTAATGCAGTGGCCCAAACCCCTGGGCTGTCACCTGGAACTTTATTCAGTACAATCACAAAGATGAGCCCATCTTTTCACTATGACCGATTGACCCCAAAATCAAATTCCAGAGGTTCGTTTGTTTGTTTTTATTCCCTTCGGGGTTATACATCTTGTCCAAATCAATCAATTCTTTTGAAGTTTATTCTGGAGAAAACAACCTACCATGGGCAGAATACCAAGCAATTTTGTTGAAACAAAAATAACATTTTGCTTCATCATTGAATGGATGTGTGAAATTTTCTTTTCCACCTAAATTTTAGTTCAGCTTTTGTCCTTCACTCTGGCACATGTGAAATGCTGATCAGAAATTGGGGGGAAAAACGAGGAATGTGGAGCTGATGGCTCTAACACTCAATTTATAGTATCTAATACTAACAACATAGGTCTTTCAGATGTGGCTTATAAATATTGATTTAAAAATACAAACCTCCAGAAAGCATATAAAAATCTTCTAAACATACAGTTTTCTAGATTTTCTTAAAATTTGAAGACTCAAAGAAATCTACTCTGAGGGTGACTGACACGCCTATTGTGGGGTGCTGGTGGCCTCCTGGTCTGTTGACAGGACCTGATGCTAAAGAGTTAAACCTATTGACATGTTCATCATACCCCTGCCTAACGGTCCCTTCAGCGAGTCACCAATCTTCCTTGCTCCAGATGACACTTAATGAGCTGTGAAAGTCTTGCACCAATATTTCTACCTCATCGGCAAGCTTGAAGAAGGCAAGTTTGCTTTTCACCCTCAAGAACCAACGGTGTTTCTTAGGCAGACAGGACAATTTGTTTGCGTGGACCCCTCTTTAGTTAGAAGGGCATCTTTTGAGCTCGGGAATTTGATTCAGAAAATGATAAGCTACTAATTATTCTTGGGATGTTTTATGTTTCTATGTTTATGTTTTACTAGTGGCCTGGTGCATGGATTTGTGCATGTTGAAAGGAAATTAGAAGAAATATTTTAATATCACTATTTGCCCTTTCTCTATAATAGAAATGTCAACCAAATTCATGGCCGACAATGACAGATCAAAACACATGCATGCAATTGGTGCCAGCGAGATCTTTATATGTATCGTGCATGCGCAAGTCAACATTTATTTTTTAATCGCCAGTGCTCACAGACATAAGGCCA
This sequence comes from Myotis myotis, assembly GCF_014108235.1. Taxonomy (NCBI): domain Eukaryota; kingdom Metazoa; phylum Chordata; class Mammalia; order Chiroptera; family Vespertilionidae; genus Myotis; species Myotis myotis. Next base: position 9,098,670 of record NW_023416401.1, on the reverse strand, counting down.
GTCATATATATGTATATCCCAGCGTGTGAGAGGGCACTCTGCAAAGTTGCTGTTGTACAGGGTGTGGGATGCAAACACAAGTGTGCAGTAAACCAGATTCGGGGCCGACAGTGCCCCAGCAACAACATAAACCACAGCCGAGGGTGGAATCACGCGGCCCCACGAGGAACCGGGTTCCCTCTTCTCTGGTTCCAGGTGCGTCACCTGGGAACTGCCCCCTGGTGGTCAGTGCGCGTCCTATGTACCAGCCAGTCGGCTGGTCAGATGGTCAGACAGCCACTTAGCCTTTTATATATATAGATTATCCTAACTGTCTTGCAAGCTCTTCTAACTCACTTACTCTGTGACCTTGAGCAAATGGCTCTACCTCTCTGGGCCTATTTTCTCTTTTGTAAAATGAGAATCCTAATACCTCATAAAATTCCTTAGAAGATCAAATGAGATAATGGTTATTATGGTTTTTTTTTTTAAAGATCACTTAAAATTACCTCATTAAACATTATAGTAATTCTCAAAAGCTTTCAATTATATGAATCATAACATATGTATACATTTATATTTAGATGTATATATATTGGATAGTATATATTTCTCTATCCTTTGAGCAGATGCTAAGAGATATAAATGTCTTTGGAAACGAAGCAAAATGAAATGTAATTTAACATGAGAAAGCAACTGTGCAGAAGCCAAGAGCAATAATGCATTTTAAGGAGAATTTATTACATAGTCTGGAGTAATGGTTATATGCAAGCCCTTAGTCATATTATACTTTGCCTTAAATTTTGATTGGAGCCACCTCACACATTCTAATATCCTTCTAAATTATTGTTTCAGTTGAGGTGCTGTTTAATACCCAAATGGTGCCATCAGAAATGCCTCTAATTTTTAAATTACATTTCTAATTTACTATTCTGTGATTTTAGAAAGAATTCTGGTCCTTTCAGAGGCTTCTCCATTTCTCAGCATCATCTCTTGTTTTATTCAGCTGGGACTGAGTAGAACATAGTTTTTTAACTGAATGTTCAAGCTGATTTGTGGTGCCTTTTCTCAGTTGCTAATCTATTTCAGGTTCCTACTAATCTAATTAGGAATTTTATCCACATAAATTCCAGGGTCTCCTTTAAAGCAAATTTAGCTCCACCATTTTGCTGGAAAACTTGGTCAACACGGATTTTCTAGGTCTTATTGCCAGTCCAAATTATAACTTTCAGCTAAAGAATTCAAGTATTGGCATGTTTGCCATACCCTTGCCTAACATTCCCTTAAGCAAGCCACTTATCTTCCTTGGTAGGACATGACTTGCCACCAGATAGAATTCTGTGCATCTCTGTAGAATCCAAAAGAGCCTGTTTTCCCCATTCCAGTTGTTGGGTATTTGCCTTTAAAATGTTGATGTCAATAATTGTCATTGTCTTTCTCCTCTTCCAAAATTTCTTCATCTTCTTAAAAAAATTAACTAAAGTCCATACTTTATTCAGATTTGCTTAGGTTTTGTTGTTGTTGTTGTTTATTTTTTACCAGTGTCTCCTTTCTGATCCTGGACCCCATTCAAAATACATTGCAGTTAATCATCATGTCTCCTTAAGCTCTTCTAGACTCAGACAGCTTCTCAGTCTTTCCTTGTTTACATTGATCTTGACAGTTTTGATGAATAGTGGTCAACTATTTTGTAGCATATCCCTCAATTTGAATTTGTCTGATGTTTTTCTCATGTTTAGAATGGGGTTGTGGGTTTTCTGGAGAAAGACCACAGAGGTAGCAGATATTCTCATCACATCATATCGGGGTACATGCTACCAATTTGACTTATCATTGTTGATGTTGACCTTGATCACCTGACCAAGGCTGAGGCAGTGTTTGTCAGTTTTTTTCCACTATAACGTTATTCTTTCTCCTACCCCCTTTTCATTCTGTACTTTTTGGAAGGAAGTCACTATGCACAGCCCACACTATAAAGTTAATGCTTCAGCTTCTTGAGGTACAGTGTGCGCATAAATTGTTTGGAATCCTTCAACACAACACATCTGTCGCTTCTCCCTTAGTTATGTATTTATTCAACCATCTACACTAATAAAAGAGAAAAATGGTAATTGGCGTACAGCGCTACCCTTTTCATTGGCTAATCAGGGCTATATGCAAATTAACTGCCAACTAAGATGGCAGTTAACTGCCAACAAAGATGGCGGCTAATTTGCATATGTAGGCACAATGGGAAAGGGAAAGCAGGAAGAAGCCCCCTGCCACTGACAGTGATCGGAAACCCAGGGGGGAGCTAAGAGCTGGGGGGCAGGGCAAAGGCCCCCCAGCCTTTGCCCTGCCCCCCCAGCCATGATCGGAGAATCAGGCGCCTTTGCCGCCCTGGCCAGTGATAGCAGGAAGTAGGGGTGGAGCCAGCGATGGGAGCTGGGCACGGTCGAAGCTGGCAGTCCCAGGAGCTAGGGGTCCCTTGCCTGGGCCTAAAGCGGAGCCCACGATAGCGGGGCCGCTGCAGCTGCGGGTCCCCGCTGCCCAAGCCAGACGCCTCAGCCAGAGGTGTCCTGCAGGGGCAGGGGCAGAGCCCGCACGATCGCAGCACCCCCCCGCTGTCACTGCAGGTCCCCGCTGCCCGGGCCGGATGCCGAGGCCAGAGGCATTAGGCCTGGGCAGGGGCAGAGCCTGCAACCACGGGGAGCTGGGGGTCCCCTGCCCAGGCCTGACACCTCTGCCGGAGGCCTCAGGCCTAGTCAAGGGGCTGATCTGGTGATTGGTGATCAGAGGGTGATGAGGGTCAACTCCTCTGGTCGAGGCATCAGGCCTGGGCGGGGGGCGGAGCCGGGGATTGGAGGGATATGATGGTCCCCTTGCCCAGGCCTGAAGCCTGGGTCAGAGGCATCAGGCTTGGGTGGGGGGTGGAGCAAGCGATCAGAGGGAGATGGGGGTCCTCTGCCCAGGCATGATTCCTGGGCCAGAGGCCTCAGGCCTGGGCGGGGGTCAGAGCCAGTGATCGGGGGGAGATGGGGGTCCCCTGTCCAAGCCTGACACCTCTGGCGGAGGCGTCAGGCCTGGGCAAGGGGCCGATCAGGTGATCGGAGGGTGATGGGGGTCTACGCCTCTGGCCGAGGCATCAGGCCTGGGCAAGGGGCAGAGCCAGCAATCGGAGAGGTCTGGGGGTCCCCTGCCCAGGCCTGACGCCTGGGCCAGAGGCATCAGGAATGGGCTGGGGGCAGAAGCAGTGATGGGGGGAAATGAGGGTCCCCTGCCCAGGCCTGACGCCTCTGTCAGAGGCGTCAGGCCTGGGCAAGGGGCCGATCCTGCGATTGGAGGGTGATGGGGGTCAACGCCTGAGGGGTCCCAGTATGTGAGAGGGGGCAGGCTGGGCTGAGGGACACTCCCCCCCCCACACACACACACCCAGTGCACAAATTTCGTGCACCGGGCCCCTAGTTTATTTATAATAGTATGAACTCATGGATATTTATTTTATACTTTGGGTTATAATCCATTACTACTTTGCTTATTTCGGTGCTCATATTATTCCAGCTTTGACCATTGGCCATTGGGAGCTTTTGCATTAGATTAGCTATTTCATCTGAATCCTGTCTCCCAAACTTGTAAGCTCACAGACTCAACCTCCTAGACTCCAGGCCTGGGTGCTACACCTTCCAAGCTGGAGAGTATGACCAAGATCTCTGAGGACAGGGATAATGGAGGGGCCTTTTATGCTTTCTTGGCCACAGTGGCCTCTGTTTCCATAGCTCTGGCCACCTGCTAAGAAGGACTCTAAAACATTCAAAGTGCTTAAAAATTGTAAAACCTTATCACCACTAATTTAGGGGAGACTAATTTGCAATCAGTAGGTCCTCAATCTCTCCTTAACACACGAGTGAATTAAAAAAATGAATCCATGAACTGGGGCTGCAGCCTGCTATAGGCTGTAACATGCCTGAGGCCTCTCCTGGCCAATCTTGAGTGTGTGCTTCCCGGGAGACATAGCTGAGGCTGCTGCAGAATCAATAACTGGAGAAGGAAATGAATGGTGTCCTGAGATTTGCTGTCCTTCAGTCCCTGTGTGAGGTTTAGAAGTCAGCTGGGAGTAAGAGGTTACTCAGTTGTCCGTATGTGAATTATTCTCTTTTGTGGACCAGCCTCATCTTATTTAGTTGCCTTCTACCCAGCGGTCCTTTGCACTACCTTCTTCCCATCAGCTGCTGTGTGCCTGGGGAACACTAACCAATCTTCGTATTGATCTCAGCGAATTGCAATCAGGAAGGATCCTGGCTGGCTGCAATACGTACAAAGGGCATTGTTAAGTAGCCAAATGTAAATGAATTTTGGATTGTCCTGCTTTATTTTATCTGCACCACTGCACACCCCAATTGCCCTTCCCTAAATGAATAACCTGCAAGGCTGAGGGCTGAGGGGTCTTCTTTAGTGAGCTCCTAGGCAAAGCATATTCTGTAGAGCTGCCCTCCTCCACTTGCCTTGACCCTACTCTCCCTTTCACTTCAACCTCTTCCACTCCCTCCCAACACCAGGGGAGGGTCTTTTAGTGTATGGCAAAGATGATGTAGTCTCACATCAAGGAGAGGACCATTAAAATTTTTACAAACCATGTACATTAAAATGTGGACCATGGTTGACGGTATTATTGTTCCCAAATATTTGCTTCCTACTTCCCTATAAAAGGATATACATGCCCACCTGTGGCCACATGACGTGTAGTCTTCCTATGGGAGCAGCTTACTCCCTTCCCTTGCTTGGCCATGTGACATGCTTTGGGGGTGGAATGTGGGCAGAGTGCCCCATGCCTGTGTGAATATATGTTCTAAGAGGCACCATAAACACCGCTATTTCTCTTGATGTTTTTCCTCTCCCAGAAGCATAGCATATCCCAAATAGGGGCTGCGTCTTCAGCCTTGGTTCCAGAAAGAGAAGACCTGGGAAGCAGGGCCAGGTAGCAAATGACCTATAGTTGCCAACAATAAATATGAGCGAGAAATAAACGCAGGCTATTGTAGTGTTCTTAGTATAGCAAAATGAACCTGGTACGCTCATGTGTAACGCAAAATAAGAACTAAACTGTAGGTTAGGGATGGCCAAAAAAGTTATAACTTCCCTTCCCCATAATGATTCCTTTGATGATTTTTTTCCAAAATTTGTTATCTCATTTTGTTATGGTCCCCTGTGTGGGGTACTTCAAGCATAAACTCAGTTTCTCGCTTGAGAAATCTTGAAGAAACTATGATTGGACAAAAGAAACCTTTCCTAGGAATTCAGGAGATCCAGTGGCTAATGTATTAATCAGCTCTGTGTAATTTCTGGCAAGAAGCAAAATCTGTTACTCAAATGCTCCATCTTTAAAAGAAGTAGAGCAAATAACTTAAGATTTGATTCAGCTGTAAAATGTACAGATTTGGGGAGAACCAATCAATACCCATGTTTAGAACCTGTTGTAACAGAGCCATACTCTGGAATTATAGACAATGAAGATTAAAATAGGTTTTATTGTGATCAAAGTGCTACTGGAGGACATGACTCAGAGTGTAGCTAAAGGGCCTGCTAACCCTCTTCTGGATTCAATTTTCTTCCCCAAACCCTGGGCCTACACTTGCCACATGCCAGAGCAGGAGAGAATGTGTGTTGCCTGTGGACGCAGTAGAGGCCCATGGCGAGCAGGAAGGACCAAGCCCAGGTGGTCATCCTCTGCTCCCAGACTTTTCCATCAGTCGAGTCTTTCTTCCCACCCTCTGTTGGGGACAGTGCATTGGTGTGGACTGAGATAGGGGTGCTACTCGGGGAAAGGAAGATGCAATTATATCCCCTCCCCCTACTCACTCCCCAAGAACTCTGAGTCTGTGATTCTAAAGCAGGTCCAGAGCGTATAGAGCAATAGAAAGAACACAGGGCAAGAAGACCTGTCCTTTCTTTCATCCCGGTCCATCACTGACTTCTGTAGTCCCAGACAGGTCAATTTGCTCATCATCTGGTCTACCCACCAGAGAGGGCTGTTCTGTGACTCCAATGAGATAATAGGTGTGAAGTGTTTTGAAAACTATAAAGCACTATCCTATCTAATAAAAGAGAAACATGGTAATTAGCATACGACCGCTACCCTTCCCATTGGCTAATTAGGGTGATATGCAAATTAACTGCCAGCCAAGATGGCGGCTGGCAGCCAGGCAGCTGACGCGAACAGGGAGGCTTGTTTGCTTCAGTGATGGAGGAAGCCAAGCTTCCCTGCCTGCCTTGCTGGCCTCTCAGCTGCACTCTAAGCAACATTGTAACAAATATAGAAGCTAAACAAAACCCCGGGCTTCAGCCAGCAGGACCACAACATTGTTTCAAATACAGAAGGTAAACAAAGGCCAGAAACCTGCTTTCAGCAGCGGAGGTCTCATAGCTGGAGCCAAGCCTCAGAACTAAAGCTGGCCCAGAATAAAAAGAAAAGGAAAAAAGGACAGGTTGGGAGCGTCAGTCACCCGCCAGCTTGAAAACATCCCTCAGCCCCTCACCCAGGCTGGCCAGGCACCCCAGTGGGGACCCCCACCCTAAAGGGGGTGTGACCAGATGCAAACAGCCATCATCCCCTCACCCAGGCTGGCCAGGCACCCAAGCGGGACCCCCACACTGATCCAGGACACCCTTCAGGGCAAACCAGCCGGCCCCCACCCATGCACCAGGCTTCTATCCTATATAGTAAAAGGGTAATATGCCTCCCAGCACCAGGATCAGTGGAGCAGTGAGGCCTCCCAGCACCGGGATCAGCGTGACAGCCCCAACCCCCTGATCCGTCCTGCTCTGTGTGTGACAGGGGGCGGTGCCCCAACTCCCCTATCGGCCCTGCTCTGTGAGTGACAGGGGGAGCTCCTCAACCCCCTGATCGGCCCTGCTCTGTGCGTGACAGGGGGGAGCTCCTCAACCCCCTGATTGGCCCTGCTCTCTGTGTGACAGGGTACAGAGCCCCAACCCCCCTGATGGGCCCTGCTCTGTGCATGATAGGGGGTGGTGCCGCAACCTCCCTATCGACCCTGCCTTGAGTGTGACAGGGGGCGGTGCCCCAACCCCCCAATCGGCCCTACCCTGAGCATGACTAGGGGTGGCATCGCAACCTCCCAATCCGCCCTGCTCTGTGCATGACAGGGGGCGGCGCCCCAACTCCCCAATCGGCCCTGCTCTGAGCCCGACCAGGGGCTGCACCTAGGGATTGGGCCTGCCCTCTGCCACCCGGGAGCAGGCCTAAGCCAGCAGGTCATTATCTCCCGAGGGGTCCCAGACTGCGAGGGCACAGGCCGGGCTGAGGGACCCCCTCTCCCCCCTCCCCCCTGAGTGCACAAATTTTTGTGCACCGGGCCTCTAGTAATAATTATAAAGTAAGATGCATTAGAAGTGGGAAACATATCCTTTCAAATCATAAAAAATAGGAATTGTGTAATTATTTTCTCAAAAAAACTCACCTGAATCAGAGACTTGAGGCAGTTTTCTAAATGTCACACTGAGGTCTCTGGACTCCAGTCCAGGGCTCTTTTAACCACACCATCCTGAAAATGCTTCCTGAGTCAGACCTATGCCTGGATGTCAAGAACTCAATTCTCTACAAAATTCTATCTTGTCCAAGGTTCCAGATCAGCCTGAGACAGAGTCCACTCTAATCCCATGAGTTATGTGGTCTTTTTCCTGTCCAAGGCACCCTACCCATTCAGGAGGGTTCAATCCCTGGTCAGGACACATACAAAAATCAACCAATAAATGCATAGATAAATAGAACTATAAGTCGATGTTATTTTTTATTTTTATTTTTTTAATATATTTTATTGATTTTTGACAGAGAGGAAGGGAGAGAGATAGAGAGCCAGAAACATTGATGAGAGAGAAACATCGATCAGCTGCCTCTTGCACACCTCCTACTGGGGATGTGCCCGCAACCAAGGTCCATGCCCTTGACCGGAATCGAACCTGGGACCTTTCAGTCCGCAGGCCGACGCTCTATCCACTGAGCCAAACCGGTTACGGCGATGTTATTTTTCTCTCTCACCCCTCCTCTCGCTCTAAAATCAATCAATAACTTAAAAAAAGACTCCTGATACCCCGACTGCCCCCACACCAGTTAAATCCAAATCTCTGGGTAGATCCCAGGCATCAGCACCCCACCCAAATGGTCCCAATGTCAGGCCAAGGTGGAGACGTGCTGGATTAGAAGACATCACGTTGGCAATGACATTCATTGCCATAGCCTGCTGAGGTCAGGTGAGTTTTAACACATAAGGCCAGGCTGATTATTTCACAAGAAATAGGAAGAACTAAGGAAGAACATAAAATTTTTATGTTGACTAAGTGAAAATGTCTCCTGAAGGAGAAACTGTCGGTTGCAGACACTTGTGTAGCACATAGACCTGCATTCCAAAGGGGACTTTTAGCCTGAACATAGAGACTATGACTAAACCCTAGTCCCCTAGAGGCTGCCCCCTGAGATTCAGAAGGATCATGCAAATGAGCCCATGAGCCCTTCTTTGAGCATCTCAGGGTTCCTCCAGGCAAGGACGTCAATGAGACTGAAATAGTGACCCCAGCTTACAAAGGTAAAGTCCACATCAGCTTCATTTATTGTGCTGCTTTTCTCTGCCTGCCTTCCCGCCTCAGTCTCCCCACCTGGAAAAAGTACATGCTTGGCTTTATGCACTAAGTAACTATAATGACTCTCAGTTAGGCCGCTGTTAGGTAAGAATCATGTAACATGATTGTTCCCTACACTGTATTATACTCCAGAAGCATATGTCTGTGGGCTCTGGGGGCAGGCAGGAGGCCTGGAGGGGATGGCCTCAAATGGAAGAGGCAGAATGGCAACTCTCACCCTCACTCCTCATCCGTCTTTCAGGTGCAATTTAGAGCAGACAACCTGAAATTAAAACAAAGACAGAAACACTGAAGAATGCATCCCTAGCCATACCCAGGGTGGCATTGGTGATTTGTATCCGGGTCCCATAAGCCTCCACGATGAATGAGAGGGAAGGAGGTGGGTGATGCCTGGCTGGTTCACATACTTGCAACTATGTTGCTACCTCTCAGGTGCTGCTCCTGGAGGAGCAGGTGTTTGCTTCCATCAGTGTTCTTGGTCCTTTCTACATGGAGGGACCTACAACACATAAAAGGCCAAACTGTCCATCGGTCATTCTATAAGGCACTGTGCATACATATCCCCTTCAACCTTTAGACGATGTGAGGGAAGTATTATTACTCCATTTTCTAGCGGAAGAAGCAGAGGTATAGGGAGCTCTGACTCAAGGCCAGAGCTAGTGAGCTGCAGAACCTGGTTTTGAGCCCCCCTAGAGTTCAGGCCATTTGCGCTGCCTCTACGCCAAGTTGCCTTTGGTGTTTCCAGGTCTCATAAGGTGTTATCTTCCCAAGTGCCTCCAGGTTTCTTAAGCTATCCTGGCCTCTCCTAGAATTCCTCACATCCCACTTTCCTGCCACTGCCTCCTCTTCTTCCTCTCTGGGGAATGTCCTGCCCTGTTGGGGTGTCTCATTATTGATGAGGAGTAGTAGCATAAAGAATGACCTGTGGAATAAGGTCTTCGAGAGGTTTCAAGGGGAAGGAATGCAGAACCCAGAATCACCTCAGGCCAAGAATCTTGTCCTCCTCCAAGAGAGGAGCAAGGAATAAGCGTTGGAACAAATACAGAAAACTTTATTGGAAAATGTGAAAAAACAAGTTGAGGCATTTGGTGCCTCCTGGCTTCCGTGGCCCTTGGGTGATGAGAGGAACTGTTTCATGTGATGTCTCCTTTCGGGTCTTATTTCATTTGAAGGCTTGTTTTTTTTAGCCTGGATCAGTGTTTTGAGCAAGACAGGTTTTCAGGGCTCCTTGCCTCACTTTGTGGAAGAAAGGGCCAGGCTGTGAGTTCTGAGTTTTGCTATTTTAGTGGAGTAAATATCACACCCTCAGAGGGAGATGCTGGTTAGCTTCCTTAAGGGAATCTATAGAGACTTAGAAGCATTTTATTTAAATAGATCATCCTAGCTTTGAGCAGTGGCAGTATCGTAGCCAATGAGGTTTATCCGAGGCACGATTATTGCTAATTGAAAAAAATATATATAAAAATAGATCATCCTAAACCACAACAAATATACCTCATGCGACTGGAAAGAGAGATAGTGTTTCTAGATGAATAATGACTTGTCTATAAATAGCCAACTTAAAAAAGAATCTATCTTTTTGGATGAAATATTGAACACATAAAATGCATTGAACACATTCACTTGACAGGAGCACAGTAAACATAACTGAACATTTTCTCAGTCCTCTTATGGACCAAGAGTCTCCTTATATCCATTAAAATCCCACTGGGCTGTGGTGCTGGGAGGATCTCAGGGGTATTCAAGTTTCAGGGCTGTTGAGTCTTCCATTAAAGGGCTCAGGGCTATGCAGTAACCTGGCTCTGGGTTAGCTTTTTGTGGTTATTCTATCTCCTCCCCATGGTCATGCTCTGTGTAGTGTGTAATGTGCATAGATAGAGATATCTATATAATACATGTTGCTATGAATGCTAATAGAATATTATTATTATACTAGAGGCCTGGGGCACGAATTCATGCACCAGTGGGGTCTCTTAGCCTGGCTTAGGGATTGGGCCGAGACCGGCTCTCTGGCATCTCCCCAGGGTTCCCAGATTGTGAGAGGGTGTAGGCCAGGCTGAGGGACCCCACCGGTGCACAATTGGGGCCAGGGAGGGGCCCTGGTAGGGCTCCAGGGCATGTCCGGACAGCAGCAAGCTAACCCACCAGTCGGAGTGTCTGCCCCTGGTGGTCAGTGCACATCATAGTGACTGGTCGACTGGTTGACTGTCTGCACCCTGGTGGTCAATGCACGTCATAGCGAGCGGTTGAGAGGTTGTAGCATATCATTAGCATCTTACTCTTTGATTGGTTGAACAGATGACTGGATGACCACCCACTTAGCATATTAGGCTTTTATTATATAGGATAGGACTTAAAAATTTTAAAAAAAATTGATTTCAGAGAGAGGAAGGGAGAGGGAGAGAGACAGAAATATTAATGATGAGAATCATCAATCAGCTACCTCCTGCACACCCCACACTGCAACCGGGCATGTGCCCTGATCGGGAATCAAACCATGAACTCCTGTTTCATAGGTCAATGCTCAAGCACTGAGCCATGCTGGCCGGCCTGATTATAAGTATTTTAAAAATAAGAATTGTAATGAGCTTCATGGCCTACTTGACTTACCTTTCTTTAAGCAGATGCAATCATAAGTACAATCTGAAAGGTTGTATTCAGACTGCTTGGTGACTGGAACTTTTTAATTGCTTTTCTTTTGCTGCCAACAAGTGGAGGCTGCCATCTTTCTTTGAATAACTCCAGGGCTTCCAGCAGTAATTTATTTTGTCATCAGTCCTTCTGGTAGCACTTTAAATTAATGTTCTCATGTATGGATTTAATTGGAATTTAATAAGACAGTGCATAATAAGTACAAACCACGTGATACTGAGAACATATTTACTAAAGATTAACCACCGTAGAGATACAAATCTATTATGTAGAAACCCCAATAAACATTTTTAGAATGTTAAGTCATAGGTAAACATTTTGTGTTGCTTCAAGTCAGTCCAGATCTTCAGCTTCCTTTGTTATTCTGCCTTCTAAGTAAACATAGCTGTTTACTACCACGAAATTGATTTTCCACTTGTACAATTGGTTCAGCAAAATCCAGCGTCAGGGGGAAAATATCCTCCATATTAATGTAAAACAGACTCTCATTCAGCCAGTCTGGGGTGGGACCTGAGCATTCGTATTTCTAACGAGTTTTCAGGTGAAGCTCCTGGCCTGGGGCCCGCACACTGAGAAGCACTGAGTCCAGCATTGTTTTGTCTTAAGATTCAAGGAAGACTCTGGTTTCCTCTGCCCCCATTTAATGTCTGGTTTTAGAATCTGCAGTGACAGGTTAAACATGGCCACGTTTTCTTTCGCATTGACCCCATGGAGAGGTGGGCCGTCTCTCTGTTCCTTTCATCTGGACTAGTTCTGTAATAGCTTAGTCAGTTGGAGGCAGAGGAAGCGATGCACTCACGTGACTGGCAGCTTCCGCTTTCTTCCTCTTGGCCGGCTGCCGTGCAGTGGGTCAGCCTGAGCAGAGAGCGCCCCATGGGTGAGACCATCAGCCATCGGCCATCAGCCATCGGCCTTGGCTAGTTCCCAGGGAACAGTCAGCACCAGCTTGCCAGTCATGTGAGTGAGCCATCCTGGGAGTGGTGCTGCCTCAGTTTACACACCCCGGAGCAGAGACTAGCCACCCCCGCTGATCCCAACTTGCAAAACAGAGTCAATCACATTGTTGTTGTTTTAAACTGTTTGGGGTGGTTTATTTTATGGCAATAGATAACCAAAATCTACCTGACTGTAAGCGGATGGGGGCCCAGCACTCTTTCAAGGTAAGTCAGGCATGGATTTTGACTTTCCCCTTCAGGGTATGAGTTGTAACATCTGAAAAACAATACAATTGCTGGGCCACAGTGGCTCAGTGGTTGAGTGTTGACCTATGGACCAGGAGGTCACAGTTCGATTCCTGGTCAGGGCACATGTCTGGGTTGTGGGCTCGATCCCCAGTGGGGGACTTGCAGGAGGCAGCCAGTCAATGATTCTCTCTCATCATTGCTGTTTCTATCTCTCTCCCCCTCTCCCTTCCTTTCTGAAATCAATAAAAAATATATTAAAACAAAACAATATTGTTTTGAGGGTTGTCTGAGGATTGACTTTCCATGGTTGTTACTGTGGCCCAAAAATAATAAATGGAAAATTTCAGAAATAAACACTTGATAAGTTTTAAGTTGCATGCTTCTGAGTTGCATGATAGAACCTCTCACTGTCCCTCTCTGTCCCCTCTCCCCCATGTGAATCACCCCTTTGTCCAGAGTCTCCACACTGTAGATGCTCCCCACCCGTTACTCACTTAGTAGCCATCTGGGTTGTCAGATCAACTGTCACGGTATCACAGGCTTGTGGCCAAGTCACCCTTACTTTACTTAATAATGGCCCCAAAGCATAAGAGTATCGAAGCTGATAACTCGGATATGCCAAAGAGAAGCTGCAAAGTGCTTCCTTTAAGTGAAAAGGTTGTATTAATAGGGGGAAAATCAGTGCATATAGGGTTTGGTAATATCTGTGGTTTCAGGCATCTACTGGGGGTTTTGAAACATATCCCTTGTGGGTGGATAAGGGGGGGGGTACTGTATCAACCAAAAAAGTCATGAGTGAGCTAAAGTTAATTTCAGAATTTTATTTTTCCATTTTGCCAGTCCCCATAGAGTTTGACTTTGTGTGGGGGCAAAATAAGTAACTGTCAACAAGGACATCATCCCAGGGTGTTGGAAAAGTCTTTCCATCCCTTAGCGTATGATGCCATGGGGTGATTGATGCCTGCATTTCCATAATTATGATGGTTTCTTTGCCTTGAACAAAGGAGGCATTGCTGTTAAATGCAAAGGACAATGGACAATTCAACATTGTAATGCTTAGTGGCCACTTGCAGCTTAACATCAGTACTCTATCTGTTCTTCCCTAAGAGTGGGCTTGCCCAGTTTCTTCACAGTGGGCAGGCGTGGCCTTCTTACCACAACCAGTATTTGTGTAGGAATCTTGCTTGTGTGGAGTGTGGAAGTGAAGCACTGCTCTCATACCTGTAACAGATTCTAGTCCATGGAGAAGAAATGAAGTTGAAAACAGACTTACTCATGGAATAAAGTCACACTTGGAAGATTTACATAATTGATCAAGAAACTTATATCCAACTTGAAAAATGTATGCCCAGAAATGTACTTAGCAATTAACACTTACATAGTTCAGTATACACTTTATTCAACATCTACAATTTGTTCAAATACACAACAGAGGCTGGCTGGTGTGGCTCAGTGATTGAGAGCATCAACCTATGAACCAGGAGGTCACGGTTTGATTCCTGGTCAGAGCACATGCCTGGGTTGCAGGCTCGATCCCCAGCGTGGGGCTTGCAGGAGGCAGCTGATCAATCATTCTCTCATCACTGATGTTTCTATCTCTCTCTTTCTCTCTGAAATAAAAAAAAAACATTTAAAAAAAATAGACAACAGAGTATCAGTTTCAATGTGATTTTAGACATACAATTCAGGGAGATAATAAATTGTTGTGCTTTGTAATATCGTCCCACTGTCTTTTCATTACAACCACCAGAAAGCAAAGCAGTATTCTTCTAATAAGAGATGTTCACCTCAGTTGAAGAACTTATTGCCCAGAATCCCCACTGAGGACAAGGTAATGTGCTGTGCACTGCAGGGGACTGAGCGGTCTCAATGCTCTCCGTGAAGTCTAGTTGCTGTAATAAAAACAATAAAAACAACTTCAATCTTAGACTCCTGGCAGCATCAGGAAAGAAGTACAAAGTATTATGTATAGGTTTTCAAAATCTAGTTAGGGAGACAAAGAAGCCTTTTTAAAGAATTCAGTGTAAACCTAGCATTAAAGGAAAGATTCCTTACATGCATATAGCAATTTCCACTGTATGGAACACTTTTACATGCATTATCTTATTGGACTCTCGTGATATGTAGGGCAGTGATTCTCAGAATATGCTTCCCAAACTATGGGCATCAGCCTCTCCTGGAAGCTTGTTCGAAATGCAGATTCCCGGGTCCCACTTCAGACCCAATGAACCGGAAACTCAGGGGGTGGAGCCCACCCAGTGACCTGTCTTTTTCCAGGCCTTTCCCCGATTCTAATGCACGCTGATGTTGGAAAACCACTGATGTAGGGTTCTTCTAATTTCACAGTGTCCTTTTGATTCCACAAATTGGCATTGGATTTTGCCACGTTTCTAGAACTATACCAGGAAACCTAATTTCACCGTTATTTCAGGTTGAATGTCTCACTTTCTTTTGAGTTGCATCTTGAAAGACGGGTAGGATTTTCACAGGTGAAGATGGTTTTGAGCATTGTTTCAATCGGATGAAAAAATATCTTTGAGATTTCAAAAGACGTATTCAAGGAAACTTTAGCTTTTCGATTCTTTTCCCCCCAAGAAATATGTCCTTAGGTGTTTATTTTGTTCTGTGTATTTTTATTGAATAAATAAATTTAAAAGCATGTTGTAATTCTTCCTATTATATTTGGGTTGGAATTCATTTTCTCCAAATATTTGAGTCTTTTCTTTGCAGGCCTTACATATCTTTCCTTTTTACTTTTCTGTGTAAGTTTGAGAATAAGTCTTAATAACTAGGGATAAGTCCTATTTCTTTCTTTACGTCAAAGGAGAACATTTTTTATTTGTAAATTACTCATAATAAGAGGGTAGAAGCTCTTGATAAGCTTCAACACATGCAGGAGCTCTATGCATGTATCTTCAATGAGTGGGAATCAGTGCAGGCAGATGGTGGCAGGGATCCTTGGTACCGGGTGGAGATAAAGCCCTGGCCCTCACAGGGCCTCTTCCAGGATATCCTGAGGATTGGTCTAACTTCTCAATGAGAGGTTTCTTTAACTTGGACAAAGATTCTTTAAGGTAGAGCCTTAAAAAAAGGAAATTAACTGCTGGTCACTTCACCAGAGCGTTGTTGATATGGGATGGAGTGTGTGCTGATTTAAATTTTCAACCTGACAGTTGCATATGGATCTCGACTTGCATCAACCATTTTAATAAATTTTAAACCTTGCTTTATTTACTTTGTTACATATAGTAAAATTAACTCTTTGTGATATACAGGTCTATGTGATTTGACAAATGCATTTGGTTATGTAACCACCTTCCCAATCAAGGTACAAAACAGTTCCTTCACTTCAAATGTCTCCTATCACTGTCTCTTTGTCGTCAGCCCGGTGCCCCATCCCAAACCCCTGGAGCTAGCACCTCTTTTTTTTGTTGTTCCTATAATTGTGCCTATGCCAGATGGCCTTATAATGGAATAATATAGAATGTAGCCTTATATATACCTTTGTATATGCTAGATGGACTCTTTTTTAGAGATGTGTTTTGCAAGTACTTTTAGCAGACATTTGAAGATGATACTTTACTGTCTCCATGCTCTGGGACAGGCTACAAACCTCACTGTCTAGTCTTGAGTTGCGAGACTGTTGTATCTCCTGGTCCACGTCTGCCTCGTGAGATGATCTCCAAGAAGCCAGTTCTCTCCCGTGATCCTGTAGGAAGGAATTTGCATTCACGTTGAAGCCAGGAATCAAGGCTCCAGAAATGTTATGCAAAGTGGTTGCAGGAGACGGGGACCTAGGCTGGAACTAAGAGGATAGAGCTGGATACTCCCAAGCATATTAAGAAGTGGTTTGACATCATCCATTTGTGGGCCACCTCATATCTTATACATACCATGTACATACAATTGGGACAAATTCTAGAATTTCTCATGGGAGGTTATATATAATGGTACAAAAACAACTATATATAGATACTAGTGATAATTAATGTCCCAATATGCTATTGCATAGAAATTCTTTTGAGCACCAAATTGTCTATTTTTTTTGTCCATCTTGTCTTTAATTACTGATAATATTGAATGTTAGATTTTTTTTAATAACCCGATGGCCTAAATATCACCATCTTTATTCGTTTGTAAAGATATTGATGATGATGTAGGGTGACATTGAATAATGAGCAATGACTTCCTTATGAAGAGTAAATACTTAATTTTTATGTGAACATTTATTCACCTATCTCCCTTGACCATACTGCTACTTGAATAGAGGTCAATCAGATCAGGCCTTGGAAATAAATGGAATAAACTGCAAAGTGTTGCTTTCAGTAGCTCCTATAGGTGACAGGCCTCAATGCTGGAAAGGTCTCCTATTTGTTCTTCCCCAGCTATTCCCAGTTGTACTGATGCCTTCAGCTACAAAGTCCAGTAGCCAAACATCACCGAGGGTGGTACTAAAAAAGCAATGTATATGGCGCCATCTGCTGGTCATGTCTGCTCTATGCCTGGGTGTGCTCCCTGGGCACCCGCATGTTCTTCAATTCAGACCTTAACTCCATCATCTTTGTCGTGTTTATAAGATTGGGCTCCTGTTTTGTACGTGTTTCTTGGACCAGAGTCTTGCCCTCAACTGAAGCTAGATGGAGATTGATATGCTGTGTAGCTCTTACCAGTCTCTCTCCCAGGGCTAGTTTTTGCCTCTCATACCTCCTATCTGGCTTGGATTTGTCATCCTATCTCTACTCTGGGGCCTGCCTGTTTTTATTCAGAGTGTGGGGTCCTCCCCTCATCTAATGTCTGCCACACTTGTTTGACCAATTTCTTTCTTCTCCATTGATCATGCGTGTTGACTTTTTCTCTTTGAAGCTTTGCCAAAAGCAAACCATTTACTACTTAGACAAGAGGAGATTTATTTATTTATTTATTTTTAAAATATTTTATTGATTTTTTACAGAGAGGAAGGAAGAGGGATAGAGAGTTAGAAACATCAATGGTAGAGAAACATCGATCAGCTGCCTCCTGCACACCCCCTACTGGGGATGTGCCCGCAACCAAGGTACATGCCCTTGACCGGAATCGAACCTGGGACCCTTGAGTCCACAGGCTGACACTCTATCCACTGAGCCAAACCGGTTAGGGTAAGAGGAGATTTATTACATTTAACAAATAGGATAAAATGTCTCTACAGAAACACTTTACGCATCAGCGACAGTGCTGTCTCTGCTGTGGCTGACTCAGCTATCAGCGTCTCCCTGGACATCCCTTCTACCACCGCCATACGGGTCCTGTGGGTCCAGCTTTCACCCCAGAACATGACCACTAAGGGCAGTCGGACACCACATTCCTCTGCTGAGATGACCTCCTGCAACTCCAGCCAGGTTCCAAGTCAGGCCAGTTTTATGGTTTTTGTTGTCACTCAAACTGGTCCTTGGCCATTTATTTATTTATTGGTCCGTCTGAGCATATGATCCAAATATTCCTCAAATCACTAGGAAGCAAAATGGGTGTAATAAGGTCTGATGTTGATTGTACTTCAGGCAACAATGAGAACTTGGAATTACTTGCAGGCATGGAGTTCCAAAACAAGTAAGATTGTTTGTGTCATTCAAAGATCTGGACATTTTATTCCTTTTATTTATTTTTTTTTAAAAAAATATATTTTTTTATTGATTTTATAGAGAGGAAGGGTGAGGAATAGAGAGAGAGAAATATTGATGAGAGAGAAACATTGATTGGCTCTCTCATGCATGCCCCCTACTGGGAATTGAGCTCATAACCTGAGCATGTGCCTGGACCAGAACTGAACTGTGACCTCCTGGTTCATAGGCCAGTGCTCAACTACTGAGCCACACCAGCTGGCCCATTCCTTTAAACAAACAAACAAACAAACAACTTTTATTGAGATGCCTCCACAATATCTCCCTCTATGAGAGCCAGATTCATTTTTCGGTTTTCAAAAGCCTTCTTAGTGCCCAAAAGGGCAAAATAGGTATATTAACTTAGGCACACAGAACAGAAAAATGCATGTGTGTGCATGTGCACAAGTGGGTTGTGCATGTTCCAAAGAGGCCTTGAAGTCTGCTAGAGGATCTTAATACCTACTCTTGTTACTGTCTCGGGGACCATACTACCCTCTAGTATTCATCCAGCTCCTCATTGGATGCAACTATTGACCAAGTTTGAGCCCAGGTCAGCCAGACCCCTCTGCACACCTTGAGATGGACCATTCGTTGGCCGCTCCCACCACAGTAAGGTGGAGCTGGGTTGGAGTTCCCTGTTCTGCCTCTTCCTGCTTTCCCTGTAAGCCTGTGTTGCAAAGGTGCTGAAAGGACCTCACAATATAAGACAGAGCCAATCGAGTCCTCATGCAGCATCAGGAAGGGGCACACCTGTAATCCACTTGATGGTGATCTGTCTGATGGTCTATGATGGTATTCCTGGGATTCTGGGTAATGAAAGTAATTTTACAGCCAGTTCCATTTTTTCCTTCATACCTTCGTCTTCATCCTTTTCTTCTGGACTTTTTTTTTGTTTGTTTTGCACTGAAGTCAAACAAACTTAAAATGCTTACAAACCACATATTTTTTTTTTATTTCAAATGAGTGTTTAATGAAGCCCTGGACAAATTGAGAGATTCGTTATTATATCTAATAGAAGGAGAATAAGCAAAATGGTCCTGCTCTTTTAGTGCTAACATGCTCGTATCTGGGCATGTTTGTGAAATAGGAGCACAGACACAGCTTTCTACTTTTCATTCTGAAATTAGATCAAAGCCGGTTAGGACAGTGGGGACTTGGGTCACTGTTACTCATTGTTCTACAGCTGAGTCTCCAGTTAACAATTCAGTTTCCTGCTTTATCCTCTGAAGATTTTGCGGTAAAGACAAACAATCTGTGTTTGTTTAAACCAGTGTCACAGATGACTCTTAGGCTATGTCAAATTAAAGGGACACAGTCCTAAAGGAACCAAGCTTGACTCTCGCGGAGTTGGAGTAGTAGAATCTTGGGGATCATCATTGCCCTCATTTTACAGACACAGATTCTGGGGTGTAGGGAGCACCCAGGCCTTGGTCAGATCATCCTGATTCTTGTGGAGAAGCCATCTCGAGAACCTGGCTTTCCAAACTCCTGGCGAGGTGTTGGGTGTCGTGTCCACTTGACCACATTTCCTCTCTAAGCATCGCCTGGGTGGACTGACATGCTCTGTACCCTCCTGGAGCCCCCAGGAGGGCCAGCAGCGATGTTCTGCTCCGAGAGAACATCCCTTTCCAGCAATATCCAGTAGGCAGCCCAATGCTCTGCGCCTGAACAGCGCTGCCCCACCTCCAGGTGGTGCGCACAGCACCCAGTCAACCTTCTGTGCTGTGCAGTGTTAACTCTCACCCACATCTTTCTCTCCAGGGCGTCTATCTCTTCTTCCTTCATCCTGGCTTCAAGGCTATTAGTCACGTTTAGATGATGAGTCTGTTGGGCAAAAGCTGCAGCTGATTTTCTGTTCTGTACGTCTCCCAGGATGGGTCCTCAAGAAATGGGGAAAACGATACAAAATTCACTTTTTCTATTTTTTATTGATATTTTAATGGTACCTATAACAGAGTTAAAACAAAAAATTTAACAGAATTAAAGTAAAAAAGTGCTCTTTGATAGAGACTCTCGTATCTGCAAATTTTTGCAGGGAATTTTGATATCTTTAATGAAGTGGTTTGTTTACTTTAAGGACATATATGAAAATAAGGGAAAATAATTTACTGCTGTAGATAAATCTAATTATGATTTTTGAATGCATTTATGTATTATACACACAGTATCATTGTCAAGCAATGGGGCTGTTCATTCACTTATTTTTTTTAAACAAATGAACCCAAGTTTTTATCTTCAATGATATACTATTGGAAATTAACTTGTGAGTCATATTTTAAGAAGAAGAAACAAACAAAAACCTACCCTCATATTTTATCTTAAACTTTATAATACCACATGATCATTCATTTTATTATTCAAATTCTGGCTGACTTCTGAAGGAGATCCAAGAATCAAATTTGCCTAGGTTTAAACATACAGGTTTAAAATATCTAAAGGCATGTGTCACATGTATTGGGGAACGAATACTCCCTCAGGGAGCCCAGGTTTCTATAAGAAAATTCTGTAGCTGGATGGCTCACAAAACAGAAGTTTATTTCTCACAGTTCTGGAGACTGAGAAGTCCATGACCAGGGCATGGCAATCTGGTGTCTGGTGAGAGACCTCTTTCTGGTTCGAAGATGGCTGTCTTCTCATTGTTTCTGCACCTGGTAATCATTTCTCTTGTGTCTTTTTTTTTTTTTAATAAGGGCACTAATCCTAGTCATAAGAACGTTACCCTCATGACCTAATCATCTACCAAAGACCCCATCTCCTAACACCACCACATTGGGGGTTAGATTTCAATACATACATTTTGGAGGGACCCAAGCAAATGCAATCCTACCAACTGAAGATTCCTCTGGAACAAGATAGTAGAGAAAGTATTTATGACGAGGCAAGCATTCTCAGTACATGTGTATAAGGCAGCACAGAAGTGACTAAAACTCTGGACAGAAATGCTCACACATTTACATAGTAAATAGAAGAAAGAATAATTAAAACATCTAATATCTCTGAGTAAATGAATTTCATATTCGTCTTCTATGCACCTTATGAATGACTGTAATTTCGGATGGATGTGTTTACCATTGCAAGAGTAAGTTAGAAGATCTGTGACCTTATTTTGTAAAATTGAAAGTTCTACGACTTCTTAGTTTTCAAGGAGCCATCCTAATGAGGGGAATGGCAGGAAGTCAGCCACATCCCTCCTCAAAGAAAATTTTATTTTACACGTACACTGCCCTAGCCAATTCCCTGAGAAATATGCTAGCTGTGATTTGAGCAATGGCTGTATAATTGGAAGAGGTATGTTACCTGCTAGGGTGATTATTTGGAATAAAAAATACTAATGTGATATATAAGTCTTGGTTTATTTACTTAAAAAATTAGTTCCAGTCACAGTTTGCATGTGGGCTAAATTGCTAAATGTGAAAGCTCATTTAAAAAGTCATTTTGCTGAGTCACTCATTCGGTGAAAACCTGAGGGAGGTAATTAAGCTGTGGAAGTTGGAGACAGTGCCAGCAGATGACTTGATCTTCCTATAAAAAGAGAGAGAAAAAAAGACAGAAGTGAGAACTTGGTTTGAGGAGCTGAGAAGGCCCTGATGTAGAGGTGCCCAGGCATAAACTGGGTTGTCTTAAAGACAGGGGGAGTCCAGACATGCCCCCAACACCGAGGAAGTGCCTCTTATGTTTTAATGCTGTGACTTTGATTACTTAACAGCTGAGTGTAAGCCGTGAAATAAAGTGCCAAAGCTAAAGGAAACAGAGGAAATCGAGGATTAGCCAATGAATAGTAAAAATTAAAATTCTGCCCGAGATAAAAAGTGACCCGGGAGGCCAGCTCATTGTTGTTACATGGATTGCTGTTCTTTGATCTGTCCGGTGCTTTAGACCAGCTGTAGCGGTGAATTGTCTGTGATGATGGCAGTGTTTTCTATCTGCGTTGATCAATGTGGTAACCATTCCCCACATGGGGCTACTGAGCACCAAACATGAGGCAGTGTGACTAAGGAACTGAACTATTAATTTTATTTCGTTTTAATTAATTTAAATGTCAATAGCTCACGAACTCAGGGGTTCTATATTGGATAGTACGTTAGGAAAGAACTCAGTACTTGCGTAGTCCTTAGAAAGTATATATGCTTGTGGGAATGTGGCTAATGCATTTTCTTCTTTTACTCAGCTGCATTGCTGACTGAGAACATAGAAAGTGAGTGTTTTCAACTTTTCTTTTTCCGCTTGGTCCCTGTGTCTGCAGTGTTCCAGGCCACCAGGTGAGGCCCATCCTCCTGGACAGGCTCCAGGTGCCATTTCCGTTGATGGTCCCCACCCTGACCAAGAGCTATGAGAGCAGACACATCATAGCTGACAAAGACATCAACATGTCACCTTTGCCTCTGTGTCTTCTCCTGAGCAGGCGTTGGGTGAGTGAGAAGCGGCACTGCCACTTGTGGCGTTCTGGGGCAGAACCTGCATTGCTGACGCCAGCGCAGGGGCCGCGGGAGCTGTCTTTCAATGTGGGCTGAGGCCGGAGGCGGGCTTACCCTTTCAGATACGATTCTTTACCCTGCCACGAGAGTGCTTGCTCTTTTCTCTTAATTTGTTTGTGAGATTTAACTTCTCTTCTAACGCAGGGTCCTTTGTTCAGCACAGACAGAAAGGGTGAAGGAGCAAAATACAGTTGCTTTCATTTCAACTCCTGCTGGCTTTATGGATAGTCCTTAAGCCAACCAGGACATCCGGGGAAGCTGTGATACCATGTCTTCATTTTGGATTTTCCTGCTGGAGACCCAGGGAGGAGAAGTGATTGGTTGACGGCCATGGTTGGATGGCTGGTCCCTACAGAGCCGAGATTTAGTTAATTCTCCAGATTGATTTGTATTGGATTATATTTCCATAATCATTAAAAATGTGATTTATTTGATTGAAGGCTAGGATATTCAGAGTAGTCATCCTAATCTCCTCCAGAAATTGGAAAAGACCTTTGCTTTCATTTTCTCAGGTCACCATGTGGGCTCCTGCAATAGGAACGGTTTGCTAGGTCTGTAACCCCGCTCGAGGCCATTACTTTCACTGGCATCAGTGTCTTGATCAACCCACCACTCCCTCCCCAACCCCAACCCCCACCCCCGCCCCAGTGCCAGGGCTCCTGGCCCAATGTCGGGAAATAAACTCAGTAAACCCGACTTGGGCCCTCCAGAGAGTCCACCCATCCCTAGGTGACTTCTTGCCCTTGGTGACACTTCTGAACCACAGGGGAAGCCTGGCCCCCCTGGGCCTGTGGCTTATTGGGACTGAGTTGAGCTTCTCAGGAAATCCCACTGCACTCGGCTAACGGAAAGGGAGGCATGAGGCGTGGGGATCCTTCGGGTGGAAGAATCCTTCTGACTGCTGCCTCTGATCCCAGCGGGGCTGCCCTCTGCCCGTAATCTCTGTGAGTTTATGACCAACCTTAGCCTGACTTCTGTTAGCGGATTTATCCTCTCAGTCTATTTCTCCTAAGTTCCTGTTTCCTCTTTACTTTCCTGCTTTGTTCTCACCCCAGTGGAACCCTGTGCTCCTGGCAATCCATCTTATGTTCTGATTCAATATAGGCTCACCTTGTTTGTAGGTTTTTCTCTGCCCTCCTGCCAGCCGCTCTGTGGCAGCCCTGGAAAGTCTGTCTCTGCCACAGAAGGCAGGTTCTGATTCCCTGCCTGAGTTCCAGTCCCCATAACTATTTTCCTCACACTTTTCTGGGTAAAAAGGAAAGATGACTTCCCTGCAGTTGAGTCTCTTTATTTTTCCTGTCCCAGCTGCTCCTAAGGAGGAGAGAAGGCTAGACTCAGGGCACGTTGGCCCAGGCTCCTGGGGTCATGACGTAATACAGTTTTGTGGGATAAATGGTACTGTTGATTCTTGTTTGCGTATATTCTCATACACTTATTTCCCCGAGTACTTTCATATGCATTATTCTATTTGTCCCTCTTGACCTGGTGCAAAGAAAGAAATAATTTAGGTGTTTTCACTCACTGAGTTTAGAGCAGCGGTTCTCAACCTGTGGGTCGCGACCCCTTTGGGGGTCGAACGACCCTTTCACAGGAGTCGCCTAAGACCATCGGAAAACACATATATAATTACATATTGTTTTTGTGATTAATCACTATGCTTTAATTACGTTCAATTTGTGACAATGAAATTGGGGGTCACCACAACATGAGGAGCTGTATTAAAGGGTCGCGGCATTAGGAAGGTTGAGAACCACTGGTGTAGAGGCTTCACGCTGGCCTTTTTCATACTGTATTTCTGAAAACTTCTATTGCTTCCCTTGTTTCAGTTAATATCACCACAATCTACCACGTTACTCAACTTAGAAACCTCTGACTCATCTTCTATTGCTCTCTATCCACCCACTCACACCCAGCAGTCACCAACTATTATTGATTTGATCCTCTAAATATTTCTTCAGCCCACTTTTTCTCTACTTCTTTGAGCAGCAGTCAGGGTGTGATTCCCATCTTCCCCATCTATCACCCGGACCTTAAAATTGTCTCCCAACTGGGTCTTCCCTCACCACACCTGCCAAACTAATTTACTAAGTGCATTTACTACACTGCTTTCAGGGTCGGGGATGTCTCCTAAAACATACACTTCAAAATCCTGCATTTCACTCCCCTCGTGAAAATCTATATGGTCAGCAGGGTAATGTCCCAATTCCTTGGCAAGGTTCTTTCAGACCTTATTTACCGCACCAGCCACCACACAACTGAGACTCCATCAAAGGATCTTTTTAAGGACCCTCCTAAGCCTTTGTGAGAAAGCCCCCCTTTTTGTTCACAACCAAAAGACCCACTTGTTATGACCAAAGGACTCCTCCTAGTCTTCAAGATGCAGCTCAAGATACAACTATTTCCCCTCTGGGTACCTGTCCTTATTCCCTCCACCAGATACTGGTGGCTTACTTCAGTGTTCCAATAGTTCTTTGTCTATTTCGTGTCTTATGCTCTTATCACCCTGTGCTGCATATACTTACTGTTCTGTTTGTCACGTATGATCAGTAGATGGGGTAAAGACTAGTTTTAATCTTGTATCTCTTTATCCCATTTGCCATTTTTTTCTTGCTGTCATATCAGCCTTCAGAAGTGTTGGCATAGTATCTAATAAGTATTAATTGTGCATTAAATGTTAATTTTCTTGGCCACTCCAAAAGAAGTAAAAGTGACTGTCATTTACTTAGGGGCTACTATGTTCTAGTCACTGCTTTATGTACCTAATTGAATTTTGTTTATTATTATCTCCATATTCTTTATAAGGATACTGAGGCTTCTTCTCTATTTGCCTTTTTCTTCAAGGGTATTACAAAATGACTCATCAGTCAGTCTAACAAATTAATTTGCCATTAATTGTTTATGGATTCTCTTGGGTGACGATTGCCCTTCGCAGGCATGATATATGGCTATTCATTAGGACCCTCCCAAACTTTTCTTTTAAATAGTGACACTAATGATTAGTTAGGGTGGTTCAGTGATGTGCCGGAGTTCAGATTGTACTAGCTCCTGAGAATCAACCTTTAAAATTTTTAAGAATTGTATTAGCTGGCCATTAAACTCAGCCTTTATTAAAAATTAAATGTTGTAAACTTATCAAAAAATTACATTTTCAAAGTTGCTTCCTAATTATTTCCTACATTTTACTATTAGCTATGTTCTTGAGGTTATACCTTTATTGTATCTGTATGGTATAAATACCATACAATGGTGCTACTATGTATCTATCCCCAGCTCAATATTTAGTGGATCACATTGGTGGCTTAAATTGGCCATGATGAGAGAATTTACACCATAGAAATTGGAGAGTACTATAACTCAGGACTTCCATGCTCATTCCTCCCCTGGTTATTAAACATTTAACAGAACATCATTAGGATGGGAGCATATTCAAAGATATTATTCTGCCAATATACACCAATATAGCCATAGGGATTGTTAAATTATAAGAATATATCTGTACTGGTTGGCAATAAAACCTGCTGCTCTAAGACCCTCAAGGGTCCCCCAGCTGGCTATATCATCCATTTCCTTCATTGGAATCTGCCCATGAGCTAGCCATTAAGTGATCAATGCTTGGCCCAACAGGAGCCTCCCACACTCTGATCCTGCACCAACCTCTTTCAGCTCTTCACTATTTCACGCACAGTGAAGGGACAGAGGAGAGCACATTTTCAATGGGGAGTATTTTTTATTGGTTGCCATATTATACCAAGTAGGCAAACACTTACTCAACGAATACATAGCAGCAGCGTGAAAACATCAGTCTTCATCCTTCTCTGATGGAAAAGGTTCTTGGTGTCAGGGGACAGCCTATCCTGTGCCTTGCACACCGCAGTTGGTCCATTTTCATCTAACAGGTTGATTCCCAGTCTTGGCTGCATATTTGGAGTCCACAGAGGAGCTCTTAGAAAAAGAAGAACTCCCAGGCCCCAGTTAAACCAGAATCTATTTCTGGGGATGAGAGGGGTGAGAGATTGGTGCCCTGACATCATTATTTTTTAAAAGCTCTCTGAGTGATTTCAATAAGCAGTCACTGATCCAATGCATAAAATGAGGTCAGAGATGACCAGTCTGCATATCTTAGTTGGAGTGAGAGCTTTACTGTTCACCAGCTGTGTGATTCTGAGCAAGCCAGTTCTCTCTGAGCCTTGGGTTCTAGATCTGTGCAATGGGAAGATTAATAACCCGCCTCACAGAATGCAACAGAAATTACACAAAAGTGTAAGTGAGAGCAATTTCTGAGTCACAAAGTACTAAACGATACAAGTGACTTTGGCTGCTACCACATCCCTGCTTTGTCTAACAAATAAGCAGGTAGCCAAGTTGCATATGTCAGTGTTAGAGTGCTTTTTGTAGATGAGCCAAAAACGCTCTGCCCATGTCTGGGGAGATGGATAGTGCTAATAATTTCAGACACACCTGGCATAATTGTGGGATCTAGTTTGAATGCACGTCGCCTTCCAACACTATCTTTGAAAGCCAGCTAAGATAGTGGCCTTGGGGACATCCCAGGGCAGGGAGCTCCAAAGGTTAATTACAATTGGCTGCTCCTGTACCATTGCTAGTGCCCCGCTGTTACATGTTGCCCTGTGTCACCTTGTTCTTTTCATGGAGCAAGGAAGCCAATCACTCCCATGACCTTTGATTCTCTTCCCTTTATTTTAGAAGCAAATATACATTAGCTTCCAGGATTACACAAGTAGAACATTGTGAAAACAACGTTCTAATTCCTTTGTTTGCTAAAATATGCTGGATCTGGCTAGAGGCTTATGTCTGAGAGTGGCAGATGAGAAGGCTCACTGTTTAACTTCCGACCAGCCTGGCCCTACATTTTTTTCCCATGTACTAGTACTAATGCTTCAGGAGGTAGAAAAGGCAGTGGCCTGACGCAGAAACCCAGAGATGCCACGGCTGATATTCAGGAACAAGCTGCTGGGTGCAAGAGCACCAGCTATTCCACCATCAGAAAGTGGATATCACAGACCTGAGCACGCTGGCAGGAAGGAGCTAATTGACAATATTTTTTCGTTAGGAGAGTTTATTTGAACCAAACTGATGACATAAGCCAGGGAGCAAGATCTCAGATGCTCTGCAGAAAAACAGTTTTGCAGTTTGTTGTATGCATTGGCAATTAAGGAGGGATGTAAGGAAGATTGCATGGAGGCAGGCAATAGAAAGATGGGATTGGATTACAGGATAGCTAACAAGATTACATGTTCTCTGGAGAGTGGTTATGGTGTATTCCAAAAGTGTGTTGTCCTAGATGCACAGAATCAATGGACAAGGCTTGCTTAAGGCAAAGATAAGCCTTTGACTAAAGAAGTTATATGCCTGGGGTATGACTACTCACCAGGAATTCATGATCAGATTACCCTGTGAGATTACTTTCCATAGAATCCCTTTTTGGTCCATACTAGGGAGGGATCCTGACAGGGAGGGAACAATGGTTGAGAACAGAAAGGCTCCATGGAGCAGCCGTGGAAAGGACTCTGCAAAGAGTGTTCCTAATATATACTTTTTCTTTTTTCCTCTTCTTTCTTTGGGTCCCCTCAGATTCAAGGTTTCAAGTACAAGCAGTTTAATGGGAGGCTCTAAGGACATGTGTAGTGTGTGCAGTTGGGAAGAAAGAGATGGGGCAGGGAGTGAAGGGGGCACTGTGATGTTGGCTACCATGCCTTCAGACTGGACTTTAATCCCATAGCCCTTAATCCTAAGGCGAACTCTGGAAAAGGCCTCAGAAATATCCAGGTCAAGGATGAGGGATAGGGTATACGTCCACACTAGTGAGTCACTGGTTAAAGGCTACCCCAGGGAAGGGGGATGTTAATTCTCAGACAACTGTCCACCTTGTCTGCATGCAATAGCCTGCATGCAATAAGCAGCAGCTGACATTCTTGCAGTTAGGCCAACATGCCCCCACATGGTAAGGAATCCAAGGAACATGGATGGACCTCCTTCTATGGGTTGGCTAAACTCTCATATTTTACCCTGAGATTAAAATATTGTAAAAAGATAATGTGCTATGGGGTGAGAGAGACAAGCCAGGCACGAAGAGCATTTTTGGCTCTCAAGGCGTGGATAAGCCCCGCTCAGAGCGGTCATGACCTTTGTAAATGGGAACAGATAAAGAGCAGAGATCAACAGGAAAGGAAGGAAAAGGTACCCTTGCTAATTATATCCATTTCCACTTGTTGCATTTATTTTGTCCTAATGATTAAATGTGTTCTGTGAAGGAAACTGCAAATATCTCTTCCTAATGGTAAAGGGCAAGCAAAATGTCAGGTTTGGGAGCTGTCATCATTGCTTTCTCTGTAACGATGGAATAATCATTTCTCCTCAGTTATCTGTTCCTAAATCCCCATTTCTGAAAATGATGTTCACTGGCACAACTATCCAACATGAAATATTCTTTCCATAGTAAGTGACAAACAAAATGCAGTGAACTGGTTATGGAAATTCAACCATTTGCATATCCTACAGATACGTATTCAGCACCAACCGTGTGCCAGGCAATGCGTTCGGCATTAGGAATGAGAAGCAGTGACGATCTTGTTAGGAATTCACCCGATAATCATTTGGAACCTAGCTCAGTTCCAGTGGAAGAACGAGGAATGGGACTCTTGACCACCTGCTCCTTTTGCATGGAAAAGAGCATCTCCTGGGCCTGGAGAGAGTGACCACATGACTCTGGTTTTCTGGAGGACCCTCCCCTCCAAGCAACACTCAATGGAAAAGCAGAATTTTGTTCAGGAGGTAGAAAAGGCAGTGGCCTGACTCAGAAACCCAGGGATGCCATGGCTGATATCCAGGAACAAGCTGCTGGGTGCAGGTGTACCAGCAGTACCCTCCCCTCCAAGCAACACTCAATGGAAAAGCAGAATTTGGGGGAAGAGAGAAAAACAAGTTGCATTCTGGTTGGTATGGGGCCCCAGAAAGATGGAAAGAAGGAAACATTGATTTGCCATGCACTGTGCTTGATGCTTTTACATACATAAACATATGTATTGCTGTGGACAGAATAGACTCCCAATCCCATGGGGACTGCCCATTGTGGATGGTTATGTCAGCTCCTGAGTGTCTTTGTTCTTCATATTGTCCAGCTGGTTCAATGTTTTCATCTGGTCCAACCCTACATTCCGTCCAGAATATTGGGTATGACAAAAGGTCCCTTTTCATTGAGTCGCTTGCCTCAGGGTATCACTTGTGTCTCTGGCCCCCAAGCCTGGCCTCTCCATCTTACCATCATTTATAGCCGTCACACACACTCTACTGTGAACTCACTTTTGCTTTGTTCCTACCCCCATGAGTTGGATGTTTCAGACTCTGTCTAGCTTCCAGCAACTTCCGGGTGGTATTAAACTTTCATTTCCATGTCCAGTGATACAAGTTAGCTCTACCCACTCTTATTGGGAGAACAAAATGACTCTGGTACTTATTAAACAAATATTTATTAATAAAAACTATGTGCTAGATTCTAAAGTCAAAATAGTGAAATAGCACAGACCTGGTTCCTGTCTGCCTCAAGTTCATAACCTAATGGGGGTGTACCTGTGAGGGAATAAGATAAGGAAACATGTAGGGCTACATTGAAGAGAGTTAGTGTGCAATGGCAATAGATGACAGGAGTCCCTATTTTATTATTGAAGGGGTGGTAAAGGAAGGATTTCTAAGTGAAGCAATATTCAAGAAGATACCTAAATATGTTACATGGACAGAGTTTTACCAGGTGGAAGGGATGGGGAAGAGAGAAAAACAATCTACTTAAGGGAATAGTTAACTCAGGGACCAGAAATGTGAGCCAGCATGGTGAGCTCTGGAAACTGAGTGGTGGGAGAGGACACCACAAAGATAAGCAGGGGACAAATCGCCATGTGTCTTATGAGTCATGTTAATGATTTGATCCTCTGGCCTGAGATTACTGGAACCTATTGGATTATTTGGGGAAGATGATGGAGGAGCAGTGACATGAATAGACATATTTTTAGAAGATCACTCTGGCTACTTTGTAGAGATTAGGGTAGACTGAGCAGAGAGTGGAGACAGAAGATTTGTTTTTCTACTTGTAGGTTGTTTGTTTTTCAAGCACATGATGGTGGCCTAGAATAGGGTAACAGGAGTGAGAACAGAGACATGCTCCGAATTCAAGATATATTTAGAAGAGAAAGTAATATGATTATTAAATTTCTTATTGATTATAGGAATGAATGAGTGCTTGGTAAATACTTTGCATGTCTAAAGACACTTCATGCATTCTACTTCCATGTCTCAGAGAGTGACAATTGAGCTAAGTTATTAGTGTATTTGTCATTGTCAATGCATTTTAGAAAATGTGTGCTAAAACTCATACCAATATTAAGATTTCAATTAAAAAAGCATTTCTTGTTCAGTGTAGCTATTGTCCACAATGAACTGATTCTCACAAACACCTTTGTGCTTCAGTGAGGGAGTCTTGGAACTGAAGAGAAAGAAAACACCTGTAATGTTTCGATGACACTATAGCGGCTTTAGGTGTAGGGAAGGACCTGCTCACCTGTCCTTCTGACATATTTGCTCTTAACTTTGAGTGTTTTCTTATCAGAGACTCTTGTGACTTACAAAATGCTATACGTTAGCAGTAGTAAGTCAGGGTTTAAAACCTGGATATTTATCTCTTTTCAAAAATCTTTTGCAGACAATAGTGTTTGAGGCAGTTCATGATTGAAAGCAAGCTATAAAAAGAAAGATCAATTGGAGTCAACAAGTAAATAGCTCTGTACATTTTATTGTGTGGTTCCATCATCCGATATAATAAAAGCCTAATATGCTAAGTGTCTGGTTGCCTGGTTGTCCGTTCAATCAATTAAAGTGTAATATGCTAATGATATGCTAAGGTTGCTCAACTGCTTGCTATGACGTGCACTGACCACCAGGGGGCAGATGCTCCGACTGGTAGGTTAGCTTGCTGCTGGAGTCCAGCCAATCAGGACTGAGTGAGATGGGCTGGACACATCCTGGAGCCCTCCTGTGGCCCCTTCCCAGCTGGCCAACCTCCTGCATCCTTCCCCAGCCCCAATCATGCACCGGTGGGGTCCTTTGGACTGGCCTGTGCCCTCTCGCAATCCAGGACCCCTTGGGGGATGTCGGAGAGCTGGTCTCGGTCCAATCTTGCAGGCCAGGCTGAGGGACCCCACTAGTGCACAAATTCGTGCACCGGGCCTCTAGTTAGAAAATAAAAAATAATAAAAGAGTGGAGGTTATTTTGTTCCTCTGATGTGTTAGGGATTAAAGATGGTTGGTACATGGAAGTATTTTGAGCAGAGAGACAAGGACCATGCTGATAGTTCTGTGTTATCTCCTCTTAATCATGAATTTAGGGATTAGTACACAGGAAGTACATAATAGACATTTTGTAAATGAATAAAATGTCACCTCTTTTCATTTGTTCTATAATTGCTTCTTCACATTTTATGGCATTCTGCTCTTTCTTGAACCTATTGTATCACATAAGCCCAAGCTATAACTACTGTTATTTTTCTTTTGTTCTTGATAATAACCATTTTTAGTTAAGAAATTTCCCCCCAAACTAAAACATTTTAATCTTTCTATTATTAGGTGCCTACCTTTGTCCTGATTATATTTTTTATGTGATATGTAGCATCTTACTTGTAGATGGATAAATGATGGGGTTAATAATTTCTGTTCTGTTTCTACTTCTTCACCTGAAGATATGCAGGGTGCTAGTTTGAGCTACTATTCCCAATTATTCTCTGCCCTCCTTATAACTTGTCAAGTGATGGCTATTGCCTTCTAGTGGGAGGAGAATTCTTCCTCACCTCATCGCCATCAAGTGCATGTAAGCAGACGTGACATAAGTCATGTCTAAACAGACCCTCTAAAAGCCATTTCATTGTTTCCCTATCAATGCTTTACCCCTTTCCATAAGACAAGGATGTGGGCTACTTCTGTAGCAGAAATCATTTATTCTCAATAGGGTCCTATCACCCCTATTGGCATAAAACTGATTCTTGTGGGGCAATTCACCCCCCCCCCCGCCCCCCGTATATATAGAGCACAGATATACGTATAGTACATAAACAGCTATATATAAAACATCCGGGAAACACTGGACTTGGTCCTCAGGATGGGAAATGCATGCAGCAAAGCCACCAAGGGACAGTCCCCCTACAGCTGATTTGTAAACTGAGTGGGAAATAAACCCCGTAGTTGTGATCCACTCAGGATTTGGGGTTGTTACCATGGTGTAGCCTAGTGAAAGATGACAGCCACAGTGAAAGAGAGATAATTTGGCTTTTATGGCTCTAACAGTACTCTGGGCAATTTTCATGGGCTCGAACTCCTGGAAGTTTGTTTCAGAAGGTCTTGATGTAGCGTCTGGTAGTACCTATTTTTTGGAAAGCTCTCCTGGTAATTCTGAGGAACAATTTTAGGTATGGGGCCAGTGATGTTGGAAAGGTCAAAGGTCTATGACTCACTGGCAGAATCTAGGCATCTCGTAAATTTGTCTCAGATGTAACATTTGCTGTTCTTAGCTATTTTAAAATTAGTTGAGAGATACAGCAAACACTAAGTGATGAAAAGTATTACTAGCCAATTTGCAAAGCTCACTTGAGGCTGTTGTACCATTTTTCTAGTCAGAATTTCTGCAAGTCTATAGTTGTTTGTTGTTGTTTTTTGTTTTGATTTTCTGGGGCTGGGGGACTAGTTTGGGAACTGACAACCAAGTCTTTAATGCTTTATTGCTACCCCCAGCCTTAGTTCTCCACCTCTGGTTTGTATCCTGCCTGTGGAGAGCTGATCTGGGAATAGGAGCCTTGCCTCAGTTCTTGGTTCCCTACTCAACTCCTGCTCCATATCTATTTTTATTTTCATTACTAACTAGAGGCCTGGTGCATGAAATTCGTGCATGGGAGGGGGAATCCCCTCAGCCCAGTCTACACCCTCTCCAATCTGGGTCCCCTTGGGGGATGTCCGACTGTCGGTTTAGGCCCAATTCCAGGGATCGGGCCTAAGTTGGCAGTCGGACATCCCTCTCACAATCCTGAATTGCCGGCTCCTAATCGCTCACCTGCCTGCCTGCCTGGTCGCTCCTAACTGCCCCCCTCTGCCAGCCTGGTCACCCCAACTGCCCTCCTCTGCCAGCCTGGTCACCCCCAACTGCCCCCCCCGTCAGCCTGGTTGCCCCTCACACCCTTCCCCCTCCCCCACTGGCCTGGTTGCACCACACAGCCTGCTGTTCAGTCGTTTGGTCATCCCTCACTAACGCCGCTGCTGGCCTGGCCATAGGCAGCCATCTTGTGAGGACGTGAGGGTTAATTTGCATATTACCTCTTTATTATATAGAATTGGTGTCTTGATTGGGTTCTGTTGCCTATGGGCCCAGAATCTTCTAGGTGCAACTCAATAGCCCACGGCTAGTCTAAGCCTTTAATGGCAACCATGGTTTCTATTCCCCGTCACCAGTGGCTGCTTCAAGGACCGAGCATAGGAGCAGTTCTGGCCAACGAGATGTGAGGGGAGATATGCTGGGATTTGTGGAGATCTTTTTCTCCTCCTTTCTCAGAAAGGCTTAGAAGTTTCTGTTTTGTCCCCCTCACTAACTTTCTGCTATGGATGCCTGTGGATGATGATGTGATGGTCAGAGATGCAACAGCCACATGGTGGTCATATACAGGATGGGCAAAAGTAGGTTTATAATTATTCATACGAAAAACATATAATACAAGAATAAGTAATAATATAAGAATAAAGTATGTGTTTTGTGTACTCACAACCATAAACCTGCTTTTGTCCACTGCTGCATATTACTTACATTTTGAAGAAGGATAGAAAGTATTTTGAGTCTTTGATGATACCATTGAGCTGCTGTTACAATACTTTACATGTGAGAGATTTAAATGTCTTCACTGTGAAAGCCACTGTTAATTAGGCATCCTGTAATTGCAGGCAAATACATCACTAACTTCCTTCTCCATACACTCTTTTCCAACCACTTCTGCTCACAGGTACTTTTCTTTCAAGTTCCATATTGTTGCTTCCACATATTTGGTCCTTGCGTCTTGTTAAGCATTTCACACATACACAGCTTGCCTCTCTAAAGGTTTTGTCGGCTTCCTGTAGACAGGAACCAGATTGTCTACTTGTTATTTTAAGTGTTCCATACAATGACTTCTTAGGATGGAACAATACATTTCTTGTCAACTGCCTGAATGAGGTTTACCCTACAAAGTTAAGCATCTCAAGCCCAAAGTATTAAAGTCTACTGCTTGCCCATGTTGCTAGTGTCTACAGCCAGCTGAAATCGGCCTTCTTTTATTGTCATTTTGATGAACTATGAATTAGCAGAACCAGGCACTGAGATACACCACAAAGATTCTATGAAGGGAAGACTAATACCCTTTGGGTAAATGTAGCATCCACCTCTGCCTAGTGTGTTTGTACCTTTTAACCTCGTAGGCCTATGTTTTTAATGACTTCCTTGGTCTGTGGATATTTGAAACATTAACATAATTATCTATCTTAACGTATTATAACTACCTCATGCTGGGGACCAAATATTGAAACTATCACTAGTAGCTCATTAACACGAACACTAGTCACTCATTAATAGTGTTGACCCAATTACATGTTGGGTATACCAAAGACAAATAACTATAATTGCAACTAAAAGTGATTTCATAAACATGACAATTCCTTTTTTTTTGAGATGCAAAGTGGAATGCATTATTTGGATTTGCCACATAAATACAGGTTTACATGAAAGAGAAGCATTCAACCAAACAAAATAAAAATCCAATCTAAAGAGACGCCACTTGGAATCCATCGGTACAGCACACATTCTGCTTTGGAGGATCGGAACATTCCGCACTGGGGGCAGAAATTAAACAAGTTAGCGACAATGGAAGCCAGACATCTGGTAAGTGACATCCACCCTGGCCATCAGCAGGTAGCGATTTTCTTTTGAAGCCATTCAGAGTATTGTCAGTTGCCTGGACAATGGAAGTCTGATGAAGCATTCATATGATCAGCCTGGAGGTTTTCAAGCTCCACTGGAGAGATGGAGAGTCAGGGAGATTTGTGTGAAAAAATATTCATTATATACACATATGCATGTAGACATAAATAACTAGGCCTCGATCTCCTGTGAAGAGACCCGTATAAATGGAAGCAAATGTAGTGTGACACAGTATTTGCAGATGGAGAGGATGCTCTTATACGAGACAATTACCAGGATAGGAAATTAGGCAAAGATAGCCCAGAGGAACCTGGAAGAGACAGCTCCGAGAAAGAAAATCTGTGCCTAAGTCAAGATGTTCAAAGCTGAGACACTTCTTCAATACGAGCGGACTGCTCCATCACCTCTTTTCTGTTAATGGAAAAATACCACCAGGGGACAGGGCTGAGGGATGAAGGGGGAGGGAGAAGGGGCAGAGGGGAGGATAGGACCCTGAAACTCACTGCCCAGAAAACCAACTTCCAAGATTTCTTAGAAAGTCTCTGTTGGACAAATGCTGAGTGCAGTGGTGGTGCCTTTTCTCATTCTCGAAGGTAGCAAGGCAGTGTAGTTGAAAACATTCTGTATTTCCCTTTTAGAATGTTAACATCGCCAAACACATCCAGAGTGTGGGACCCTCCCAGGCGCTGCGCTGTGGTGAGTGCTGGGGTGGGGGAGGTGCTCTGGAGCTGAGCAATGTGTGGGCCTACCTTTCAGGGAGATATGTCCCTGGTGCATTATTATAAAACATTGCTAAGAAGATAGTCTTCCACAACTTCACTTGTCACTGACGCTTCCATAAACCACACAGGAAAAGATAGTCCTGGTTAATGCTCTATCTGTGGAACAAATAAAAGTCTAGAACCTCCACTGTGGGAATAGGAGAAAGACAGAGCATCTGAGTTCTGGCTCAGACCCTGTGAGCTGCAGGGTGTAGGTAAAAGACTCACTTTGCTTCCCACCCCTTGGTTCTGAGTCCTGCACCCTACCCACAGGCAGCTGGGAGGATCACAGGGTGCACGGTTCCCATGGCAGGGCACACAGGGACCTGTCACTGACACTTCCTGGCGTGTAGGCGGAGCTGGGGTTGATTCCTGTGGAGGAGGGTGAGCTCAGGGGCCCTGGGAAACCCTGCAGCAGGCCTGGGGTGCTTGACCTCCGAGAATGTGCTGAGACTGGAAGTTCATCTGATCCAGGGAATCAATTGTAATTGACTTATGTCCCACAGATTTTGCCAGTTCTGCAGGAGTCTCTGATGGAAAGTCATTGGGACTTGGGACTTGGTGTAGTTTCGTAACATGTACAACGTGAAGGGAAAAGTTTCTGTGCTTGCTTTCTGAAATGAGACCCCTCCCGTCTCTTTCTTCTGTACTGTTAAGTCTGTAATGTATTCGTAGACAAGCATGGAATTTGAACCCCCTCATTTCGTAGCCCCCTGCAATTCTGAAGGAGTCATTTACTAGCTTATTTCAGTTGTACAACAAACCTTAGGTAGGTGTTTTGTCCATTACACTGTGCAAGCGAAGGGAACACGGACATTGGCCAGTGCTTACCCGGGACAGAGTGAGCAGAGAAGTTGTGGTTTCAGCTTCCCTCTGTTTTCACAGCACTGCTCTCTCCTGGCTCAGTGCAGGCCTGGGCATTTTCATATCCCGAGAGAAGGGCAGATTCGGAGAAGTGCCGTCTAACCAGCTCCCTCTGCCAGGCCATCAGTATGTTGCATTGTGCCTACCCTCTCCCCGAAGTGAGGTTTATTTTTATTTTGTATGACCAGAGTTGACAACTTGACTAGAAAGTCATCTATGCTTTTTACACAATTAAGGTAAATGATAAGATAAATCAAAGACAACACCTATTTAAAGGTTGGTTCCACACTCGCCCTAAGGGTATGACAATGGCAAGGAATTATTTCCTACTGGTTATTTTCTCTCTCTCTCTCTCTCTCTCTCTCTCTCTCTCTCTCTCTCTCTCTCTTTACACACACACACACACACACACACACACACACACACACACACACTGAATACGCCACTCACCTGCTGACTGTGAAGTGACTGCTGCCTTATTGATTTAACCATGAAGGTTTCCCCTGGGGGTTAGGAGATCATGCTCCAAACTTGGGTTTTGAAATCATCACAGCTCCCTAGGTGTGGGGTAGAAGGGGACTTCCTATTCACATTTTTAAATCTTGAATTCAGGGTCAGGATCTCTGGTCTTTATTTCTTGCAATCTATTCAAAGCCATATTGTGCAGCAGGACTTTTCAATACAGAAATATGCAGTTTTATCTTTTTTGAATACATTGGAAGAGCAATGGAAAAGACAGTTAGGAAAAGAGAGTAATGTCACTGTAGAGTTCTAATCATTGCTTTCTCCTCATAATCAATCTCAAGATCAATCCATAAGATTGTGTTTCAACTGCCAAAAAAAGTCTAATGTTAACAGTTTGAAAATAAAAACAAGTTTTGCAGGATGAACAGACAAGAAACTCCCACAAATTTTAACTCAATAAATGAAATTCTCTTGGTGAAGTTCTGATTATCTGCAGAAGGAGGAGAAGCTGGCTGAATATATCTCTGTATATGAAGATGTATGAAACCGAACCCAAATACCAGAATGAAACTCACCCTTTTACACCTGGCAATGGTGACAATCAAGATAATGTGTGTGTGTGTGTGTGTGTGTGTGTGTGTGTGTGTGTGTGTGTATCTATATGTGTGTGCATGTGTATGAAGCTGGAAGTGCCAACAGCCTCATGTCTGTTCACAGCTCTGTTACAAAGCACTGTTTCGCAGGATTTCTCAATTGATCTTCCCATTAACACTGTGAGGGAAACCCCGCTAGTAAAGTGGCTTGCAAATGCCAAGTAAGATGATAACGGTTTTGATGATAAGTGAAGAAAAGGGAAAGGTGTCTGTAAGATTGTTCACCTTCCATCCCTAACCTCATCTTTGGTAACAGAATAAGTTTTTACTGAGCATGACCTTTCTCCAGCTCAGGCTTAGCCAATGGGAATGTATCAAGGAATTAAAAAATCAATTCATTGAGAGAGAGAGAGGGAGAGAGAGAGAAAGAAAGGGAGAGAGACATTGATTTATTGTTCCACTTATTTATGCATTCATTGGTTGATTCTTTTATGGGCCCTGACCAGGGATTGAACCCACAACCTTGGTGTACCGTATTGGGATAATGCTCTAACCAACTGGGATACCTGGCCAGGGCAAGGGATTTTGTTTTAAACAGAACTTTCTAGAAAAGGGTACCCACTTTTTCTTGGTGTCAGGCACCAAGGACAAAGCATATTTGGGGCTGGCCAGCACCATCTGGGTCACTACATGGACGGCCTCTCTGTGAATAAAGCCATCGGAGAGGTGGCAAAATGAGATGGAGAGAGGCAGACTGAACACTGGCCGCCTGCCTTTGCCTGCCTACATGAAGAATTTGGGGGGAAGTAGGAACAGGTGTCTCCTTTAGATGAGTGCCCAACTTGGCAAATAAACACTGTTGGAGAAGGTCATTGAGAAGGGACCACAGGTTGACCTACGGGGGTCCAGTTGGAGGCTCCTCATCTCTCCCCCTGTCCTGACATGTACATTCTGCCCGTGGCCCCCACAGTGAGAGCTGTTTTCAAAGACGCAGCTGTGAGAGAGTGATGTGTTGCTTGGACCACCTGGATGATATACACGACTAAAGCTTGTTAAGGCCTTTATATACACTTGGAAGATTCTGGTGGGAGTGGGGATCTACTTGTCTTGCAACCATCTAAGACCAGCCTTGGAAGTTAGCTCCTTTGCTTGTTAAAACTGCCACCTACCCTTCTGGGCAGGAACTGCGTGGAGGGGGGCAATGGGGGGAAAAAGGGAACAACTGGAATACTCTCAACAGCAAAGATTAAAGAAAAGTGGAATCCACACACACAAGAAAACTATTAAATAAATGGAATTAGGAGAAGGAGGACACAGGGAAGAGAAAAAACTAAACAACCACATTACTCTGGGTGAAGGGGCAACCATCCACGGTTACAGGAGCTGGTGAAACTGGCTTCCAGGGACTGTGAGCATAAAAGAACCTTTTGTATTTATGATGGTGATGCTGAGCCACCAATGGTGAGCGTAGCCACCTTAGACTGGTCCTGTTTCAGAAGTGAAACCAATACATTGCAGTCTCTTGACCATAAACAAACAAACAAACAAACAAGCAAAAATCCTGACACCTATTATTCTGCAGTGGTCTATTTCTTTTTTTGGTCTCTCCTTGCCCTCTGTGTATAGGACTCAGTTTTAGATTTCACCCAAGGAACTCCTAGGGTTGCAAACCCACAAAAACCTTCGTGCAAAGAGAAAGCGACCTGACCTCTTCCTCTGGGTGGATGCAGTTCATGCCAGAGTGCATGACTTTGAGGGTGGAGTGTGGGCTGGGCACATATGTGCAGTGCACACACTGAATAGTCATTTCTTGCATCCCTGGGTTTAGCCACTCCTGCAGCCACCATATCCCGGGACGTTGCCATTACATGCATCAATAATTTTACTTCCTGCTCAAGGACGTGTGAAGTCACTTGCAATCAAATGAGTCTTGCACTTGGTAAGTAGAAGTCTGGTGCTGCAAGTATCAGATCTCCGAATGAGATGTGGGCTGTGGGCTGGAAAGTTGTCTGTATGTGTTAAGCTGTGCTAAGTAAATGGTTAAAATATGACTTATTGAGTCTTGGAGACCCAGAGGATGGTTTCTAGTAAGACTTGAATTTTAGAATTTAGGTAAAATTAATCTGTGGTTTTAATTTTGTTTTACTTTCTACTATATTTATGCAAAGGTTATGCCCTGTTTACAAAACGAATTGGGATGAATTTTAATTGAAAGAGAATCATCTCACCCTTAAATATATGATCAAATTTACTAAGACAACTGTCTGGGACTAATTTTTTGAAATAATTCATTGGAAACTATTTCTTTCATAGTTCTTGCTCTACTCAATTTCTATACATGTTATTAAATAAAATTTTCTTGTTCATATTTTTCTAGAGAATTTTCACCATTCCTCATGTTATGTATTTATACTTTCATTTATTTCTGGAATAATCTCTGGCAGAAGTTTCTCTATTCATTACATAATTTTAAAGAACCAAGAACTTGCATTTTAAAAAAGAATTTATACTATTTATCCCTTTAATATTTATTGCTTTTTTTCTTTTAGCATTATAATTTCTAATTTCCTTAGATATATTTTGTTGTATTTTTATAGTTTCTAGAGTTGATTTTATTCTTTTTTTATAACAATGAAATAATTTTAGCTGTGAATTTTTTGCTTTTGCCATATCACTTAAATTTTTGTATCTTGCATTTTCAATATTATCATTTTCTAAATAGTCTGCAATTGTAGTTTAGATTTTTTCTTTGAATCAGAAGTAATTTAATTGCATGCACTAGCCCTGTCTCTCTTTCTGTCTCCTGTCTTTCTCTCTTTCTCCCCCCATCTCTCATTTATTTCCATTTCACTGAAATTTTTTTTTGTGGACCTTTTTATAACTTTGTTTTCATTTTCTTAAGTAACAGCTTTATTGAGATGTAAGTTACATAGTTCACTCTTTTAAAGTGTACAATTCAGTGATTTTTAGTATATTCACATAGTTGTATATTGATCACCCTTATAAAATTCCAGAACATTTTTTATCATCTCCCAAAGAAACCCCACACCCATTAGAGTTACACCAATACCCTATTTTGCCCAGCCCCAACAACCACTAATCTTTCTGTCTCTATAGATTCACTTATTCTGGATATTTGTATCAATGAAATCATACAATAATAGTTATTTTGTGGCTTCTTTTATGTAGCATATGTTATAAGGTTCATCCTTGTTGGAGTGTGTATCAGAACATCATTTCTTTTCATAGTTGAGAAATATTGCTTGGTAGAATATGCACATTCTGTTTATCCATGCATCAACTGATACACATGTGGGTTATTCCCACTTTTTGGTTATAACACATAATGCTATTATGAACATTTCGGTACAAGTTTTTGTGTGGACATATGTGTTCATTTCTCTTGGCTGTATACTTAGGAGTGAAATTGCTGCATTATATGGTAACTTTATGCTTAACGTTTCGAATAAATGCCAAACGGGTTTCAAAGCAGCTGCACCACTTTGCATCCCACCAGCAGCGTTTTTGAGGGCTCCAATTTCTCCTGTTGTTTCTTTTCATAATAGCCATCCGAGTGATCATCTTATTGTGGTTTTGGTTAGTGTTTCCCTAATGACTAATGGAGATGAGCATCTTTTCATGTGCTTATTGGCCATTTGCATATCTTCTTTGAAGAAGAAATTCTTTGCCCATTTAAAAATTGGGTTATTTGTCTTTATATTGTTTAATTGTAATCATTCTTTATATATCATTCATACTGGACCCTTTTCAGATATATGATGTGCCAATATTTTCTCCCACCTATTGGGTTGTCTTTTTATTTTGTTGATAGTGTCTTGTGAATTTTAAGCCTAATTTATTCTATTTTAAAATTATTATTATTATTATTTTGTTAATCTTCATCTGAGGATAGTTTTCCAGATGGGACCACTGGTATATTTGGTCTAAGTCTAAAATTGACTTTTAGAGCAAGTGGAAGGGAGGGGGAGAGACACAGAGAGAAACATCAATTGGTTGCCTCCCACATGCACCCCAATGGGCACCAGGGATTGAGCCTGCAACCAAGGTTTATGTCCTTGATGGAATTGAACCCAAGACCCTTCAGTCCTTGGGCTGACATTCTATCCACTGAGCCAAACTGGCTAAGGCTATCTATTTTTATTACTTGTGCATATGGTGTCATATCTAAGAAATTGTTGTCTGATCCAAAATATATATATATATTTTAATCTAAGGCTTTTATGCTTTTAGTTCTTACATTTAGACAAGGGTACATATGTACTGTCTTTAGAGACCAAATCTTCCCTCTTCTGCCAGGACCGAAGAGGGAGAGGCATCAGCTGCATGGAGCAGGGGATGGGGCACAACAGCTTCTGAACAAACCTAATGAATGCTCTTCTTTGTAGCCTCACTTCTAGCCCCACTTCTATTCCACTTCATAGGCACCAGGTGCCACTGCTACTTTATTCAGACTATCACCTGTCAATGCCCATGGTATAAATTGGGCTGCTTCTCAGCTTTCCCTTTAACTGCTTTGGGGTCAGCACGCGGTTGTCTGGTAAGTAAGTTGGCTCTTTCCTATTTACATTTCAACTGAAAAAAATTGTGCTGCTGTTTTATTTTTTCATCTCCTTTACTTCCTTTTGGTCTTAAGTCTGAAATAAAAATCTGTTCTGTAGTTTCAGTACGAAGTCAGAAGGGAGCAAAAGTAATATGTAAGGTTTTCCCACTTAATAATTAGTGTCAATGCCTCACGCATTATGTTTTTATGTTTTCTGACAGTCTTGGTTTCCAAAGTTGTGGTGAGTCTTTTAAAGAAATTGCCTTTCTGGGTATCTTAGTGATAGGTTGATTGAGGTTGTATTGAATTTTCTAGTCAGAGACCATTTTGAACCAGAAACCATTGATTTTGTGTAGAAAATTGCGACTTGATTGGATTAAAAACTAGAATTGGAGATGCTGGCTTTGGATATGATATTCCTTAAGAGAAAAAACCTTTTACTACATTTTATAAAATGGCTTTTCCCGCCACCGGAGGCCTGTTTCAGAATATCCAGGTCATCGCATATAATAGGTATTCAGTGAGTGTGCTCAGGCAGCTACTTGTTTGAGAGCTTCTTTCATAACAAAACTCCCTAAAAGGGCTGTCTATGGGTCCTCTATTATGCTCACTCCCTTGGCAATATCAGTCAATTCCATAACTTTAAAATGCTGTCCATAAGAGGATGGGCCCAAAGCTTACAACTCTGTGTCTGACCTCGTCTTCAAGTTGGAATTCCTTTAACCCCCTACTACTTGGATAGCTAGTAAGCATCTCAAAAAAGAAATCTGTTTTTTTTTTTTTTATACTTCTTCCTCGTGGTTTCGGGTGCTCTACAATGTTCAAAGAAACCTCTCCAGTAACAAACTCTAGAGGTGATCCCTGAAGGTCTAGTCTTCAAAAAAAGAAATCTTAATTACACTGTCCTACTGATTCCTCCCCAGGTTATTTCTATCACAGTGAATGACCCTGTTGCTCAGGCCCAGATCCTATGAGTAATTATAGGATTTGACTGAGAGTTTCCCAAAGATGTGGGGCATTCAGTGCTATAATAGGAAAGTCTCAGGCAAACTAGCATGAGTTGAACACATATGTGTCGAATAAATGAATGATAGTTTCCTGACAATCTGGTATCCTGGAGAATCACAGTATAATAGAAATGGCCCATTGAAACTATTGGTGAACTACAATCTGCCTAGGGAGATTGTAATCATAAAGCCAAAAGTAAAAATGTCGGAAAAATTTGAACTTCATGTTGAGAAATTGTAATCAGCTACTGTATTGGGGGAGAGTTCTGAATTGGAATTCACTTATATAGTTCCATTTCCCCCCCAAATTACATAAGTTCTCACTTAATATCATCAATAGTTTCTGAGACTTTAAGCAAAAACAATTTATAATGAAACCAATTTTCCCATAGGTTAATTGATGTAAACAAGAGTTAAGTTCCTATGGCTTCTTATCAATGTTATAATGAAGTGATGTTGAACAAAAAGATGTAATTTGAGGACCTGCTACACTAGAAATTTTGTTCTATGCATCAATTTACAACTCAATAAAGTATTATCTGTTTGGAAGAGAGACCTTAGCATGGTCCTTGTGTGTTACCAGAATTATAATTGGGTAAGGATTCTTTTTCTTTATGTGGTTAAGTAACATAAATAACAAAAACAAGTATATATTTATTTTGGGGGGTCAAGTCTATTGTTTCATGGTAACAGAAATTTAATTCCAACTGGCTTAAGCCAAAAAGGGAAGTGAATTCATTAATAAATAGTAACTTACCTCTGGGTGTGAAGTT
Organism: Myotis myotis; assembly: GCF_014108235.1. Lineage (NCBI taxonomy): Eukaryota > Metazoa > Chordata > Mammalia > Chiroptera > Vespertilionidae > Myotis > Myotis myotis. The sequence goes on along the minus strand of NW_023416401.1, from coordinate 9,054,098 downwards.
GTCTTTTAGACACTGAGGATGAGACAATGAATAAGGTAGAATCAATATGATTCATAAACGATGTGCAGGTAGGATAGGCATTCTGAGGCAAAGAACCTTGAAATAAGGGAATAGAAAGTGAAGGGGTAAAGTAAGGAGTATGAAGGGAGATGGAGAGAGTGAAGGAAGCTGCTGTCTTAGGTGTCAGTCAGCCTCTCTGAGGAAGTGATAATTGAGCAGAGATTGAGTGAAATGGAGGGAATTATGCAAAGTTCTTGGAAAGGAACATTTGAGAAAAGGGAAGAACATGAGCAAAGGCCTGCTTGGGGAGTAGAAGGTTGGTCAAAGGGAGCTGGGAAGGGTGGAGAGACATAGAGGATGAGGACAGGGAGATAATTGGGGTGAAATCCCTGTAGGCTTTTAAGTGACAGAAAGGGCTTTGGATCTATTTTATGTCTGATGAGAAACCAGGTTGGTCCCTCTGGCTTCTGTGTGGACAGCAGACAGTAAGAAGGCAAATGTGGCAGAGGGAAGGCTTGCTGGGAGACTCTTCCATTTATCAGATGTAAGTTGTTGGTTTAGACTAAAATGGCAGAGGTGAAGAGAAGTGGTCAGAGTACACTTCTGGACAAAGGTAGAACCAAAAGGATGTGATGATGAATTAGTTCTGGGTTTAAAGAGAGAAAGGAATTAAATATGACTGTGCAATTGTCTTTTTTTTGGCATGAGCAACTTATAATGAATGGACTTGCCATTTGCTTTTGGAAGAGACTTGGCGCTCTTAGGGAGGTGGCATATCTGAGCAGGGGAACCTTTTTGTTTTGGACACAGTGCATTGTTGGATATTCCTATCAGATGTGTGAGTGGAACTGTTGAGCAGGGAGTTAAGTGAACAAATCTGGGGCCAGATATGAATTGGGAGATGTTAGTGAGTAGATGGTATTTAAGGCCATGAGATTGAGAGAGAGAACCTAGAAAGTTAAAATCTGAGACTTGGGGCATTATATCTACAAGGCACTTAGAGCAAATGTTACTTAGCAAGTATGAATGATAAAGGATATTTAAGTGTTTATTAAAGTAACTAAATAATAATCCCAACACGTGGAGAACAGGCAGTGGAGACTGAGAAAGGGTAGCCAAGGAGACAGAAGGAAAAAGGAGAGAATGTGGCATCAGTAAAGCTGAATGAAAAGTGATGTAAACAAGAGAACAGTGACCAGCTTTTGTTAAAAGCTGCTGAGAAGTCAAATTGCCAGAGGCCAAATAATGTAAAATCCTCAGGAGTCACTAAACTGGAGAGCCTGGGGGAGAGAGAAAGGGAGGCATTGTGCTTCAAGTTGAAGAAAAGGACAGCCCAGTCACCACGTATTTCAGGTTGAGCTTGTAGACTGGGGAAGAGGGGAGGACAGGTTCATGAACCCCTGGGAGGCTGTGCTTTGGAAGTGGGGCTGGCAACCAGCATGGGTGCCTGGAAGAGCCACACCTGAAGTAGAGTTGCCTTGAGCGCCTGTGTGAGGGCCTCTCCATGAAGACAGTCCAGCCATCTGCAAGGCTGCCCAGTTCCAAATGGACAGCAGCGGCTTTGGCAGTGAGCTGGGCAAATGAGATTCTGCTTTAGAGGGAACAACAGTGCTGGACAGATGGTAAAACCTGGTGCCAATGGTGCATGTTGGGGCTATAGCAACAATAGCTGCCATTGCAACTGTGGGCTGAAAGGTCTCTTTTGGAGATGGGATCGCAATGCTGGAACTCGAAGATGACATCAGGCAGGCTGAGAGTTGAGCAGGATCTGATTTGATTTTACCAAATGAAGGCATGTACATTATTGACACTGTAAGTATATGGTGGAACACTTTGCACCTAGTACACTGACATCTCTGCTCTGAGATTGTGTCCTCTTAAGAGAGCTGCAACATTGCTTCCATGGGTCTAGTTATGAGCAGAATAGTTACTCTTGTTCATGTCTGGTGACCTGCACTTCAGGGGCTGCTTTTTCTTTAAGATGATTGAGAATGATCAGAGATGAGTGTGCAATTGATAGAACTTCAGGTATAGATGTGTGTGATGCAGATTGACCTTTAATGATTGTTTCCTGCCAACACAATCTTTCCTTAACATTGTGAAAACATTTGCAAGCTGTCTCATAGGGTCTGTTCTTTCTGGCATTGCATTAGGTCTCATGCTCACTGAACAGGCCAGTCCCCACATGAATTTACTCAGGGTGTCTCCATCACCTCAGGCAAATGTATATCAAAGAAGTGTATAGTTATGTTACCTTGAGTAGCCCCTAAAGCAGTGGTTCTCAACCTTCCTATGCTGCGACCCCTTAATACAGTTCCTTATGTTGTGGTGACCCCCAATTTTCATTGTTACAAATTGAACATAATTAAAGCATAATGATTTATCACAAAAACAATATGTAATTATATATGTGTTTTCCGATGGTCTTAGGCGACCCATGTGAAAGGGTCGTTCAACCCCCAAAGGGGTCTCGACCCACAGGTTGAGAACCGCTGCCCTAAAGTGTAGCAGCATAGAATTTCTGAACTTCAAATTGCTATGAATGGCAACTAAACATTTGACAACTTTGCAAGTCAATATTCGCAAGTCAAATACAGTTATAAAACATCCTATAGAAACAATGACATATTAAGGTTTTGACTAACACATACTGTATGTTTATATATGTGCATGTGGTTATAATATTAATTCTAGGTGTTCTGGTGCTTATTTTTTATTTTGGTACCTAGAACAGTGTTTTAGCAGCAGTGAGGAAGTTCTTAATGGTAACCTTGATCCCATCTGTTGGCTGTCAGCCTGCCACCTTGGCACGCTGTGGGGAGCTGGAATAGGATGGACGCAGCTCAAACTTGAGAGCGCATCTCAATCCAGTGGCTGAGCTGCTACTGCTCAGGAAGGACATGAGGTGTCTGAAGCACAGGTGGGTCTAGATCAGTAAATCAGTAGGTGCACATCAGTCTGGCAGGGACACTTCAGGGACAAATGGGAAGTTGGAGAAATCCATAGGAGCAGATTCCGGGGCTTCAAACGAGTTTTGAATGACCTATTGGGGTTCCCAGGCCAGGGATTAATACAGCTAAGTAAGGGAGCAGGGTCAGGGGTCCAGGTAAGGAGATAAGGGAGCAGGGTCAGGTACGGAGACCAGACATTTGTTCAGAGCACCAGCAGGAGGCAAGATCATCTTTCTGAACCATTTGGTCTCAGCCAATGGCTTTTCTATCTTCCTTATTAGTGCAGGGAACAGTCCTCCTGTATGACCAGCCAGGATAAGATTCACTCATCTACTGATTCATGCAGCTGATTTTTGAGATTCAATACTTGACACAATAGCTATTGGTCTAACTCTTACTAAGCGTATCTGTTGGGTAAGATTGACATGAAATGTATATTTTAATAATGAATAATGAGGGTTACAGTAAGAGCCAATTCCAAATGGGGCAGGGAAGTGAGAGAGAAAAAGGAAGGCTGCGGTTTGGGCCATTGCTATCCCTCAGACATGACTTTAAGTTTAATTGCTGAGCTCGTCTCTCTGTCTCATAGTCCCTGAACACTCCTAGCTGAGGTCACTTTGACCTGATTAGTCCAACCCCAGTTCTGTCTATAATTCATTTGGTCTTGTCTTGCCACTCATCATACTGTGCATAGTTCCTCAAGAATAGGGCTCCAGCCTCTGTCCTATGGGACAGTTCTTCAGTCACTGGGTCATCCCTCATTCCTGGCAAAGGCGTCCCTGCCTTGAGTGTCGATTTCTCCCGGTTAGCATTTCCTGCCCCAAGGTTAGACTCTAGGAACAGACACTGGAAACTGCTGCTGACTCTTCCTTGTGCTAACCACAGACCTGCCTGAAACTCGGCCCTCGGGGCACATCTCATCTCATGCTCCTTTCCAATTTGGATGGACACCCTCCATCATGAACTTGGTACAACCATTCTTCAAGTCCTTTTATTCTGCTGCTTCTTTCAGTTGGATTTCTAGGCCTTAGAATAACATTTCCCCCCCCCCCCCATGTATCTCAAAATGTAATCTTTTAGCACAGGTCTACTTTTTGTGAGACTCTTTGTTAGATCTATACATTTCTCTGGGTAGAGACTGTGTCCACCTTCCCAGACCCTAGTTCTGGGAGTGACACCTCAAATCATTTCAGAAAGAAATGCCTATGTGTAAGTAGACTTCCAGCTTGTTGATTTCAATTGCTGAGTTCCCCAGGGCTGACCTCCTCTCTGACTTTGGACAGGATGACTAGCATTTGTTTACTATGTCTGATGTTAAGCATCTCCAGGGGCAACGTGAGTCAGAAAGTGCACTGTAACACCCTAGTCTTCCAAAAAATAAATGAGTTACTGCATTTCCCTGACTGAATCTGATCCTTAATAATTTTTGTTTTAGCTTTTCTAGTTTAAAAATGTGTACATATTGGCAAAATTAGAAAAAAGCACTAATAATTGTATGAGACAGCTCATTGCTTATTTCCATCTATAATTTTTGACTTTTTGGCTTGCACTACAGTGTTAAACATCTCAAATTTTAATTTAGAAGGTAATTCATTGGTTCACTTGTTCATATTGATGATCATCACTAGCATAAATAAATATCCAGCCCTTGTTAGAAAGAATAGATTTTCTTAGCACATCTGACTATTAAGGATATTAAGCAGGTTCTTGTCTAGAAAGTAATCAATCTTCTCTCTTTGTAACAACCAGAGTTTGAAATAATATTTAGTACTAAGAAGAAATTGCAGTGTTGTTGAATGAAATATATTTGAAATCAAATCAGGACTTATAAGTATTAAAAGTGAGCAATGTGAACTATTTCTTTGAGGACATACTCTGTATGCAGATATTATTTGTCAAGTTGTTTTAATTATTTGTCAGATTTATTTTAAAATATTAAATATTTATGTGTGCTCTGAATAGGATTGTCAGACTGCTGATAGGTAGAAAGCCATGCTTCCAAGGACCAAGGCAGGAGGAAAGGAAGAGTTATGTGTGTTGTGGGAACAGTCTACAGGCAACTGGGATTCACTAACCAAAGATGAATGCAAAGGTCAACCATGAAAGTTATAGAAAGAGGGAAGGTTATTCCTCTGGACTACTTATCTAGGTCATGACCCCATTTGAGGAAACTGAGACCCATTTGGAGGTGGGGGGAAATGAGATTTGCATATGTAATGGTGTAAACCACATACTATTATTTTAAATAACAATACAAGATCATAATATATAAAATGAGTGGTAGTCACTTAAGCTCAACAAATGTTTGTTGAGACCTACATTGTGTTACAAAGATGAATGGCATAAGAACCTGCATTGGTATATAGGACAGAATATTCAAAAAAACAAGGTATTATGACAGATGAAAGTATTGACCATCCAAAGCAGAGCTACCTGAGTTCAACTTCAGTTTCTAGCACTTACTAGTTTATGAATCAGGATAATTTACTTAACGTTTCTGTGCCTGTTTTGCCATTGGAGTAATACTGTCACCTACCTCATAGACTTATTATTGAAGGAATCGTATGCAAGGCACTTGGATCAGTGTCCAACATGTAGTAAGCAATAAGAGTTCCTATCATTATTACTGTATGGTTTTAGATTAGTGATATCCAAAGTGGATTCTGTGTTGAGCTTATAAAAATCAATACTGGGGCATAGGAAGAAAATATTAAGACTTCTCTTTCAATTTTTAATGTCAAAATAAGAAATTAAGCTTCATGGATGTTAGTATAGAGGCTTGACTGGTGCCCTCGCTGAGTTGTATGGCAGATATCCTGGGCCACAAGAATGAGAGGAGCTCAGAGGGTTGGAAGCATGTCCCTACTCATTCGTTTGCTTTCAGGATGTTGAAATATATTGCATTTGACATGTGCTTAAGTAAGTTGATTAAGAGATTATTTAGTGTTGGAAGTGTTTTACTTTGTACATTTTTATTTTGATATTTCAAACTGAAAGAGAAGTCCAAGAATAGGACAAATACTTCCTATAACCCTTATTCAGATTCACCAATTGTGAGTGTGTGTGTGTGTGTGTGTACAAGAAAACAAAACAAAACAAAACAAACAAAAAGAAAAAACAAGTTTCATAAAAGAACCAGATTGGGTTTTAGAAATGAAAAAACAAAACAAAAACTACCATTAAAATTAATCTGATTTTAAATTCATACATTGACTTTTAACATATAGACTAGCAGGATAAGCAAACTGAAAGATATATCTGAAGAATATACATATCATATCTCATAGGAAGGTAAGAAGATAACAATGTGAAGGAAAGATTAAGAGCGTGTATAAAAGAAGGGCCAACATCTATTAATAGGAGTTCCCAAAGGAGAGAACGTGGGGGAGGCAGTTTTCAAAGAGATAATGGCAGTGAAGTTCCAGAGTTAATGAAAGTCATAAATCTGTTCTATACATATCACAGGGAAGCAGCAGAACAGCAGAAACAAACAGAAGATCTTGGAAGCAACCAAAGAAGAGATATTGGTTAATTATGGTATATAGCTGTAACACTTAAGAAGTAATTTGAGCATAAATACCCAGAAAACAAAAGGCACACTTCTATAATTATGTTCAGCAAACTTTAAAGTCATATACTCCATCTGGTATTTTACAAAATTTTACCAAACTCAAGCACACACCTGGGGAGCCCCATTTGGGACTATTTACCGAGTGCCCAAGACAAAAAGCCACACTCCAGCGGGGAAACATTCCTACTGTTATGGCAAGAATGGCTGATTTCCAAAGAAAAGAATCAAACTCATCTCATTTCTCACTGACCACTTGGATGACACATTAGAAAACATTGCTGATGGTTTGAAGAGACAAAAATTTAAATGTAGTCTATGCAAGGTTTTCTGTATATTTGAAGGAGAGTACATATGTTTTAAACAAGTTTTCGGTGTTTATGGTATTTGCTAGATTGGGTTTAAATATTGAAATAGATAAAGGACAGATTTGTGATTCGAAAAGATACCCGAGAAGATGTTTTTCACAGTAACAATATGTTGAATTATTAAGCAGTATTTTAGCAGAGAACAGCTGCTTTGATTGGAATAAAAAAATGAATTTTGAATTCTAGGTTAGGTTTACAGAGGGCCCGACCTATGAAACTTATGAACTGCATAACTTATAGGCAAAACATTTCAGTAAACAAGTTGAAGTCTCAAATGCACATCCATACAGTTACTTTTAGATGTCAAGTCCTATTTTAAAAAATATTTTTTATTGATTTAAGAGAGGAAGAGAGAGGGAGACAGAGATAGAAACATCAATGATGAGATAGAATCATTGATTGGCTACCTCCTGCACACCCTCTACTGGAGATCAAGCCTGCAACCTGAGCATGTGCCCTTGACTGGAATCAAACCCGGGACTTTTCAGTCTGCAGGCCAATGTTGTATCCACTGAGCCAAACCAGTTAGGGCTAGATATCAAGACCATTTAAAATACAGTTGTTTGTAATATTATGTAAGGAGGTGTGTGGTTACCATGAAAATCTATTGTATCACAGTGATTAATGGGTTACCTTACGGCAAAGTACTTCCCTTATCCCACTTATTCTTAGAAAGATGTGTGTTCCAGGTTGTCTGATGAATAGCTGTTTCCATGGTGCTGAATGATGTGCTAGCAAGCAGACAAATAAAAATTCAAATGAAAAACTTTTGTTTCTAGGTAAGGTGATTTAAAACAAACAAACAAACAATGAACAAGAAAGTAATAGACCTCCCCCACACTAAACTAAAATAGAAAAACTAGAGAAATCTCCACCAGTATCACCAATCAACCAATTTATAGGCATGAGGAGTTTTTTAAAAAAACAGGCTGTTTCAAAGTGTGTTTATTACAAATTTTTGGGTAGAATTTACTGATTAGGTTGTAAGAGCAATTTATATACTTTGAGGTATCATTTTAAGCCAGTGGTTCTCAACCTTCCTAATGCCGTGACCCTTTAATACAGTTCCTCATGTTGTGGTGACCCCCAACCATAAAATTATTTTTGTTGCTACTTCATAACTGTAATTTTGCTACTGTTATGAATTGTGATGTAAATATCTGATATGCAGGATGTATTTTCATTGTTACAAATTGGACATAATTAAAGCATAGTGATTAATCACAAAAACAATATGTAATTATATATGTGTTTTCCGATGGTCTTAGGCGACCCCTGTGAAAGGGTCGTTCAACCCCCAAAGGGGTCGCGACCCACATGTTGAGAACCTCTATTTTAAGCTATAGAACAGGGGTGGGCAAACTTTTTGACTGGAGGGCCACAATGGGTTCTTAAACTGGACCGGAGGGCCGGAACAAAAGCATGGATGGAGTGTTTGTGTGAACTAATATAAATTCAAAGTAAACATCATTACATAAAAGGGTACGGTCTTTTATTTCAATAGTTTTATTCATTTCAAATGGGCCGGATCCGGCCCGCGGGCCGTAGTTTGCCCACGGCTGCTATAGAGCCATTAAAACTGGTATTGAAATGAAATGAACTTAGACCCAGACTTTAAGTCACTGTATTACAAAGTATTTAATTGAGATCTTAAAAATATAATGAAGCATATTTATTCACATTGCTTTCTCACTGATGTAAGATGGCTTGACTATACCATTAAAATTGTAAATATTGCAATTCTTTCCATTTATTTTTGAATGTTTTCTACATAAATGGACTGCATTCAGACAGCTATGTGTGTACATGATTTAGGATTGTTAAACATTTTTTACTGACATGGCCTCACCTTCAGGCCAGAGGCCAGGTGACTGGAGAGGGGAGAAATCGGCTTAGATGTGGTGGCCAGTGGAGACTTCTCAGAGGGATGTGATGGTACAGAAGGAAGTTAAGGCTCTTCAGAAGGCGTTCTTCCCATCTGGGGTAGAAGGACTGCAAATAGATCAGTTTTCCCAAAGTAAAGGGTGGAATCGGTCAATTAGCAGACTTTCATGTCTACCGTGTGCTCAACTCTGTCCTGTGATACTGAACCATTGAAAGCCTTGCCCTTAAGAAACTGGAGTCTTTCACTCAATTATTTGTTGAGCACCTTTCATGGGATTTCATTGCTGGTGAGCACTGGGATACAAGGCAGCCACGACACTTGCTCTTATGGAACTTCCTATGTAAGGAAGTGAGATAAAAAACAATAAGCAAATGTAGATAGTTTGTGCCAAAGCTCCTAATGGCTGGCACAGATAGTAAGAGAGAAGTTCAGAGAAAAGGCAGATTTTGCCGATTAGAAAGCTTGTGGAATTTTCAACCCCACTTTCTGCCACTGGCATCTTGTTCCAGGTCTTTCACCATCCAGAGCTTGTTATCCTGACCTGGCACACTCTTAGGGCATTTGGTTCTTCGTCATATCTTCAGTCCTACCTCAAATGGCTACTCTTCAGAGGGGTCTCTGACCAGCTCTGTACAGAGCCATCATGCCTTTGAACTTGATTGTTTTCTATTGTAGATGATCTCCTTCGTGGCAGGTTTTGTGGTTGGCTGTTGTATATTAATTCATTTTCCTGTTCCTCCTTTCTCTTTCTCCCACCTTCAACTAGGATGTGAGCTTAAAGCACCACTAGTATAGGACTTGGCGTCCAAGTAGCAATTGTTTATTAAACAAATGAAACAAACAAGAATCGGAACTGAGTCTTGAAGGGGGGGTAGAATCCGGAGAAATGATGAAAGAAAGAGTGATCTGAGGATGGGGAAACAATAGCCTCAGCAAAAATATAAAAATATGGAGGTGGAATAGTATGTGATTTTCTTCTTAATCCCTTTAGGATAGGTTTGGAAGACAGATCAGGCTGACTTAGCTTGAGTAGAAGGCTTGGAAAATGTAATGACTGGGCAGACCATAAAATAAGAAATTCAAGGCAAGATGGGGGAGATTTTGAATACCAGCCTAAGTATATCCCAATGCAATTTGTATTTTAACCTGTATATACTCAATAGGGACTCACCAAACTTTGATGGAAATGATAAATTAGAAAGCTCAACCTGACGTGTCCCTTGGCACTGATTAAATGAACATGTTAAAACTCTTGGTTGGTTAAGAATTGCCGGAGAGATGTTTTTCCAGACAATGCTAGGAAGAGGATTGGCCAAATGTGTATAGTAACGGGGAAGAGACTTAACTCCTTACTGGTAGAACCCTTAATTTCAGTGAGCCTCCTGGGGAGAGAGGAGGTGGATGGTGCACTTTGAAATCCAGGATATAGGTCTCCATTTCCATTTCTCCCAAATGTATTCTACTTTAAAAGGCTCTATAGGAGGCATGACTCTAGACCACTAAGTTATTGACAAACCACTAATATCTGTAAAAATTCAGGCTCTACCACTTATTTGGGATGATGGGCAAGTTAGAGTAAAATTCTCAGCTTCAACTTCTAAAACTATAGAATGGACAGAATAATACCTTCCTTGTGAGGATGAGAGCTAATTTATCTTCACCACTGGCATGTTCTTACACAATAAACTTATTCCCATCCCTTTGGCTCTTTCTCACCCCAAATGTGGTTAAATAGGTATAAGAATATTTCTTATTTGGCACTTATACAGCCCATCTAAGAAACCTATTGCATAATTTTTGTCTATAATTACAATAGCACTATCAACACACTCAAGGCTTTTGGCTGGACTTTGCCTATCATTTGCACATCTCTGAACCTGTCAAAAGACAGAAATATTTTTCTAGGACTGGGATATTTGGTTACCAAACTATTTAAATGCAATTTTAAGTTGGAATTCCATATTTGTTTTCTGATAACCTCCCAGTACCAAATAGCACATTTCAAATTACTTGTTGTGAGAAATCGATGATAGAAGAGTCATCTGTAAATTGCTGGTTTTACATTAAAATTTTTGTTTTGGTAATCCTTACCCAAGGATATTTTTCCATTGAATTTTAGAGAGAGCAGAAGAGATGGGGAGAGATAGAGAAAAACATTGATGTGAGAGAGGCATCGATTGGTTTTCTCCTGCACGCACCCAACCAGAGCCAGGGATTGAGCCTGCAACAGAAGTATATGCCCTTGATTGGAATTGAACCCAGAACCCTTCAGTCCTCAGGGACGATGCTCTATCCACTGAGCAAAACTGGCTAGAACTGGTTTTACCTTTAAGACTTTAAGTTGAGGCAGTATGGTTTGAATCTGAATACTCTGCTTCTGGGTCTTGCCCTGGAGACAAGTGGTGGGCTGCCCTGAATGGATCAATTGTTCACTTTGGGCCTTAGATTCCTCATCTGTCACTTGAGGGGTTGTATTAGGTCAGTGGTCGGCAAACTCATTAGTCAACAGAGCCAAATATCAACAGTACAACGATTGAAATTTCTTTTGAGAGCCAAATTTTTTAAACTTAAACTATATAGGTAGGTACATTGTTATTAACTTAATTAGGGTACTCCTAAGCTGGCCTTTGCTAAAAACGTCCTCAATCTGAGGGGTCGACCTCAGCGAACGTACCCCCACTTCTTCTAATGCCAATTCTTCAAAATAGACTCACCCAGGCCGAAAACCGACTTCTGCACATGGGCCATGAAGTTTCAATCACACTGTATGTGCGCGCCCGCACGTGGTATTTTGTGGAAGAGTCACACTCAAGGGGCCAAAGAGCCGCATGTGGTTCATGAGCCGCAGTTTGCCGACCACTGGATTAGGTGACTTCGAGGATGCCTTCTCCTGTGAGATAGTAGGGCTTTTGGAAGAACTCTATCCTCTTAAATTTTTTGACAGTTGATGCAAAAGAAGAGTCTGTGTAGTGTAAGAGGTGAAAGCACATGACCTCTAAGGTCCTTTCAATTTCCAAATTCTGTGACTAAATGGATTCCGTAGATTCTCACAGATGATAGCTACTTAAGACATTGACATCATCCACTTATCCATGTTACTAAAACTGCTCATTTCAAAGCTTATAAATATTTCATAAAACTTGCCAGAATTCCATCTCTCCATCTCTGCTTAGATCATCCTTAGGTAATTGTTCCATTAAAGTCCCCATGACCTCTGTGTGAAGAAAGTTATCCAAGGTACATTGAATTCTGTCCTGCCAACTCAAGATGTAGAATCTTCATTCAAATCTGTAGTGGTTTTGGAAAATTTGACTTAATCTCTTTAATATCTTCTGTGTTACCAAATATAGCATAAAACATGAAATGTTACTTGCCTGTTAAATGGTAGGAAGACACACCTGGACTGAATACTATCACTCTCTCCACATGGATGACAACACCCAAAGGACCAGACTTGCTCCCCAGATTGCGTGCGAGTTAGAAAAAGTGGAGTCATACGTAAGCTTCACAGAAGTACGAAGCTGGGATGTGAGCACTGGTCAGTTCCTGGTGGAATATTTGTAGTTGTCAATTTATTTGTCTATCACAAAGTTTGTCTTGTCCCGACCCCTCCTCAGTTTCCCCCAAACAGTGACCACCTTTAGTAGGTGAGCAAGCTCCTTGAGGGGTATTTGTGTAAATTTATTTTGTATCACTATCCGTTGCCTAATTTGGTATCAGCATATAGCAGCATCTAAATATATGTATATTTGTTGAATTAGACATTTTTATTGTTGTTTTTTTTTTTTTGAGAGAGAGGAAGGGAGAGGGAAAGAGAGATAAACATTGATGCGAGAGCCAAACATTGATTGGCTGCTTCCTGCATGCCCCCCACCAGAGATTGAGCCCGGAACCTGGGCATGTGCCTGACTATGGATCAAACTAGCTATCTTTCTGTGGAGGGGATGATGCCCAATCAACTGAACCACACTGGCCAGAGCATGTTGGATTAAACTTTTAATGACAAGTGGGTAAGTATAAAAAAAGAGCATTTACTATGTGGTAGTTATAGTGCTAAGTATTAACATACTATACCTCATTCAGTACCACAGTATAGGAACTAATTTGTCGTCTACCTCTTAAAAATGAGAAAACTGGGAGAGAAGTTAAGTAGCTTTTTCAAAGTCCAAAGCTTTTAAATGTAGATTGGACTTAATAATTTACTAGAGCTGTCCTCTTAACTACCACAGTATAACTACTTCTGTGCAATTTGGTCCAAGCTAGATGATCTGAGTGCAGTAATAAATCATGAATCAGTGTCACTTTGACTCATACCCACAGCTGACATTGATAACTGTTCATAAATTTCTTTCTCACTAAGCTCACAAGTGCTTGCAAAATCAGACTTAATATAGTGTCACCGCATGAACTGTGTATCTGTTGGCACAGCCACATAAGTTGAAGCCCGTTTGCCATCTTTGGATTGGGTATAAGTTGGGTTGTACTTGACCCTCAGCCTTCACAGTCATGACTTCTTCCCTGAGGACCATAGCCAGGCATCCAATTGGATGTCTCTGCTTGGATATCTGACAGATACAAAAATAAAATTATTTGTTCTCTAACTCTGCTATGCCTAAACCTCTTCTTAAAGGTCTATTCTCTAAGTTGATGACAATGCCATCTGTCCAGTTGCTTTAAAAAAAAACACATAATTTGCGATCGTTTTCCTTTCTTTGAACCCCTAACACCACTCAGCACTGAGTCCCATGGGCTTTCTAAATGTTTTTATTGGACCCTTTCTCTACATTTTTTAAATCTGCCTATTCGTTTAAGTCTTTATTAGCCACCACCTCTAGGATCTACTCCTTCCTTCCTTTCTTCTCCTCTGTCTTCTGGATCATTCTACTCCCTGGTTAACCCTCAGCAAGTCCCCCTCACCCACAGGATAAAGTCCAAACCTCCCTGGTATTTCTTTCTGCTTCTCACCACTTTGCTCAAGCCTAATCTTGCACCCACATCTCAAGTTACCCTACTCCGCTCCACGTGAGTGACGGTAGGGGACTGACGTTCTGAATGTTTCAAAAGCTTTCCTCGGGCCACTTGTGCTCAAATACTCTTCATTATTTCTTTTCCTAATAAACCACTGCTCTTGCTTTCAAGACCCAACTCAAAAAGCTGTTTCTGTAAATACCTCCGACCACTTTCATTTAGGAGTCTCATTTTGCTATCCCATTTCCTTTTGTTACTGACCTATTAACACATCCAACACACAGTTTAATACTCAGTGCATGCCAAGCACTGTGCTAGTCTGGCCAGAGACAGCTGTTAATCAAGTCATCACATAAACAGATATAAAATTTATCCTGCTACGAGGCAGAGCGTTTTTTTTTTTTTTTGGTTTTTTTTTTAAGGTCACATTTGATCAGGCTCTCAAGGATGAGTAAGACTTAGCAAGATGAAGAGCAGTGGGTGAGGGCAGGCTGGCATGTTTATTTTAAAAGCCCTGTGGCAGGGAGCATGGTCCTTCAGGGATTGCACACTGAAGGGGGTGGGGAGGGGGGATGGTGGGGGCTCTTGGCCTATTCTGAGGCCAGAGAAAGGAAATGACACAACCAGATATATATTTTGGAACGATCACTCTGACTCCAGTTCGTAGGGCGGATTAGAGGTTATGTCAGGGTACATATGGGCAGAGCAGTTGGAAGCTATCCTAGTCACCTAGGCAGTGATATACATTAGAGACCGGGGGAGGTGGTGGTGATGGCTGCTCCAGTAATTGCCCTTGGTAAGGTGGTCACATCAAGTGACACAGTCAGCGATTGGATTTAGAGTGAGGGTTTAATAACCATTAGGTCTCTGGTGTGCATAATTCAGTAGATAGTGACATGGAGAACACTGGAAGGAGGGCCCTTTTATTTTATTATTATTTTTTCAGGTGGTGGTGATATGCAAAGGAGAAGAATCTCAGTAGTTCCCCCCCCCCCCCCCCGCATTCATTAGGGTAGGTAATATAGGTATGTCTGCAATTAACTTGTGAGTCATCTTGGGTCCAGGAAATACTTTTTAGTTTCACCTAAAATCTCAGTGCTTAGCTTGTAGGTTTGTTTTGTCCAATAGCATGATTTTCCTTCAATTGAAAAATACCCCACAAAGTTGAGCACAATAATATTAAAAGAACTTTCAATACCAATAAGACATAGTATAAGATTCAAAGAGGCTTTAGGTGTCTTTTCTTGCTAATTTGGACCATCAAAGCTTAATCTAACCCACCTTGAGCATATTATTCAACTTCAAGATAAAACTTGAAAAAAATTCAGAATCCTTATTCTAGAATCAGAACTAATTCCTTGGGTTAGAGTTTTTCCTCCACTACCTTCCCCCGTCCCTTTCAGCTTCTGGCTTTTGACCTTAGATCCTTTGGGCACGAAGGCATCTAGACTGCATTTTCTAGTCCTGCAACTTCTCGCTCAGCAAAGCTCTCATATTTGGAACCCTTTCTGTGCTCAGACTCTGCCATATCAGACTTTCTTCACCAGTTATGAGTGCACTGAGGCTGCATTCCTACCTAAGAACTCCCCTCTCTGAGTTCAACCTTCTCATCCTCCCACAGGAATGAAGGAGAAAGAAAGATAGGGTGATAGTTAGTTACACCAACAGACCCCTGGGGCAACCTTTCCCAATCAGAGTGTCTCCCGGTTACTCTTCTTTCTTTTATGAAGATCTACTTTTGCCTCCTCCCATCAGAAGTTACTTTAGGCTCCCCCATCTTAGGTCCTTTCTTCCTAACATGTGCATCTTTTCGTAAGGTTCTATATAAATGTGGTCAGTATCCCATTCTTTACAACCTTTATCATCCATTTATGAATTCATCTTGGCCAGGGAAAAAGCCGGAGAGAGCTCTTCCTCCAGGGCTTGTGTTCAGTTCTAAGCACTCATCCACTGATGGACAGAGAGGTTCTTTCAAAAGAATGGAACCGATTTGGAAAACCATTGAGGGTAATCAGTGGGACAGAGCCATAGTTAGAAATGGCTTCTTATGCCCGGAGGAGATGAGGAAATCTTCCTGAGAGCTGTCAGATGATGGATAATTTGAAAATCCTTGAAATTATTTATTGGAAACAGCACTAAAAACTCAGCCACAGTTTTCAGCTTGACAAGACGGGATTGTTTCATATTTTAAACATTCAAAGGAAACAGCAGGAAAGCTGTCATTAAGAGATCAGTGAATCAAGCCAATGAGTGAGATAATTGTTCACCAAGAAGAGGCAGTGGAATTTTTAATGCCTCCTCATGGTAGAGCATGAGGAGGGGAATATGTTGTTGGTTTGTTCCAAAGCAAACTGCCTCACGAAAGCAGGGCTCGGACGATAGAAAGCAGAAGAAAAACATCTTCGGAATCAGGAAAAATTAAAACAAAACAGCCCTGGATCACTGTTCGGGTGGCAGAGCCAGCTAACAGCTGTGATAATCTGTTGGTGTTTATTTTCCTGTTCCAATCAAAATGAAGGGCTATTTGGGAGAGTTTTCGTTTAAGTGGCTGCCTCTCCAAGGCACTGCGAATTGAAGGAGCGATGGTCTTTTCAGTGGCACGAAGGCAACTCGAAGTGGTAAAGTAATTATAAAATGTAGCATTGGCAGCATAAACCGCCAGAGAGAAGAAAGAGGAGGAGACTGGAGGTGATTCAGAGGCTGCTGAACCGGGGCTGCTAAATAGACCACAGAGAAAGCTCCCATCCTTGTAGCTGCTGAGGCTTTCAGGGCAGTGGAGAGCTGCTGGCGTTCAGGGTACAACCCTGTTTTTCTCCTTGGAGTTCAGCACTGACTAAGGAAAAGAACAGGAATCAGCAGAGACACATTTTATCTGGAATCCAGGTAAATTTTTTTGAAGAACAGGCCTTACCCACATGACAGAGGGCTGGCTTATATTGTGTCTCAGAAGGAAACTTCTCTATTTGGTATCAGAAAGAGTGGGACATTTATAGGCCTGGCTTCCAGGGCCTGAAACGTAATGCTAAGTTTACTGCAGGCCAGTGTAGACCAAAGTCCCCAAAGGAAGGCAGATTTCAATAAGAGACAGGGGGCCAGGTTTAGCTGAGTTGTGTCATTCCTGCAAAGCAATCGGCTTAGTCACTGCATGAAGGGCCACGGAGAGGCCAGAAGTGTTCCACGAAGGGAGTTCACCATATGCAGAAATACCAGGTGGAATCAAAGAGTTACTGACGCAGGTATACTCCAGAGCCCATTAGGAAGACCCATGTTGTTGAAGAAATGAGACAGATTTCATCCAGGAATCGGACACTTTCAATGGACCCAAATGCTTGAAAGATGTGTTTTAAATGCACCTGCATATCATTGGGCTGCATATGAAAAATGACTTCCTGACACAGATACATTAAACAATCTTCGTGTGTTAATAGGAATGTTAACACGTTTGGCTTTTTCTTAGGAGAGTTGAATCTGTGAAATATTGTTCATGTTGTTCTATGATGGAAACACTTAGTTGCTGTTTCAGATCTGCCAAATTTAGGGAAGCCTTCTTCCTTGGATTAGTTTTAATTATTTGAATTCCTGTGAGGGTAAAGTTCAGGAAACCAAGTCAAAGGCTGGTGGGAAAGGTTCCAGATTCCCTTATGTTGTATCGAATGTGATGTTAAACAGGGGGAAGAGCCATCTGCCCTGCTTCTGTCCTCCCACAGTGGCTGTAAACCTTCAGTTGTTCCCAAGGTCCTAAGCTCTTCCACCACTCCCCCTCTTCTCTCTTCTGCCAGGAATATTTGCTTATTAGAAATATTAATCATGCTCTGTTAACCGTGATTGTTTTGTTCTGATTAAAGAAGGCACATTCTAACCTGGCTGGGAGTTGATTCTAACCTCCCTGGGACCTGGGAGCTCACTTGGAAATGTGGCCCATCCTCTCCATACTCCCCACCCGGAGCTGCCTATTATTATGGAAAGATTAACAACCTTGTTGCAGAAACCAGAGCCTCCAGCCCTTTGCATATTGCCAGCCCTTTGAGACCCCCAGCCTTTGCATACCCACAGGCCTTTGCAAATCTCCAGCCTGCATTACCTGTAAACTGCCCATTTGGCATACCCTTTGCCTGCATCCCCATGTAATCTTTCTCCTTTTACCCGATATAAGCAGCTAGCATATGGTGGGGGGCAGAGGAAGTTTGTTTACTGGATGTAATGCTTGAGGAGGTGGCATCATTTATGTTTTAACATGTTGTGCAAGAGCTGAAAGACAGATTATGTGTGGACATCAATTGGTGGGCGCTGTTCTTAGGTCTTTGAATAGCCTTAGGATTTAGGAGCCGAGTGCTTGGAAAAATGAATAATAACCTGTGTAATTTGATATGACCAGCATCTCTCCTTTCTTCCTAACGTAGAGGTGCATGCCAGGCTTTTGAGAGGGAAAAGCCAGGGAGAAAACAACAGTGGTAATAAGTCCCCTGTGCCTGCCAAGGCTGTTTAATGTTGTTGTTTACTTAAATTTCATTTCCTGAAGTCAATGACTTTAACTTATTGAAATGTCCCATAGGACCCAGAGTGTGCCATATTGGACAGGGTATCTCATAAATTTGGGGTCTCCTGTGAGAACGGCTTTCCTGCACAGCCTTATGCCTCTGACATTTCAATCTCAGTGTGAAAAGGGAAGAAAGTTTAGTTTTTAAACCAAAATGAAAAGCTCCAGTGCTGCCTGTTGTTAAAGGCGAGAAGGTAAAATTATGAGAGGCCCGTTTTTGAATATCCAGCTTTTTACATCTTTGTCATCCCTTAATTTAAAATCCAGAGTAGACTGTTTGAAGCACATTGTCCAGCCATTAGGGAGAAATTATTTATATCTGGATATGATTTCTTATGGCATTTTAAAATTAGTCATTTTAACAGTCCCTTTAAAATTTTATTGGCTGAGAGGCAGTTTTCCTTAACTTCTTCTCAGAGGATCTTAAACTCAACAAGCCATTATTTATGACTTTAATTTGAATATGATCTCCATCAAGATTCTGGTACTTTGAACCTAGAATTTGACAGTTTTTGCATGGATATGGTAAAATGGATGGCTGAGCAATGTACTGGGGTATTTTTAAAGAGAAATTGATTGCTTAATAAGTATCCTATAAGATGTTTGGAGATCATGATTCACTGGAGGCTTGATCTTCCCCTCTTTACTGTCTTGAAAACTTCTCCAATTCTGATTACACGTGATAAAGCAAGCATTTATCTCTGTCTTCTGAGAATATCAATAAAAACAATTAAAGGACAAAAAACTAAAAGTGATTGAAACCTTGAAAGACAAAGAGAAGATGAAAAAAGACAAGAATCAAAATATTGGAAGCAGAGTAGTGTATATGGACACGTGGTAAATGACTTGGCAGGTCTTGGAGGAATGCAAGCCAGTGGTGGGAGGAGCTGAGAAGAGTTTGATTTGTATTGCAAACTCTAAAAGACAGAGGAATTGGCACGTCTTACAGTAAGGTTGCAAATAGAGTCTTAGCAAAAAGTTTGATGAAGGAGAAATTTAGATCTCCAACCCCATTACCACTCTTCTCATCTGGAAGACTTCCTTCCTAACCCCCCTGACCCTGGGGAATAGGGGAAGGTTGGTCCTCAGAGAGTGGACACCTACCCCTTCTGGGAACACCGCACATCTGAAGCTATGGTTAACAGGTTGTCAAATAGACAGTAATGTAGAAGCATTGTTAGGAACCTGGATATTCCCAGTCCCTTTCCTTGCTAGGTGCCCTCACTGCAGTGAGGCTAATAATCCTCTTCATGCAGAGATACAAATATTTTATTTGGGGATCTGACTGATAGAATAGAAAACAGGTAATGAAAGGTCTGCCCTGGCCAGTGTTCTCAATGGTTAGAATGTTGGCCCGTGCACTGGAGGGTCGTGAGTTCAATTCCTAGTCAAGGGCACATACTTGGGTTGCAGGTTTGATCCCTGGCTCTAGTCGGGGTAAATGTGGGAGGCAAGCTATTGATGTCTCTCTCACATTGATGTTTCTCTCTTTCTCCTCGCCTCCCTTCCATTCTCTCTAAAAAAGAAATCAATGGAAAAAATATCTTCAGGTGAGGATTAATAAAAACTAAAAAGTAAAATAGAAAATATCATTATTTAATTTCTGAGTGACCCTCTCTTTCATCTGAAATGATAGCCAATATTACATATGGCAGTAGGCAGACACACACACACACACAACAAGCACACATATACAAACAAAAAACAATTTTATTGGCATTTTTAAAGGGCTGTAAGATACATTATGACACCGAACAAGATACCATTAGAAAGATTCTTTCAAAGAAAAAAAGGTTTTGAAAATTAAAAATAGTAGGAATAAAAAAATCAATAGAAGCATAAGAAGGTAAAGTTGAATATCTCTTAGGAAGCAGAACATTAACAATGACACTGTTGCAGAAGACCACAGAAAAATCAAGCGACGCTTTAGAGAAATGGAGTGACACTATTTATTTACACCAGCAGACTCAGGGAATAACTTTCCAAATATGAGTAAAGTAACATACAGGGGGCTTCTCTTTTATATCTTTCTGGGATCTTTGTTTCGCAAATATGGATTATGCTTCCGGTCCTTTTCTTGGGCCTTGCAAGAAGACCCCCAGATGTTGGGGGTCTCCAGGCCATATCTGATGGTCTGGCCTGGCATCAGTGTTAATAACCCTCCCTCTGGGGCAGTGCATTGTTCACAGTTTTATGGCCTTTGTAACAGGTTCTGTAAGACCAGTTTCTGGGAAGGAGGTAGTGACTTAATTATAAGTTATCAAGAATGTACACTGAGCTTGCTGGAATGGATCCAGATTGCTAACCCCCCAAATATCAGGGTTACATTGGAATTAGCCCTTTTTACCCTCCTCAACACTAACAAAGGTATTTAAAAAGGAGAAAAATGGTGAGAGAAGGAGGCTCGTTCCAATAGGTCCACCAACTGGCTAATAGGACTCAGAGAGGGAGAGGAGGAAACTGATGGGAGCAAATTATTTCCCAGAACCAAGGACCATGGGTTTCTGTATTTTAAAAGCTCACCAAGTGCCCAGCAAAATTATGTGAAAACAGATAATAGGGCACATTATAGTATAATTTCATAACACAGAGGTTCATGATAAAATTCTAAAGTTTTCAAGATATTAAAAACAACTACAAATACAACTCAACATAAGGAAATGTCTACTCGAGGTCAGAAATCAAAATCCAATTGAATTTCATCACAACTGAGGCCAGAAGACCTAGACTTCTATATCCCGAATCTTCAAGTAAGAGGGTTAAAAACATTTTTCAAACATGCAATGTTTTAAAACATTGTCTATCACTAAGAAGATTCTAGCATGATTAATCCCGATGATACACATAGTAAGCACAAAATTAAGTAAAGGATGAAATAGAATAAATGCACATTAAATGAATGAAAGTCAAGCTAGATCTTGTTAATTCTAAGCCAATGAATTTGGGGTGTTTACTCAGGTGCCACTAAAGTCTTGTGGAGGTGGCTTTTGAATTAATTGCAATAGGTTTTTGTACTCTATTCCTAAAATTAGCTTCTGAGGCTTCAAGAGAGGCTAGGTTGCGTGGTAGAGCATCTTATATAATAAAAGCCTAATATGCTACGTATCCAGTCGTCTGGTCATCCTTTCAACCAATCAAAGCGTAATATGCTAATGATATGGTAAGGCCACTCAACCACTTGCTATGATGTGCTCTGACCACCAGGGAACAGATGCTCTGACCAGTAGGTGAGCATGCTGCTGGGGTCTGGCTGATAGGGACTGAGCGAGATGGGCTGGACACACCTTGAAGCCCTCCTGTGGTTCCTCCCCAGCTGGCCAACCTCTTGTGTCCCTTCCCAGCCCTGATCATGCACTGGTAGGGCCTCTCAGCCTGGCCTGTGCCCTCTCGCAATCTGGGACCTATTGGGGGATGTGGGAGAGCCACAGGGGGAGCACCGCTCAGCTAGAAGCCAGACTCACGGCTGGTGAGCGCAGTGGCAGTGGCGGGAACCTTTCCTGCCTCTGCGGCAGCACTAAGGATATCCGACTGCCATCTTAGACCCGCTCCCTAAGTCGGACATCCCTGAGGGCTTCCGAACTGTGAGAGGGTGCAGGCTGGGCTGAAGGACCTCCCCCCAGCCCCCAGTGCACAAATTTCGTGCATTGGGCCTCTTGTCTCTTCATAACCTTCTAAGAGGGACATTAACAACTGAAGGCTGAAGACTGTAGCTTGTCCAAATTTGGGAAGCAGCAGATCAATGATTATCATCATTAATGTTTCTATCTCTCTCTTCCTCTCCCTTCCTCTCTGAAATAAAAAAGAATATATTCTTTTTAAAAAAAGGAAGCCTTCCCCTCATCAAAACTACACAATTTCAATCTAGGTTTTGTATATTTTTTATTGTTACGTTTTGTATGCTTGCATCTCTGATTTTTTTTTTTTTAATTTAGTTGTTTTCATCTGGGGAATGAGGTTGGAATCCAACTGCAGTTCTTTTAATCCTATTCTCCCTTTGATGTTAGTATTCTAACATCATGCATTTAAGTGTGTTTTTCTCTCTGATTTAAAAGTCTCCTTTGTAATAAATTTCTACATATGCTTTATAGATTATTAAATTTAAAATGTTCATTGAAATTTTGTTCAATTTATCTGTCTTTCTGAGGATACACTAAGTTTTTTTTTTTTTAAATTTAACTTTTAAGTTTTTATTTTTGGATAAAATTAGTCCAACTTGTTCATATTTTTTCTCACTATTTCCTGGCTTGAAGCACATTTACTTTACCAAATGAGTGTAGACATTGTGTGTTATATTTCTGATATAGCATAGAATTATTATTTTTAATTTTTCCTTTGTATATGTATTCATATGTGAAAGTAGGTAAGAGTTTGTTTGCTTGTTTTTTTGAAAGTTGTATTTACCTGGTATTTATTTTCCTTACACTACCTTCACAAAGAGAATTTCAACCTTTTCCAAGGCAGGACTGACTAATTCCCATTTTAAAGATGATGAAACTGAGGCTACAAGAAGTTAAGTAATTTGCCCTGGGTGATACATCTCTTAAAGAACAGAGCCATCACCCCCCCCCCCCCGCCCCAAATATAGGAATATTTATCTGGATTGGATAAGTAGAGACTAGACCATTTGCTCCAGAATAAGACACTAGGTGTTAATGGTCATCCTTTACATTTATGGAATTTACATCATGTATAATTTTATAATTTTTACAAATAATGGCAGAGCATATATAAATCACATCCTGTTTTTCAAATGCTTATGCCCATGAAGACATTTTTTTTTTCTTCACAACACTCCTAATACAGGGAGTAAACTCAAGCTCACAGAGGTTTCAGGACTTGATCAAGGTCATACAGTGTCCTTGTCATCAGACTGGACTAGAAACCAAGAATGATAATGATCTGGCAAGTCCTGTCTCTGTGACTCTGCAGTATTCCCCTAAGAATTAGCTATAGTCTTTCCTCACTCTGAGGAATATGAGAAATATGACAAGTTTTTCCACAAAGAGAGTCAACATATTTTGGTTGAAACTTCACCCTGTCAGAGAGGCTGCCTTGCTACCATTAGAGCTTTTAAGCAAGGATGAGATAATCACAATAATTATCTTCCATTAGCGAAATGATCTGGCACCAGATTCTTCTGTGGTTCTCATAGCCTCCCTTCTGGAGCAGAGAGCATCTGAAATGGGCTTCGAGACCATCCCAGTAGAAAATAATTGTAAGTATAAAAATGAGCTGGAAGAGGCTGAATTAATCAAAGAATCATGAGTGATAAAGAACCCAAGATCAGAAAAAATTGATAATTTGAGCTAGTACAATTAGTTTTCATCTTTCCCATAGTTTCATTGTTGAGCAGCCTTCCAATTAGTATGCTTGCATCATAATGTCAATGAGGCGCAAAACATTTCCACATATCACTGCAGCATTTATTTATCTAATTCATTCCCCCTTGAGTGCAGTAAATAAAGCTTATAAAATTATACTGATTGCTTTAATTCAAGGTTTAACGTAAAATCAGAGAATCTCTATTTACAAGGAGACTTCAAAAGGAATTCACAACATTTTGGCCAGGTCTTCTCCCCTTTTTACTCAGATCTGAAATTTAAGAAATTTTTCTATTTGGTGGCTTGCATTTTTTTTTTTTAATCACTGTGTCTACCACCACAATCATAATCAGTGTCATCATCATTTTCATCATCATCTTTATTATCATCATCATTTTCTACTATGTGCATATGTCATGCTGTTCTGTGTTTGAGGATGTTGCTAAGCAAACCAGAGCCCATGCTTGCCCAGAGTGTTTATAACAAAAGGAGGAAGGGCAATGATAAGACCTTCAGTCAATGCAAATATGCGCATTCTAAAATAGTTTACACACTAAACGAGCGCTCCTGAAAGACAGGGCTGTAGATTTATTCAACGCACCAGATTGTGTGTCCCATGAATGCAGGGGCCATGTCTGCTTTGTTCACCACTGTGTGCCCTCCACCTAATGCCACGTCTAGCACTTTGTTGGGGGCTCCATAACTATTTGTTGAAATGAAAGTTGGGGCACAGTGAAATGGAAGGTCTAGTTCTAGTCATTGAAATTAATATTCTTGGTTCCAAACTTTATTTCACATTTTAATCTTCTGGGATCTTTAAAAAATACTTATGACTTTCAGATTTAATTAGTATTGGGTGCAACCTTCTCAACTGAATTTTTTAAAAGTTCCTCAAGTGATTTCAACGTTCAATGACTTTGGGGAATCACTCTGTTAATACAATTAAAAGAAGCCCAACTTTGCATACAAGGCATTCCTAGCTTATGATCTCATGAAGCAATTGATCAAGTTCACCTCTTATGTATGAGGCATTCTACCTGGCTGTAGGAATATAGAGGACATAAAACATGGCTCTAGGAGTTCCTTATTGATCTGGGAGACAAACATAACACTAAAACTGAATGCAATAATATAGGAGAGATTGACCAATATTGGTATATGACTTACAAGTGAGCCAATTATGCAGGGGCTTACAGCAAGGTGAGAGCTTTCCTTCTGAAGTTGTCAGGCAACACTCACCAGCAGAAGTGATTGTAAGCTGGTGTCTTAGGCAAAGTGTATGAGAAGGAAAGATATTTTGGGATAGAGGACAACTCAAAGTAAGGGCACCCAAACAACCCAAGAAAAGATATAATCTCAGAAATGATAGTTTCAAAACATTGTTTGATAATTCAAGGGTCTCATTCTTTACTCAGGTTTGCTAAGGGTCATTGGAAGGCTTCTAGAGCTATGTCAGTGTCAACAACCAATGTGGTATATCTCAGAGAGTCATAATACCTAATTGAGAACTCTCATTCAGACCCAAAAGTCTCAGTTGAGCATGAATAAGGCAGTGAAGAAAGGAAAGGTTCAACAGAATAAAAGAAAGGTTATTTCTAGTAGAGATAACGGTGTGAACAAGGAAGGATTAAAGTCAGGAGCCCTGGAATCAGATTTTATTGATGGAAAAGAAATGGGGGTGGGGTGGCTCCAACTGGGGTAGCTTAATAACTTGGGCTTTGTCTTGAATCCTCTGTCTTTCCAGAGGGCCATTAGCTGTCTGGCATAGTTTAACCCAAGGGTCAAAGTGGCTTAATTATTGCCTTTGTTAAAGTCTCATGCCTTGCTATTTATTTTTATAAGGTTGTCATTCATGATGTTTCTTACTTAAATGTCAAGATGGTGAGGAAAGAAGGAAAGCTTGTCTTAGTTCTCCCCCTGTCATTATTGTCAGCCTGACATTATTGGAACCCTGTTCCTTGTCCACTGCGTTTGACAGTCTGTTTCTGGGGAAGGAAAGGAAATGCATTATGGAGAAAAAAAAAAAAAGGACACTAATTCCAGTAGTTTAAACCTCCAGCTATAAAAACAAATTAAAAAGAATTAGAAAAATGGAGGTAGGGCTGTCCCTAGGGTCTGCTAATTTAGGTACTTGCCTTCAGGGGACCCCAAGTTTATAAAGGGATGGGAAGAAAAGGTGGGTTAGCTAATTAGTACTAAAAATAATCCATTCTTTATGCATAAAAGTTCAGTAATAATTTGTTATTCTTCCTATAAAAAAGGAGATGGGCTATTATCTTCTGCTTTACTCTTTGCTTAGGCAGAGCTTTAGAAAGTTTTTTCTTTCATATTTGTGGATTTCTAGTGTGGTGGATTGACAATAAGAGAAGATGATTGAGAAGTAGGGAAGGTGATAAAGAGTCTTAACCTCTCTCTCAGTTCCTCAGAGCCTCAGTTCCTCTGTATTTTGGTTGCTTTTTTTTTAACTACCCTTTATAAACATAAACATTTCTGTTTGTTTGTGGGCTGTACAAAAGCAGGCCACATGCCTCCATTAGGGGTTATATTGTCTACATCCCTTTCTTTGGTGACAAAGGCTCTTCATACGTAATACTCCACAGGTCTGATAAAAGAGAGATGGAGGAGTTGTCCAGACGTATACCTTCCCTTTGCTCTTTGAACTGCTCATTCCATTTCCTTTTCCTACACAGAAACAAAGAATTCCTTTGTGATTTCTGTTGGATGGCAGACATATAATAATTTTTTTCTTTAGATTGTTTTTGGTTGACCTTCTATGCTTACTGTAATTAAGGTCAATTTAGTATGGACTAAAAATATTAACAGCTGATATTCATTGAGTACTCCGTAAGCCTTGCTCTAAATGCTAAGCATTTGTTAACTCATTTAGCTCTCCCAAAGTCCTGATGAAGTAATATTCCCATTTGACAGAAGAAGAACCTGACACAGAGATTAAATTTCTTGCCAAGGTCATAAAGTTTAGGAATGGCAGGACTTGGATTGGAATCCATGTATTCTAGCTCCATATTCCACACTCTTAATTACAAGTCTCTCTAATCTCACTCACCGCATATTGAACGTTGACATGTATCAACAATTTCTCATAAATGTATGGCATTTATGTCAGTTAGGATAAGCCAGATGAATGCCGCAATAACAAATCATTCCCAAATCTTAGTGGCTTAACACATCAAAGGTTTACTCTGCACCCATGCCATATTTCACATGGTAGAAAATTCTACTCCAGGATGATGGAGTGTTTATCATCTTGTATGCGCACCTTCTGGAACACACAGCCTCCTCAGTCTCTGCAACAGGGTAAGAGAGACTGAGAATCTCATGTGAGCTTTTCACTGCTTCTGCATGGAAGTCATGTATGTCCCTTCTCACATTATTGTTTACACGACTTCCTCTTTTCACTTAACTGAATAGGGGCTGGGAAATGTAGAGAAGCAAAGGAGTTCTTTTGTATGCATTAATTTCTCTAGCACACTTTATAATACTCAATGTATCTTCATATATAATAGCTTGTTCAACATTTATTACCCTTTCAAAGAGACAAAGTGGGCCCTTTTTATCTCTGTCTTAAAGTGAGGAGGCTAAGGTTGAAAAAGATCCAGTGATCTGCCCTAGAAAAATGAACAATAGAAGGAACAGGACTTTGGGTTTTAAACAAATTTTGGGTTAAAACTGACTTCTGTTACTAACTTGCAGCAAATTACTTAATCTCTTTGGACTCCACTTTACTAATTTCTATAGAAGGAAGACTTATCCCTACCTTTTAGATTTGTCAAAAAGATTAAATAAGAGGTACAAGAGTCCCTTACGCCTGATCCATAGACTACGCTCAATTAAATGATAGCCTGATTTGATATTTTCCTCAAGGTTGCATTTTTTTATTGGGCAGAATTGGAAGGGGCATTCAGGGCTTTAGGCTTTGAATGCCTCCCTGCACTATCAACTAACTGTACTATGTATAAAAGGCCATCTAAAGCAGTGGTTCTCAACTTTCTGGCCCTTTAAATACAGTTCCTCATGGTGTGACCCAACCATAAAATTATTTTCGTTGCTACTTCATAACTGTGATGTTGCTACTGTTATGAATCATAATGTAAATATCTGATATGCAGGATGGTCTTAGGCGACACCTGTGAAAGGGTCGTTCGCCCACCAAAGGGGTCGCGACCCACAGGTTGAGAACCGTAAAAGAAGCATGAGACAGAGAGTCTTACATAGGGCAGAAGTGAGGTTTTCATACATGAAACAATGGTAAAATAATATAATTGTTCTTATGAAATAATATAAAGATAGCCACTACCATAGCTTTAAATAATAAAAGAATTACAGAGGAATTCATTTGGCCTCATGTGCTCTAGCATACATTCTGCTATTTGTCCCTTAGTGTGGTATTGTCCAAGGCAACCATCCTCCATCCTCATCTTCTTTATTCTATATACAATCTCATGATCATTATACCTAAATGCCTAGCATTGATGATCTACATAACGGTTCCACAGCCTACAACTTTTCGAATCTGCCTGATTGTCCCACAGCTGTGTCGAAGCGATCATCTCTAAACCTGAGCTTCTCACCTTCCTCATCCACACATACCCTTTCTGTTTATATTAGTCTCAGGGATTTGTACAACCATCCCTGCAGAGGTCAAGCTGGAAATACTGGATTCATTCTCCTCACATCTACCTCCTCTTTAATATATTTCCCCTATTTATCTGCTCCTCTTTATTCTAAGCCACTCACTGGTTTCAACCTGGGGGACAATATTTATCTTCTCTGCTTCCATTTTGGCCTCACTTCAGTCCATTTTCACAATCCAGCCAGAAGAAACTTTCTGAAATGTAAATCTAATTGTGTTCTTCATTTAAAGTCCTTCAATAATTCCCAATAGGTGTGGGGATTAAAAAAACAAACAAACAAAAACCAAACACCTTATCTTAGCTACCAGACTGTTTATTAGGCCCTGACTTCACCGACTTCATCTCTAGACTTGCCCACAAGTTCAGCATTCACTCTAGCCAGATAAAAAAAAATTTTTTTTCAGTTTCCTGATCCCAACAGAATATTATGTGCTATAAAATTTTGCCTCAAATGTCCTTTCTCCGTGTTTTCAACTCTTATTTGACCTTCAAGACTCAGGCCAAGAAAAAATTCATCTCTGGTTTATTTTAAAGTCCTCTGTGCTCATGTAACACCCCTTATGATTTGTACTATAATTTTTATTATATTTGTTTTTCCCCACCATTGGCTGCTAGATAAGTTTTATCTCTTGGTTAAGAAAAGAGGCATGTTTAGAGTTCCTTAGGATGATAAGAACACCATGGGAATGTTGGAGGACAAAAATACTTCAGTGGTTGTGTACATCGTCCTACTGGAGAACTGAAGTGCCATTTATCATCATTTAGGTTACAGTAACTCTGGATGTTCTGTAGTTGCTCTTGTGAATTAATAATAAGTTTCTAGCCTGCCTTGCTTGTGATTCAGCAGCAGCAACGTCCTTGCTTCTCTATCTCGCCTGCTTATTTTTTTAAAAGATATATTTTTATTGATTTCAGAGAGGAAGGAAAAGGGAGAGAGAGTTAGAAACATCAATGATAAGAGAGAATCATTGATCGACTGCCTCCTGCATGCCCCCCACTGGGGATTGAGCCCACAACCCGGCCTATGCCCTTGACCGGAATTGAATCCAGGACCCTTCAGTCCACAGGCCAATGCTCTATCCACTGAGCCAATCTGGCTAGGGCTTGCCAGCCTCTTTCCTCAACTAGCAACTCCATATCATGATGTTTGCTTAGACAAAGCTTCTGTTAGGTTGTGGCTTCTAATGACTCATGGCTTCTGATGAATGTCTTCTCTTGGTTTGTCTCTCCAATTTGGTATTTATTTTTTGCACACATATCTGTGTATCGTACATTAAAAGTCCCTTTAATTTATTTATACATTGCTTTCCAATATTGAGTATCCCATGTCTCATACAGTTGCAGAATTCTCTCTGGTTCACCCTGAGGTTCCATGGTATAAACCCCAATCACCCATACAGAAGAGATTCTTCAACATGGGGCTGAAGGCATGGCCAGGACATGTCAGAAGGAGGTGTTTTGAGATAATTAAGGGTTTCATGTCTCAACAGATTAGAAATATGCCTGGTATCTGGTATATATTCAATAAATATTAGATGAATAACTGAATTAATTAATACTGAAGAATAAAAGGACTTTGCTGAAGAGGGTGGGAAGGAAAAGGCATTACTATTTGGTGGTGAGAGGGGATAAGCCAAACCACACATCTAAGATCATTATTCAGAAAGATTTCAAAATTATCAATTTTACATGACCTTGTGCTAATAAGCATCTTTGAAATGATTTTGATTAGTTGATAGAGCATTTTGATAGCTTCTGGACAGAAGGCGCCTGTATAAGATTTAATTTTGTCCTTCCTGATACCATTAAGTTAGAAAACTTGTTTCAATACCTATATGGCCTAATATATTTATATACACACTTTATATTAGATAAACTCTATGTCTGAGGATGATGGTTTTAGCAGCAATAATACAGGGAGGGGCAAAAGTAGGTTTACAGTTGTTCATATTGAAAATAGTGCAATAATTCTAAATAATAAAAGGCTAATATGCAAATCGACCAAACTGCAGAACGACCGGTCATATGACGCACACTGACCACCAGAGGGCAGACACTCAACACGGAAGCTGCCCCCTGGTGGTCAGTGCACTCCCACAGAGGGAGTGCTGTTCAGCCAGAAGACTGGCTCACAGCTGGCAAGCACAGCTGTAGTGGCAGGAACCTCTCCTGCCTCTGTAGCAGCGCTAAGGATATCCATCAGTCGGACATCCCCGAGGGCTCCCAGACTGCCAGAGGGTGCAGGCTAGGCTGAGGAACACCCCTACCTCCCAAGTGCACAAATTTTGTGCACTGGGCCTCTAGTTAATAAAGAATAATACAAGAATAAACTGTGTTTTGTGTACTCACAACTGTAAACCTACTTTTACTCCATCCTGTATCAATTTAACCATTTCATTGTCATTATCCTGGTCTTCTAGTTCTTGGCTGACTAGCTTGAATGCTTGGTTGTCCTCTACATAGTGTCAATCTGAAGAAAGACAAGGGGAGCTGATTGACAGGACTGTGAGCTGCTGCTGTAGACATGAAAAGGCTTGTCACTCCACCATTGCTAACAGGCTGCCTGTTTGAGGATGTCTATGACTTTAAGGTCTCCTAAAACAGATTGACATGAGTGGACAATTGAGGCAGTTATCTGAGGCTTTGATTTAAAAACAACTTCCTTGCATACAATTTCTAGACATTTCAGATAAAAACATCACTTTTTTTCTGATTGGATAAAGCTAATTAATAGGCAAAGGCTGTTGCCCACAGGTGAAGAATGAACTGAGTTCTAACTGGAAACCCTTTGACCCACTGATTTTGTTTTAGGATGTATTCCACAATTCTTGTCTGTATCATCCAGATACCTGGAACCCCAGCCTTGTTGAGGTATATTGTAAGGGGAACTTGGGAAGTTTGTGTTGATGGGAGGTGTCCTAGAAACACTAAACCTTGAGTTCTACCTGAGGTGGAGCTGAGGACTACAAGTAGAGCAGATGGGATCCTGGTGCTCTCTCATGAACAAGGAAAATAAATGTCTGTTGATGAAGCCACCCAGTCTATGGCATTTTGTTACGGAAGCTCCAGCACAATAATACGTTATTGATCAAGAGAGCTGCTATGATGCTCTCAGCTCATTAAAGTAGGTGCAGAATGGGGCACAGAGTGAAGAAGAAAGTCCTAATTTCTGATGCCCACAGCACCTGGGCCCCACAGGCTGGGATTTGGGGGCTTCCAGAGGCAGCATTATTTATCTGAACATTGGCGTTCTTCTTATTATGGCCAATGGCCATATGTCATCATCTCAAGGAGCTTTGGAGGAAGCAGCCAATGTGGACAGTGGAGGCCACAGATGGAATGGGAAAAGAAAGCAAGAGATTGGTAAAGAGGTCATACCTTTGGGAACTCCCAAAACATCTGGCACTTCTTTATGTGGAGTGATAGTCTACTCTCACTGGACTCTTAAACCAGCGGACGTTTGGATCACTCAGCTATTACAAAGAACCCATGTTGGATCATTGCTTTGATGTATTTCCTGAACAAGTGAGCCCAGATTAGGAAAAGTTTGCCTTAGGATGTGTCACCTCTTCTTTTGGTTAAGCTTTCCCCCAAAATAATCCAAATCAAAAAATTTCCAAATGAGTATTCTTCAAGCTGTCATAATCTTGTCGCACAGCCATTGTCCTGTACTTAAACCACATCTTGTGTGCTTTAATGATTAGCTCTTTTCACCTCCTTTAACTTATAAGCAAAATTGATCTTTCAGATCAATATACCCAGGGGCATAAGAATCTGGGCTGACGGTGGAGTCTGAGGGGTCCTGTCTGAATGTTAATTGTTGCTTCTCATGTCTCCAGGAGCAGGGATGCTGTTCTCATTTTCAGAGTCAAACTCTGGCTATGTGTCAAAATCTATAATAAAATACCAGAGTCATTTTTCTCCAGACCACCAAATAAAAGGAGATAAATCACATTTTCCTCTCTTACTACCTTTACATAAGAGTTTTTTATTTTAAAAAGCTGCACGTTGACTTAACTTTGAAGGCCACAGAGCATGGTAAATGATGATGGAAAGGTTTGAGAGGGCCTGTGAAAATGCTTTATGCTTAGGACTCTCTCTAGTCAGTAACAATTCTCTTCTACACAGTTATTCATCAATGGAGCAAATTGGGAAACTGAGGCAGATATTGAGAGCAGTGGTTCTCAAAGTGTGATCACTAGGCCAATAGCAGCGGCAATACCTGAGAACTTGTTAGAAATTCAAGTCCTTGGGCTGCATCTCAGACCTACTGACCCTGAACCTCAGAGAGGGGCCAGGTAATCACCTGGGTGATTCTGATTTAGTTTGGGAACCACTGCTGTAGACAATTCAGCTGTGAAAACTATTTTCTTGAAATTTCTGAGGAAAAATAGTTTCCATGGTTCGTTCTTCACCTTCCCTAAACCTGACCCACACATAAAAGACTCAGATAATCATAGCCCACCTCTTCCTCATAGGATCTCTCCAATAAACTGAGAATTTATAACATTCATCGGTATCATTTTCATTCTCCATCTACCTCCCTATCTTCTAATGTTCTAAAGAACTCAGAATGCGCATCACATAAGTTTCACAATTACGTCTACTTTCACGTGTGATTTTTATTTTTATTTGAACTCCACAATGCTCATACAACATAAAGATTTTTCACATAAATAATAGTTATTTTAAAGTGCTTGTATGTGCTAGGCACTAAGCTAACCTCTTTACAAACTTTGTTTTCATAGCGCTCCAAACAACCTATTTTATAGATGAGGAAACGAGGTTGTAGGGAAGTTATATAACTTTGCTGAGGTGCTACGAAGGCTGAGTTTAGTACTTACACAGACCCGATCTAGTATCCGACTCAGAGTAATGAGTTAACACCTGGTAATGCAATTAGAGGGAATTGCTCAGCTTGGATGATCTGTATGTTAGCCATATGTCTTTACTACATCACTAAAAATAGAAATGCAATGTTTTTGGCAATAGTTTTACCTTCCACAAATTTGTTTCTCGAAGAGAGGTACTGGATTGACCAAAAGAGAGGCATAGCATTTTTTGGTAAAGAATACACATAGTCAGTTGACCAAACTAGAAATTCTAGTCTCTTATAGGACAAAAAAATATTATCTTATTTTTCCTTAAATGGCTTGAATGTGTGGCAGGGGTTCAATAATAATATTCGTTCTGTAAAGTAGCTAAATTATGTCAACTGGGTCTGTTTGTTTGTTTTTTTGTCAAGGGGTAAGAGTATGACATTAAATATTTTGATTTCAGCTTTAAATTATTTGTGTAGGAGTAGTAAACAATTGCTGGATGTGAGAAAAATACTGATTCTGAGTTAGGCAATGAATTGCCTTTGGGATTAGGGCATGAGCATTTACACAAAAGTTTATGTGTAAGGATACCAGGTAAGTATGTAAAGTTTTAGCTGGGGCATGACACCCATAGGTCAGTGGGCAGATCTCTGGGAGACCCTGTGATCCACTATCTGCTGCAAAATTTCTTAATAAGATGACACAACTCTCTCTTCAACAAGTAGAAAGGGCAAGGCCTTTCTACTCATTTGGGTCCATTGCTTCCCTCCATGCTAATATGGTCTTGAAAGAACTCTTCTGAATCCTGGAATTGGAGAATAATAGGGAACAAGGTTGATTGGTGGAGGAAACCCTAGAGAAGGGTGTAGCTCCTAGGTCCATTTCTGCTTTATTGAGTCCTGTAACTAGGGCATGCTACTTAAAACCTCCTTGGCCCTTAACTTTCTCATTCACCGAATGAGAAGATTGAACCAAATATTGTCTATGACTAGGTTATCTGTTGTGAGGAAGGACTAGGTTATCTGTTGTGAGGCATAGACCTGATTCTTCAGATTGATATTTGAAAAAATTCATCAGAGACTTTGATGTCACTATAAGATTCATCGTGACAAAATGGATTTTTGTCTGATCATCATTTGTTAAGTAGAACCATTCTCTCTGTAATTCTGTGACGTCTACATTGTCTTAGGGGGAAAGGTAACAGGGGTTCACTTTTTATTTTTACTTTCAGTTGTTTAAATTTAGTTTTAATTTAATTTTATGCATATATATAGAGTAAATTTTGAAATGTACTAGTAATCAATTTGTAAATGTAATAATATTTATGTTTTTTATTTTCACCTTTATTTTTAAATTTTGTTCCTTTCTCTAATCCACTAATATCAAAGTCCCTTTCATTTTTCAGTAACCTCCACCTTCACCACCCAGGTATTTTACTCAGATAGGGTATTTGGGTAAAATACTTCCTGAGTTTTTGCTTATCCTTGAACATATTACTCTTCTACTAGTATATTATCTCTTTACTGTTGCTACCAAAGACTAAACCTTGTGATGGTGGAAAGACAGAGTATTAGGGGAAGGAAAAAAACAGACTCTCACCTTCTTTAGCTTAAGTACAGGTATACATTTATCAATAAATATTTTTTCTGGCTTTAAGAAATTCTTTATTCATTTGTGCTTTAAATTTTTAAATTGATTTTAGAGGGAGAAGATGAGAGAGGAGGAGGAGGAAGAGGAGAAGGAGGAGGAGAGAGAGATTTGTTCCATTTATCTATGCATTCATTCATAAGTTGATTCTTGTATGTGCCCTGACTGGATTTGAACCCTGCAGTGTTGGTGTACTAAGATGACACTTCAACAGAGTTACTCAGTCAGGGCTTATCTGTTCATTTATAAAAATTTACTTAGCATTTTTCTGGGAGCTCTCAGCTTCCACTCTGCATTTCAGTTGCTCTGGAGTCCCTTTCCAGAGGAACAGGGTGTGAGTGGGGTGTGGGAGGTAGGTGTCTTCCTGTTGCCCATATTCTGACAGTTCTGAAGAGTCTGAGAAGCTCTGCTTGTGGTCCTGAGTCTCTTCTGGATCAGAATGCCACCCAGATAGCATTTGCATGAAATGTGACACCTGGAGGATTTATTCAGAAATTTCAGATTCTGGGTCTAGTGTCAGAGACTCACTGGTGCACGCACACAGAAGGGATCCCTTTCTACCAAGCACTTGGTAAAAGCACATTTTATAATACACTCACCTGCTGAAAAAACTAGAGTGGGTGGGAAAAAAAATCAGGTAAAACCCCCTTGAAACCTATGTGACCTCCCAGCGGGAAATGGAAGAGAAACAAGTCAATTATGACACTTTCAGAGTATCAGGAGCCATCAAGAATGCATAGAGGGCTTTTATTTTCATGCCCTGGGGACCCCTATTTTTGGATGAGTGGCTTTGAAAGTAAACTCATCCTGTAAGGTCCCATTTCTGTGCTACATTTACCACGAAGTTCTTAACAGGAAAAGGTTTCTCTTTGCTCTCAGGCTCACCTTACGTCTCTCATGACACTCACGCTATCTTGGGTCTTGAGTTATTTTTGTTCCTATCTTTTTCCTTCCTAGTTCTTCTAGGCAGGGAGCTGTCTGATCCATGGCTGCCTTCTCCTTGGCCTTTACTTCAGTGTCTGAAGCATGATACGCGTTCAATACTGGCAGAGAAGTGGATGGATGGATGGATGGATGGATGGATGGATGGATGGATGGATGGTTGGATGGATGGATGACTAAAAGAGAGATACTTGAATTCAATTTGGTCTTCTTTTTTTCACTTGGGATCAACTCCCTTCATCTATTTGGTTTCTTAGTCTATTTTCTATCCCATTGCTACATGCCTTCAAGCCATTCATACTTTTTCTTCTGCTAATTTAGTTTGGTGCTTATTTGAATCCAGATAAGAAAGATCTTGCATTAAATAAGCCTTCAGGGTGTCAATAAACATCAGGTAGCTATAAAGTATCTATAACCATTAATTTTCATTCTGAAAGTTTTCCAATTTCTCTTTCTCCTTTCTCCCTGTCTTATTCTTCCTATCTTGTGTCTTCTTTACCTCCCCTTGGCCATCCCTTCTTGCCTACCCCCCTCTACGAATACATGCTCTGTTATTTTATTTACAGACAAATACTGATACTGTGTTTTGTTTCTGTTGAGAATTTCCTTAGGTTCCGTTTTTCTGTTAAGATTAAAGATACTCTTGCCCTAGTAAGGAAAACATCTTAATAGGATATAGATTTTAACGTGGGCTAGAGACCAGGAGAGAATTGAGATTTTATAAGACTTCACAGGGCTTTGACTGTACATCTGAATTACAACAGAAACCATTGCCTAGAGTGTTAGTCTTTAACCCCTTCTTATTTTCACACTCTTTTTAAAATCCTTTATTTGGATCTAAATTTAAATACAAATATAATGTGTTTTTCAAGTTTTAATGATTTCTATCAAGAATATTCCCTTAGCCACAGGGCTTAGTTTCTGAGCTTACGTTATGATTGAATTCACATATTGACTGTATTCTCGTCAACTTTCAAAAAAGGACAACCGAACGCACGAGGAGTTGGGGGAATTATGGGCCTGTGTACAACAGGACTTCAGTTCCTAGATATTTTATAGTCACTGTTGGTTAGTAATTCCTTTTGGTTGAAAGAAAGAAATATCAGCTCAAACCAAGACACAGAAGAGAACCTGGATTGTCTGTATCTAACCACAGTGTTAGAAGGACAAATGCATCTTCACGTCTCAGTGCAACTGCATCCAGGACCCAGACACCACCAGCCCTCCTTTCTCCTCCACTTCTTTCTGCAAGTTGGCTTCTTTGATGCAAACTTCCTTCTTCCGCAGCCTGGGAGCATGGCCGCCAGCAACTCTGATGCCTTGTATCTCTTACCTTTGCCTCCACTGAGAGACTGAAAGTCAGTCTGTTGATGAAAACTTAAAAACAGTGTGGTGATGGCTGGAGAGGAGGGAGGAGGTGAGGGTGGGAGAGGGGGCAAAGGCGGCAAAACATCCATCCCTATTGCCCCAAATGGCATTCTATCATCTTTTCTTATGGCTGAGGCGTATTCCACTGCGTATATGTACCACATCTTCCTTACTTAATTATCTATTGAAGGACACTTCTGTTGTTTCTTGGCCATTGTGACTGACGTTGCAGTGAATATAAGGGTGCATATGTATTAGTGAATGCATGTTTTCAAGTTTTTCAGGTATCTACCCCAGAAGAGGGGTTGCTGAGTCATATGGTTCCTCTATTCTTAATTGTTTTCCATAATGAGTATACCAGTTTACATTCCTACCTGCAGTGAATAAGGGTTTCTTTTACTTCACAATCTCTCCAACACTTATTATTACTTGTCTTTTTAAATTAGTAGGTTTATGCAACATATATGGAGGGTATACCAATATATTCCTCTATTTGTATCTCTATATAAATTGTATTTCCTATATGTAGCTTATATAGGTAATGTATAACATATGTATATCTATCTGTGTCTTTCTATTTATCTCTATTTCTATCTCATCTCTTTCTTTTTCATATATCTGCATCTAATGTACAGGTTTGTATACATAAAAAGTTGACTTATGTCAGTTAAACTTGTGTTAGTTTAACAATGACAAAAATGACCTCAAAACTTTGAGCTGTTCTTAGAACGAGATGATTCATTCTAAATTAAACATCTAAAACTGCCTAACTGATTTAAGCTCCTCTACAGTGAGGGTCCTTCTGAGATATGAGTGTTTGTAACCAAGTATCTTTTCCTTAAACTCACCATCCAGGTCTCTGAAATTCTCTGCCTAAGAGAATCGCCCCTTCCCCCCAATACCTATTTAGAAGGCCATATTTCAAATACTAGTATGCACTTTTTCATTCTAAGAATACAAACAGCAGGGTGTCAAGAATTCATTTTTGGTTTTGGATTAATATCCAGCTAAGTATTTTGGCAAGGACAGGGCATTTTGACAATACAAATGCCTTTTCGAATTCTCATAGCACCATTCTGAACTTTTTGTAATCAACAAAGGAGAAAATACATTCTCTTTGCCATTAAATATTCAGTGGGCAAATACTAATCTGAGAGAAAATTGAAATTCGTTTTGTGGCACACTCTATAAATGATACTTCAGATTATATTAGAAATATTAGAATTCTGTTCAGGTCAGTTAACTGGGTAAAAAATGGAAATTTAAAATGCTGTGATTCCAGGGATGTCAGTATTTCTCACATCCAAGAATAAGTACAAGAACACTCCTCAAAATTAATTTTGTAATTATTTACCTTTTAAAAATTTTATATGTCAGAGCTCCCTTTCATTATTGTGGATAATTGAGAGTTGACTGCATTAGGAAAGGGCCATCTTCCTACAGTGCGTTGAGTTCCTTTTTCTATTAAGATTGAGGCGGTGCTCTCTCAATATTCCGAACAAGTCTGAAAGCGAATCGTCACTAGAGGTTTTAATATTGCTTCCATATCACTGTGCTCATGTAGACTTTTTTAGGCTGTCCAGACCTTACTGTGCTATTTAAAAAATCTATTTTAAAGTTTTGAGCACAATGTTGACCATCTGTAATTTCCTAAAATTATATTGTTTTCCTACAGACAGCTCAACTTTCCTCTATGTATCGTACTTTAGGAAAATAACTACCTTGTAAAAATAAATGTGATTTTTTTTCTCTTGTGCCAACACACACACACACACACACACACACACACACACACACACACACACACACACACACTGAAACGAAGCAGAAACATTGTATTAAGCACTACAATGTGTGCATCCATCCTTAGATAACATGGGGGCTAAAGGCTTTGGGGCAAGGCAGGCTCCAGTGAGAATTTAGCCTCCACACACTGAGCTGAGTGGCTCTATTTGATGATATTCTTTGTGAGTCATGTTTGTGTGTTTGTGTGTGTCTTTTTTTTTTCTTCTCCACCTGAAATCTATCAGGTCTGTGGACTCTCAACCAAGTGAGGGCTCTGATGACACATTTGCAAGTTCAATTGAAATCTAATGGACTGTAGACCAGCCTGGGTTTCTTTGGATGCAGTAGACTTCCCCATTGACAGCAAAGCCTTGGGCAGGATGCTCACTGATGGTGCGAGAGCCCCAGCGCCACTATGTACCATTGTAGGGGCTAAAATATTTTCTCTAAAAAAACTTGGGGTGATGCCTGGCTGACATAGTTCAGTGGTTGAGCATCGACTTATGAATGAGGAAATCACAGTTCGATTTCCTGTCAGGGCAAATGCCTGGGTTGTGGGCTCGACTAGTGTGGGTGTGCAGGAGGCAGCCGATGAACGATTCTCTCTCATCATTGGTGTTTTTCTCTCTCTCCCTCTCCCTTCCTCTCTGAAAGTTGAGGCGATTCTCTGAGCAGTGTTCTAGTTTCAATTCTTTTCTTTTGTTCACTTTGTTATCTATTCAAGTGAGACACCTTTTAGGGCTCTTTATTAGGGCTCTTTAGCATTTCAAAGAGGCATTTGTTCTGCTTATTTTCTTATCTGTTGTTTGCTTGTAAGCCTCTGTGTTGGAGTGGAGAGATATCAGAGTACTGCTAATCGTTTTGTTTCAGGCTAATCTTTCTTTTGCTGTCCTGGTGGCCACAGGATTGAGTGATAGAATCCTCTTATCCACAGGAACCTCTCCTTCTCATCCACTGGAGCCACATACTACACCTGGATTTAGAGCTTCCTCCCTACCTCTTTTATTTTTTATCCTTAACTCAGGATATGTTTTAAATTGATTTTAGAGAGGTAGGGAGAGAGATACATATAGAGAGAAATGTCTATGTGAGAGAGAAACATCAATCGGTTGCCTCCTATACCCACCCCGACCTGGGTATTGAACTCACAACTTAAGTATGTGTCCTAACCTGGAATTCAACCCACAACCTTTTGGTTTATGGGATGATGCTCCAACCACTGAGCCGCTTGGCCAGGGCAGTTCCATTCCCTTTTGACTTGTATCTAAGCGGACCTGAGGCAGAACTTCCTGGCTTCTTACTGACGATGTGAACTTGAGAGTCACTGGGATTAAAGTCAGTCAGAGAAGGACGCTTTCTTTTAGACCCACTCACCCTCCTGCACAACTGCCTCCCCAAGGGTCTCCGTTCTCATTCTTAAAGTTCATTGGCAGTCCACCTCCCGGGACCCCTTTAAGTTGCTCTTGTCTAAAGAAGGATTCAGGCCCTCCTGTCTCTGTCTTCCTTAAGGCCCCTGAGTGTGGTGGAGTTAATCCAGAAGTTGGCAAACTGAAGTTGTATTGTAATACATCGAACCAGGCCTTTGCCCAGTGCTTATGGCTGTTTTCGTTCTGCAAAGGCAGAGTGGAGTAGTTGCAGCAACAGAAACTGTATGTCCCATAGATCCCCAAATACTTACTCTCTGGATCTTTAAACCAAGTTTACTGATTTCTGAGCTAATCTAAAGAAAAGCATCTGAGGTAAAATGACAATGGTGAGTTATGGCTGCTGTCACAGAAAGCCTATTTTCACTTTAAAAGGAAAAATTCTCACTGTTCAAGCCCAAATGAGTGACTTCAGCCAAAGAACACAAACCATATATAGGGGAGCAGTTGTGGTACCCTGCAATTACTGGTAGGTCATTGTCTGCTTCCTTAATATAGTCCTGAGATGATATATGTCAGGGTTCTCAAAGTGTGGTCTCCAGACCATCGGCATCTTCTGGGCTCCTGTTAGAAATGCAAATTCCCAGTTC
The DNA here is from genome assembly GCF_014108235.1 of Myotis myotis. Taxonomy (NCBI): domain Eukaryota; kingdom Metazoa; phylum Chordata; class Mammalia; order Chiroptera; family Vespertilionidae; genus Myotis; species Myotis myotis. The sequence continues at coordinate 9,013,272 of NW_023416401.1, read as the reverse complement.
CCACCCGAGACTAACTAAATCAGAAACTCGGGGGGTGAGGCCAAAATCCATGTTTTAGCAAGTCCTCTAGGTGATTCCAAAGAATGCTAACATTTGAGAACCAGAGGTGTATGTGAAAGGGCTTTATAAGGAGTTAGACAAATAAAAGGTTGCAATTTTGTTCATGTTGAACCAGCCTTGGTGATATGGAAGGAAGAAAGAAAATATTGGGATAGAATTCTCATTTTCTGGTATCCAATAAAGAGATGTCCAACATTCTGTAGGTGTAAGCACACAGAACTAGGGTCTTGGGTGAGAGAGAGAGATAGATAGAGAGAGAGAGAGAATAAAAAGGTGGTGAAGTTAACCACTGGGGAAGTGGTTTGAGCTCAGAGGGATTTCTGTACATAAATCTTTAAGTATATTTCAGACTTTGTACTTTACTGCAAATGGCCATTGATCAGTGGGATCAACTAGATGTACTGATGATAATTACCATTGTGTGAAGTAATCAAAAAATAAAAATGAAGCTCAGACATTAACTTATCCTAGCAAACCCAGCCAGTCAAGGGACAGGACTGGGATAGGACCCAGTTTGTTGAACCCGTCTGGCTCTCCCACATGCTTCTCCAGGATGGAGGAATGGAAGGTTCCCTAAGACCTTTCTGATGGCACCTGGTTCACCTGCTGGTGCCGAGCTGGTCTGCATTCGGCTGCCTGGTTTGGACTTCCTGGATCTCTGTCTGAATACAGTGATCGGAAAGCCCCATGTTGGGCAATAAGCAGGATGTGCCCAGGGGAGCACAATGCAATCTTCATAACCTCATGGAGGGAGTGCCCTACTGGATTCTCCGCATGTGAGACAGTGGGCATGGCAGCCTGGAAAATGGCTTCCCTGCACCATAGCCTGGATGTGCTCATTTTGACCACAGATTCCCCGGGAGCTGGTCCAGCTCACCCAGAAACTGTTCGACAAAACCGTGGCAGGAGTGAACAGGCGGAGCTTGGCAAAACATTTTTTTTTTTTTAAATTTAGTATTTCTATCACTTTTCTAAACCAAATCACTGGAACCAAACCTTGACAAAATGTTCTCGGGGATATGCAAGTGTCTATGATGAAAACATGAAGGGAGCATGAATTTGAAAATAAAAAATGAGGAAGCCCTGCAGTGGGTTGTGACCTCCTAGGATTCTCCGGGCCCTGCCTGAGACTCTCCCTGTCCCAGTGCCTGCCACAGACCTGAGCACAGAGAAGTGCTCAGAATATTTTCAGAGAATGACTGAATGATATACTGTCGAGAGACATTAATGATCATAGTGATGCTAGAAAGAGCTTCCTAGGCACAGAGGTCCATTTTCAAGACTGTATTTTAACCCACGTCAAGGTCCTAAACTATTATGATAGACTTTAATAAATGCATTTGCTACAGATGTTGACAGGGTCTCAGACTCTTGTCTGTAATCTATCACCTTGTAAACAATTATTGCTTCCTAGTGGGCAAATCATGGTAACCTTAGAAATATAGGTCATTTTTGCAATTTGATGGGTATCGTACCTTGGAGAGTACTGTCTTATGGTAGTGCCCTCCAGCCCAGATGCCCTCACCGTGCAGCAGGGGAAGACAGGACGGGGGAGGAAGGGTAGGGTTCCACTGCACCAATACTAGGCTAGACCTGGCTACCCCCAGTGGGGGACCGAAGCTGAGAACAGAGGACACTACATTGGCCCCTCTGTGACAACAACTGGGCTTCCATGAGCAGTCAAGGTTCCAGCGTGGCCACAGTAGACATGGCCACAGTAGGGTGAAGAGGTTGGGGCAGGTGCTGAGCACCAAGAGGACAGATCTGTCGGCTGTCAGACCCTCTTTCTTGTTCACAGTCTTCCTGTAACCAGACAGCATCACACTCAGAGAACACTGGCCCTCTCTGGGTTCCAGAGGATGCACCATGAGTGATCTAAGCCAAGCATGGTTATCTTGTTTTCTTTTTGTGACCGACTTAGCTGTAGGCATGTGACACAATTCTGGCCATGGAGACCTATGGGGAAATTTGCTGGAGGTTCCTGGGAAGGAGTTTTTGCTTTCTTTAAGGAGGTGGGTTTCTAAGGTGTGAAAAGAGGTATTCTCTCTTTTTTCAGAATCAGTTATAGGAGGAGGTGATACCTGCATCCGAGGCAGCCACTCTAAACTGTATTAACTTCGGGTGGCTGCTGTAACAGATTACCACAGACTCGGGGGCGTAAAACAACAGGTCTATTCTCTCACAGGCCTGATGACTTCGAAGGCCAAGATTAACATCCTTGGGCTAAAATCAAGCCCCTGGAGATTCCAGAGGCGAATCCTTGCCTCCTCCTGTTTCTGGTGGCTGCAGGTACGCCCGAGCTCACTTCTGTGTAACGCCAATCTTCAAGGCCAGAGTCTTAGAGTCTTTCTCCGCTCCGTTTTCATGTCCCCTCCTCTGTGTTGTAAAATCTTCCTTTGCCTTCCGTTTATAAGGATACATGAGATTCCATTTTGGGCCCACCTGGAACCTGGATACGACACTGATAATATCCCCAACGTGTGTGAGCTTGATTATCTACGTGTGTCCGCCAAACCCCATCTGTGCATGTCTGTTCAGTATCCCCTCTCTGCACATTGTTCTGCTTCCTTTGAACTGTCCTTCTGTGTAACTGAATCCCACGCATCCTTCAGGAGCTGGCTGTAGTCCCTGTTCACTGTGTGTCCTGGTATCTGCAGTCAATACTACCCTCACCATATTTATTGCTTGGCTACTTCTTGACATTTGTGCTACTTCTTGACATTTGCTTGGAGATTTGAGCCTGATGTGTACCTTGTATATTTCTTTAATTATTTCATGTGCCCAAGCCTTCTTTAATCAGCCAAAGCATCTACTCCTTGAGGGAAGGGCTCCTTGTCTTTACTATAATAATCCGTAAGCCTTACTCCCAGGCAACTCTGATTCAAAGATTTCTGGGCACAAGGAAGGTACTCTCTAGGCAAAGTACTTGTTGAACTCTTCTGAATGGTGAATGTCTTGTAGGGCAGCAGCCTGGGTTTTCATTTCACCCGAAAAAGACAGCTTCCACAGGGGTGTCCAACGTGGCTCTTCGCAGGAGGCCTGTTGGAAGTAAGCTGGGATGGAGTGGTTTTGTGCTGACCTGGAGCAAGCTCAGTTTGTACTGTGGGAAACGTTTGGCATGCTATTTTATGGCAGATACCAAATAAGTCTGATGCCTTTAAAATGCCTGGCTTGCTGAGCTCTCTGTTTCCCAAGTAGCCGATTAAGGTTTTGTGCGGCAGTGACTATTTCAGAGGCAGCAATTGGTAAGAGTAATTTAGGATTTCAGGAAATCAAAAGGGGAGTTTCCTTCAAAAGGAGACTCTCATCAGGGGCTTTGTTACACTGAGAAAGGGTACCCTTCCATAAACTCAAGGGCATTGCTTCTCTGTGAGCTCTCAGCAATACTAAATGAAATTTCCATATTTTGTCAACCCTAAGACACATTTAAGAAATATTTTTACATTTATGAATTTAGGGTACAGCTTGCAATCATAATAGACCAGTGGCACTGTGCTATAATGGTCAATTTGGGGCATGGGCATCAAAATTTACAAAATGATTGAATGGGGGCTGGAAGAAGATCCTAAAGATAATACTTCATCAGTTTTTTTTTTTTTTTTTTTTTAAAGTTGTGTCATTAGTGATGAACTAACGCATGGCATGAATTGGAAAAGGACATGCATTATGGAGGAGTCACGAAGTAATAAATGTCAGGCACGGAATATGAAGTAGTGATGGGATTAGCTTATTTTTCCTCTTGATGGATGCACAGAGTAATACATGGCAACTGGCTAAGTCTAAGTGAGTTTAAAAGAGAAATTTAAAATTCTGCTTTAAGATGATGATAAAGCATTGGCCATATTTTTTACTGGCAGAATTATTTCTTACTAACCCATTCTGTAATTGTTTATCTAGCATGTAGTGTTTTCTTAGATTCAGTGAAGTCAGCATCAAGGAGGTTTTAACGACATGAAAAAATGAGTCACATAAAATTATTCTCATACAATAAAAAAGTACCTTAAGATTCAGGCAGAAAATTTAAGAACCGGGAAGAAATTTGAGTTTACTAGTTACTATTTAGCAAAAGTGTTCACCCTTTGAATAACTTATTTTTCTTTTGTCCTTGCTTGAGATTTTTCTATTTTAATTACTGCATTCGATAATTGGGATACCATGGCTCTTACGGATAAGAAGGGAACTGGTAACATTGGTAGGCCTTCTCTGTTTAACATTTCTAAGCTTAATACTGAATCAGGTGCCCTGCTTGCTGTGGCTCTCTATCAGCACTTCCAGCCATGCCATAAATTAGTTCAGGTAGAAGAAAATATCTGTCCCTTTAGCCACAGAGTCCGGGGTGTCTAGAACACCTTGATAAGCTTATTTGGCCAAGTAATGCCTATATTTTAACCCCAGTGTTGAACAGACACTGTCATTTCCTGGCTGCGTCCTGACAGGGAAAGGGTTGGGAAGCAATGCTCTGACATGTTGCTGGTTGCTGCTCTACAAGTATATGGAATGGACAATATTAAGGAACCCATCATCTCTAAGGTCCTTCTGGGTTATGTCCAAAAGTCTTCCAGAAGAGTCATGCCATTACTGCCCTGGTCCAGGAATATTTCTTTCCACATTTTTAATCCCAAGGAAGTTCTATCGTAATGTACACACCTCTCTCTAACCAAGTAGAAGAAGGAACTTTGTACTAAAGAGTTAAAGCACTTAAATCGGCATTAATTCTACAAAAGGAATCTTTAAAATGTGGTCTCTGGACCAGCAGAATCAGAGATAATGGAAACTCATTAGAAAGGCACAATCTTGGGCCCAATCCATATCTATGAGTCAGAGATTCTGGGATGGGGCCTAGTCTTTCCTTTAAGAAGCCCTCCATGACCTAGCTGGTTTGGCTCAGTGGACTGAGCGTGGGCCTGTGGACTGAAGGGTCCCAGGTTTGATTCCAGTCAAGGGCACATGCCCGGGTTTCAGGTGTGATCCCCAGTGGGGGAGGGGGTGCAGGAGGCAGTCAATCAATGATTCTCTCTCATCATTGATGTTTCTATCTCTCCCTCTCCCTTCATCTCTGAAATCAGTAAAAAGAATATATTTTTTTAAAAAGTCCTCCACATGATTCTGAGGCTTGCTTAGGTTTGAGAACCACCAATCTATAGTTTTCAGAACAAATAAAACAAAAATAGAGCTCCTGGTCTCTTAACAAAAGACAATGGGATATGGGCCTCAGAATGGAGTCATGTTTCCTACTGTCCTTTTGTGTGACCTTGGGCAATATTTCTTAGCTTGGCTCAAAGCCTCAGTTTCTCCCAGGATAACATGAAGGCAAAGGGTTAGATCTTCTCTTGGTTTCTCACGCTCCTTTTTTCCCATTGCCCGCTGTGTTTTCAAACTGCATTCGGTCCCGCGTAGTATCTTTTACAGACCATGGCGGTGGGGGTATGTGTGGGAGTTGCCAGTTCTCGGGATTCTTTCATGATCTTGAGGAAGGGAGACCTGCCTCTCTACAGGGGAGCAGCCTGGCTTTTCCTGACCAGGGCTTGTCTGGCTTGATGAGTGCATTACTGCGAAGAGGATGAGGGCACAAGACTTCCTTACTAGTCCTTGGGGTCTAATCCTGGTCTGGATATTAACTCCTATTGTGAAATCAGGCAAGTCTTAAAAATTGTCTGTATCCAATTCTGCCTGTGATGTGAGAAATCAACTAAAGAAATAGAGTTCTATGTATCTAGTACAATGACCACCAGAGAGCGAGTATCCAATAAATGCTCCATTTTTCTTTCCTTTTCAACGCCAATATTTGATTTTTTGGAATTCTTTGCAGACATTGAGCCTTGATTTCCGTGTTATTATGAACGTTCCTAAGGTTATCTCTAGCGTGAAAGCCTTTGTTGCCAGCGGTTAGTGTTCTTGCCAGCTCATGGGATTGTCCTGGTCCAATGAAACCTGACTTCCTTTCTTCAATCCAGTATTTATTGAGAACTCTGTGCATTTTTGATGGCCTGTTGCTTATGGGTACCAGCAATTTAGGCTCTCCCATAACTCTAGGTTTCCTCTCTAAAGTGCTGGCCAAATTACACAGCATATCCTTGTTTAAAGGGGGCAGCATAAATGTATAATGTGTGGGTATCAGTAAAATGTCATACTTTAATTAAAATGGTCCCACTGTTAGCAGCATTGCCCTGACAAGAGGATTAACACCCTCTCTCTTCCCCACCCACTTCCCCCATGTAAGGGAGCACCCTGTCCTCTGGTACCTATTGTCAGGGGTGTGGCGGGGGAGTTAAGCACATGCACAATAGGAGGCAAGACAGTGACCATAGAGGCCTGTCAGTCTAGCTTGGGAAAATGATCAGATTGGATAGGGGACACAGAACCCTAGAGGATCTAGGAAATAGATTGGTTAGCAGGTGGACCCAGCTTAACAAAGAGCCTCTGTCTCCCCATCCCCTCTCCCCCACCCCAAAAGTGCTCGCCCCATTCACGCTCCCATTTTCTCTCCATAGCGATCATGTGGCCCTAGCAGCCCCGGGGCCATTAGCCACACAGCCTCCAAGCAGGCTCTAAGCCAAGCCTGGGTAGTGAATATAGCAGCTGCCTGCCAGCCAGCCAGAACACAGCCGAAACTGGACTAAGCTTTTTTTTATTTATTTTAAATATATTTTACAGAGAGGAAGGGAGAGGGATAGAGAGTTAGAAACATCGATGAGAGAGAAACATCGATTCAGCCGCCTCCTACACACTCCCTACTGGGGATGTGCCCACAACCAAAGTACATGCCCTTGACCGGAATCGAACCTGGGACCCTTCAGTCCACAGGCTGACACTCTATCCATTGAGCCAAACCGGTTAGGGCTGGACTAAGCTTTTGATATGGACTAAACTTTGTCTGGCACAGAATCTCTGGACCTGGGCCTTATTTCTGGGCCTGATTAAGACAAGACTGGACTTTTTCCACAGTGGATGAATGGAGATGAGACATTGCAAATCTGGGGCCGGCTTTCGATTTCCACCCAAATAAATCTTATCACGCCACAACCTCTACACAGGGTCTCTCAGAATGCTTTCCTAGAAATCCCCAAAAAGAACAGGATTTCTACAAGCAGGACTACCAATGAGAGATTAGCAGGGATTTATCTTAGAATTTACATGTTTTTTTATGCGTATTATTATTATTATTTTTTCATAGAATCGTACAATTCTTAGCATCAGTGATGTACAGACTCTTTCCGATAGGTCATTGTACTTAATTCTTACCACAGTGCTGTGAGATAGATGTCACCTCCGTTTAGGATGAGGAAACTGAAGCTCAATTGGAGTAACTCTCCAAAGGTCACTTGGTATGTGACAAAACCAGAGTATGAGCTCAACTGTTTCTCTTTCCGGGGTCAATGCTCTTTCTAGAGAAGACAGTATCTCCTAAATATGTATATTTGCTGGGCAAATGGCTTTAGTGTTTGCATAAGTGTTTCTCTGATTCAGGAAGGTGCTGAGATGGTGTTAACATTCAAGTTTAATCCATCAACCAATTAGTATCTATCAAATGCCTGCTGGGTGCAAAGACTGCATTTGATGCTGTGGGAAACACCACCAACAAAAAGGATAACACCGATTGCAGTGTAGTGAAGGAAGAGAAATATACACACATGAAGTGAAGGCTCATTCCATAAGGCATCAATGAGTATTTCAAGTGAGGCAAAGAGTGGTATGAAACCACGGCTAGGACGCTCCTTGCAACCAAGCTGGTTAGGAAATGTTTTATGACTTGACATATCCATCATGCTTTATTATGTTTCTGACATTACTTAATATTCATGACAGTCCTGTCCCCATTTTACAGTTGGGTAAATCAAGTCCCAGAGAGGTGAAATGAGCCTCTCTGATACACCTATTTGGCAATTGTAAGGATGGGGATTAAACCTGGGTCTTTCAGATCCAAGTGTCATGCTCCGTCTGGGACATCATTTATTAGAACTAAGTCTGGAAAAGGCTTAGGATGTATGCTTCATCCAGAGTGGGCCTGTAGCAATATAAATGCCAAGACCCAGGGACTTAAAGACCACAAGATTCTATGAATGAGTGTTCCAAGGAGTTGCATGGGGAAAGATTAGTGTCCCTTCGAAGGAAAGGCACTTGTTTGTTTTTAAAAGCGGCAACACTGCTTTTTGTTCAGGTATGTGCCACGCATTCAAACATTCAAACGAGCAGTTGAAAATTTTGTATACCTCTTTAGAGAGACTCCCACCTCCCACACCCCAGATACTCCTCCAAACACTAACAGGCCGCCTGGTGGGAGGGAGGTGCCGCTGGGGGTGTGGTGGAGGCTGCTGAGAGCTGTGGGCTGCCTTACTCTGATGCCGGGCCCGCAGGGGACTAAGTCTGGTTGGGGTGAGCTGGAGGCCTCCCAGGGACTAAGGTCACCACAAAGCTCAAAGCACTGTCTTTGAAGTGGAAGGAAGTCCCCAGCAAGGCCCTGCAGAGGAGCAGTTTTCAAACATTTCAGGAAGTTCAGGACGCGGCTAAGTAGCCTGTTCCTGGGCTGGAACCAACAGCCTAGGAAGTGGATCCCTCTGGTTACTGAACTGCAGTTGTAACTTTCAGAGGCATCAGCCTGCAGGGCTTTGATGGGAGGTGGCAAAACCAGACAGAGAGGGAGGCTTTTCCGCTGAGGGAGGCAAATGCTGGCGAAGCCCGGAGGAATGAAATCGACCCACAGCCCCAGGAATGATGTGACCCACAGGGAAGCGCGTTACCAACTGTTTGCTTCAGGAGAAGGTATCCAAGGGGAAATTTGATTTTTTTTTTATAAAGAAAATTTTTTAAAAATGAAGGCTTCTTTTGAAGCAGGGACTTCTATCTTGGATAAAAATGTCTAATATATTAGTAAAGAGTAAGCCAAGTATAAGGGATGCTTTCTGCTCGTGGTACTTCCTGATAATGGAGCAAAATTTAATTTTCATTAGTAGGCACAGGGATGGTCCAATTTAAAAAGCCCAAATATGTTAAGCAAATTAGAAAGTTGAGGTCTGTGATACCCGCCACAAACATGTGTGTACACTAAGCACTCAAATATCTATTGGTAAATCATCATAATTTTTTCATTTTTGAAGGCTTTTATCAGAATTCAAATCTTCTGGATTCTCAAAGTTTAGTCTAGTGTTAATTTTATTATAATTCATAGAGAACTGTTAATACATAACAATTCAGTTAATTGTTGAACAGCAATTAATAGAAAACTCAGAGTGCACCATACCTGCAACATTATGGGTAAGTGGATGTGATACAATAGCTGGCTAAAAAGCAGGTTTCCCCAATAAGTCATTGACAATGCAACGTTCTGTTATCTGTTCTCGTGAAATTTGTATGGATGGAGATATTAAAGCCCAAAGAAGGTAGGCAACTAAAAAATAACTGATTACATTTTAGATCCAGAAAAAAAACAACACCCTAGTAATTAATCAAAATCAGCCAAGTCTCTTCTTTATAGAGGTGGAGTCTGAGGCCAGAGAAGGGCAGTGGCTTGTTCATGCTCACTGAGCCAGGAACAGACTCACGGTGACTACCTAGGGCGCCTCAAGGTCATCGGTCAGTGCTTAACCCATCAGGCAACATTTGGCATCCAGTTCTTCAGACCACTGACTGTGCTGCACATGCCTTTGTTTTCCCTGGGAGACAAAGGGATGAACTAGATGGTTGATCAAGTCCCTTTCCAGGTCAGTGTGCTGAAATCAGCTGGAAAATTGGAGGAGCCTGTCATTTTCCTAGTCAGTGAATGGCCAGAGTCCCCACTTGCAAGCAAACACCACTGAGTTAAAAGAGAAATAGAACCAACAATAAACTTTAATTGACATAGAGATGCTTAGATTATTTCCAGATTTTTTTAAAATACATTTTTTATTAATTTCAGGGAGGAAGGGAGAGAGAGACAGAGAGAGAGAGAGAGAGAGAGAGAGAAACGTCAATGATGAGAGAGAATCATTGACTGGCTGCCTCCTGCACGTCCCCCACTGGGGATGGAGCCCAAATTGAACCATGATCTCCTGGTCCATACTTGGATGCTCAACCACTGAGCCACTGAGGCTGGGCCCAGGTTTTAATTACTTGGTTATTACCTTAGTCTCCTTCCATCTACCAGGCGAGAGCATGCCTCTGCCTTGCTAACACCATCCTCTCCATCCTGTGCTGTGACTCTCCCTTGACTAACGACCTTTCGTCCTCTTTGCTTATAGGAGTGTTTTTCTGCCTTCCCCCAGTTCGACTAATTTCCATCTCCACGTGGAGATGAGCAGCATTTTCTTATCATGCGTTTTTCATTTTTCCTCAGTGCTTCTGTGTTTTCTTGAAGGGGAAAAATATTTTTAAATCTGCCAACATTTAAAACTCATGTAAAATAAGCAATTCTCCTATTAAAAATTTAAAATAGTACTAATATAAAATTTATAGTGGCCTTACTGAAATTCCACCAGGGCTGCCCACTAGGACATGCCCTGGGAACCAGATCAAAGGAACTTTTCCTATCTGCTGCCAACTTTTCTGTCACTGTGTCCCTTTATTTCTTTTTAAAGTCAGGTTTATTGAGGTATAATTTACATGCGGTGAAATCCACCATTTAGGTATACAGCCCATGAGTTTTGAAAAATGCAAACATTTGTGTAACTACCCACCTTAATCAACATAGAGAACATTTCCATTACTAGAAAATTTCCCTCAGGCTTCTTTGAAATTGATTTGGAGTCAGTTTCAAAATTCTTTGAAATTACCCCTCCCCACACGCCGAGCTCTTGACAACAACAAGCTTTTTGTCTGTCCTTATAATATTCCATTTTCTTTAGAATTTTATAAATGGGACGATTCAGCATGTCACTTTGTGCCTTTAGCTGTTTTTATTTAGTGTGGCGCATTTGAGAACTTTTCGTGCTGTGCAGGGGTTGGTAGCCCATTCTTTCATGTTGAGTAATATTGCACTGTGTGCATTCCAAACTTCACTGGTAAAGATGTGCACATACTACAATGTGCACATCCATTCCCTGGTTGATGGACATCTGGTGTGATGGACAGACTCTAAGGTGGCCCTTAGGATCCTTACCTTCTGTGTGTATGCCTTTGATTTCCCTCCTTTCTTTAAGTGTGGGTGGGACTTGTTTCGAACCAATAGAATATGGCAAGAGTAATGCAATGCCACTCTCATGATTATGTTACTTATATAAAATGGTCCTAATAGACAACTCATTTGAGACACTCTTTGCTGGTTTGAGAAAGTAACCAGTCATATAGGGGGAGTCTAAGGATTAAGAGCTAAGGGTGGCCTCTAGGAGTTGAAGACCACCTCCAGCTAAGAGGCAGCAAAAAAGCTGGGGCTATGAGTCACACTGAAGCAAGGAAATTAATTCTGCCAACAAGAGAAGTGAGCTGGGAAGCAAATTCTTCCCCGGTCAGTCCTTCAAGTGAGATTGCAGCCCAGTCAACACCTTTAGTGCAGCTTGTGGGAACCTAAGCAGCTAAACCAGCAGTTCGCAACCTGTGGGTCATGACCCCTTTGGGGGTCGAATGACCCTTTCACAGGGGTCGCCTAAATACATCCTGCATATCAGATATTTACATTACGATTCATAACAGTAGCAAAATTACAGTTATAAAGTAGCAAAGAAAATAATTTTATGGTTAGGGGTCACCATAACATGAGGAACTGTGTTAAAGGGTCATGGCATTAGAAAGGTTGAGAACCACTGAGCTAAGCCATGCCTTGACTCCTGACTCACAAAAATAATGAGATAATAAATGTGCATTTTTCAAGTCACTAAATTTGTGTTAACTTGTTATACATGTTGGGCAGCTACAGAGAACTAATATATGCTAGTTGTTTCCAGTTTTTGGTGATTACAAATAAAGCTGTCATAAACATTCATATACAAGAATGGGTAAATGCCTAAGAGTGTGATTGCTGAGTCATATGGTAAATTTATGTTTAACTCTTTAAGTAACTGCCAAATTGTTTTCCAAAGTGGCTGTACCATTTTCCATCCCCTACCAGCAATGTCTAGGAGTTTTAGTTGCTCCACATCCACATCAGCAATTGGAATTATCTGGTATTTAAACTTTTAGCTATTTTAATAGGCATGTAATGGTATTAATCTGCATTTCTTTAATGACTAGTGATGTTCAGTATTTTTTCATGTGCTTATTTTCCCCATCCATTATCTCTTCTTTGAAGTATCCAAATCATTTACTCATTAAGAAAATTGTTTGTTTTGTCATTATTGAGTTGTGGTATTTTTTATGTATAATGGGTATAATCCTTTAACAAACACACACACACACACACACACACACACACACACACACACACACAAGTTCTATTTCTGACTTTTTATCCTGTTCTATCGGCCCTGACAGCCATGTTTATACTGAATGACTCTGGCTATAGCTGATTGGACTACATCTGATCTGAGCTGGACCAACGATCTCCTCTTTCCCAGGCATTTGGACTTGAGATTCAATGAAATCAGCTTAGTCTGTGCTGATTTCTAGAAGTGAGAACGTGACAATTCAGGAGCAGGCTATCATTTTGGAGCAACCAAGTTCAGCCATTGGGAACATAAGAGAAAATACTCTGGTTTGAAGAAAAACAGAGAGAGGAGATTATTGAAGTTCACAATTCTTTTCTTTGGGTTTTATGATTTATTCCTACATTTCTCTTCCTCCACATGTTTTCTTTCTTGCTTAAGATACCTTTGAGTCAATTTTTGTAGTTGGAACCAAAACTGTGTTGGGTAAGATATGCATCAATCCTTTGCACATTCTGTTCCTATAGCTTAGAATGCCATGGTCTAACTGGTTTGTGACTATTGATTCTTGTAGACATCTAAGCATCTTCTGTTTGGTTCAATTTATTCTGGCCCTCTTCTCAGGAAGAGGCAATATTTTGTTATAATACCTGTTGCTTACCCCTTCCACCACACTGACTATACACTATTATAGTACTTGAGCTAGATTTGAGTTCCAGGATTTTGGTCTTTAGTATTTTGCATCCCCTGGGAAGAGTGTTGGATCCAGACTTATATGCTGGCAAATGTTTGGAATGAATAAATTAATCCAGTGAATAAATTCAAACACTTGGCTTTTAAACCACCTCAAGGGGCTCATATTCCTCGCCTTTGGAAGCAAGGGTAAGAGCGGTAACACTTCCAAGGCTTGTCTCTGTCCTCTACAGGAGTGGTTCTCAAATGTGGTTGCACATTAGCATTACATGGGGGAGCTTTTAGAAAGTTTTGATATGTAGGCTGTTCCCCCAGTTAAATCACATACTCCGGGGAACAGACCAGAATTAGATTTTTAAACATTCATCTGGTATGGGGAGGCTTAAGCAATTAAACAATATAACTAGTACTGATGGCTAGTTTACACTTCCATAAATGCTGAAGTAATTGGTCTGGAGCGTGGCGGGATGGCAGTGTGTTCTAAAAGCTCCCCAGGTGATTCTAATATGCAGCCAAGTTTGAGACCCCACAGCTCTAGCAGTGGCTTAATTCTCTGGCTCACAGAACAATTCTTTTAAAAAATATATATTTTTATTGATTTCAGAGAGGAAGGGAGACGGGGAGAGAGAGATGGAAACATCAATGATGAGAAAGAATCATTGATCAACTGCCTCCTGCATGCCCCCTACTGGGGATTGAGCCTGCAACCTGGGCATGTGCCTTGACCTGGAATCAAACCTTGACCTCCTGGTTCATAGGTCCATCATGCTCAATGGTTGAGCCACACCAGCTGGGCTCACAGAACAATTCTTTAGGAACCAAAAATCCACGGGAATAATATGCTGCATGAAAGTGGGGGAAATCTGCAATTCAGATAATATGACCTCATTTTGCAGGCCTTGGAAGTTGGTACTAATTACATTCGCCTGATGCGAAAATATCAGTTATCCACCTGCCCTGAGTTTTTTTCCTCTCACAAACTGTACCATAACCCGTGCTGTAGTTCTCAGGACTCCGTAGGCTGGTAAACATGAAGTGGGCTGCAGATGCTAAAGGTGGCAACTAGGAAGTTGCTGACAGAAGCAACCCCACCCTACCTCGTTGCACTGTCCTTGGTGCTGACTTTGGTAAGGAAAGCAGGGACTCTACATCCTATGGCTTCCTCTGTTTTGACTTTAGGAATTAATGGTGTTTCTTTGCTTAACTTACAGCAATTAATGGTGTTTATACAGGCAGGGGAAAATTAATGCTGTTGCATTGTTATGAAACACAAAGCAAGGATAGGAAACATTTTGGTTGGTAATCAAGAACTTATCTTCTGGTGAGTTTTGTGCCTGGCTGCTTCCCAAGACTGCACAGTGGGTTACAGCCGACAGAAAGGAACCAAAAATTATGACCATTTTACTGAGGCATGGCAAAGCTGCCAGCCAGGCAGTATGTAACAGTGAATCTAACCTCTAGTGGGATTTCTTTGTCTAAGCATTCAGTCTGGACTTCCCTTTGTAATTTGCCTCTTGGGCATGTTAGAATCAGTTTCTTTGTACCTAAACCAATTCATATGACTCAACTACTATGGTTTTACTATTTGGTCTCTCTCTACTTCATGGTCTTTCTGTACCTCACCCTGATCTGTCTGAACATCCAAAGCCTTCGTCCTTGTTGCTATTGGGTAAACACTTGTAAAGAAATATCATAGCAGAATCCCTTAACAAGGTAGTTGTGTTTCAAATAATTAGAAGGTACATTTCTTGATCATTACTTACTCTACTTATTTTAACAGACCACCCAAATGATAATCTCTTTGAAGTGGAGTTCTATCAGTAGCTTCACCAAACAAATGTTTGTGACACTCTCATGGTCCATGTTGATTGGTGGCTGGCTGGGGGCCCTGCTCTGCTTGTCTGTTCCCTGACCTAGGGCAATGGAACAGCCACTATATGCAATATTGTCAGTAGCTTTGGCAGAGAGGAAAAGAATGTACAAATTATGGGGCCAGCTCTGTCATCACTTGTCACTTTTTATTGGTTAAAGCATGTTGCAAGATCATGCCTATTTCAAGAGGGCAGAGACATGTAATTCTATCTTTGCCCAGAAGGGGGAATGGGGATATTTGGGGAACACACAGGCAGTCCTGTTTTGATAATAAAAGTTCATCTAGAAACACTAAGAGGAGAAAGATACACATTTTTGAAAGCAGCGCTTTAAAACGAGAGCCCTGGCATCTCCAAAGATGACCTTAGGGTTAATTAGGTGAGTGTGCATGTGACCTTGAGCATGGAGACCTAAGTATTTAGGGTTCACATTAGGAGCTTGTCTATATAATTAACACATTTATAACCAAAGAACAATACCGCTGGGTGTACTGAAAAAAGACAACTTTGAAACCCTCACACAATAGGTGAAGAAAGTGGGGCCCAGAGATTGGAGGTTTTTCTCCCACCCCCCAGCATCTTACAGTGAGGGGCAGAACCAAAAATAGGATCCAGTTCTGAATCTGGTCTTTGTTTTGTATAGTATTATTTCTTAATTTATTGATTCTAAGGAAAGGTTGAAAAAAAAATAGGTTCTTCTATTTTCCAACTAAAACAGCTGTGGACTCAGAATATGTGAACTTTGAACAGATTTGCCTCCAGCTGTTCTTTCTGACTCTGCCCTTTGGCTAAAGACACTATCCAATTTCTAATAACATTTAGAATTCCTTGCTTATGACTTCTAAGTGGTAATTGGTGGTGCAGACTTGTTCCTCTGTTTTGTTTAGTGGGTGAGTTAGGTTTGATCAACGCTCTATTAATGTATTATAAAATATGTAGGTTTAGAGTCCATAATCCAGTGGCTTACGGGAATTATTTTCAGGGGAAATGCATTCACTCCAATCAGAAGACAGGATTAGTCGGGCTTGTCCTGCTAAATTGAATCAGACCGTTATAAAACATCAGATGTTCCAAGCATTGATCTTTTTAATGAGAAATGGGTCTATAAGATCTGTTTTAGTCTTCTGTAAAATCCTTTATGGATCTGAACAGAGCTTCTCATCATTTAGATACATATCAGGATCTGAAGATGGGTTAGGCTGGGACCAAGTGAAATTAGCTTTTGATGGCCCAGCCAGGTAGAACACGTCTAATTTGTTAACTTGCTGACCCTCTTTCTTCCCTAAGCCCAAAGGTTCAAAAGACCAGACACGAGTGAATACCTTTTATAAAGAAAAGAATAAGACCAAAGCAATCTAAGAGGAGCTTGTTGGAAAATTTTCATAAAGTAAGCGGCCTCCCCTGCTGGGGGAACAAAGCACCTGGCTTCTTTGCTTTCCTGTCACATCCGCAGCGCCTGTCCTGAAATTCAGCTTCGGGCCTAACAACTGGAGTTGACTAGTTAAGTGGGTTTTAAAGTCACTCAGGTGTTCTCTTGTCTCAAAAATAAAACTCACCCAGCTGGTGGGTGGGCGTTTCCTACTGTGACCCAGGAAACGGAGGCCGGGAGACAGATGTGGAGTGGAAGGGAGACGCAGGGGTTGCCTCCCTCAGAACCCACCTTCTCCTGGTCTGCTCAAGTGCTGTGGGTGCAGCTGCCCACGGAAAAGGGTCTGCATGGTTAGGGATAGGGAGGCTTATTTCTTACTTTGCTCTGCAGATGAGTGGGAGTGGAGGGACATGGTATGATGGGCTCATTGGACGCTAGAGCTGGAAGAGGTCCTATGACTGGAGTCTAATCATTTTAGAGATGATGGAGCTGAGATCCACAGGTGGACATGTTTGGCCCATGGACACACAAGTACTTGGAGTCTAGTTATTCCTACTCTACCGAGAGCTCTTCTTTGTCTTATAACGTCTAAGGCAGCCTGGGGCAGATGTCTATGATCTAGACCAGGGGTGGGCAAACTTTTTGACTCGAGGGCCACAATGGGTTCTTAAACTGGACTGGAGGGCTGGAACAAAAGCATGGATGGAGTGTTTGTGTGAACTAATATAAATTCAAAGTAAACATCATTACATAAAAGGGTACGGTCTTTTTTTTCAATAGTTTTATTTATTTCAAACGGGCCGGATCCGGCCCGCGGGCCGTAGTTTGCCCATGGCTGATCTAGACCCTGGTGTTCAAAATCCTGCAATATCACTGGGGAAACAGTATAACATACACAATTTTTGATAAATAATGTTTATCAGCACCAAAGTCACTGAATATGCTGAATGCATCTGAACACGTTACTTAACCTATCTGGTTCTTTGGTGCCGCTTCTGTAGGATGTTAAAGACACACACATACAAATATAAGTAGCAAACAATACAATTAAATATAGAAACTTAATATTTAGAGAAGCCATGCTCTTGCCCTGGGGGCAGGGAAGAGGGAAGGATGAGGATGTGCTCTGACCCTTTCTCCAACTTGGCTGCTCCCAGATCGGAGGCAGAGCACTGAGGTTCTCCTTCCCCTCCCTCCAGGCAGGGTCCTTTCCTGACTGCCCATCCGAGGTCTTTTGCCTTATATGGGGCCCCAGTGTATTCCCTTGGAATATACCCTCATTTGGCCTTTGCCCAAGACCCTGATAAAGAAGTGTATTTCTCTCACTCTTTGAACTATTCATGGTGGCAACGTAACTCTGACAGAGTGGTTGGCCCTGGAAGATGAGGCCCAGAGAAGAGGTGGCTGCTCTGTTTTTTCCCTCCTCTTTCCAAGGTGACAAGTGATTTAGCTGGTACCTTCATGGTCTATAAGAGGAGGCAAATGACCGTTAACTGAGGACTCTGTCTTGAGCACTCTGATAGTCTTTTGTGGGCTCCTGCATAGATCCGGTGAGTCCTCCTGTCTGTATATAAGCTTTGTGCATACTGGGCTGGTCCAGCCTGGAGCCAGGAGTCGTGGGTTTGATTCCTCACTCTGCCACAGCTCTGTGATCTTGGATGAGAATTTATATCTCTGACTCTGTTCCCTCATCTTTAAAAAGGGGACAATATTTTTCTGGGTTTCTACAAGGTTGTTAAGGGGATATAATGAAATAATGTACGTGAAAGCGCTAACTATAAAGGATAACACATCTACGTGTCTATTACCATGAATGTCAGGGAGAGAAGGCAGGGCTCACCCACGGGTTAAAATGTAGATGCTGAATGGGAACAGGCATGAGCAAGCCTTATTGTGACTTGGTGGTTATTTATCCCAGGCCAGTTTTTAGGTGGGGCATGCTGCCCCTAGAGCCTAAGATGGGGGGGGGGAGATGGAGGGGGGACAGGAAAAGAAGGTTTATCAGTATTGAGAATTCCTTTTCTCTCTATTACTCATTCTCTTCCCATCTTCTACTCACTCATCCTGACCTCTCGCTCACGTTTTCCCTCTCCTTAGTTCCCTGTGATGCTATTTTTCCGTCAGTGTCAGTCATTACCAGTGAAGCAGCCCTGTGGTGGGAAAGGAAACCTCGGATGTGCGTACACCTATCTCCCGCATACGTGCCAGGAGGGAGCTACGCACCACTGGGCAGGGGCGGGGTAGAATGGAATGTAACTGCTGCCCTGTGCTCAGGAGTTGAGTCTCCTCTCTGTTTCATGTACACAACTGTCCTCCCCTGATCCCAGCCGATGAACTGAGTCACGAGCCAGCTGTGCATTTGGGGAAACAGCTGGCCCAAGCCTGCCTTTGCTGAGATGCTGTGACAGTGAACGTGTGTCTGAACTTCCCTTTTCCATGGCGGACTTGACCCATGGGTGGTGTCTCTGGCCAGAGCATCTTCTGACCAAAGCCATAAAAGAATGCCAAAGTCTGAAATGGCTATTTTGAGGACTTTGCCAGTAACCCCTGGTCCCAGCCATATAGGTGGTGGCAGAGAACTACTGAAGTTGAAGTGAGAGAAATATACTCCCCTGGTATTGGTAGGGGGGGATACAGAATCAATCCTCCATGGGCAGGGGTATGGTGGCTAGTCATGGTGTTTCATGATGTTTCGATGCAAACAGCTGCAAGGGCATCTGAGGCTCTGCAGGGACCCTTGCAGAGTAACTATTTTTAGGAGTATTTCCAGGTGGAGGGAAGCTAGGAGGTCATTTTTGACTTCTGCTCTGCTGTGCCCAGGTGGGCCTCAGTTCTGCAGCCTTCTTCTCTCTTAGACTTGAAGAACTTGTATTGCAGTACAGTTTTGCGCTGAAGTCACCTATTCAAACCAGAAGAAACCCATAAACAAAAACAAAACCAACAGCCAAAGAGCCAAAATCTAACTCTGTGTTTCAGCCTAGAGTTACCAAGCTATATGTTTATTCATTAGTGCATTTATTCTTTATCACATATTTGAGTGCTGATGTGTGCTATGCACACATAAATAAACCAACACCTCCCTTCCCTAATCTCAGAGTACAGCACAGAGGAGAGCCCAGGTACAGCCCAGTGAATACCCAACGGAGAGTCCACACCTCAACTTCTTGAACAGAGTCCCTCTGACTCAGGGGCAGGGGAAGATGAGTTGTAGGAAGCACATTTGAAATATTGTGTATGACACTCAAATGTTATGGCTAAAAGTTCTTATCCCTGGAAGGAGGACCTCTGAATCCACTTTAATAAATGGATAAAATCCTTGCAACTAGTTCATCTAGGTCTAGTGTATGTTAAGGAATGAAAATCCTAGGGCCTTGACAAGCCACCTCACCTTTCTATCGGTTTAGTACCTTTTTTTTTTTATTTTTTTAAATGCTTTTAGTGATTATTTTTTAGAGAGAGAGAGGAAGGGAAAGGGATAGAGAGATAGAAACATTAATGAGAGAGAAAAAACACCACTGATGAGAGAGAAAAACATCATTGATCGGCTGCCTCCTGCACACGCCCCCTCTCCCCAACAGTGGACCGAGCCCACAACCCGGGCATGTGCCCCGACCAGGAATTGAATTTGGTGACCTCTTGGTTCCTGGATCAACACTCCACAGCTGAGTTACACCGGCTGGGTGGGTTTAGTTAGTACCTTTGAACCGAAGGAGCAGAGTTTGAGTGTGTGGGGGCTGTTTTCAGTGCAAAAGCTTTGTGAGAGGGAGAGAAGTGTGGCAGTAGTCCCCAGCCATCACAAATGTGTGTATCTGTGTTCACACATCAAGCAGAATGCAGATGGCCCTGAGCTGTCCTGTCCAGTGACGCTCAGAGCTGCCTACAAACCTGACTACAAAGAGAAAACCTCTGTGCTCTGGAGGATGGCTCCTACAGCGTTGGTTCCGCAGGCTCAGTCCTGGCCTGGGCAGGAGCGCCAGTGAACCGCCTCTCACTCAGGGAAATTGTGCTCATCATCTGCCTTGTATGTGGGTCTGGTCACATACATTTCCCTGAGCTGTAAGGGCCTCGGCAGTCTGGAGGCAAGTAAAGCTCTGCTACAAGCTTGAAAACAGAAAAGAAGATAAAGACGTGACAGGAGCCTCTGGGAAAGTGGTCATCATCTACTTCTCTAGCCTCTGATTTGGCCAATTTTCTAGCCCCGGGAGCAATGCCTCCGTGCTCTGCCACAGGGGGATCCATGTCCCCATGGATCTGTACCAGACTGAGCTGTGTGAGGGTGTGGAGGTGGCCGACTTCCTATAGCTTCTCAAATCCCAGTCTGATGCAGTGGCCTCTGATAGCTCCGTGCTGGGTAGGGTGCGAGGCTTCTCACCATGTACTTGTTGGCCCAGCATTTATTTACACAGTGAAACCAGGGCAAGGCATGGCCAGAGCAACTTTATACACGAAAACTAGCCTTAGGATATGGAGGAGAGGAGGCGCCCTTCTCTTCTGCATTGGAAAGCGGAGAAGTTGATTATCAGTAAGTATATGCATGGGCTTCACCTGGTCGAGCTCCCCGTGTAAAGAACTGTCCATGCTGCAGGCCCAGGGCAGTCCCCCATTGGTGGAGCCCTGGGGATGGGGGTTTGTGCTCGCTGCTGAGATCCCATCTGGCCTCTGGAGCGATTTCAACAGCATTGCTTAGAAGTTATGCTTCACAGAACATGACATGGAAAGATTTCTGGCAGTCAGAGCTCTGGCTGCAGCCAGGCACCACACCCCGATGCGTGCCATTTTCTACACACAGCGCTGCAGAGCTGCTGCCCTGAGAAGTCACAGCAGGCATCCACACAGCTGCACGGTGTGGTCCCAAGTGTGGGGACGAGAAGCAGAAGATCGATGCATAGGCAATGGGACTCTACGCCACCCTCCTACAAACCCCCACAGCGGCCAGCCCAGCCTCAGCCCAGAACAAGGGCAAGTGAGAGGTTCTTTGGAGCAAAGTGGTCAGACATTGGTTAGTGTCAACATTGTTAGGTACCATGTCCCATGTCTGACGTTGCTGTCCATTCCCATAGGTACTCATTTCAATTCAACACATATTTATTCAGGACCAGCTGTGTCCCCAGAGCTGTGCTGGTGTGGAGCACAGAGCATACTCCCTGACAGCGGGAGCCTGTATCCCATCACTGCCCTGCTTCTACGCAGAAAGGCTACATTCTGAGAGTGGTCTCTGTCCCAGAAGATGTTCATGACAGTTTCCGCACTGAGCAATCTAAGGTTGTCTCTGATAGAGGCTCTTTCTTCTCTTGCCTATTTTTTGTTGTTGATAATCCTCACCTGAGGGTAATTTTTCATTGATTTTTAGAGAGAGGGTGGAAGGGAGTGGGGAGAGACACAGAGAGAGAAACATTGATGCCCTGGGGCAGGGGATCAAGGCTGCAACCCATCTACGTGTCCTTGACCGGAATCGAACGCATGGCCCTTCAGGCTGCTGGCCTATGCTCTATCCACTGAGCCAAACTGACTAGGACTCGCATAATTTTTTCTGCTCAACCAGTTTCTGTGATTTATTTTTTTTTTAATTGTTGTTTACTGCCCTACTGGAATTCTGACCACAAAGTTTGCCTTGACTCTTAGTATTGATATCCCAATTCAAGTCGGATCAGTGTTTTCACTGTTATTCTCAAAGTTTTACTTAGATCATTATTTCAAATAATAAAGTTGTCCATAGAATGGAAACATGTACTATCAAATATTAATGTTTACCATATTTGATCTTTTTATTTTCCAAAAAAGATTAAACATTACAGACTTGATCTTCTCTGTATCCATCTAAGTTTTGAACTACTGCTTGCCTTGAAAACTGACATGTAATTTATAAAGAAATAGCAGGTGGCCTGGCCTCCCCGCCTCCCTGTAGGGAGGCAAGAGGCCTAACCTGGAGGTTCTTGATCCATTACTCAGGGAATTTCTCCCTTGTTTGTTGTCCTTAATGGCTTTGCTTTGTGGGCAACAAAGAAGAGGATTCCACTTCTTTAAGGAAAAAGAATACATTTTAATACATTATTTAATAATAATATTTCACTTCTAATAAGGTGACTCCAGAGGGCAAACTGGTCATTGAAAGGTCAGTGCCTCGCCTCTTTTAATAAACAATTAGCTGATATTTATTGAGCACTTACTATGTGCTAGTCACTATTCTAGGAGTTGAACAGGCAACCTCTCATTTAATCTTAAAAGAATGGCTTTTTGAGAGAGGTATAGTATTAACCCCGTTTTACAGATGAAAAACCTAGGGAGTGTGGGTGTTACTTGCCTGAAGTCCCACATTTAGGAAGTGGTGGACTGGGATTCAATTCAGGCCGTCTGCCAACAGAAACTATATATATTAAGTAGAGATTTCTGTGAGTCCCTGAATATTGGCGTATGGATGACTCTTTACCCGGTGGTGTGATTTGATGGATTCAGCGAAGGTCACCTGCCCATAACTTTCTTCCCTTCTGCAAGTGTCCTAATAGCTCAAATCCCATTGGTTTCCCAGGGCTCCCATAACAAATTATCACAACCTAGGCATCTTAAAACAACACATTTATTCTTTCATAAGTGTGGAATCCAGATGTCGGCGGGGCCATGCTTCCTCTGAAGGCCTTCACCTTCTGGATGGCCCTGGTGTTGACTTATGGCTGCATAACTCAATCCCCGCCTCCACCCTCACATGACCTTCTCTGTGGCTTCCCTCTTCTTAAGAGGACACCAGCCATTAGAGTTAGGGCTCACACTAAATGTACAAAGATTTTATCTCAAGACCTTTAACTAATTACATCTGCAAAGACCCTACATCCAGATAATGTCACAGAACAGTGCACACACTATTTAAGATTTATTCTTTTGGATTTAGAATTGCCCTTTCCAGGCTTCTCTTTTAACAATCAAATTTTCCTAGGAAAGACTTTTTTTGTGTGTGGGGATGTGTTTGGGGTTGTTTACTTGGGGACCACAGCACATTGGGAGTTCTGGAAGAAGTCAGGAAATGAAGATGAGACACAGATGGGAGGGAAGGAATTGAACATGGATTCCAGTTAATTCGTAGTTTAGATAAAGGTTTTGCTGACTATATTCTCCTGAGAAGCATTCGCAGGAGGGACTAGAAGAAGCAGTCAACCACTCTGTAAAAATCTCCACCTACCAGTTTGCTACCATGAGCTCTAATTGCACTGGGGCCTGCATAATTTTTTGAAGTGGTATTTAGAAGTACAGATTGTAAATTTCACTTGCAACAATATAAACAATTTTTAATTGCGCAGAAAGCAAACTGCCACCGGCAAAGCATTTAAATACAATGCCCCCCTCATTTTACAGAACATGTAAATTGTCTCTCAGTTACTTTTAAACCTGAAAATGTCAAGTTTGCAGAATCCATCTGGCCTTCTTCCTGAGTATATATTTTTTGGAGCATTTTAGGAAAAGTACCGCTGAATGACTAAGAAAGGATAGTACTGGCCCTAGCCAGTTTGGCTCAATGGATAGAGAGTTGACCTGTGGACTAAAGGGTCCCAGGTTCAATTCTGGTCAAGGGCACATGCCCAGGTTGTGGGCTCGATCCCCAGGGAGGAGTGTGCAAAAGGCAGCCAATCAATAATTCTTGCTCTTCATTGATGTTTCTATCTCTCTCTCACTCTTCCTCTCTGAAATAAATAAAAATATATTTAAAAAGGATGGTACTGAACATGGAACTAAAATCATTTCCCACCAAGATCTTATGACCATGGGCCAGTTTTTCATGTTTCATTGCCTCAGTCTCTCCATAAGCCAATTTACCTCTCAGGGATCCTGTGAGCTTTACAGACACACATTTAGACAAAAGCAGACAATCTCATTGCACTAACATGTAGAGCGCTGTGTGTGTAATTGTGTGCTTTTAAGTGGATATATGTGCGGTGGTGGGAGGTGTTATCTTCTTTCTAAAATAAGCAGGGATTTGCCTGGCCAGTGTCCTCAGTGGTTGAGCATTGACCCATGCACTAGGAGGTCCCCAGTTCGATTCCCAGTCAGAGCACATGCCTGGGTTGCAGGTTCGATCCCCAGTGGAGGCCTAGGCAGGAGGCAGCTGATCGATGTCTCTATCTCTCTCCTATCTCTCTAAAAATCAATAAAAACACATTAACATATATAGCTTTTAAAAATGAATAAAATAAGGGGAGATTTTTAAATCTCCAAGAAGCAGGGGTTGTGTACCAAAATCATTCAAATGCCCTCAGCCAATATTATATAAAAAGAACCTCCAGAACTAGCACTAAAAAGTGTTTAACTGGAAAAAAAATACTGAACTAAGTTTGCAAGTGTTGTGAGCTCCTGGATTTTAAATTGATGAAGATGATGCACAGGTCGATGATTGCATTATGCAACTTTGATTAGGACAGAAAGACTTGTATTACAACATTCACTCATCTAGCATTTACTTAACTGTTCTACCTTCAAGATAAATGTAAAATCCAATCACTTCCACCCTCTCCGACACTACTGGCCTGTTCAAGACATCTTTCTGGCTGCATTTTATTTTATTTTTTGCAGTTGTCTTCTAGCGTTCTCACCCTTAGTACCCTTACTCATCCTCCAGTCCATAATCTACATGACAATCTGAGTTAACCTTTTAAACTCGTAGGTCATGGGTTTCTGTGCTCAGTCAGACACTTCAGTGACTTTTCGCCTCACCCAGGGCAAAAGCCAGACGACTAAGAGATCTGCAATGCTGTACACAATCTGATCTCTGCTACCTTTCTCTGCCCTGTTCACTCCAGTCCAGCCATACGCACCTCCTTTCCAGTCTTTGAAAATGCCCCAAATGGCCTCATCTCAGGGCCTTTGCACTTACCGTCGCCTCTGCCTGGAATGCTCTCTTTTTTTCCGACAGCCTCAAGTCTTGCTCCATCATTTTTCTAAAGGTCTCAAGCCTTCCCTCACCACCTTTTATAAAATAGCACCCTTCATACCTTCCTCATCCTCCTTACCCTGAATCATTTTATCTACAGCAGTTATCCTCTCAGGACACAATATGTATTTATTTGTTTTATTGCCTGTCTCTCTCCACAAGGATGTACCCTTCATAAGGGAGAATCTAGGACTGTTTTACCACCTCTGTATTCCCAGTGCCCAGAAAAGTGCCTACCGTGTCATTGGAATTTAATAACTCATCAGCTAATCGAATAACCCCCATTTCTTTGTCTCTAATAGAAAATAGTAGCAATTCCTCTGCCTTGCTTTTCTTAGGGTTCTATGGGGCTCTTATGCAATCCTAGAAGTAAAGCTGCTGCCTAAATCATAAAGAACTATAGTCGAATGTGAGCTGTGTTATTCCCTCTAGTCTACGGGGTAAGGTGACTTAAAACTTTGCCTTGAATTCAAGAAAGTAGGTGGCGTTCCCTGGATAACTTTGGGATGCACTTTGTGGTATGAGCTATTTTAAAATATGAGAATTTGTGGATTTGAAAATAATCTAAAAAGTCATGTAGCCTAGCAACTTATTTGATATTTAAATTGGTTTTAGCACATCATTTCTGTCATCAGTCCCAGCTTGAATGCTCCAAGTGGCTAGGGAGTCATTGAGCTCTTCTTTAAGTCAGTCCCTTCTGGTAATGGATATTTTAGCTCCTAGAACATTCTTGACATTCACACAGTGGTTCCCTCTACCAACCCTTTAGTCTAGAATCCAGGTGGAAATCTTCTGTTCTGACCCTCCAGTGTTTCTCCGTCATCTTTTTTTTGGTTCAATTTTGCTTAGGACTTACCACTTCCCTGACCCAGGACACTAGAACCCTGGGGGCTGCTGCTGTCTGCAGACACTAGGCCATTCTGACAAGAATGGCAATGAGCACTAAAGCTATAATTCAGGAAAAACTTGTGCCAGCTGCTGCCCACCGGGGTTCCCATTAGCTTGTCATTTCTTTGTGCTACTGTATACTTTCTCTGACAGGGACATGCCAGCTCTCAAACCTTTCCCTCAGGTCCCCATTTTGTCTCTCCTCAAATGTCCCCCGTTGTAACCACTTATTTTCTTGCTTGCCTCTTTGCCCCGATCCTCTCCCAGCCCTCCTCTTGTTATCTGCAGGAGAAATTGTTGTTCACCTCCTGCCAAAGTGGCCGAATCCCCTATTGATTTTCCCTGCTCTGCCTTCATGACCTTGAGCAAGTCATGTCCCTTCTGTGCCCAGCTATTTTATCATCTGAAATATTTAACTCCTAGTTATAAAAATTATGAATAAAATATACTTAGACTCAATGTTGGTTAATAATGTCATTGAATAAATATTTATTGATCACCCATCTGGGGCCATACATGATCTAGGTATCTAGATACCAATGAGGGTATCCTGGGCCTGCTTTCAAACCAATTAGTTTTCATAGATAAATAGGTAAGACATGTGTAAAACAGGAAATT
Organism: Myotis myotis; assembly: GCF_014108235.1. Taxonomy (NCBI): domain Eukaryota; kingdom Metazoa; phylum Chordata; class Mammalia; order Chiroptera; family Vespertilionidae; genus Myotis; species Myotis myotis. The sequence goes on along the minus strand of NW_023416401.1, from coordinate 8,986,590 downwards.
CATTAATTAGGAATTCTGCTTATGGAAAAGTGATAGAAGATTTGGTTATCTATATTGAAACCTTGAATTTGTATTGCTTATTTATAGCTAGAGTTACTGGTAAAGAGCACAGAATTTAGAATCAAATCACCTGGTTCTGAAACTTAGTTGCCTTTTCACTAGATAAGTTATTTACTGTCTCCATTTCTCATTTCTTTGCAAATGGGTATTATAAGATTACTTTGTAGTTTTGATGTGAGCATAAATGAGATAATGCATACAGAGCCCTGGGCAGAGAGCCTGGGATATAGCATGTGTTCATTAAATGGTTGCTCTTACTACTATTGTTGGTGTCCTTAATTCTTACAGTTTGTGTTGTATTTCCTTTAATAATTGCTCTCCCTCTCTACTAGTGCTCCTAGCGTTGCAGCAATTCTTACTACCTCAGTGCCTTGAAGTTCTAAGACACTTTCATGATACAAGAAAGGTCAGTACTTGATTTGCGATATTGGAACATTTATGGTAAAGTTGGTAGAGTCATGAGCTTGGGAATGGAGGTCTGTGTCCACGAGTTCCTTCTCTCTCTCTCTCTCTTTTTTTTTTTTTTTTTGCTCAATCTCTCCATGTGCCTCCCAACACCTTCCCCACCAAAGCTGTCTGCCTGCTGTCTATGCAAAATGATAATCTTGGTTCTTGAAAATGTCTGTAAGGAATTATGGTACTTCACTATTATTTACACTTAATGAAGATGAATTTATTAATTAGGGCTACTTGAACAATACCTCCATCACTGGTCTCTGATATCGAACACTCTAATTTCCAAGCCCTGGCACCTGTCCTATGATTGGATGAAGATTCAGAAACCCCTTGATCTGAAGAGATGCTTTTGGGCAAACAGGACTTTGGATATTCTCTCTCCTTTACAAAGTGAGAATATACTCTCTTCTTCATTAGGGTGATGCCATGGTAGGCTTCTATACTTCCTGATATTTTAGACACAAGTAAGTCTGAGTAGCCGTGACTAGCACGGCTAGAGAGTAGGGGCGACTAGGGATTGAGAAAAAGAAAGAGACAGACACAGAGACATTAAGTAAAGCTGGAACCAGGTGGGACACTGTTCTCAGATGGAGAGACAGTGACCCGGAGCTAGTGCAGTGCGTTTATTAAATACGGCATGATACCAGGAAGTTTTACTAGAGTTTAAGACAAAAGGAAGCTATGTTAAGTCATGCTTAAAGATTAAGTTGTATTCTTCATACTTGTGGCTTCTTACAATTGCCAGGCCTGGCTGAGCCCAGATAATTGCATCTGCCCCTGGCGCCTGGCTGAACCTAGATAATGGCACCCACTCCCTGGCACCTGAGTTAAAGGCCAGGACTGACAACATGCCTGCCTTTGGCGAGGTATGTTTCCAGGGCGTGGCTTTGCCGATGCCGCTTTTTGCTTAGGTGCTCTCTACAAGTGAGAAAAACTTTTACTAGTAGTTCTTTTGCAAAAATAAATAGTATTTCATTTAGACCTTCTTAAACCAACATGTCAACCTCCCAAGATAATGCAGAAGTAAAATCATCCTATCGTTACTAAATAATTGATATCTAAATGGGTATCTTCTTATACTAAAAAACACCGGGCTTTCTGTTCGTTGGTATGTAATAGAGCCCCATGGTAATCTTGACTCCTAAAGGGTATATATGTCTCTACTGTTTGGGAATCCCTCCGGTCCCTGTTGGAAAGAGCTGTCAGCATTTAGATAGTGCAGTGATGAAGGAGTTAACTGAACCGGAAGTTGGCAAAGTATGATGCTGATAGCAGATGGTGTTGTCACATAGAGGTATAATTGCATTAAAAAGCCCTTCAAAATAGTTTCTCAAGCTTTAGGTAACTTAGATGACATTTAGCATGCTCTGGAAATCACTTAAATGGGTACAGACATAAAAGAATCACGGAAGAAAAGGTCACCATCTGAATTTGTCTTGAGCCTTAACTGAGTCGAGACATCTGAGGCTCTTGTTTAATACTTGGCAACTATTTAGAGCCCGCAGAATAGAATAATGTGTCATTGTTGCATTTTTAGCTCATTTTGTGGGGAAGGTCTTCTGTCGCTGCCTAGAGCATATAATGGATCTAGTGCTCTAAAATATGAAGTCTGTGGGAAAATAAAGAGTGTAAATTATCTTACATTCCGATACAGAAAAACTCACTGGAGCTTTTAGAGAGAGGTAGTTAATGCAATGGAAAACTACAGGGAAAACAGGCCTTTTTTCACGTTAGATTTGTCCCTCTTACTGAATATGGTGCGGCAAGAATTAAATGTAAAGTGCTTTTATAACATTGAGAAGCATTGCCAATATTAATGGGGAATCTAAGATTTTTTTTTGGTGAGGGGAGTATAGGATATACGAAAGACCTGAGAAATAGACTCATAAAAATTTACAGCTAGAACAAAGGTATTTATTCTTGTTTTAGAGGTGAGACAGGCAAAGTCCAAACACGAGCCAGAGCTCTAACTCTTATCTGGCTTCAAAGTTGTAAACACTTTGCAATTATCCAAAATCTAAAAGATTTCGTGGTCAAATATTTCTGTATTTCCCATTATTTTACTGCAAACATGAGTATTAGGTGAGACCAGCATGTAAAAGCCTAGGCAGGCAGGACATGGTACTGATGAGGACATGGATTTGTGATCCAGTCCTGACTCTATTCCTTATTAACTTACATGAAGTTACTTAACTTGTCTGACCTTGTTTATTATTTTGATCAAGGGAACAGTTATTAGCAGAGCGCAAGAGCTTTCTTGCAATGGTAGAATTATTAAAAGCAAAAGATGGCATGGTTTTATCTCCAAATTCTTGGGTCTAACTATTTGATTCTCCAACTGTGGCTCACTATAGGTCCTATATAGCCTCTAACTTGCCACAAATGTACATATGTTGGCATCATTGGATATGTTAGATCATAAGTAGCAGAGCTACTTACATTAGAGCCTGAACAAACGGAAGAAATTTTTCTTATTTGAGGACAGTGGTTCCCAAACTGTGATCCCTGACCCAGCAGCATCAATATCATATGGAAACCTATTAGAGATGCACATTATTAAGCCCCACTCCAGACCTACTGAGGCAGTAACTATAGGGGTGGGAAGCATCAGAAACTCTTTTAAACCAGAAATTGATTTAAACAAACCCTCTAGGTTATCTGGTGTATGCTAATGTTTGAAAATCACTGGTCTAGAGAACAAAGAATTTTGTATCATCTGGTAAATATGTCCATGTGTGGCGTATTTTGTCACCATATCTCAAAGAGATATATTAAGATTGTAGAGTGTGCACAAGATATAGTTACCCGTCCTTCTCTTCAGAGCATATTTCTTTCTTTTTTTAAAATCCTCACTTGATGATATTTTTTTCCATTGATTTTAGAGAGTGGAAGGGCAAGAAGATGGAGAGAGAGAGAGAGAGAGAGAGAGAGAGAGAGAGAGAGAGAGAGAGAGAAAGAGAGAAGCATTGACGTGAGACACATTGATTGGTTGCCTCCCACATGCACCCTAACCAGAAGCTGGAGTTAGAACCCACAACCAAGGTACATGCCCTTGAAAGGGAATCAAACCCGCAAGCCTTCAATCCCAAAGCTGGTGCTCCAACCACTGAGACACACTGGCACTGAGCCACACTGGCCAGGGCCAGAACCCATTTCTTAACATTGATCAGATCATTCCCTCAAAGAGTCTGCTGAAATGTCAGGCCCTGTATTTCCATGGCACCATCTCCTACCCATGGTCATGTATGTATTGTACCATGGCACTTACAGGACTGTTAGTTTCTATTTATTTCATGTATCTCAGTATGAAGTTATCACCTTATTGGACAACCATGTGGTCCCGTGTGGATAATAAGATGATCAGGACCCTTGCAAATTAAACTGTGGCAAATTACCAGATAGCTGATGTGACCCTGCAAGATGGTGGAGGGTCTTGCCCCTTCTATCTTTTCTTTTTTTTTATTTTTATTTTTTTAAAATATATTTTATTGATTTTTTACAGAGAGGAAGAGAGAGAGATAGAGAGTTAGAAACATCGATGGGAGAGAAACATCGATCAGCTGCCTCCTGCACATCCCCCACTGGGGAAGTGCCCGCAACCCAGGTACATGCCCTTGACCGGAATCGAACCTGGGACCTTTCAGTCCGTAGGCCGACGCTCTATCCACTGAGCCAAACCGGTTTCGGCTTTTCTTTTATTTTTTATAATATATTTTATTGATTTTTTACAGAGAGGAAGGGAGAGGGATAGAGAGTTAGAAACATCAATGAGAGAGAAACATTGATCACCTGCCTCCTGCACACCCCCTACTGGGGATGTGCCTGCAACCAAGGCAATGCCCTTAACCGGAATCGAACCTGGGACCCTTGAGTCCACAGGCTGACGCTCTATCCACTGAGCCAAACCGGCTAGAGCAGTGATGGCGAACCTATGACACCTATGTCACCTCTGACACGCGAACTCATTTTTTTGGTTGATCTTTCTTTGTTAAATGGCATTTAAATATATAAAATAAATATCAAAAATATAAGTCTTTGTTTTACTATGGTTGCAAATATCAAAAATTTCTATATGTGACACGGCACCAGAGTTAAGTTAGGGTTTTTCAAAATGCTTACAGGCAGAGCTCAAAAGGTTCGCCATCACTGGGCTAGGGCATCCCCTTCTATCTGTTCCATGGGAAATCACCTGTGGTTATTTTTCAGGTCCTGTCACCCCTGATATTATTCAGTCTGTCTTGCGTCTAGGAGAGAAGTGATGTTGCCTGGCCTTGGCCACACAGGAATCCTAGCATGTTCTCTGAAGTAAGGAAGCCAGTGTTAATTGAGGCGGTTATTTCCAGCATCCCCGGGATATAGGAAATAATAATTTCCTATAACTTTCAGGATCTTGATGTTCCGTGCATTGTTGAAAAGCAAATGTCTTCTGAGTCCTCCTGAGGACCATTGAGAAGGAATGAGTGACTTACACAGGATAAATTCACTCCAGCATTTCTCTCTCTCTGAATTCTGCATTCCTTTTTGTATGATGCATATTAAGGAATTTAGGACATCTCAACTTCATTTACCCTGGGCCACTATTTGAATCCATGTTTTGGCCAATCAATTAAGTGGATAATTAAAACCACTCCTCGTGGCTTATGCCACATCATCGACTCCAGCATCTGCTAATTGCACCAATATTGATGTAATCACCCTAACTTTTAAATCAACTTTCCAGTCCTCGGCTTAGTGTCCATCCCTGTACATGTTCGCCAGGTGTTTAAATTGTGAATATTCTATAAGACTTTTCTAACTAAGCCTTTCCCCCAGGGTCTGATTTTTGTTTTGCACTGTGTCATCCCAACTCTGTGTTTGGAGCTGTTATGGGGCATTTGGGTAGAGCATGATGAGAATTGCATATCTTTTGTAAGACAGATGCCACAACCTTTTCAGGGTTTTCAGGCAAGAAAGAAAGTGCTGAAATGGCAGGAAAAGTCTTCTGCCAGGGGAGTCCTAGTTGATGTAGAGTGTGAGGGTGTAGTGTGGGTCACCGATACCCTCCCATTTGCCACCATTCCAAGTCTCTATATTCCACCTTTTTTTCTATCGATACTTTAACTTCCCTAAAGAGACCTGATGAATTCATCTGACATACTTCAGCAACCTGCAGGATCAAACACTGAGTTGGATTTTTCAGCTTTCTTTACCCTGCAGCTGTAAGGGGTAAGAGATTATTTTAGTACAGCTGTAGAGAGTTCCTGATTTTTTTTTTTTGCCTGTGCTTTGAGCCAATAATTTAGTATTTTGAGCTTGTCATGCTATTTCTTTGAGTTGTCTAATACTGTTAGAGGCATAACCCCAATTGTACAGTCCTTACAGTCCTTGAATTTCTGAAAATAAAAGAAAGAAAAGAAGCCATGTGGTTCTCTCAAGCCTTGCCTTCAATGGGCCTATCATTCCAAGTGACTGTAGGAGGTCATTTCTACTTCTGCACTGCATGCCAAGGGCTGTTAGATGTACAAATCATAATTTCCCTGAGGCCCTATTTTCCCTGAGGCCTTATTGCATTGTATCAATCAGGTTACTTAATTGCAAGTACCATAAATCAATATAAGCTAACTTAAGCCCCAAAAGAATTAACTAAAATATACTGGGCAATCTAAAGAATCCCGAGAAGGTTCAAGGAATTAGGATTAACTGCCACGGTTAGGAATGAGATAAAAATTGTATTATTGTTCTTGACATGCCACTTGCCCCACAACATGGAACGCTGTTGCTAGAGTCACTGTCACTGCAGACGTGGGACGGTGGTTCCTGCCATCGGCACTAACTACCCCAGCAGCATCCTGTGCCTTGTCCATCACCGGCTTCCCATCAAAGTCTGACATGGGCGCATATGGTTGACTTAGCCCGGCTGCTCTGCCCAGGGTCTGGCTGTTGGAGCATTTTCACCTTTCAAAATGGAACGTGTTGTCAAATATTTATTCACCAATATTGCATAAGGTGGTATTTGTAAAGCACTTACACAGGGCCTGCACGTACAGGAAGCTCTTAAAAATGTAAAGTATATAATGCATATTATACATGAGGGACAATTGTACCATGAAAATTGGGTAACAGACAAGATGCCGAATGCTGTCTTTACAAAAGCTTTCAAGATAGCTGCCTTGTGTTTCTGGAACTTAATGAAGATTGCCACCTTTGGTTCATGAAGGCTAAGTGTGCTGCATTTCATGGCACTGTGCTACTTATTTTTTAAAAAAATATGTTTACTGATTTCAGAGAGGAAGGGAGAGAAAAAGAGGGACAGAACATCAGTGATGAGAGAGAACCACCGACCTGTGCTACATATTCATTCAACAAATATGTGTCTGCTACTTCCTATCTGTTTCTTCTTTAGGTTATCAGAAGGAATTGTGGGAGAAGCACACAGGGAGAGTATGCACCACTTGCCCTCAGATTGCCCATAATTCAAAGAGCAGAGAAAGGCAGACACCAGCATTGACTGAGCATGCGTCACACACTTTGGGAGCCTTAAACATTCTCTTCTTTACTCTTCTCAAGGGCTGCAATGGAGAGCTGTTATCTCCATTTGATAAGAAATGGAGTCTGAAAGGGTTTAACTTGCCCGAGGTCATGCAGGTAGGAGAGGGAAAAGTCCAGTTCATACCAGGCTTGGGTCATGATTTGGGGAAGACAGCCCTCAATATATAGAAGAGTCAGGGCAGAGGAAATCATGTGGATTGAAGAATCTGGCCCCAAATATTTTGAAGATTCTGACTTTAGCAATGGTGTGGAACTTTCAAAGAAGATACTAGAAGAAAAAGTCGATTTTCCCTAAATTGCCAAGACAAGAATGAGTCCATGCTTGGAATGTTGATGCCCCTCTTATCCCTGAAATTCCTAAAAGATGAAGAGAAGCTATATCAAGGCTCAGGAAAAATGGCCAACTGGGCGTTCTGGCCACATCCGCTTGTTAAATGAGCCAGCCATGAAATCACACCCTTTCCAGTACTCCCCGGGCCTTCCCTGCACACAGAGGTTCGTAATTACTAACCATCCCACTGATTACTCCCAGACCCAAATTAGTGGTGGGTTGGTTGGTCTGGCTCACTAAGGGCTCCAGGATTGAGTCTGCATGTGACTGACAGCCCAGGAGCCCACTGGGACTGGGCCTGAAAAACGCCAGGGACTGTCAGAGTGCAACAGCCACCATTTTTCATAGAAATACCGGTGCTGTGGTCAGACGTAGCCAATTGCACTAGATGGACTGGGGTGATTGGTGGGGTGAACATTGTGGGTATAGTGATGATGGTAGCAGTGGTCACATGTGTTGGTGGTCATGGCAGGGGCAATGGTAGCTTCTGGAAGGCAGTGTGATATGACTATAATGCTCTTAATAAAATCTCTGGAGAAAACTTCCTAAAATAAATGGCATCAGAGTGACTCAGCATTTACTCGGTAGAAATGCCTCTTCTTTATGGATTTCAGAGCTGCGGGAATGAGGCCACACTTCTTTCTGGACAGTTATGAGTGAAAAAGTCCTGCTGTCCATAATAAATCAACTGAACAGCTTGAGAATTCGTGCTTTTTGCCAGCTAATGGGTATCTACCAAGCCATCTTTTGTATCTAAAAGGAGACAGTAAAACTCTTCATTTGATTATATTTCCCAGTTTTAGTTTTACGTGTGTATGCATATATAATGCATGCACACATGCATATATATTTTTATTCATATTGATAAATTTATATACTTTACACCCAGATTCTGCATTCTTGGTCTAGGGTGCCATTGCATTTGCATTGTAATTTGTTTGTGAAACACTGTGTCATATTTAGTGCAGTGTGTGCGTCTTCTAGGAGGCATTCTGTGTATTTTGTGACTATCTGACGGGTATACGGAATTCTAAAGAGAACATTCTTAGTCTCTGATTTCCCCCCATTCTGGGATTCTCACAACACGGTATCACTGTCTGTTTTGAGATCGGAAGGGAATTGGGGAGCACTGTATGTTAGACAGAGCCTGGCTTAAGTCTTGGCTCTGCTGTTTACTGGTTGTGTAACTTTGAGCAAGAAATGCAAGCACTTGGCTTTTCCTGGGCACTTCATATAAACGGATTTATAGAATATGTGGTCTTTTGTGTCTGGCTTTCAGTGAGCATAATGTTTTGAGGTCATCCATGTTGTCGCATGTTCAGTGTTTTGCTTCTCTTTGTTGCTGATTGGTGTTTCAATCCAGGTTCTCTTTATGTAACAGGGGCGTAGTAGTGAGAGGCGAGAAACGGTTTCAGCCTCTCCAAATCTGTCACCTGATAAACCCAATTCCACAGAGTTGCTTACAGAGCAGCTTCCCGCAGGGAATTCACCCAGGTTGCTTCCTCTGCTCCTCTGCTGGCCCTTTGGGGAGGAGATGTTTACATCCCTGTCTCTGATAATTATGCCACTAAATGGTTGGAAAATTGCCCAAGTAGGAGGCGGCAACGCAGATTCCAGCAGGTTAATAACAGCCTTGATGTGCATATTAGTGAGGGGACAGTGATGCACCTGCCATTGAACTTGGGAGTTTGGGGAAAGGAGTGAATTCTCCTGGGGAGGCCAAGGAATGGGTTGTGTAAGTGCCACAGCTGGGGGTGGCCCCGGCAGGGGGTAGCTGTGCTTTCTGCCTTTTCTGGCTGCGGGATAAAAGCAGTGTTGGGAATTAGTTCAGCACGCAGGCTTGAAAGTCAGACGGGACTGGGTTGGCCGTGGGACTGTGGTTTTGTGAAGCCCCTTGGGCCTTTGTTTCCTCAGGTAAAGTGGAGTAGATAGTGCATAACTCACAAACTGTGAGAATTAAAGAAGATGAAGCAGACAACCTGCTTAGTAGGGTTCAGGCACCTAGAAAATATTCAGTAGACATTAACTCAATTTTAACTCCTTGGCACTAGAGAGTCAACTCTAATCTAGTGTTTGGCTCCCTAAGTGTCCTTAAACCACAATTACTTATCTGGAATGAATAAAGGACTACATTTCTAAAATAGTGAAAAATATTTACGGGATTAACAGTTTTACCTTAGAACTAATAAACTCGTCTGCTTTCTCTTTTCCCTTCCTTTTCCTTGCCCTCACTCATTTCCCCACTTCCCTCCTTTTTCTTCCTTCTTCATAACATAACTAAAGCCATTCTATAACTACAGCTCCAATAGTTAATACTTATGGTACTCACTTTATATTATAAAGCATTGTTCATAATTTTACCATATTTGATCATCACAGCAGTTCTACAGAGAGCTATTATTACTATTATCCCCATTTTAGTCTTGGAGATAATGTGATCTGCCCACAGACATGCTGCTCATAAATGGATCCCACCTGCATTATTAGATAATGGGAATCAGGTATTATACTAGTTCCCTAGGGCTACTGCAACAAATTACTACAAGCCAGGTGGCTTGACACCACCGACATTTATTCCCATATTTCTTAGCGGCTAGAGGTCTAAGTTGAAGGTGTTGACAGGGTTGATTCCTGCTGAGGTTTGGATGGAGAATCTGTCCCGTGTCTTTCTCCTAGTTTCTGGTGGCTGCCGGCAATCCCTGGTGTCCTTGGCTTGTAGCTGCATCACTCCAGTCTCTTCCTCTGTCTTCACATGGCCATCTTCCCTGTGTATGTGCTTCTGTGCCTCTGTGTCTGACTCGCCCTCTCCTTTCTCTTACAAAGACACCAGTCCTTAGATGTAGGCTCCACCCTAATCCAGCACAGCCTCATCTCAAGTAATTAGTTTTGCAAAGGACTTATTTCCAAACAAGGAGACATCCCGAGGTTCCAGGAAGACGTGAATTTTGGGGACACTATTTGATCCTCTCCAGATCTGAAACACAATTGTCAGCGTAACACGCTAGACAGGCATTTAGATATCATTAAAGTTTAATCAGGATGTTGGAGAATGAGAGTGGCGAGGAGGCAGTTCTGGGCAGAGGTCACTGCTGGAGCAAAGGGTTGCTGTGTCCTGGAAGGTTTTTGTTGAATAGTTATGTCCTCAGGCCCAGCAGAGGCACTGGCAGGGAAGGTGCAGAGGGAACACCGGGTGTATTTCCAGAAATGGAGGCCCTTACATATTCCCCAAAGAAGTAGAGAATAGCAGAGCCACCAAGCATTTGGGGAGCTTTCAGTGACTGAGCTTATAAACTATTGAGAGATAACCCTCTTTGCTTTTGTTCACTTACTCAGGAGCTGGAAGGCATCAGGAAAGCTGCGAGGAGAGGTAGGGGGAGGGTAGGTAAGGGGGGCTGGGAGCACAGGTTGCCACCTGGAGACGCTTATGGTACTCACTTTATATTATAAAGCATTGTTCATAATTTTACCATATTTGATCATCATAGCAGTTCTGCAGAGAGCTATTATTATTAGCCCCTGCACTTGGCCTCCTTGAATGAGACAATTCACTTCTCCAGGCTGTTAGAATAGAGGCGGTGGCAGCTGTCTGATGGAGTGAAGGACACACAATAAAGGCCCAAACAGGCTGATTATGTCAAGGTAAAACTCCAACCAAATGCCATCCAAAGAAGGGCATCTGAAACCAATAGGCCAAGAATAATGTAGCATTTTACAGGGTTGCTTGGCAGTAAAACCTTAGCGAAGGGGCTGAGTTCACGGAGGAGGGAATGGGGAGTCAGATTCCCATTCTTTTGCTGGACAGGAAATTCAGGGAATGCGATGGATACAGGCGGCTTTGTGGAGGAACGAGTCCTTGGCTGATGCCTCAGGCCTGTGAAAAGACAACCAATGGTCCAGTGGATCAAGAGGAATCTGAGCGGCAGGGACTCTATCTGTTGTGATCACTGTTATGTCCCCAGTGTGGGGAGGCATCAGAATTTAACAAGTTCTCAGAAAGGTTGCAAGCACAGGCAATTGGAGGTTCCAGCCCAGCCTGGAGGCAGGAAAGAGCAGATGGGGTCAGTGTGCAGATGGGCTTCCACCCCAGGTGGCTTGGACGATGCTGCTCATCTGGGCCTAGATTCCTAATCAGCCGCTTCATCCTCCAGGTGTGCTCTGAGCAGGGCCTCCCCGGCTCATCCTGTTGGCAGAATCCCAGAGCTGCTTCGTTTGGCTTGTTCTTAGTATGTAGCCCTGCCTGCACTTGACACTCTAGGATGCTGGCCTCTTTTTTTCTATGTCTCCATGTTGCCTTGGGATTAGACTAACCATTTCTTCCCAGCTGGAACTTTGTCTCCCTCCACTGTGTTCCAGCCATGTACACCAGGAGTCTTGAGCCCACTCGCCACGGGTACCACACCTGGGTAGCGTCTTTACCTCGGTATCCCTGGACTGAGGCGTGGGACCTAGGCAGACAGGGGTTGAGAATAATGGGACATAAAGACAAGCCATATAACAGAGGGTTAGAGAAAGGGGCCTGTTCTTAAAGGAAGAGAAACAAGGTTTTGAGGGTTTTTTTTGGGGGGAGTGGGGGGTAAAATTAGTCTATAATTGAGCACAGTATTAAGTGGGGATTTCTGTCCACTATTCTTCTTCATCCTATATAATAAAAGGCTAATATGCAAATTGTCCCTATGGGAGTTAGATGTGTGCTGACCACCAGGGGGCGGTGTGGAACATGACGGTTGTAGGTGACGCAGTGCTGGCAGTGTAGGCGCTGCCAGCCCCGATGGGCCCCGACGAGAGCAGGACCACGGAGGGATGATGGAGCAGGTAAGCGGGTGGTGCCAGGCCAAGGCTGGTGTGAAGGGAGGCCCTGGCTGGCACCCGGCAGCTGCTAGGAACCCTACCCATGCATGAATTTTGTGCACTGGGCCTCTAGTATTGAAATAATGAAGTATCAACAATCCCTACAATGTAACCATGGAAAGCACAGCAGGGTTTCAGTTTTGTAAAAAATCTGATGATTGCGTTGCAGTTTGTTCATTCAAGATTCATCTCTTCCAAACCTATCAGGTGCATGTTAGCTGTCACACAGGTGAAAACAGGGAAGAGGATGAAGACTTTGTACTCCTCCCCACAGAACTCAGTGGATTATGGGGATTCATGATCTGTGTGCTATTAACTAAATACCAGGGAAAAAAATAACTGACATGGAAGGAGGGGCAGAGAGCTCACTCCCAGCGGGGAGTCTAAAGCTGAGTTTGATTCCAGCTGCACTGTGGCTTCCCTAGCTGGTTGGCCCAAAGGGAGGCTGGGCCAGGGAGGCAGGTGTATAGCCTAGCATTCTAGATCAAAGCCTGGCTTCGGCCTGGAGCAGGGGAGCTGCTCACAGTGGAGTGCCTGCTCACACCTCCACCTCCAGGCAAATGCTCTTCAAACTCGCCCAGATGATTGGCGGGAGCTGGCACGCAGTTGGCAATTCTGTGATTAACCCTGGGAGGGCTCCCCAGGTCATCTTTCTGGCAAGAAGCTTCATCAGCAGCAGCTCAACAGGGTATTCCCCTGCCCTGCTCCCTTTCGATGCGGGAGGTCTTACAAACTCTGATATGTCCCCGAAGGAGATTCCTTCCATCCCCAGCAAGTAGGGGAAAGGGCCTGTTGCAGAATTTCAATCACCGAAACCACAAAATCAGATGGAAAGAGACCCATTAACCTGCATAATTTGTCCCCTGGGGCCCAGCTGGGGTGTTGTCTTCTGAACATGTGTCCGTTCTCTGCTTGTTGAGCCCCAAGAGGTCAAACCTCAGAGCTCTTCCTGTCTCCAGTGTCTTCTCCTGCCCGTTTACACTTCCCTTTGGCCCCTTTGGCATTTAACTCATTTCTACAGCACAGGAGGCATATCTACTATTTGCTCAGCACTTAAGAAGGTGAACGAAGACGCACTGCGTGGTCTCAGATTGTTCATGTTGTTTGGCACAGGGCACACAGGCCTCTTTCCTTCTGGCACTGTTGCTCGATATTTGGAAGGTCAGGGAAAATTGCTCCCACTAACAGCCTTCACCACCCAAGTTCTACAACATTCACATTTTTGTTATAGTATTTGCACTTGTGTCTTGTTTTTATATTTTAATGAGCAACACATATGAAGTCATTTTAAAAAGTTTTGAAGTCAGAAAAATCTGAAATCAAACCACAGATGCTGCATTTATTAGCTGTGTGACCTTGACCTCTTTGATTCTCCTTTTTCACTCCGTAAGTATAAGGGGACTGACTACAAAGGATTATTTGAAGGCTTTTTGGGTTGTGTTGGGACTGGTGTCATAGACAGATTCTGTTTGGACACGCAGGAAGGATTTGAGGTGGAGGTGCTGAGATAAGAGAAAAGAAAAATTAGTTGTTCAATCCTTCCTCTCAGACCACGTGGATACAATACATTCCTGCATAGCGAGCCATCATTTCCCAGGAGTTCCACTTGTCCATTTTCTTCTCTTCATGTTCTGATCTGCAGATCCGGAGGTGCTCAAAGATTAACACCGTCTCTTTGACAGTTACACATAAAGGAGAAAGAGCACTTTACAGTATTGAAGAATTTATACTTTAAAGTCGTTTTAAAGTAGGTTTAGATACAGCCTGCATGAAGCATGATACTGATTCTTTGCATTGCCCTCTGAGCTTAGTTACTGCCTTAAATGGTAAGTCATGGTGAAGCGTCTACTGAAATGAAAATAGAACATTTTTGCCAATGATGATTTATCCCTGTGACCCATGCAATTCTAAACCTGGTATACCCAATTCATCATTTATTTCTGAATCTAAGTATTTCTTTGAAATTGGGAATGCCAGGTACCAAGTACAGAGTTAAACCTCGAGAGCGAGTGCTTCCTTCAATTTCGCAGCACAGGTGCCTTCCTCACCTCGCCCAAGTCCCAGCTCTACTCTAAAGGCCAGCTGGTAAACATCTCCTGCTTGGCAGGATGTACAGTTTCATTGCAACCATTCAACTCTGTCAAATAGCATGAAAACACCCATAGACAGCACATAAATGGATGGATGTGGCTGTGTTCTGAAATGATAACATTTCATTTACCAAAACAGGCAACTGGCCTGATATGGATCATAGTTTTCTGACCCCTGGTTTAAGCAGAAAATTTATTTATCTTCACACCACCTATCCATTTTGGGTCACTATGATTTCTTCCCCACATTGCTTCTGAAACCCGGGCGGATGGGGCTATGGTCATCTTGAATATTGGTGTTGCCATGTTGGAGGGAAGGGAAAGGCTTTTAACTTGCCTTAGCAATTGAGTGCTCAGAGCCAGAAAGGACACACATTATTTCAACTCACAACATTGGCTAGAATGAGTCATAGATCCCCACCTTACCACAAAAGAGTCATAAGAACTATGACGAAGGTTCCAATTAGGAGTCATGAGAGTACAGAGGAGGGAGACAGAAAATCTAATTAGAGTTTAGGAAAGAATTCACAGAATTTACATTTGTTCTGGGCTTCCAAGGAGAGGTGTTTTACAAATTTACTTTAAAATTAATATAGATAATATAATTTAATTTTATATATGTTTCAATCAGAGTTAACATAGTATATATGGGTAAGTGTGTGTGTATATATATATATATATACACACACATATATACATATAATATTAATGCTAATATATACATATATACATATATGCATATACAGGATGGGCAAAAGTAGGTTTACAGTTGTGAATGTGAAACCATTTATTCTTGTATTATTTTCCATACAAACAACTGTAAATCTACTTTTTGCCCATCCCTGCATATATTTCCATCTTTATTTACAAACTATTTGTGTCTTTATATCAAGTTGTTTCTTATAGACAGTATATAGTTATGTGCTGCCTTTTCATTCTGAAAAATCTTTTAACTATGTTTCAACATTTATGATAGGTCATCTTGCTAGTTATTTTCTATTTCTTTCATCTGCTTTTTTTTTTTTTTGGTTCCCCTTCTCTCTTTTTCTACTTGCTTATGGATTAATTGATTATTTTAAATAATTTTCTTATTTTTAATATTAGCCTATTATTTAAGTCTGTTGCAAAAAATTTTTTAGTGGTTTCCCTGGGGCATATAGCATACATCTTAATTGTGTAAAGCTTATCTTCATATGATGTAACTAGAGGCCCAATGCACGAAATTTGTGCAAAGGGCTTGGCCCCCACCCACCGCAGCGGCCGGGGGTCTCTGCCTCAGCCCCTGCCACCACGGCTTCATCCGGAAGGTTGTCCAGAGGATGTCGGAAAGTTGTCTGGATGGACGTCCAGAAGGTTGTCTGGAAGGACCTCTGGAAGGTCATCTGGTCTAATTAGCATATTATGCTTTTATTATTATAGATAGCACTTCATGTGTAGTATAATAAACTTAAATTATTTTACTTCTAATTGCTCACTTTCTTAATTTTTGCTATTCTTGTCATACACTTCATTTTTACATATCCTATGTATTCAAAGTCCATTGCAATTATTTTTATTTGCCTTAGTTAATTTTCTTTTAGTGTGATTAAAAATAAGAAAAAACAGGTCTTTTATATTTACCTGCATTTAAAATATTTACAATGATTTCATTTTTTTTTATATCCCTGTCTCTGTAGTATAGGTCTCCTGGTAATGAATTCTCTAAATTTTTTGTCTAAGAAAAGTTCACTCACTTATGAAAGGTATTTTCACTGAGTTTGAAATTCTTTCAGCTCTTTAAAGAAGTCACATCATTGTTTTATGGCTTGCATAGATTTTAACAAGAAGCCTGCTGTACTTACTATTATTTTTTTTAATCCTCACCTGAGGATATTTTTTCCATTGATTTCTAGAGAGAGTAGAAGGGAGAGAACATTGATATGAAGGACACATCTATTGCTTGATTCCTGCACACGCCCCTACCAGGGCTGAGGAAACTGCAACAGAGGTACATGTCTCTGACTAGGAGTTGAACCCATGACCCTTCAGTCCATGGGCTGACCCTCTAACCACTGAGAAAACTGGCCAGGGATAATTCTTATTCTTTTTAAAAAAATATATTTTATTGATGTGACGAGCCAGCACAGCCATGGCATACTCAGCCCCACATTGGGTGCCTTATGTGCCGCACCAGCTCAGCCAGGTTCGGTGAGCCTGAGAGGGGGCGGTGAAGGATGGAGAAAAGCCAGACAAGAGAAGAAAGCTGGGTCTCAGGGGGACTCTGTTCTCTCTGATGGAGAGCTAGCGACAGTGCCACGGACTACAAGCTGTGTCTTTATTTTATAGCCAGATTCCACGAGGCAAAGGAAGGGTGTGGTCAAGATGTTTACACTGTTGTACTCTACTCAATTACATGCACCTGAACTCTATCAAGCTCACATCACTCAGGCACATGGAGCCACGTGTTCCGAACATCGGTTCAATCTTACAACTATAGCTGTTGGTTATAATTGTGCTGGGAGGGCTCTGCCCTCCAAGCTGGGACTTGCACGTGGCAATGAGAGGACTGTGCCCTCTCATTAGTCTGAGGCTTGAACCTGTCCAAACACTAGCCGCTCTCCACATATTGATTTCAGAGAGGAAGGGAGAAGGAGAGAGAGAGAGAAACATCAATGTTGAGAATCATTGGTTGGCTGCCTACTGGGGATTGGGCCCACAACCTGGGCATGTGCCCTGACCAGGAATGGAAAGGTGACCTCTTGGTTCCTGGGTAGATGCTCAACTGCTGAGCCACACCCAGCTGGGCCAAGGCTAATTCTTATATTTATTTCCTTTATGTCTAAATTCTCTGGCTGCTTTCAAAAATTTGTTTATCTTTGGTTTTTAGTACTTTGAATATGACACATTTTAAGTTTTGTTGTTATTAATCCAGCTTGTTCTCTGAGAGAGTCTAGAAAATGGTTAGCTACAATTTTTCTAAGTATTTCTCTTTATTTTCTTCTCTTGGAATTCCAATTATACACGTATTTGGTATTGCCCCTCAGCACTAGATACTGTATTCTATTTCCCCCCATACTCTGTTTTCGCTTTCTTTTTCTATTTATAATTTATTCTCTTATATTTAAGTTCACTGATTCTTTCCTTAGTTGTGTTGTGTCTGCTGATGACAAACATTCTTAATACTTCTCACCATGTTTTTTATCCAATTATTTCCATTTTACTCTTTATTATAGTTTTCATGTCTGTTAAAGTTTTTCACTTATTTGTGCATGTCATCCATCTCTTCCACAAACATATTAATAATAGTTGATCATAGTTAATTATATTAGAAATTCTTCTAAATTCAATCTCTGCTCGTTCTAACCTCTGTGAATGACTCAATTTTATTTTCTCTTGAGAGTGGGCTGGCTGCACTTTGTGTATGTGTGTCGTGTGTGTGTGTGTGTGTGTGTGTGTGTGTGTGTGTGTGTGTGTGTTACATGTCTTGTTTTGTTATTTTTGAGTAAATGCTAGATACTTTGTGTATAACAATAGAGACAGGAGTAAGACTATGTGTGCCTTCTGGCAAGTCTCTTCTTTCTGCTAGGCTGCTATGGTGGGATATCATCTAAACTTAGCAGTTGAGCTGGATTTAGACTCTGTTGTTGTTATGTTTACCCTCAGTGAACCAATCCTTACTTTGGACTTCGGGTGGAATATTTCTTGCTAAAAGTTATTTCTCAGTGCTCCCTAGTAACCCTCAACATCAGGCCTCCCAGGCACATTTTCCCTCATGGGAGACCTCTCTATTTGCTCCCGACAGGAGACTGCTGTTGGTTGTTACTCTATACTAGCCTGGCAGTCTGGGCCTTCTTGGCTACACTAATCCACCCTCTGCCTCATTTGGGCCCTGTGTCCAGATCCCAGGAGCAGCCCTCTCTCAGTGAACTGCCTCTCCCCAAGACATAGGAGACTAATGGTCTGAACCCAGGAAGCTTTCTTACCTGTCTCCTATTTTTCCTCCTATTCTCTACCTGCAGCTGAAAGGGGTCTCCAGCTCTGTGCTGGGGCCAGTGTGTTTGCTGCTCTTCCCCCAACAGCTTTTGTTTCTGAGGGGAAAGGGCTGAAAGGAGGACTTTTCTGCCCTTTCTATGGCAATGGTTGCTCCCTTCCCTGAGGTTCACACAGCTGAGATTTCCTCTGGTTATTAACCTTGACTACAATTGTTTCCATGACCCCCCAATGGAGGTCTGTGAAGAAAAGCTCAAGAGTCAGTGACAATTGACTCTGTATTTGCAGCTCTCCCAAATCAGTGTGTCTGTACCTTCACACTATTCCATATTCAGCATCTAGCAATTCATCAAAAAATTGAGCCAAATTCTTTGTATCTACTTGTATGGTGACCCCCTCTTCCTCTCATGCTGTGCCACAGATCAACTAGTACGTGACTCTCTTAGTATTTAGGCTAATTGGTTGCCCTGACACTCAAGCTCTCTGATGGGCTCATGAAAATGTATGATGGTATCAAGTAAATGGCTCTTTCTGTTAGTTATTGTGGGAATGATGTTCTTGCTAACTTTCTATATCCTAGTCTGAAGTCTCTGTTGTTGTTTTTGAGTGACATCTGCTCTCCGTGAAGATTGTTGGGATTGAGATCATTTTCTGTGGCTTTACTACAATATCGAGTTCATAACAAGACACTGAGCTATAATTACGCTGTGAATTCATGTGAAATTACTCGGTCAAATTATTCCTAAGCACATTTGATTGAGTAGAGTACTTTTATGTGGTGAAATAAACCTCTTTCTTAGACGTCTAAAGAATTAGGTCATGATCCTATCTCTGCCACTTTCTAGCTCAGTGATCTTTAAGTAAATACTGGACCTCTTTGGTTTTCAACTTCCTCTCTACAACATGTGGATGCTGATTCTAGTAATTTCTGTGGTCCATTATCTGCTGTAAGGTCAATGATGCTGCATTAATCTCCTTTTATCCACACAATTGTAGTACAGATATTATTATTCTCATTTAACAAAGAAGTGATTCTAGAAGAAGCCAATATTATAGAGTATTTTGGTATTGAATCCTAAGTATAGCAGAGTGCTGGATTGTGGAGCTTGAGATTGCTCTTGAAAGGGTGGGGTTAGATCAAAACAGGAAGTATGTGGTATATTTTCAGCATATAGAATTCGAATTCAAAGTTACATTCTTTCTGTCTCTTGCAGAAGGCCCAATTTGCTCACTCAAATATGCTGAATAAGTCATATGCTATTGAGTGTGTAACTCAAATTATTTTTATAATCACGGTATGTGTATGTGACAAGGAGAGGGAAAGGGAAGGAGGAGGAGGGGGAGGTGGAGGAGAGAGAGAGAAAAGAGATGTGGTGGATTGGAGATATCTGAGGAGCTGAAGAGTTGGAATAAGATCTGTTGTCTCTAAACTTGAACACCACTGTCCTTTTACTGGGTTATGATCCCTATGTGGGAGTTGGTATTCCCACCTCTGAGTTGTCTTAAAGAATTGGAGCCTGTTGGTTCAAGAACTTTTTATAGGTTAAAGCACATGTTTTCTAAAGACATCTTTAGTGTAGGGCAGAAAATTCAGCATAAAACCCACCTCTCCTGGTTTGAATCACATTTCAAAGTACATAAACCTCAGAAATATAGTCCCCTCTTTTACCCAATGGTTCTGAATAAGACACGTCATATCATTAGCTACATAGAAAGTGTGTGGTTATGAATGTGTGTATGCACAAGCCATGATATTGGTTCTGACATAGAAATTCATTCCCACCCTCCTCTTATCCAAAATTTATCTCCCTTTTAAGATATAATTAAAATCCAATTTTAATTCCATTTCTGAAGTCCTCTGATACTTATATATTACTCAAGAGGTTTAAATGAATAAATTAGTAGAAATAAATTTAAGAAATTTTTATATTTCTACCTTTTACATCCTCAGCCAATGAATGTTAGGACATCAGAAGCACTCAGTAGACACATTTTTAGTGCTTCCTTTGTTGAGACTTTTAACTTCTTGAAGATAAAAACTATATTTCATTTAAAAATATATATTGACTAGTGACTATGTTCCAAGCACTTTTTTAGGCACTGGGAACTAAATGAAATAGGCAGATGCCCTGTCATCAAGGAGCTGATGACACATGATAAACAAAAACACTCAAATGGTGATATATTCTAAGAAGAAAATGTAAACAGGGTGAGGAGTATAGACAGTGACTAGAGAGGGGTGGGTCTTATTTTATACAAGGAAGTCTTCTCTGAATAAATGACATTTGAACAGAGAGCTGATGAAAATGAGGTAGCAAGCCAAGAATATCTCTGCAAGATAGTTCCCATGGTAATATTGCACAACTACACATATAATATATGATAAAATACCGCATTATATTGAATTCATGAATATCCATGGCTAGAAAGTTTGAGGTTATTGTGCTATCTCTCTTCACTCTTGATGAGGGATTTGAGATAATTTATAGCGAAGAAACCCACTTTTCCTGTTTCTAGAACCAGAGACAATAGACATGGAGAAGTTGTTATTAATACAACTCCCAGTGAGCAAGCCTTCTCTTTAGAAGGATAAGGTTCCTAGAGGTAAAAAGATAGCTCCTGCTACACTGAATTCAAATGGAAAGTAGTAGAATGAAAGAAAAGGGCACAGGTCTGGAGAGGGTATGTGTTATATTGGGAGATGAAGTAAGCAGAC
Source organism: Myotis myotis (assembly GCF_014108235.1). Classification (NCBI taxonomy): domain Eukaryota; kingdom Metazoa; phylum Chordata; class Mammalia; order Chiroptera; family Vespertilionidae; genus Myotis; species Myotis myotis. The sequence continues at coordinate 8,965,592 of NW_023416401.1, read as the reverse complement.
TTGCTTTGAATCCCCCAAACCAAGAAAACAGAAAGATACAGAGACAGTGGGCTCTCAGGTGAGGTAGCTAATTGATCAGGGAAATAAGGATTCAAATTTATGGGAGTTATTATAGGCTAAAGCATTTGAAGCAAACAGGTCATAAAAGATCAAAGGCATAGCCCGACCTAGCTCTCCTTGACCCGTGGATTGTCAATGGCTGTGTCAATTCCCTAGTTTAATTGCCAATACAGTAATGCAAGCTCTTCTAGTTATGAATGCCATGTGTTAACTGTCATTTCATTATGGAAATAGAAAGCGACTTGTTTAATAGTTAAGAGCATTGACTCTGGAGTCAGACAACCTGGGTGAGAAGCTGGGCTTTGCCCTAACTGGTTATGTGACTTTGACAAGTTACTCCATCTCTCTGTGCCTCAGTTTCCCCATCTGAAATAGGATTAGAATAGCCACATCTCCTAGAGTTGTGATGAAGATTAATTAAAATAGCTAAAGCACATAGATAATAATTGTATTATTTGTATTATCCCTTTTGGTTATGTTCCAGTTTAGAAGGCATAATATCGGTTAGCATGGTACCTGAGTATGTATGGACCTTGCTATCCTTGTTCACTGTCTTTTTAAAAATATGTTTTTATGGTTTTTTAGAGAGAGAGGAAGGGGAGGGATAGAGAAATAGAAACATCGATAACAGATAAACATCATCTATCGGCTGCCTCCTGCATGCTCCCAACTGGGGATCGAGTCCGAAACTAATCAAACCAGTGAGTGCCCTCTTGGTTCATGGGGTCAATGCTCAACCACTGAGGGACACCCGCCGGGCATATCTTGATGTCCAGACTGACAACTTGATTGTATTTACCTGTATGCAATGACTGGATACAAAAAGGACTGAGGTATAATCATTTTGTTAAAAGTTAAAGGGAATTGACTACAATTGGACAATTACAATATCACCATTAATCACTAAATATGTCAGCAGTCTCAAGATGTCTAAAACTTGGGACAATAAAAGTGTCCCTAAAAATAATAAGCTCTATCAGAAGGGGCTTGATGGCTGTTGTAGCTTAGCACCAAGCTCAGTGTCATTACAGTGTAGAAGCTCAATAAAGATTTGTGCGAAGAATGAATACCTGTGTATTTTAACCAGTGTACTGAAATTTAACAGAAGCTATTCCTGGCCCCACTGGTGGCTGAGTGACCTTCAGCTCCAGATTTCAAAACAAGAGACAAAACCAGTCACTTTTACATCAGAAAACCGGTGATGCCCAAGTGCTGTCATTAATCTTATCCACCACACTTGAATTGTTACATTTAAATGAATTTAAAAAAATATTTGTCCTGAAATATAAGAGATTCATTGATGGGTATTTAAACCCATGTATTTTGGCCAGTGACAGGCTTCTTCTAAACTAGATCTCAGACAGCTGGAACTTAAACACGGTGGGAAGGCCGGTTCAGGCTTCCAAAGGAGCTCTTCGAAAGGGTGAAGGCAAGAACACTCCTTTGGATGTGCAGTTTCTGGAATGTTTGTTACGAGGTCAGTCATGTTATTACACCTTACATTGTATCTCTAAGGAGAACAAATGAAAAAAGGATGAATGAGTGAATCACTGCAAAGCTCTGAAAAACTCAGGGGCTCTTCAGGGAGTATTTGTGAACATGGTTGAGTGGATCTCTTTTTCCGGGCATACATTATCCAGCTGGAATTATCTATACTAATAAAAGGGCAATATGCTAATTAGACCAGACATTTTCTGGACATCCTTCTGGACGTCCTTCCAGACAAAGCTACGGTGGCAGGAGCCAAGACAGAGGCGGTTAGGGGCGATCAGGCTGGCAGGCGGGTGAGTGGTTAGGAGCCAGTGTTGCCAAATTGCAAGAGGGATGTCTGACTGCCAGTAGTCTGACATCCCCCGAGGGGTCCTGGATTGGAGAGGATGCAGGCCAGAATGAATGATCCCCTGCCCCCACGTGCACGTATTTCATGCACTGGGCCTCTAGTCTTTTATAACTCACCCTATACATTATTAGAGAATGAAGAATTTCACTTCCAGTTCTGTTTTATGACATAAATGTCTTATGAATGAAACCTCTATGTTGAGTTATGTTGGCCCTTGGCCAGTTGGTGGTCTGGTCCATTCTCAGGAATTAGATGATCAATTCAATTTTGTAGATCTCATGACCACACTGATTAGACCAGTGGTCGGCAAACTCACTAGTTAACAGAGCCAAATATCAACAGTACTTTTTCAAAATAGACTCGCCCAGGCCGAAAACCGACTTCTACGCATGGGCCATGAAGTTTCAATCGCACTGTATGTGCGTCCGCATGTGGTATTTTGTGGAAGAGCCACACTCAAGGGGTCAAAGAGCCGCATGTGGCTTGCGAGCCGAAGTTTGCCGACCACGGGATTAGACAATAACATGTCAGGCCAAGCCAAATAGAAGTACCACTTGGTACTAACCAATGTGAAAAATTTTAAATGGGATTGACTTAAAATGGTTAATATAATGCCCAGTACAGAAAAGGATGTCGTAGTTATTTTCTAGGGCAGTGGTCCTCACACTCTGGGTGCATCAGACTTACCTAGAAGCCTTATCAAAGCACACTGCTGGGTGGAACTGGGGAATTTGCATTTCTAACAAGTTCCCAGATGCTGCTGATATTGCTGGTTCAGAGGTCACACTTTGAATAATAGCACTGCTCTAAAAAATAAAATTAAGCTATGTTAGTTGAGTTTAACATATCATACAGATAAAGGTTGTAACAACTATTTCTAGGTAAGAGAGATTAGAGCTAGGTTTATATTTAGATATATAGACTGAGGGGTAATATTTGTACCCCAGTATCTTGAATATCAGGTGGCAAAATCTTATAGTAATTATAACCTCAAACTCTTGTTTCATAACTAGAAACTCCTGTTGACTGAACACATAGTACATTTCAAGTGAGGTCTCCTGGACAATACAAGTTATTGTTAAAGAAGAGTTTAATGAACTCAATGAGCAATAGTAAGTATGAGCAATGAAATCAAACTTAAACCATGGTAAAGTGTTTGTGCACACAAAGCTATGCTGTGCACGGAGGGGACTTTAAAAGACTTGTAGGCTGGTCATTATTTTTATCTAGAAACCCACAATCTGGTGAAAGAAACAGGTTCCAAACATATGGAGCAACAGCATCACCAAGAAGCAAAGCATCACGGGGACCCTATTGGGTGGTACGGAGAATCCGTTTTACAGAATACAGATATTAGGGATTCCAGTGGCCAGACCTCATGGAGAAACTGATGTTAGCTTTCACTCAGGACTATTCACCAGTAATGCCAAATAAAACCAAGAATTGAGGTGACTCTGCCTGCACAATTCTTGCAGCTTCACATTCCCAGAGACCTGAAGCCGGCTAATTATGATGCTAATTGCTGCCACAATTTCTGAGCAGATTAACACCACACAAGGTTCTGGCATAACCAACTGGTGTTTGCTCCTGCTTGCAAAAGCTGTGTTTATACAACCGGGGCAGAGTCCAAATGGACTAAAAGAAGTTAATTAGTCCAATTTGCCAGGGCCTTGTCATCTGGGCTCAGGACTAGGGAATAGATTAACCCAATGAATATGCATCTGTACATATATATTTAAAAGATTGTGGTTATGATTACAATTAATATAATTTTACATTTTCACATGATCAAAGCTTTGATTAAATAAATTGATAGCAGCAAATGGAATACTTGTCAGGAGTCTTTTTTAAAAAAAATATATATTTTATTGATATTTTTATGGAGAGGAAGGGAGAGGAATAGAGAGTTAGGAACATCAATGAGAGAGTAACATCAATCAGCTGCCTCCTGCACACCTCCTACTGGGGATGTGCCCACAACCAAGGTACATGCCCTTGACCAGAATCAAACCTGGGACCTTTCAGTCCATAGGCCAACGCTCTATCCACTGAGCCAAACTGGTTAGGGCACTTGTCAGGAGTCTTACATTGGAAAGTGAGAGATAAAAATGTCTATCCAGATATTAGTGGTTCTCCAGCCATTGCCCGGAGCCTCAACAATCACCGGGGATATTTAAAACCATACACATTCCAGGCTCTCTTCCCCAGAGCTGTATTCTGAGTATATAAAATGTGTCTCGGCAATTTCTATCTTTTAACCAGTTCACCTAGTGATTTGGCTTCATAGCTGTGTTGGGAAAATATTGGTCAAAATATGCACAGAAGATGTGCACACAATATATGCTATGCTCTGAAAGGATTGGAATGACTCGTAGCTTAGTCTTTGTGTTCTAGAAACCCACAATCGGGTAAGAATGACATTTCCTTGAAGCCATGCATCACTGGGGCCCTATTGGTTGCTACTGAGAGTCTGTATGGGGGTGGGGGAGAGAAAGGGACAATATCCTAGGAGCAGATCCTTGAGCAGTGGTTGACTAATTCATTTCTTAGGTATCACAAACAAAGGAGGGTTGATTAGGGATTTTTAACATTTTCCTAAATTTGGCATAGTGGAAGAGCTACTAGGCTTAGAATCTTTGGATTGATTTTTTTTTTTATACTCAGAGTGCCTGGGAGAGTATCTGACACAGATGTATGCCCTGTCCTCTCTGGCCACACCTCTCCATTGCCCCAACCCCACCAGGTATTTTAAATGAAGTGACAGCTGCCATCTGTACTTTCATTCATGTAATCTGAGACATGCTCTGAAATCTGTGGGTGGGGAAGCACCCTGAGGGTCCAGTGCCTCCATTACCCAGGAGAAGGTGGTAACAGGAAACAAGTGATAATGGCAAAATGCTAATGTATCCAATGGGCTGGAAATGACAGTGCAGCATTGGATCCAGTTCTTCTTATGGGGGAGGGAGCTACCATTAATTTGATAGATTGATGTGGCTCCGAGAAGTCTTGCAGGGATATTTGCTTCTCAGTGATAGACAATTAATTAGCATATGGAGCCTTCTCCGGTGACAGTTACCTGAGGATGCATGTGGACTGCCTTTGCACAGATATTTCCATTTTGATAAATAAGGCAAACCCATACTTTTTATTCTCTTACAACAGAAAATTAATTGAACAATTAGTAATGGTTTCAATGTATGTAACAAGGCACCTTGCATCCCAAAGTGCTATACTGACAGAATATGAGCACTAATGCTCCTCATCACAATTTCCAGTCAGTAGACAGAGAGTGGCCTCACCTGCAGAAAGGGAAGAATTCACCAAAGAGGACAGAGCTGGATGACATAAGTGGCCCTATATGTGGCCAAAGGGCCGCAACAAAGAGAGTCAACTGCACGTTTCATTTGTTAATTGTAGAAAGAGTTTGACATCACCAGGTAGATTAGGTATAATTTAAACATAGAGTTGAAACTAATACTAGAGCCCTTTCTTTCTTTCTAAATTTTAAAATGGGATATTTATGGATTTGGGGGTGCTAGATAGGAAGGAGCAAAGTGAACGTTGGGGAGACGGCGGGCTTGCATTTTCATTTTGCTTCTCTATTCTCACAAGTATTTCTAATAAGAGATTTTGACTGCAAGTCACCATGTGGTTGTCAGCAGTACGGCGCTGTGATTGCAATAGCTCTTTAGCCCCTCCCCCTTCTGAGGCAGGCCCTGTGTCCTGCCTGCTTCCATCCTGCTCATAGCACACAAACACAGAACTGTTAACACATGCAGTTAGCATATGTCCCCAACCTGGAGAGACATCCCTAATGTGACGGAATATATAACTCATTGCACTCTGGACTTTAGTAGGTATAGAAACGATGATTGTCATTTGATAAAATAACAGTATAATGTCTTCCTTTACTATAGATTGATTTGTATGAAATACCTGGGTATTATAAAAGTTGACTATTTTTCCCCAAAAAGGTAGGAATAAATAAATAAATGTCATTATTAGTACCCTCTTCATAGCACATGAATACATTCCTATATACTTACACAGTGCCAGAGAGCATGAGGGAGACAGAGCTAGACTTCTGAAGAACCTTACCTTAGGCTAGGATTCTCTTCTAGGGGAGCCCTAGAACACAGTTGCTATCCTCAACTTCAGGCATGAATTATTTCTTTGTTTGTGTTCTATGATTTCCTTATTCTATCTGAATGTTATCTAACTCTGTTTGATGTAACATTTTGGCAGACTGTTCATTTGGCTTTTATGTGCCTATCAAAAATATTATAATTTTTCTTCCTGCTTAAAAACATCATTAGCTCAATGTACACATTCTTTTTCAGATTTATTGAAATAATCTTTCTAAAATATTGCTTCCAGAATCTCATTTACCTATTATAAAGTTCTCATGGTTTTCCATTCCTCCCAAATAGGACCCAAATATGCCACTCTGAATTTTAAAACCTTACATTGGCTGAAGCCAATTCATCTTCCTAGAATTTTGTTGCCAGTTTTCCTCGGGACATACACTTCTTTCTAATTAGAGGCTTAATTACCATCCTTAGAAACCTCCACTTGCATTCTGGTCTCTGTATCTTTAGCTTTTATTGGTCTCCACCATTTAGGATATCCACCTTCTTCTAACCCAATTATCTAATATAATTATAACTTTACATATTCTGCTTAGGTACATAATCAGTGCTTTGTGGGAGATAGAACACACTTGTTCTAACAGGGCGTGAGGCTCAGTAGAGATGGAGCAAAAGGTCCAAAACTGTGCGGAGGTTTTAGCATTCTCATGGTGCCTGGGGGCTAAAATTGGAGTTCAGAACCCATCACAAATGAGGTGGTGGAGGAAACTATCCAGCCTCTTATATGGATACTAGGAGGCCCGGTGCACAAAAATAGTGCACTCGGGGGGATCCTTCAGCTTGGCCTGCACCCCGTCGCAGTCGGGGAGCCCTTGGGGGATGTCCGACTGATGGCTTAGGCCAACTCCCCATCAGTCACACATCCTTAGTGCTGCCCAGGAGGCAGGAGAGGCTCCCTCCACCACCGCTGCACTCGCCAGCTGAGCCTGACTTCTGGTTGAATGGCACTCTCCCTGTGGGAGGCGCACTGACCACCAGGGGGCAGCTCCTGCATTGAGCATCTGCCCCCTGGTGGTAAGTGCATGTCATAGCGACCAGTCATTCCACTGTTCAGTTGATTTGCATGTTACCCTTTTATTATATAGGACTAGAGGCCCGGTGCACGAAATTCGTGCACTGGGGAGTGGAGTTCCCTCAGCCCAGCCTGCCCTTCTCACAGTCCGGGAGCCCTCAGTGGATGTCCTACTGATGGCCACAGTCTGGCAGCAGAGGCTCAGAGCAGGTGTCCTGTGTGTGTGTGTGTGTGTGTGTGTGTCTGTGTCTGTGTCTGTCTCTGTCTGCTAGGGCCTGCCCCCAGCCGCGCCACGTAGGCTTGGAGCAGGCGTTCGTGTGTGTGTGTGTGTGTGTGTGTGTGTGTGTGTGTGTGTGTGTCCGTCCCCGTCCCCACTGGGAATCTGCCCCCAGCCACATTGGAGGCTCAGAGCAGGCACTGTGTGTGTGTGTGTGTGTGTGTGTATGTATCTGCTGGGGACCTGCCCCCAGCCACACCATGGAGGCTTGGAGCAGGAGCCCCTCTATGTTGATCTCTCAGGTTCCTGGACTCCACTGCATATTGTACTCTCCCTTGAGCTATGGCCAGGATGGAGGTGCTGCCCGCAGGCCAGGCTTGCTCTCCTGCTCCCAGATCCCCATGGTGACCAGGTAGCAGGCCCAGCTGGGGGCTTCCCGCAGGCCAGGCTTTCCTGCTCCCGTTTCAGGCCCAGCTTGGGGCTGCCCGCAGGCCAGGCTTGCTTTCCTGCTCCCGGATCACCATGGTGACCGGGGAGAAGGCGCAGCTGGGAGCTGCCTACAGGCCGCACTTTTCTACTTACCGATGGCCAGATCACCACAGCGACCCAGGGCCCAGCGGCACTTTCCTGCTCTCCAATAGTCATAGGGTCCTGGCTGGGGGCAGGGCTTAGCAGTGCGGGGCTTAGGCGGCATGGGGGTCCCAACTGGGGGCTCAGGTGGCACACAGGGGTCCCAGCTGGGGGCGGGGCTTATGCCCCGCTGCCCAGGGCTGCACATGGGGCCTGGATGGCAGCTCACGCTGTCCCGCCCTGCCTGTAGTATAGGATAGAGGCCTGGTGCATGGATGGGGGCCGGTTGGTTTGCCCTGAAGGGTGTCCCAGATCAGGGTGGGGGTCCCGCTTGGGTGCCTGGCCAGCCTGGATCATGGGCTGATGGCTGTTTGCAGCTGGTCACACACCCTTCAGGGTGGGGGTCCCCACTGGGGTGCCTGGCCAGTCTGGGTAAGGGCCTGAGAGCCATTTTCAGGCTGGAGGGCAACTTAAGCTCCCAGCCTCTTTTTTTTTTAATTCTGGGATTTATTTACCTTCTATAGCTGTCACTGGAGCTGAGAGCCGGCTCCAGCTCTGAGGGCTGAAAGCAGGTTCTGGGTCTGTTTGGCTTCTATAATTGAAACTCTGTTGCCATCACAGCAGCTCTAAGTTCTGAGGCTGAAGCTGGCTGAAAGCAGGTCTCTGGAGCTTGTTTAGCTTCTATAATTGCAACATAGTTGCTTAGAGTGCAGCTCAGAGGCTGGGCTGGCAGCAGCAGGCCAGGAACGTTGGCTTCCTCCGTCACTGGAGCAAGCAAGCCTCCCGTTCACTTCAGCTGCGTGGCTGCCGGCCGCCATCTTGGTTGGCAGTTAATTTGCATACCCTGTTGATTAGCCAATGGGAAGGGTGTCGGGGTTATGGTCAATTTGCATGTTTCTCTTTTATTAGGATGTGCTGGAGTGGGAGCATTCGAGAAGTAGACAGAACCTTACAAGGTGCAGATCTGCTTCAGTTTGGCTTCATGCCAGATTAGACTGAGATGATCTGCACTCCAACTGCTGTCAGAAGATAAAATGAGTCCTATTTGGAAGAAGACAGACTTACCCACAGCTTTTATACATTTTCATATACAAACAGGATTCCATCAATAATTACCAGGCACATCAAAACAACTACAAGAGCAGTCACAGACAATAGAAACAGACCCACAATAGAAACCTAGCTATTGGAGTTATCAGATACAATCTGTAAAATAGCTGAAGTAACATATTCAATTAAAAAGATGAAAAAAGCTAGACTTCACTCAACTTCATTTATTAAAAAAGAGTCAAAATTAAAATGCTAGAAGAGAAAATTTTAGTAACTGGTATCAGGATTCCAACAGATTGGTTTAACAGAAGATGAGGAATAATTAAGAGGTTAGTAAATTGGAAAATAGGTCAGTAAAATATGCCCAGAGAGAGAAAAAAGGCATGGAAATGGTAAACAAAAAAAGTAAAAGAGACATATGGACCTGGTGAAATATACATAAAATGAAATTTCAAAAAGAGAAGGAGAAATAGAATAGAAAATAGCAACATTTGAAGAAATACAATTTGAGAAAATCCACACCTAAATAAAAACATGAAGCCAGATACTTCAGAATCTTCATGAACCCTAAACAGGATAAATTTTAAAAGTACCATTAGGCATACTGTTTTTTAATTTCTAGTTACCAAAATGAAATATAAAATCCTAAAATATCAAGAGAGAAAAAAGTCACCTTAATTTTAAGTGAACAATAACAAGATTGTCAGCTAAGTTTTCAATATAAATGGAGACAGCATAATTACACATTTAACGTAATTTTTAAAGTGCTGAAGAAAAATGACCAATAACGCAGAATTCTATATCCATTTAAAATGTCATCTAAAAATTTAAAGTAACAAAGACAACATTTTAGGCAATCAAAATAAATTTGTGGCCAATAGCCTCATAATAAAAAAGAATAGTAAAAGTTGTTCTCCAGTTAAAAAGGAAATGATGCCATATGGAAGCTTTGTATCATAAAATAGAATGAACAGTACTGGTAAGGGTAATTATATATGTAAAACTCCAATAAAAATTCTTATGGGATGCAGTGTATATAGAATCTACACTAATAAAAGAGAAACATGGTAATTGGCGTACGACTGCTACCCTTCCCATTGGCTAATCAGCGAGATATGCAAATTAACTGACAGCCAAGATGGTGGCCAGTAGCCAGGCAGCTTGAAACTAACATGAGGCTTGCTTGCCTCAGTGACGGAGGAAACCAATGTTCCCTGACTGCGGCTGCAGGCCTCTGAGCCTGCAGTTTAAGAAACTATGTAACAAATACTTCAGCCAGCAGGATTGCAACATTGTAAGCAAAGGCCAGAAACCTACTTTCAGCAGCGGAGGCCTAAGAGCTGGAGCCTCAAGCTAAAGCTGGCCCAGAATAAAAAAAAAAAAAAAAGGAATAAAGGAGCAGTTGGGAGCTTCAGTCACTCCCAGCCTGAAAACAGCCCTCAGCCCCTCACCCAGGCTGGCCAGGCACCCCAGTGGGGACCCCCACCCTGATCCAGGACACCCTTCAGGGCAAAGCAGTTGGCCCCCACCCGTGCACCAGGCCTCTATGCTCTATAGTAAAAGGGTAATATGCCTCCCAGCACCGGGATCAGCGGAGCCGCGAGGCCTTCCGGCAGTGGGATCAGCATGACAGGGGGCAGCACCCAAACCCCCTGATTGGCCCTGCTCTGTGGGTGATAGAGGGCGGTACCCCAACCCCCCTCCTCCCCTCCCCCCCACGGGCCCTGCTCTGTGTGTGACGGGGTAGAGCCATAACCTCCCCATCGGCCCTGCCCAGAGTGTGAGAGTGGCGGCACCCCAACCCCCTGATCGGCCCTGCTCTGTGGGTGATAGAGGGCGGTGCCCCAAACCCCCCCCCCCATGGGCCCTGCTCTGTGTGTGATGGGTTAGAGCCATAACCTCCCCATCAGCCCTGCCCTGAGTGTGACAGTGGTGGCGCCCCAACTCCATGATTGGCCCTGCTCTGTGGGTGATAGAGGGCGGCGCCCCAACCCGCTGATCCGCCCTGCTCTGTGTGTGACAGGGGGGAGCTCCCCAACCCCCTGATGGGCCCTGCTCTGTGCGTGATGGGGGGAGCTCCCCAACCCCCTGATGGGCCCTGCTCTGTGTGTGACAGGGGGGAGCTCCCCAACCCCCTGATGGGCCCTGCTCTGTGTGTGACAGGGGGGAGCTCCCCAACCCCCCTGATGGGCCTTGCTGTGTGCGTGACAGGGGGCAGCGCCCCAACCCCTTGATTGGCCCTGCTCTGTGCGTGACAGGGGGTGGCGCTGCAACCTCCCCATCGACCCTGCCTTGAGTGTGACAGGGGGCGGTGCCCCAACCCCCCAATCATCCCTACCCTGAGCATGACTGAGGGTGGCATCGCAACCTCCCAATCCGCCCTGCTCTGTGCATGACAGGGTGCGGCGCCCCAACTCCCCAATCGACCCTGCTCTGAGCCCGACCAGGGGCTGCACCTAGGGATTGGGCCTGCCCTCTGCCACCGGGAGCAGGCCTAAGCCAGCAGGTCATTATCTCCCAAGGGGTCCCAGACTGCAAGAGGGCACAGGCCGGGCTGAGGGACCCCCCCCTCCCCCCCGAGTGCACAAATTTTTGTGCACCGGGCCTCTAGTTAAAATATAATACAAAACAAAACCCACAAGCTTGGAATATGGTAAATGGAGTTAGTGTTTTAAGGATCTTGCAGTGTCTATTTAGGATTCTTACGTTTTTTATTAATAATTTTATTATGAAAAGCCACTCATAACCCAGGCAATGTGGCCTTTGTATCATTATTATTAAATAACTTATTAAAAGTTGCTCTAAGTTAGAGTCTAATAAGTCAAAGAGGTATGTTTTAATTTTTAGTGTAACCACTGAAAAAATAATTACGAGTGTTTAAGTAGAAATAGAGGAAAAATTATGATAAAGAACAGATGAAATAATTTTTAAAAAATAGATGTATAATAGATTTGAACTTGCATATACCAATAATTTCATTAAATGTAAATAAATTACTCTATTTAAAAGAAAAATATCAAGCTGGATTTAATAAGCAACATAAACTACTTACAAAAGGTACACATTACATAAAAGAAACCCCCAAAAATCCATAGTTAAAGGATAATAAAATAAAGGTATATTATGCAAATACCAACTAAATGAAAACTGATTATAGCTATATTTGTACTGGGGAAAGTAAATTTTAAGCATTATGATCAAGAGTGGCTTTTCATAATAAAATTATTAATAAAAAACATGAGAATTCTAAATTTGTACACACCTAATAACTCAAAATCTAAAGCAAAAAATGAAACTCAAACTGTCACTGGTGAAGGCATGATAAAGACATTTTAAACTATACGGACTCAGAACATTTATTTGTTATAAGCCCTTGTTTTGGAAGATAGTATGTAGGGAACAAAACAAGGAAGTTATCTAAGCAAGAGGCTGGCCTGGGATTAGGAAGAATTGTCTAATGATGAGAGCAGTGAGCAGGCCTGGTGATCAGCCACGCAGATTAGAGCAGAAGGACAACAGCTCTATGAGAGGCATCTCTCCAACAACGTGGGAACTGATCTGATGTGTTGGTGAAATATCTGTCTTGCCCGGCTGGCGTGGCTCAGTGGCTCAGAGCACCAACCTATGAACCAGGAGGTCACGATTTGATTCCCAGGCAGGGCATATGCCCAGGTTGCGGGCTCGATCCCCAGTGTGGGGTGTGCAGGAGGCAGCAGATCAGTGATTCTCTCTCACCAATGATGTTTCTATCTCTCTCTCCCTCTCTCTTCTTGTCTGAAATCAATAAAAATATATATTTTAAAAATATGTCTTATATGAATGATATTGTAAGAAGAGGATAAAAAAGGTAACAGAACTTGCAGTTACAAAAGAAAACATCAAGAATGGGAATGTAATATATTAATGTCTTATTTGACTCTGCAGTGAGTAAAAATTACTTATAATAATAGAAACATTTTTATAATATTAGCTGAAAATGATATTTTCATTATCAGGATAGAGCAAGAAGAGGTATATTGCATAAGAGATCTAAACTGACATCTGTCTTAGTAAGGAAAATAAAATATTAAAAATTTGTAAACAATGAATACTATGACATGAGTATTATTTAGCAATGTTGAAGTACGATGAGAAAGAAAAAGCCTAAGGACTGCATAGAGATTGCTGCCTCTGAGGAACAGGATTAGGGAAGGGTGGGTTAATTTAGGGGACAGTTATTTTTCATTTATGCTTCACTATTATTTAAGTTAAATATTAAATTAAAATATTTTTAAGTGGGAAAAGTAACATGCAAGTTATAGAAAATCTGAGAAAACAAAGGATAAAATAAAAATTACCCTAATTCTACCACCTAGCCTCTACAGTGCTTGGTATATTTCCTCAAGTAATTTATAAAACACAGCTTTTAAAAACAAAATTAAAATTATGTCACAGTGCGATTTCTGTTGTTAATCCTCACCCAAGGATATTTTTCCATTGATTTTTAGAGAGAGTAGAAGGAAGGGGGAGAGACAGAGAGAGAAACACCAATGTGAGAGAGACACATTGATTGGTTGCCTCTCACACGCACCCTGACCAAAGCCGGGGATCAAGCCTGCAACCCAGGTACATGCCTTGACCAAACTCAAACCCAGGACCCTTCAGTCTTTGGGGCTGTACGCACTGAGCCAAACTGGCTAGGGCCAAATTGTAATTTTTAATGTCTAAAATTTTATTGACATTTCACCTTTCTATCTTATACATCAAAAACTTACATCTTCTTTTCTGTATCTATTGAGATTTTAACCATTAACGGATGTTTGAATATTTAAAGTGTTTCTAAATTCAGGAGTATTATAAATGATGTTTCAATAAATATCCTCTTACATAAACATTGCATACCCTTTTACATAATCTGAGGTTATATAAATAATGTAACAATAATTGTCTATTCCTCATAAAGATACAGGCTATTTCCTTATGATGAATACTTAAAAATAGAACTACTTAAGTATATGAATCATTTTAAACTTCTTGATACATATCATTGCAAAAGTGCTTTCTGTGAAGGTTGAGTGAATAAGGGTACCAGCAGAGGATAAAGTTGAGTGGTACAGAGAATCTGAGATACACAGGAAAGGTGGGTTGTAGTGGGCAGGAAAGACCCTCTGCATAGCCTTGGTGCCCACATCTTCAGGACTGTGTGCGTGCCACTGACCAGTGATACAAAATAGAAAGGAGACACGAGGAAGGAGAAGACACGTCCTACAATTCCTGCTTTTTTCACATCTCTTGTGAAGAGTGGTCCCTAAGAACTAAAGCAGTTTCATTAAGATTCTAAGAAGGGTGGTGCAATCAGTATGCAGGTTAACATCACTCCAGACATCAGTGTAACAACTCGGGTTTATTCCTGCCTGCAAAGGGGGTGTGTATGCACCTGGCACAGAGACCAACAGGACTGGAGGGGAAAAATCAGGAATTGGTTCAATTCACTGTGGCCTTGTCACCTGGTGCAGCCCAAAGATTATGTGAGTGTGATGATTATTTTTTAAAATTTTTGTTTAAAATATATTTTATGCATTTTTTTACAGAGAGGAAGGGAGAGGGATAGAGAGTTAGAAACATCAATCAGCTGCCTCCTGCACACCCTCTACTGGGGATGTACCTGCAACCAAGATACCTGCCCTTGACCAGAATCAAACCTGGGACCCTTCAGTCCGCAGGCCGACGCTCTATTCACCGAGCCAAACTGGTCAGGGCGAGTGTGATTATTATTTTTTTTTTCATTTTTTTTTTATTATTATTAGTTAAGGTATTACAAATGTGTCCTCATCCCCCCCATTAACCCCCAACCTCCCCCCCCACACACACACTCATGCTACCATCCCCCTGTTGTCCATGTCCATTGGTATGGCTTATATACATGTATACAAGTCCTTCGGTTGATCTCTTCCCCTTACCCCCGCCCTCCCCTACTTTCCTTCTGGGGATTGATAGCCTGATTGCTGTTTCTCAGTCTTTGAGTCTGTCCCTTTTCATCAGTCTATGTTGTTCTCTATAATCCACAAATGAGTGAGATCATGTGGTATTTATCTTTCTCTGACTGGCTTATTTCACTTAGCATAATGCTCTCCAGTTCCATCCATGCTGTTGCAAAAGGCAAGAGTTCCTTCTTTTTTTAACCGCAGCATAGTATTCCATTGTGTATATGTACCACAGTTTTCTAATCCACTCATCTGCTGATGGGCACTTAGGCTGTTTCCAAATCTTAGCTATGGTGAATTGTGCTGCTATGAACATAGGGGTGCATATATCCTTTCTGATTGGCGTTTCTGGTTTCTTGGGATATATTCCTAGTAGTGGGATCACTGGGTCAAATGGGAGTTCCATTTTTAGTCTTCTGAGGTAGCTCCATACTGTTCTCCACAGTGGCTGCACCAGTCTGCATTCCCACCAGCAGTGCAGAAGGGTTCCTTTTTCTCCACATCCTCTCCAACACTTGTTGTTTGTTGATTTGTTGATGATAGCCATTCTGACAGGTGTGAGATGATAACGCATTGTCGTTTTGATTTGCATCTCTCGTATAATTAGTGACTTTGAGCAGGTTTTCATATGTCTTTCGGCCTTCTGTATGTCCTCTTTCGAAAAGTGTCTATCTAGGTCCGTTGCCCATTTTTTTATTGGATTGTTTATCTTCCTTTTGTTAAGTTTCATGAGATCCCTGTAAATGTTGGAAATTAAACCCTTATCAGTGGTATCATTGGCAAATATGTTCTCCCATGTAGTGGGTCTTCTTGTTGTTTTGTTGATGGTTTCCTTTGCTGGGCAAAAGCTTTTTATTTTGATGTAGTCCCATTTGTTTATTTTCTCTTTGGTTTCCATTGCCCTAGGAGCATTATCAGAGAAGAAATTTCTTCGGCATATGTTTGCGATTTCGCTGCCTGTGGATTCCTCTAGTATTTTTATGGTTTCCCGTCTTACGTTTAAGTCTTTTATCCATTTTGAGTTTATTTTTGTGTATGGTGTGAGTTGGTGATCTAGTTTCATCCTTTTGCATGTATCTGTCCAATTTTCCCAACACCATTTATTGAAAAGACTGTCTTGACTCCATTGTATGCTCTTGCCTCCTTTGTCGAATATTAATTGGGCATAGTGGTTTGGGTTGATTTCTGGGGTCTCTATTCTATTCCATTGATCTATATGTCTGTTCTTGTGCCAGTACCAAGCTGTTTTAAGAACAGTGGCTTTGTAATACAGTTTGATATCTGGTATTGAGATCCCACCTACTTTGTTCTTTCTCAGGATTGCTGCAGCTATTCGGGGTCTTTTTTTATTCCAGATGAATTTTTGGAACGTTCGTTCTAGATCTGTGAAATATGCTGTTGGTAATTTAATGGGGATTGCATTGAATCTATAAATTGCTTTGGGTAGTATGGACATTTTGATGATGTTGATTCTACCAATCCATGAACACGGTATATTCTTCCATCTGTTTATGTCTTCCTCTATCTCTTTTTTCAGTGTCCTGTAGTTTTCAGCATATAAGTCTTTTACCTCCTTAGTTAAGTTTATTCCTAGGTATTTTAATTTTTTTGGTGCAATGGTAAATGGGATTGCTTCTGTAGTTTCACTTTCTGTAAGTTCACTATTGGTGTAAAGAAATGCCATGGATTTCTTAGCATTAATTTTGTATCCTGCTACATTGCCGAATTCATTTATTAAGTCTAATAATTTTTTGATGGAGTCTTTAGGGTTCTGTATGTACAGTATCATGTCATCTGCAAATAAGGACAGTTTTACTTCTTCTTTTCCAATCTGGATGCCTTTTATTTCTTCTTCGTGTCTGATCGCAATGGCTAGTACTTCCAGTACTATGTTGAACAGGAGTGGTGAGAGGGGGCATCCCTGTCTTGTTCCTGTTTTTAGGGGGAATGGTTTTAGTTTTTGCCCATTGATTATGATGTTGGCTGTGGGTTTGTCATATATGGCTTTTATTATGTTGAGGTATGATCCCTCAATTCCTATCTTGCTGAGAGTTTTTATCAAGAAAGGGTGTTGGATTTTGTCAAATGCTTTTTCCGCATCAATTGATATGACTATGTGGTTTTTCTCTCTCAATTTGTTTATGTGATGTATCACATTTATTGATTTGCGGATATTGTACCATCCTTGCATCCCTGGGATAAATCCTACTTGGTCATGGTGTATGATCTTTTTGATGTACTGCTGGATCCGATTTGCTAGGATTTTGTTGAGGATTTTGGCATCTATGTTCATGAGGGATATTGGCCTGTAATTCTCTTTCATTGTATTGTCTTTATCTGGTTTTGGGATTAGGGTGATGTTGGCTTCATAGAATGAGCTGGGAAGTGCTCCTTCCTCTTGGATCTTTTGACATAGTCTGAGGAGGATAGGTTTTAGGTCTTCCTTGAATGTTTGGTAAAACTCCCCTGTGAAGCCATCTGGCCCCGGGCTTTTGTTTGCTGGAAGCTTTTTGATTACTGCTTCGATTTCCTCCATAGTTATTGGCCTATTGAGATTTTTAGATTCTTCCTGGTTAAGTTTTGGAAGGTTGTATTTATCTAGGAATATGTCCATTTCCTCCAGGTTGTCTAGTGTGTTGGAGTAGAGTTGTTCATAGTATTTTCTAACAATCCTTTGTATTTCTATGGGGTCTGTTGTTATTTCTCCTCTTTCATTTCTGATTTTGTTTATTTGGGTCCTCTCTCTTTGTTTCTTGGTGAGCCTGGCTAGAGGTGTATCAATCTTGTTTATCCTTTCAAAGAACCAGCTCTTGGTTTTGTTGATCTTTTGTATTGTTTTTTTGGTCTCTATGTCGTTTATCTCTGCTCTGATCTTTGTTATTTCCTTCCTTCTGCTTACAGTGGGCTTTTTTTGTTGCTCTCTTTCTAATTCTTCGAGTTGTAGAGTTAGGTCATTTATTCTCATTGTTTCTTGTTTCTTGCAGTAGGCTTGTAGAGCTATGAACTTCCCTCTCAAGACTGCTTTTGCTGTGTCCCATAGGTTTTGGATTGTTGTGTTTTCATTGTCATTTGTTGCCATGATGTTTTTTATTTCTTCTTTGATCTCACTGGTGACCCAGTCATTGTTTAATAGCATGCTATTTAGTCTCCATGTGTTTGATTTTTTTGGATTGTTTTTGTTGTAGTTGATTTCCAGTTTTATGCCTTTGTGGTCTGAGAAGATACTTGATATGATTTCAATTTTCTTGAATTTGAAGAGACTTTGCCTGTGACCCAATATATGGTCTATCTTTGAAGATGACAAATGTGCACCCGAGGAGAATGTATATTCTGTGACTTTGGGGTGAAATGTTCTGAAGATGTCAATTAATTCCATCTGATCTAGTGAGTCATTTAGGATTGATGTTTCTTTGCTGAGTTTCTGTTTAGAGGATTTGTCCAGTGGAGATAATGGGGTGTTAAGATCCCCTACTATGATTGTATTGCTGTCAATCTCTCCCTTGATCTTCTCCAGAAGATTTCTTACGTATTTGGGTGCTCCTATATTGGGTGCATATATATTTACCAGAGTTATTTCTTCTTGTTGGACTGCTCCCTTTAGTATTATGAAGTGGCCTTCTTGATCTCTTTTTATGTCCTTCACTTTGAGATCTAATTTGTCAGATATAAGTATTGCTACCCCGGCTTTTTTTTCACTTCCATTGGCCTGAAAAACCTTTTTCCATCCCTTCACCATCAGTCTGTGTGCGTCTTTTTTTCTGAGGTGGGTTTCCTGTAGACAGCAGATATATGGGTCATGTTTTCTTATCCACTCATTTACCCTATGCCTTTTGACTGGGGAATTTAATCCATTTACATTTAAAGTTATTATTGATAGAAACTTGTTAGTCGCCACTTTTGTTCTTTACCGCTGCGTTCCTTCTTTGTTTCCTGTTTTTTCTATTTACAGCAGACCCTGTAGCATTTCTTGCATTTCTGGTTTGGTTGTAATAAACTCCCGCAGACCGTTTTTGTCTGTGAAGCTCCTGATTTGACCCTCAATTTTGATTGATAGCCTCGCTGGGTATAGTATTCTTGTATTCAGACCCTTCCTTTGCATGACTTTGTATATTTCATTCCATTTCCTTCTTGCCTGATGTGTTTCTGTTGAGAAATCGGTCGCTAGTCTGATGGGGGATCCTTTGTAGGTAACTTTCTGTCTCTCTCTGGCTGCTTTTAAGATTCTTGCTTTGTCGTTGGTGTTTGCCAATTTAATTATTATGTGCCTTGGTGTCGGTCTTTTCGGGTTCATTTTGTTTGGGACTCTGTGAGCTTTTTGGATTTGTGTGAGTTTTTTCCTCCCTATATCAGGGAAATTTTCTGTTACTATTTTTTCAAACAGGTTTTCTATTCCTTGCTCAGTTTCCTCTCCTTCTGGCACCCCTATTATTCGGATGTTGTTTCGTTTAGCATTGTCCCAGAGTTCTCTTAGGCTCTCCTCCTGCTTTTTAATTTTTTTTTCTAGAAGCTGTTCTGTTTGGGTATTTTTTTCTACCTTGTCTTCTAGCTCGCTGATGCGGTCCTCTGCTTCTTCTAGTCTACTGTTGATGCTTTCTATTGAGTTCTTTAAGGCAGTGATGTCGTTTTTCATTTCTTCTTGGTTTCTCTTCATTTCCTCTTGGTTCTTCTTCATTTCCTCTTGGTTCCTACACATATTGTTGAATTGGTCTTCCATTTTTTTCATCCACCTTATGGCCATTACTCTGAATTCTTTCTCTGACAGGTTGCTTGCCTCCATTGCGTTTACTTCCTTTTCTGATGATGCCTGTTTTTCTTTCATATTTGGGTTGGTTCTTTGTTTCACCATGATTTCTCTTCTCAAGGTGTTTGGTTATGTAGTTCTCTCTCTGCTGCGCTGATTCAAAGGCACAAAATACAACACAACAAGGCACAACGTACAAGGCAACAAACTAAATGCATTCACGATATTAATAACCCCAAATAATGGTGACCCCCCGAGCGAAGAGAATTAGGGGATATAGAAGAAAAAAGAGAAAAAGATTAAAGAGAAAAATAAAAAACAAAAAGGAGTGCCGAAATGAGATTGGGAAAAGGGAGAGAAGAAAAAAAACAAAAATACAAAAAAAAAAAAAAAAAAAAAAGGTAAGAGAATGAAATAGAGGTGGGGAAGAGGCTATTTGTATGGGGAGAGCGAGGGATTGGAAATTAGATATATAAGTAGGGTGAAATTCAGACAGTGGTTAGAAAGAAGGAATAGGTAAAATCCAAAGCAGGAATAGGGTAAGAGAAACAGGACAACAAAAGGGGAAAAGTGAGGAAGAGAGTTTTGGCTTAAGGGTAAATGTGAGCTAGAGAGAAATGATGCTAAAGGAACGATGAAAATAGTGTGTATAACACTAATCCCAAAATAAAATAAAGAAAAATTAAAAAAATAATAAAAAATAAAATGACACTTGAAAAAATGGTAAAAGGATAGCAATAATACTGGTTAAAAAAATGTAGTAATTAAAAAGGTAAAATCAAGTGATGAAAAAAATAAAAAATAAAAAAAATAAAATAAAATAGGTTCTTAATGAAATGGTGAAAAAAGAATTAAAAAAAAATATATATATATATAAAAATATTCGGAAGTGAAGGTGCTTCAGATCTTCCACTCTTCTTTTTGGCACGCCTCAGTCCTGCCAGGCATTCAGGGGAGTGTTGAACTTCCCTGCGATACACTGTCCCTCCGTGCAGTAAACCACAGACCTGATTTTAAGGCAGCTTGTATTTGTTTACCAGACTGCCTTTATATGTGATCGCAGAAGAGACAGTTCGTGGCTCTGCCTCTGGGTGGCAGTGTGTCTGGATTGACCTCCGAGGCTATAAGTCCTCTCTATCAGTAGGGTTTTTTGTTTTTTGGTTTTTTTTTTCCTCTATGGTATTGGGAACTGATTCAGGAAAGACCACTGCCCAGAGCTGGTTCCTTGCCACTGCCCGCTGTTTCCCAGGCTCCCCAAAAAGAACTTTCCCCTACAGGCTCTGTGAATGACCCCAACTGGGGAATCCCATGCACTGGGTTTAATAATCAAATGCACGGATCTAAGGGGAACTGTAACAAGAGCCTGATAGTTGTGCGAATTCACAAGCCTCCACCTTCCAGGTCTGCTCACAGTCTCCGCGCGCAGTCTCCGCGCACCCACTCGCCCCTGGCACCAAGCAGCCAGCAGATTGGCAAAGTCCAAGGCTGCTCCCTTACATCCAGTCCAGCTATGGGCTCATTTTTCGTGTTCCCTTCTGCCAGCAGCCCTGTGGGGCCCCTTCCCCACTCGCGGGTCACGCTGGTCCCAACGGCTGCAGACTCTGTGGGGCGCAGATTCCGTCCTGCGCGCGCGCGAGCTCGGTCCTCCCTCCAACCCGAACTTCAAACCGCACCTTTAGGGGATGTCCAACCTTTCCGTGAGAAGAAGCAGTGCTCGTCTGAGTTCAGGCAGTGACGCTGCTTGAGATCCCTTGTTTCCAGGTTAGTAGCTGGTCTCTGGATGCCGGCAACAACCACCCAAGATGGCGCAGTCTCCGCTGCTTAGCTGGCGCACCACGAGAGGCTTCAGCCGCAGTCTCCAACCGTTCTTTTTTTCCTGGGGGTTCTCGGTCTTTCCTAGCTGCAGACAGTCTCTCAGCTGAAAATCCTCTGCCTATTCGGGCTGCATGTTACCCGTTTCAGCTGCTCACCCTTATCTGCTCCAGGACAAGGCACAGGACACGTCCATTTATACCGCCACCATTTTTCCTCCTCCGTGATGATTATTAATACAACTCTTTCCTATCACTTTACCAAAGCTTTGAATTAAAAAAATTCTATTAACTACAAGTAGGATGCAAATTGGATATTTTATAATGGGTGTTTCTCAAACAGTGGTCCATACACCAGTGGCCTCAGAATTATCTAGGGAGCTTTTGGAAACGAGTGTATCTCAGATCCATCCCCAGAGAGTCTGATGCCTTTGTATGGAGCAGGGCTGGAAATCTGCAGTTTTAATAAGCTCTCCAGGGCATTCATTTAGTCACACAAGCAGGTGTGACATCACAGCTCTTGATCGTGGAGTGGAGTACACCAGAGTGCCTATTTTACTCTACCTCAACCGATTCTGGAATACATATATATGCACACACTTTGAATGATTATAAATACAGTGTTTATGAAAATGCATTTCATGTTCAAAATTGAGTTATCAGCTGTTAGGAAGTTTCTTGGGGGACACCCTGTATGTATATATACATACATACATACATACACATATGCATTTTGTAGGACAAACCAAGATATTTCGACAAAATTAAAATTTGTATTTCTCTTGGTCCTAAAGAGAATAACTATTTTTATATAAATTCTTTTGTATATTTTTCTTTATGTTGTTGCTTCACATTTCTTTTTTATTTATTTTTATATTAGGACATTTAAAATTTTATTGTTTTTGAAAGAGCTCTTGAAATATTAAGATTTGTTTTCCATTTTCTAAGAGTTTGGAAATGGCAAAAATAAAATTGTTCTCTGAGAGGTCAATTTAGGAATTACAGAGTAGAGCAGAAATAGGAAAACAGTGTGAAGAGAAAATGGCTACCGGGCTGTCAAAAATTGATTGAATAATTGAACTTATTACCATATCTCAAAAGAGATAATGGCATTTGTAAGATAACCTATGGAAGTGAATTAAAATGTGAGTTCAAGTGTCAGATATTAGGTGGGCCAGTCAACAGGGTCTTGAGAGAGAACTTACTCCTATCCACACATTATTTTACATCAATGTTATTTAACATTAAAATCATGCCACTAACTATTATTGATCTGATTTCATTCTCTCCAAGAAAGTTCTTCATTTGCTCCCTATATGCCTACAGGGAGTACATGTGCCAGGCAGAGGGCTACAGGGTTTGATGTCTTGGCAGTTTTGATTTCCATTACAAACTAGTAAACCAGTATCAAAACTATGGTGATTCAATAACATCCAAGTTCATTTTTATTTCAGGAAATTTCTTTGGATAAGATCCCAGGAAAAGAACCTGAAGGGATTAAACCCTAATGGTGGGAGTGCAGATACTGGCAGCTTAGCAGAGAAGACATATTCGGGGGTGAGCAACATTCCCCTCAAATATCTCCACACTGAATGTCAAATTACTGCCACCTGGTCATTATTACCTTTCAGAAAGGGGCTCATGATCCAGGTTTCTGCTACTTTCTTTGCACACCTGTGGAAACACAGAATAGTTGAGTAACTGATTTGAACCTTTTGTCTAGTTTGAGTCTATTGGGGACACAGGATGAGTAATTCATAATTAACTGGGCAGACAAGAAAACTTGTTAATTCGGAATCCCAAGTGATTCTACACCGAAGAGTTCAATTTTACAGCTGAGACAAAATCCAACCCTTCCCCTTAAGGGTCCACTTCTGCTCTTGCAGCTCCGTTCATGTGCATGGTCCATGCCTTCTGTCCCATTCTCTCTTCTGCCAAATTCCTTTGCCTATCTTGATCAAGTCGTATGTGAGATCTGAAGGGACCTCACCTAGGCCTGTCATTAGCCTCGCACCCATAAGCCTGGCTTCCCTGCAGTGAGAAGCTGTCTGTCCAAACAATGTGCCGTGTGAACCCATGTGGGACAGTCTTTGGGATGAATTTCATCTCCTTATTACTGCTGAGTACTCTGGTTCCCCTGCTGGATTTGGAGGCTTGCCTTGAACTCCAGCCCAATTGACTAGGATCTTGTCAACATGCCTAGCACTTGACATTCCATGTAATTTGGCAGCTGGATGCTGTCTCCTTAGTTCCAGGCACTGACAGGGGTCTTGTCCCAAATTAAATGGGCCATCCAAAACTCGGAGACTGCCCCCCATCTGACTTTGTGCCTTGCCTTTGCCTGGTGATTCCTGGTGTCCAGCAGATGGGATACTCACTAACATCAGGGAAGCTTGGAATGAACAACATCCCTTTGGACTATGATGCAAATTGTCTTCTGTTCCTGGGGGAAAGGCAATGCTGGTTGTGCCCATTACCAGCTCCCTGTCCCTACCCCTATCCAACACACATCAAGGCTTAGCACGCCCTTGTACTCACTATAGAAAACTAATATATTACATTTCTGGTTTGTCTAAACTAGCTTTATTGACACAAAATTTAACTTGAGCATGATTCAATGTTTCTGCTGGGTCTGAATTATGTTCAGCAAAGCAAGTAAACTTATAGAATAAAGATTTGGGGGTTTACAGTTCAGTGCAATATATTTGAAAGGCAGTAGTTGACAAACCAATATTACACCGTCCTCTCTTCTCAAGTTCGTATTAGGAAATATGGATACGATTGATGAACTCTAAAAGATAAGTTGAAAGAGAGGATATATAACGGCTCTTGGTAGGGAGTAAGAATGCAGAAAAGAGATGCTCATTGCTTGATTTTTCAGGATTTGGAAGGGAAATAAATTCTTAGGGGACTTTTCTTGTGGAGTCATTTGTATGGAAAACAGTGGTACATGGGAACTTTTTGAGAGTAGTGGAGGGAGAAGAGAGGAACTAATTGGCTACTGTAAAGCACACTGCTAATCAGAGGAAGCTTTCAGTGAAGGTTTAATATGGAGCAGTCCATTAGAGTGTGGGCTCCCAATAGTCACAGCCCCTGGTTAACCCTACCGTATGCTTAATCGAGAATTAAATTATTTTCCATATCTGCATTTCTAATTTGAGACAGAAAAATGCATTTGATGCAAAAATAAAAAAAGACTAAAGAATATCTAGTCTCCCCTAATGAATCGAGTTTTTGCAGTGCTGTAAAGTGAGTCTACACTAAACTATAGAATATGCCAAGTTTATCTTCAAGCTGTGTTCTTTCTATTTAGGCTTTAATTATGTCAGTTCTTCCCTTTATTTCTCCACTTCCCCCATCTTTTTCTGCCCCATCTCTGATCCCAGTGTCCACATGATTTTCCCTTTTATCTCTGTTTATTGATTGGACTAATGCTCTCTGAGTATTCTTGTCTGCCCCGTCCCCCTGACATCTGAAAAACGGGCACTGTACTCTCTTGGGGAATGCGTCATCCAGCTGGGACCCTGCTGCAAAGAACTACCTGGATCTCAAGCAAAAGCCAAAAATTCAAAAGTGGAATGTAATCAAGGCAAATGGATTCAGCTCTAATGCTTTACTTGCAAGTGTGGAGCAGTGACTCAGACGCCTTTGGTAGTCAGAAAAGCTCCACTGACCACAGAAAATCACTTCATGCAGTTGGCAGCCAATTTCTCTTGCTGGGAAGATCTGTAGAGCTGTGGAGTAGGACTCCAGTATATGGGATGCTGGCCAGTCAGCTCTCACAATTCTGCATGACTGTGCAGTGAAGTGCGCTAGACCTGAACCCAGGCCATCCCATTGGAATTATAGTTAGTCCAAAGTTTTGGGTTCATAGAATTAGGTGGTGTGTGTTTCACAAATCAGTTGGATAGTAGTTGGATTATGGAGTGACAGTTGACTGATAGGGCTGCCGGCATTGGCTCTCTGGTGAAATAGTTGACTGATCTGGCTGAGGTATACAATACAGCAGTCCACCTATCCATGGGGGGTATATTCTAAGACTCCCAGTGGGTGCCTGAAACTGTGGATTGTACCGAACTCTTTCTATATACTATGCTTTTCCAATCCATACATTCCTCTGCACAGCTCATAAAAAGGAGTTATTTACAAAAATCCTGAAGTATATATTCTTTTATATCTTAAAATATATAAAAGGAAATAGAAAGAAAGGCTATGCAATAGAGGTCAAATAGGTGCACATCAGTGTCCTGGGAGAACATATCTGGAGTTCAGACTCTAATACCTAGGATTTAAGAAACGATTTAAAGAGTAATCTGCTAAAAATGTTCAAAGATAATGCCTATGCATACCTTGATTATCTGTCTTTCTAGCATAATATTATTTTGTTCCGTCGTTTATGCTATTTGGTTTCTTTTTAAATGCTAACCTATCACATAGGAGAAAACAAACTTCTCAGTTGGGCAGCATCAAAGATAATACTGTTCAAAATTTGCTGAATCTAAATATATGTTAGCAGTGATTTGAAAAAATATAGATAATATTGAGGGAAAAATGTCTACCATAACCACCCCTCAATCAAGCTACATAAACAAAACTTCATCCCCCCAAATTCCCTTCTGCTCCCCTTTTATAATAAAACATGTCCCACAATCTGATCCTTGGCAACTGCTGCTCTGTTCTTCACGCCTATCAATTATACACACACTGATAGCATCACAATCCAGAAAACAACCAGTGAACTTAGTCTTAATACTTAAAAGAAAATATTTTCAGAATTTAATTTGACTTTAGATACATATGTTTCTTTTTCAGAGACATGTTATAGGATGAGAAAAAAACACACACTTTCAAACACACAACACCTTTAATTCTAAGGCAGAAGTTGAATAGAAAGTGTGAACTTGTGAAGAAAAAATAAAAACACATCTGACTGTGAAAGCTTGTTCATATGAACATAATGAAAAGCATCAGATGTCAACTTAAAAAATGGGATGGAGTGAATAGTGACTCAAAATTATTCTGCGGGAAAAGTGAACAGAATGTTGAAAACCAGTCAACTAAAATTCTCCTATGGAAAATTCTTTTCTGATATTTTTTTCTGTCCACTACCCCTTTGCTTTTTCAATTTCCCAAACCAAGACAAATCTTCCTATTTTCTTTTCATATCCCCCAATATTTCTCCTTTTCAGCACTTTAATCACTTGTAACTATATATTTAAAAATAATTATTTGCTCTTTCTGCTGCTTGCCGCTGCATCGGTGAGTGTGGTCGAGGAGCCGAGCTAGCTCGAATAAAGACTCTTTGCTTTTGCATCGGGAAAAAAAAAATAATTATTATTTAATATTTCTCTTCATCACTAAATTGAATGCCAAGCATAGGTATTCAAATATATTCCTTTAGTGATCAAATTTCTACATTTTATTTAGGACCAAACCTGAGATCCTTGAGGGCAAGGATCAAGTCTTTATATTTTCAGGACCTGATACTGTGCCTAAAACATAGAAATTTCCAAAAAGTGTTGCATAAATGATGAATGAAGTTTTGAGAGGAGAATGCTATGAATCATTTATGCAGTTGGGGAGAGCGTTTTCGGTATCATAGTAGAATGGGCTTAACTGTCCACAAGTCCCGTGCTTTTACTGCCTAAGCAGTGATGCCGAACCTTTTGAGCTCGGCGTGTCAGCGTTTTGAAAAACCCTAACTTAACTTTGGTGCCGTGTCACATATAGAAATTTTTTGATATTTGCAACCATAGTAAAACAAAGATTTATATTTTTGATATTTATTTTATTATATTTAAATGCCATTTAACAAAGAAAAATCAACCAAAAAAAATGAATTCGTGTGTCACCTCTGACAAGCGAGTCATAGGTTCGCCATCACTGGCCTAAGGCAAAACCAGACCCATAGACCCATGTCTCTTTAAACCACACACACACCAAAAAACAAAAACCCACAAAGAAATCTCCACACAGCAACAACAATAAAAACAATAAGGGAGGATTCAGGTAGCTAAGTTCCCAATGATTAAATATATAAGAATTTAAACTTAAAAGTGTAACATTTCAACCAGGAGGCTCTATCAAAAGAGTTGATTGAAGTAAAAACAAACCAACAAACCACACAACAAAACAACCAGCCTAGTCTAAACAGTGGGAACTCAAAAGATAGTGTTTCTGAGGGAGGAAGAAACATCAAGACAGCCTTTACCTCTGTTTGAAGGGAGTAGGCAGTAGGAGTCAGTAAGGAATTTGTGGCACAGAGGTAGGAAACAAGGGCACAGACAAGATGTTGTTGAAAGCCCGAGTGAACATTTCTTAGGTATTGATTAAATACTCTTGCCCAGCTGGCGTGGCTCAGTGGTTGAGCATTGACCTATGAACCAGGAGGTAAAGGTTCCCTTCCCAGTCAGGGCACATGCCTGGTGTTTGGGCTTGATCCCCAGTGTGGGGTGTGCAGGAGCAGCTGATCAATGATTCTGTCTCATCATTGGTGTTTCTATCTCTCCTTTCCTTTCTGAAATCAAGACATATATTTTTTTCAAAAATACTCTGAAGGTCACATCTTGCCTACTGAACACATTCTTGGAAAGCATTGCTAAGGGCAACTTTGGAAGTCTCCTTTCTTACTTCCTTCATTTAAAATTGGAATGGAGTAGAGACAAAATTGCAGTTGAGAAATTTAAAAGCTGAAAGCATCTTTCTGGCTCAGATGAGTAATGGCCCATTACATACTTTGAAAAACTGAGCCAGCGGAATGAAAATGATTTTCACACTGTTCCGTATTTCATCCAGTTGGTCAAGAAACACAACAGGTGGGCAGAGAGGTGTAAAGAATGACAGAGTTTGTCCTTAGTAAGCTCACAATCATGTGTGTTGGGCGGGGTGGGGATGTGTAGCAGGGAAGACCAGCCTGAGTACAGAGAGCTAAGTGAGGTAGCTGCCTAGCACTGCTCCGTGACTTTATGAAAAATTCAGCTTCACGAGGACCGTTTGACCTGGGAAAGATGGTCAGGACAGAAGGGCTTCAAGGCAATTTACAAATGCCCCTGGAAGCTGGTATCTTGGCCATGTGTCATTGAAACAGCCAGTGAGATGGATTATCCTGCAGAAAAGCGACTGATTCTGAGAACATGACCGATAGAAAGAGTTCCTGAAGATCTGGGTTTGCTTAGTGTAGATGACAGTGTCACTCTGTGTCCCCGGAAAACTAAACTTGAGGATGTCACTGCTACGCTCTGTGAGGTGGCTTAGCTGATTTTCATGAACCACATTTCTGTAAATATTTTGAAGGCACTGCCTGGGTCAATAGTGACATGATTCATTTATGAGGTGGCTTTGCTCAGTGCTTTCCAATACTTGGAAACATATACTATATTTCACCAAAAACCAAACAAACACAAAACCAAAACACCATTGCACAGTTGGAACAGGGGCAAGTGGGAGGGAGAGGAGTTTGACTTCAGCAGAAGGAACTGCTCAGGATAATTATGTAAGATTGTTAGGTTGAGTGGTCAGCCAAAACCCAGATTTTAAACAAAGCTGACATGAGTCATCACATTTTTCCAATTTTCTCCATTTCATTGCTTCGTTTAGAAAGGGTCTTTCTGTTTAATTACCTAATCCATGTCACATGTTATCATCATGCCTAAAATTCAAGGCATGTTAATTAAATGCCTGGAGAGAGAAAAGTCAGACTGAGACTTTATGGAAAAGATAGTAATTGATCTTGACGTTGAAAAATAAATAGGAACTTAAAAAAGAAAACTTCATGAGGTATAACATACATACAGAAACGTGCACATACCTTAAGTGTACAGGTGGATGAATATTTTTTTTAAATATATTTTTATTGATTTCAGAGAAGAAGGGAGAGAGAGAGAGAGAGAGAGAGAGAGAGAGAGAGAGAGAGAGAGAGAAACATCAATGATGAGAGAGAATCATTGATCAGCTGCCTTCTGCACACCCCCTACTGGGGATCGAGCCCTCAATCTGAGCATGTATCCTTGACCAGAATTGAACCCAGGGCTCTGCAATCCGCAGGCCAGCACTCTATCCATTGAGCCAAACTGGCTAGGACTGGATGAGTATTTTGAAGAAAACCTTCCTTGCACTTAGAAGTTATCATGCTTCCCCCATATCACTGCCCCTTCTTCCTCCCTAAAAGTAACCAGTCTCCTGGCATTTAACACTACGGACTAGTTTTAGCTGCATGTGAACTTTATATAAATGGAATTACACAGTATGCATTACTTCACATTGAGTTCTTTTATTCAGCATTTTATTTCTAAGTGTGGTCAGTGTTGTTGCATATTGTAACTTTTCATTAATTTTCTTCGCTGTGGTATTCCATTTGCTGCATAGACTGTAATTTATCCACTCCACTATTGAGGAAAATTTGTTTCCACTAGCATTTGGCTCTTACGCATAATGATGTTATGAACATTTTTACATGGTTTTTGGTGCATAGGTGTATGCATTTTTCTCAAGTACATATCTGAGAATGAAATTGGTGGGTCATTGGGAATGCATATAATTAACTTTACTTGGTAATGTCGAACTATTTTCCAAAGTGGTTGTTGGATAGGATTTGATAAAAGAAGCTGTGGAGACAGAAAAAAATTTCATAGTGAAGAGACAAGAGATATGAAATAGGCTATTATACTCCTGGACCAAGAAGAGTTTTAGGATGGCCAGAGTTAGGAGTGTATGAAGGATGCGGTAATAGATAAATCAAGGTTAGGTAGGGACAAGGATATGGAAGACCTTAATGCCTTCCTTGGAAATTGGAACTTTGTAAGTAATGGGGGAATGACTTGGTCAACTCTGTGCTTTAGGACGAGGAGCCAGTATGAAGGGTAAGATAGAAGGTCAGATTCTGAATCGGGGTATTGAGAATGGATATTGAGAGCCATCTGAGACAAAGAGTAGCTGATGTTCGTATAGGTAAGTGCTTTCTCTATTGCAACTCAGGGCCCTTTTCTGTTGACTTCTGGAACTCTAAAAGTGCTGGGGTTTGCTCTACCTCCCCCCCCCCCGCTTTTTCCCCCTCTTTAATAACCAAGGCTATTGACTTCTTTTAGAATTCCTTTAATTTATTTCCTCTTAGTAAGATTTTTATTCTCATAATAAGAACTTCTGTGTGGATTAAATTAGAGATCAGGTGGGGGAAGCAGTTAAGGTTAGACAATTTTATGTCTGTAATGAATGTTAGGTATAAGCAAGAGGTTACCCAGGAGCCTTTGAGTTTAAACAGTGCTCTGTAAAAAATGCTGTCTGTCCAAAAGATGCCGAAAGACTTATGATTTCTAGTCCACACACCCAAATATTGGGAAAAGCCCTGTCAATATGTAGTATTCTGTTTATAGTTTTAATGGGAAAGGCTCCACAGTCTAAGAATAATTTGTATGAAACTATATTAACCATTGATCACCAGAACACCAATTTAGTCTGATTGCTTTATGATGGTATTAGCCCGCCATTAAGGGGACCAGATGGGTCAACAAAGAAGTAGATAATTATGTGGCAAAGAAAGAATTCTGTCAATCAGTTTTCTTCTAGCAGCACAAAAAAATACATTAACAATCCCCTCCCCCCAGTGTCAAAGGCGTGACATTACCCCTCTTTTTCAACATGAATCTGCCATTCTTTAATAGCTTTGGGGTTTGGGCTCAATTAGTTTCAATCTTTGTGGTATGAGCCTGAAACTTAGGCCGAGGCAATCACAATAAATATTTGGAGACTCCAGAAGAATAATTGTATTCCCTAGCTACAAGCAATTAAGCTCTAGATCTATTCCTTGTAAACCTTTGCAAATGCAATGAAAACATGTTTTAAAAGACAAATTATTAAATGGCTTCTTTCCTTTGGTGTCACTTAAGTAAGGGAAAATTAAAGCTTGTTGTTTACCTAGAAGGAAAAAATATTTCCTGCTATAAAAATTATGATGGTGTGTGTTTAACCTGCTGATTATCTTTCAGAAATTATGGAGAGTGGGATAGATGCCAAAAAACAGATGGGCAACGTTTCCAAAATTCAAAAGGAGAAAAAGAATGACTTTCATAAACTACTGGGGGAAGCTTAATTTCAGTTTCCTCTCATCTTCTGGAATACATTAATAACAAGAATTTTAGACTGGGAAGTATTCTCCCATCCTCTCGCATCACAATAACCTCTTCTACAACATCCAAAAATATATTTATCATCCATATAAAAATATGACAACAAATAACATTTATTTTAAGTTGTGTGAAGTTATTATAACCTTATAAAATGGGAAGGCATGGACCTTTACCTAATGAAAAAGTTTTTTTTTTTTCACACTGTCTTTTTTTTCACATAAATAAAAAGAATTTTTATTTATGGATTAAAAATAGGAGAGGAAAGGGGCATTTAAAGAATTCCTTTTATGTTTTAACTAGAGGCCCGTTGCACAAAATTTGTGCAAGGGGCTCTGCCCCGCCACTGCTGCGGCCACCTGTGCCTTGGTCCCTGCCCACGGTGGCTTCAGAAGGAAAAATGTCTAGTCTAATTAGCATATTACACTTTTATTATTATAGATTTTTAGCACAGTCTGATGAAATGGGTACTTTATCGCATAAAGTGGAAAAAAAAAACTGAGGTTTTACAGATCATGTAATTTATCCAAAGTTACTTAAATAGGAGGTGGTGAAAAATAGATCCTTTTGAGGATCTTCATTCTCCTCCTCTCTGTACTAGCCACTTGTTTGTAGGTGAAAGAGAGAATATCCTAGTAGGTGAATATCAGTGATTCCTCCAAATAAGTGCATATTTGAATCCTTTGGAAAACTTTAAAAAAAAAAAGCAGACTTCTGGGTCATATCCTACACTGACAGAATTAAAACACCTGAGTTTGAGTCTAATTTTAACAACTGTCCCCTGTGATTCTGGTACAAGTTTGCATTGGGAACCACAGCTGCAACAGGTAAGAGAGAGGTAGAAAGTCGAATCCATCTCTTAATGACTTTGCACCATGCTAAAGAAAACACGAACATGTTGCAATAACTAGACCATAAGGCGAGGCAGATATTAAGAGGCACGAGAATATGAGGAGTAGATTAGAATTTTGCTGTTAGAAATCAAAAGTGTTTGGACTTTGGCCTGTGTTTCTCAGTGGTTAGAGCATCAGCCTGCACCCCAAAGAGACAATGGTATAATTCCCCATCAAGGGGTCAAGGGCACCTACCTGGGGTTCAGGTTTCTTTCCCCACCCTGATCTGGGCACATGTGAGAGGCAGCCAATGGATGTGTCTGACTCACATCGATGTTTCTTCCTCTTCTTTCTCTCTTCACCTCTCCCTCTCTCTCCCACTCTCTCTCTCTCTAAAAAAAAAAAAAAAAAAAAAAAAGAATAGCCCTGGCTGGTTTGGCTCAGTGGATACAGCGTTGGCCTGCAGACCAAAGGGTCCCAGGTTCGACTCAGGTCAAGGGCACATGCCCAGGTTGCGGGCTCGATCCCCAGTGGGGGGCATGCAGGAGGCAGCCAATCAATGGTTCTCTCATCATTGATGTTTCTATCTCTCTCTGACTCCCTTCCTCTCTGAAATTAATAAAAATATATTAAAATATATATATATATATTCATATTCAATGGAAAAAATATCCCTGATTGAGAATTAACAACAACAAAAAATGTTTGGAAAGTAACAGAAGCCATGTTTTGTCAAGGAAGTCTTTCTGAAAATTAGGTCTGGGCTCAGCCTCTCTGAATTCCATTGCCTGCTCTGACTTGAGTCAGAACTTGTATTTGCAAGCTGTAAGTAACATGTTACAAGGGTTGTCTTTTTTACATGTTTGTTAGAAAGGGTTGTCCTTTTAACATGTTACTTACAGTTTGCAAAACTGTACTGGGCTCCTCAAGGGAAAATACTATTAAGATGTTCACTTAGCAGAGAACTGCGAGCTGATGGCCACAAGATAAAGCAGACAGGAAGATGCTGGGGGACGGACATGTCAGGGTGTCTCTTTCCTGTAATGCCGGCCCTCAGTGATGGCGTGGGTTAAGCAAACCTCCGAACTCCATCAGTTCTCCTGTCACCCTCTGTTCTCAACTCCATGTCCCCAGCCAAGCATGCTTGTATTCCCCTGTCTACTTCCTGAAATCTTACCTCTCATTCAAGCTGCACTGAGAACACCTATCTATTCCAGTGCATACCAACCTTTTTAGGATCTGAATTAGTGACCATGGCTCTTCATAGTCATTGTCATCCTCACCTCTTAAGATTCTCTGAGCACTTTATAACAAGCATTGGGTTAAACATGTACACAAAATATCTTATTTAATTCCTATGGTGATTTCTTAAATTCAGTAGTATTTTTATCTTCATCTTACAGATGAAGTTTAGAGAAATATGAAAAATTGTCCATGGTCCCACAGCCAGTCAGTGGCAGAGTAGGGATTGGAATTAAAGCCTCAATGATTTCCAAGTCCAGGTCAGCATGCTGCTACCTTTGTAGTTATTTCATGTATCAGTCTGTTCTCCCTTCCCCAGGTCACTGTAGACTCATCAGAGAACACTCTTGAATAGGAGACAGAGTGATGGAGACTCTTTTCTCACAGATTCATTCTCTATA
Organism: Myotis myotis; assembly: GCF_014108235.1. Taxonomy (NCBI): domain Eukaryota; kingdom Metazoa; phylum Chordata; class Mammalia; order Chiroptera; family Vespertilionidae; genus Myotis; species Myotis myotis. The sequence goes on along the minus strand of NW_023416401.1, from coordinate 8,931,586 downwards.
TGTCTCTGCCCACCTCTGTCCCAGGAAATTGGCTTCTGCATATCATCTAAAATTCCCTTGACCTCTTCCTTCTGGATGGGTTTGGTCAATGGCAGTCAAGAAGATGGAAGTAGGAGAATGGAGGAGAGAGAGGCCAAGATATTTCTTCATCTCTGCTTTGGGTCAGCTTTGTCAATTGCCAAGCTGGCGCCCCTCCTGCCTGGTGTAAGGACCCAGTACTTTCTAGATCTAGAATCACATTTCTTCCCCCTGTTCTCTTGGCCTTTACAATCACCAGGAGCTCCTCACTGTTGCCAGTTCCCAGGTGCCTCAGTCCCCTGGATTATACCCTTTCTCTATATTCCCATTATAAATCCCACCTACATTTGAAGCATCTGGGATTCATTCTGACTCCTCTGGGACACTTCCTGATAGGGTTAGCATATTTGAGTCTACTCTCACCTCTGCCACTAAAAATCATAGCTTTATGCTTGCAGCTTCAGGTATATAAATCTGATTCCATAACTGGACCATTGTTGCCTGGACACCCCACAGATGTCTCAAACATTTGCAAACCTGAAGGTACATCTTTTCACAAATTCTGTTATTCATCCTATATACCCTATGATGGTAAACTGAGTTACCCCAGCTAGAAACCTGGAAGTCATTTTAATCTCCTCTTGCTGCTGCATTTCCTCACAGCCAATGTCTACATTCCAGTCTATATCCTTACTATTGCTCAAACCCACTTCCTTCTCTCTCTCCTTCAAGCCACTGCTTCTGCTTAGACTCTCATTGTCTATCATTTGCAAAATTAAATTGCAACAGCTTAATTGGTTTCTTCTTGCATATCAACATTGCTGCTGGAGTGAGATTTCTTTTCATTTAAAAAGTACAATCTTGTTGGGAAAATTCAAATCATTTGATAGTTACATAATTGAAAGTCCTCTCTCATCACCACCAAACCATTCCATGGTGGTAACTCCTGAATTTATTTTGAATATGTTCATTTTTATGCATATTAACCATATATAAAAACACATACGTTTGTTTATAACAATAGTATTATACTACACATACAATTTAACAATTTCAATACCATAGACAGGAGTTCAGCATATTGGTTAGACATTTATATAATACTAAAGGATCAATGCATGAAATTTGTGCACTGGAAGGGGGTCCCTCAGCCTGGCCTGCAACCTCTCTCAGTCCGGGACTCCTCAGGGGATGTCCACCTGCTGGCTTAGGCCCATTTGTGGGGAATGGGCCTAAGCCAACAGTTGGAAATCCCTCTCACAGTCAGGGACCTCTCACTCCTTACCTCCCACCTGCTCACTGCGTGTTACCACTCGCTACTCCTTAGAGCTGCCATGGAGGCAGCAGAAGCTCCCGCCACCACCACTGTGCTCACCAGCCATGAGCCTGGCTTCTGGCTGAGCAGTGGTCCCCCTGTGGGAGAGCACTAACCACCAGGGGGCAGCTCCTACATTGAGCATCTGCCCCCTGGTGGTCAGTATGCATCATAGCAACCAGTCATTTTGGTTGTTTTGCCGTTAATGGTCACTTAGGTTTTTATTATATAGACTAGAGGCCCGGTGCACAAAAATTTGTGCACTCAGGGAGGGGAGGGGGGGTCCCTCAGCCCGGCCTGTGCCCTCTCGCAGTCTGGGATCCCTCAGGGGATGACCACCTGCTGGCTTAGGCCTGCTCCCCGGGGGATTCGGCCTAAGATGGCAATCAGACATCCCTCTGGCAGCCCAGCAGCCCTTGGGGGATGTAAACTTGCCAGCGGGGAGCAGGCCTAAATTGCAGTCGGACATCCTTAGTGCTGCTGAGGAGGCAGGAGAGGCTCCCACCACCACCACTGTACTGGCAGCCATCAGCCTGGCTTGTGGCTGAGCAGAGCTCCTCCCATGTGAGAGCACCCTGACCACCAGAGGGCAGCTCCTTCATTGAGCGTCTGCCCCCTGGTGGCCAGTGTTTGTCATAGTGACCAGTCATTCCCAGTCCTTCTGCTGTTAGGGTCAGTTTGCATATTACCCTTTTACTATATAGGATAGAGGCCTGGTGCATGGGTGGGGGCTGGCTGGTTTGCCCTGAAGGGTGTCCCGGATCAGGGTGGGGGTCCCGCTTGGGTGCCTGGCCAGCCTGAGTGAGGGGATGATGGCTGTTTGCAGCTGGTCGCACCCCTTTTAGGGTGGGCATCCCTACTGGGGTGCCTGGCCAGCCTGGATAAGGGTATGATGGCTGTTTGCAGCTGGTCACACCCCCTTCAGGGTGGAGGTCCCCACTGGAGTACCTGGCCAGTCTGGGTGAGGGGCTGAGCACCGTTTTCAGGCTAGAGGATGACTGAAGCTCCCAACCTCTCCTTTTCTTCTTCTTTTTTTAATTCTGGGATTTATTTACCTTCTATGGCTGTCACTGGAGCTGAGAGCAGGCTTTAGCTCTGAGTTTCGGCTCCAGCTCTGAGACCTCGGCTGCTGAAAGCAGGTATCTGGGATTTATTTATTTTCTGTAATTGAAACTTTGTTGAAACTCCAGCTCTGAGGCCTGGCTGCTTGAAAGCAGGTTTCTGGGGGTTGTTTAGCTTCTATAATTGCAACATTGTTTCTTAGAGTGCAAGCTCAGAGCTGGGCTGTGGCAGGCGGGGAACCTTGGCTTCCTCCATCACTGGAGCAAGTAAACCTCCTGTTCGTTTCAACTGCCTGGCTGCCAGCCGCCGTCTTGGTTGGCAGTTAATTTGCATATCACCCTGATTAGCCAATGAGAAGCGTGTCAGAGAGGTATGGTTAATTACCATGTTTGTCTATTATTAGATAGGATATGAAATGATCTCCCTCATAGTCTAGTACCCACTTGACACTATACATAGTTATTTACTATACAATATTGATTGTACAGTATTATTGACTATATTTCCTATTCTGTACTTTATAAAGCCCAGGTACTTTTATATGACAGACCAAGACTCTTCATGATGAAGCCCTTGTCAGATTCCCTACACTCATCTCTTTCCATGTTTTCCTTCTTACTCTATGGTCCAGCCATATGGAAGTGCTAACTGTTCCCTGAAAACATCTGAGTGCTTCATGCCCTCATTTTCCTTGTGCTCACTTCTCCATTTACACAAAATTGAGACTGTGTCTTTCTTTGCCTAGTAGATTTTAAGCTCCTAAAGGAAGGAAACATGGCATGGAGGCTGTTAACAATTCCTGGCTTTTGAAACCTCAAGAAAGGACAGAGACTCTCTGAATACCAATTTGATTTTTATTGACATCATCTATTTTTTAGATTTCAAAGTTCTGAGTCATAAACTAGTTAGTGGCAGTAAGCTAAACAATCATTATATTTGGAAAGAGATGTCTCTGAATGGCATGCCCCATGCTCTAAATGTTTTCACTGCTATAGATTTGTTTTTAAATATTCCTGCATCACAAGTCTTAGACTACAATTTTCTATAACCTAGATGCCAGAAAGAAAATAAAACTAAGTAGGATATCATACTTTACTTATTTCTTAAATTTATATAATATAAAATAGGTTTAAAGATTAGAAATCTTGGTTTTGACCTGTTTTATATCTTGAAAATTAAGGGGTAGAGTAGAAAACAAAAGATAGGTAAGCACACATTAAAACCATTAGTCTTCATACATGACATAAATACTATAAACTCAGATGGCAAAAAGAAGAGTGGACACATATAAGCTGTTTCTCTTAAAACAGTTTTGGAAAAATTTGACTTGGAAGAAGGTATACATTTCTGCCTTCTTAAAATATGTGTATATATATATAACACTCAGGGTAGGAATAATTGGGTAGCTGGTCTATTAAGTCTGAATCTTGCTTCTTGTATTGGAAGTGATAAGATGGCTGGAAGACCTCTTTGATAAAATTCTCTGGCACACAGACCTTACTAATTGTGGGAGTACATGTGGGGTGCTATGAAGATGTTTTAAATTATTTCTATAAATTTAAATTTCTTTGTTTTATAGGGGAATGTGTCTGATTTGGTTCTGAGAGTATGGGATATAAGAGGGATTAATAATAGAATAGAGGCTAATAGTAGTTCCTGCTGATACTTACAACTGAGTTCTCACAGTGAAGGCTGACCAAAGGATATTTATTTGTAGATAGCCTCACTCTCTAGGAATTTCTGGTTGAGAATAGGGGCAGTCTAAATGTCATCCCTAAATACTTAAGACAAGATCATTGGGAAGAATTTAGAATGCATACAGCCCGCTTTCTAGAATGTCTTATAACAATAATACTCTCAAAGCTATCTTACTGAGTGACACTTGGCTTAGTGAGAAGCACTGATTAGATCTTGGGTCACTGAAGGCATATTTCTCTTGTTTGGCAGATGGACAGAGTTGATGAGACTACTGCTGCTGCACTGTTCAGTCCTGTGAGGGTCAGAGACTTTTTCCATGGCTCACAATGGTTATCAAATTGGGAGTGAAAATAGCCCTGAAAAATTAGCCATGGTGAAAACTGTATTATATCTACTCAGTCTCTTGCAGAATTTTTTCCCTTTTATCTTGCATTGTTGTAATTCTTTATTATGCTAAGGGACATAGGGACAATAACATGAAGAATAAGTGATATTGGCCAGATAGCAGTTAATCTTTTCATAAAGGGCAGAAACAAGACCAATGTGAGAAAATTATAAGAGATATATAGGTTCAATATAACAAAGACTATTTCATCAATTTGAGCTATCTATATGTGGATAGAATTTTGAAATTGCAAGCTTAGGAATGATTGAAATAGTCATGCTGTGGCCAAATGCCTGAGAATCAGGAATGCTAGATGACAAATTTCTCTGCTACTTAAATTTTTGGAGTATAAAATTCTCCCAGTGTTAAAATTGTATCCTTTTTTTTTCATCAATAATGGTCAGAATATTAGTACATGTGCTTTGAGATAGGATAGGTTTTATTTACGCAGAGGAGACTTGACTTGTAATATTTCATGCATTCCTTCGTGATGAGGGTATGGATGCTGCCAGGTGACATAAAACAAAATTGCATCAGTGATAATGATCTAAGTTGGATAAGATCAGAGAACTAGAGGAGTAGACCCCCAAATTTTCCCAAAGATAGTGGTGGCTAGTACATAAATATCATCGAAGGGTTTTCATATACATACTGATCTTCAAGCCTCATATCTTGAAAGTTTAATTTATGGGCTGGGTGTAGAGTCTTGGAACATGTATGTACATTCCCCAGGGTATTCCTATGGATAGCATGATAAGGACCAGTACTCTACAGGCCTTGCTGTTTCTCTACCCCTCTGAGTGTTTTCCTCCTCATTTCCTACAAAAGACTCCATTTCAAATCTGCACGTGTGTGTATCTCAACCAAATAGAGGGAAAGGGGATTTCTCCATGCAATGGTCCATGTGGATACAGAGGGAAATATAAGCTCACAGGAGCTCTGAACAATGATGCCCAAAGCAACCCTACCAATTCCAGAACTTGGGTTGGGGCAGGAGTTGCAAAGGATGAGCCTTAGAACCTGCTGGGGCCACCTCATCTCCTCACCATTTCCTGAGCAAGCTGGGACAGGCAAAGGCACGCCCTTGGTTGCAACAAAAGGGGTATTTGAAGTCATGTCATCTAGCATCTTTTTCTAGCAAAAAATTTTTAGGAATCAATTTGAAGTGACCACAGTCAGGCAAATGAGTCTCGGGTTCACTGTCAGGGTGTCCTCAGTGGCTTCCTCAATTGTCTTTTAATCTTGGGGCTCTTTTGACATCTGGCTGTGACTGAGTTGAGAGGTGCCCAAGGCAGCATTGCAGAGGATGAGCCTCTGGAAGGCCTGGCAAGGAGAAATGATGACCAGACCTTCAGGTTCCTGCCAGAGAGCCCTTAGAAGAGGGAAGACTGGCTCTCCACCCAAACCTCTTCTCAAGCGTCCTTCCTCAGGCTGCCCTCTCTGCAGGGATCGGCTGGGTTCGCTGTGTGCTCTGAGTCTCTCCATGATAGTGTCTTTCCCCCAGATGCTAATTATTTTGTAACAGATTGAGGTAACCACATAGTCATTTGTGTCTGGGGATAAGTGTCCTGGCCTATTTTCAGTACATCTCTCTTCCTATAATTGTCACATTCATTAATGAGGCTGAAACACTCAATTTCTTGACCTCTGTCTCAAAGACTTTGATGTTTGGTGCCTGACAAGACAGTGCGAACCCCCGAGAAAGAAAGGTAGAGTTCTGGTGACCTTTCCTTGCCCCTATATATTTTGTCTCTCAGCTCTTAGCACTGCTTTTACATTTCCTTCAGCAAATAATCTCTCCTTTGAAATCTTGCTGTAGCCTGTAGTCAGTTCCAAACTTTTAGTTAACTGTTTGGGAAAATGAATCAAAGCCTTCAAATAACTCGAGAAAGTTAGAAATCTAAGGGCAGGAATCTGTTTATAAGTTGAAAACCAGCTGCAGAAACACCTTTTTTATGTCTGGCAGCCTAGCTACTATGGTCTCTTTCCCTGTATGTGCTTTTTTCCATGTTCACATACTTTCAGTGCTTAGATCTAAGTTGTGCACATGGAAGGGGTCTAGCTAATACTCCTTTATCTTAGAACGGAGGATAGATGAACAAATAAATTATCTAGAATACTCTCAAGAGCCAGACTGGAATTAAAAGAAGAAACTTTATGGTACAAATATATATGCACGGTCATATATATAGTATAACCCTGTTACCCCATAGCAGGACTGGTTAGTACCTTTGGTATATTCATTGATAACACCTCCATTCACTTTCAAATATGTTGGATGTTAAATATATGGTCATCATATTCATATGCAATCTTTTCAGGTCCATTATTAAGAACTATTTACTCTTGTATTTAATTCAAAAGTTTTGGCTATCCCCTTTTAAAAAACTTTGTAGTATATTAGCATATTTTAAATGGCCGAAGAGGGTAGAGAGGTTTACCTGCCTACAAGAAGCCTCTTCAAGGAATCACTATTTTATAGCACAAGTGAAGTCTGTTTTACAAGACAAGGAGTTGAGGGATGCATTTAAAATAATTTTAATGAAAATTATTGCAAGTTTAAAAATTGCAACAAAAGTTAGTGTTTAACTTTTATCTAAACTCATTCTCCTATATATAAGATAAATGAAGTATTGCTATAATAAGTAAGATCCATTCCCAGCTACTGTGCCTGCCATATGTTGAGGGTAGATACGTAGAAAATAAAGTGAAGGTCTTAACTTTTGAGGAGATTGTAAAATATAGTAAAGCCTTGATTAACCACACTTCAGCTTCCAATTAACTCCTTTTTTTTTCTTTTATTGCCTTTTAAGGGAGAGAGATATGTCACATGAAAATCAATTGGTATGGATTTAGTTTAAAAAAGAAAAGCAAGTCCCTCTTGATTTCTTGAGATTGCCATGGGCTCAGCTCTCAATCTGTCCAGTTTCCTGTAATTTCTCTTTCTCCATCTCTAGTGTGAGGTGATGAGACTTGATGCTCAAATGAATGATAAACCTAAGGACCCATGGCTTCTCACACCAAGAGAGGGTCCAATCGCCTTGATAGCCTCTCCACTGAGATAGAAGAGTGCACTCAGTCATCACTTGAAAGGTTTTCAGTGTCAAGCAGTGAACTTGTTAACGTTGCGTTGAATAGAAAATTCAGTTATCAGAAGCCCTCCTTCCTAAATACCAACACAGGCCCCTGATTTGAAGTGTTTTAGCCCAATGTGATTGGCTGCCATTGGGGTTGCAGATAATAGATAGCCGAGGGCCTGGCAGTGCCCAGCCTCCCTGGAGCAGGGAGGGGTTCGGTGGGGGATTGTGACAGTGTATAGCTTAAAGGGGCATGTGGATACCACTTAGTAGAAGTCTGAATGGAGGGAAGACAAGGGGCTTTGTTGAGGAAGATGTTTTCACTTCTGCAAACGGGAAACATTTTATTTCAACTTTTGTCCTCTGTACTGAAGTAACCATTGTAACCTGGAAAAAGGACACCCAGGAGTAACTTGTTTAGTACACTTGCTGTGCCCTGAACGAGATAGATGTACGTTTCCTCACTGGGTACACATGCAGAATGCACCTGTCCCTCCTCTCTCCTTCTCTGAATCTTACCCTTCCTTCAAGGTTAAGCTCAAGTTCAGCGTTCCCCTATCCTCCGCCTTCCTAGCCTGCACAGAAAGCAGTGCCATCACTGTCTTCATGGTCTTTCCTTCATAATTGGAGCCGTGGCTGTGGCTTTTCTTTCTCATGACAGCTTTACAAATGGTACAGAGCCTCCTCTCTCTCAAGTGGTTTAAATGGGACCTTACCCAGAGGCAGCAAACACTGAGCACTTCCCTGGCCTCCTCTGGCCTAATGAGCCCTCGATTATTGTTTGGCATTATTAACTGTCAACAGTAGGATGGCTCCCCTCTGGGAACTCAATGAGAATGGTGAGAAATATAAGATTAGAATTGAGGGAACCACGCAAAATGCGTTTACTTATTGGCAAAGGGGAGGAAAAAGCTACTAAACATCATCCCAATGTTCCTCTTCATCATCTGTTGCCTAAGTCTCCTTTTTCCTCCTTGAGGGCTGCAGTTCTGTTTTTGTGCAATGTAACGCATTAATGGGACACGTTTTATTTCAATGATGATATTAATAATGGAGTTGGGAGACACTTATTTGCCAACCATTTAAAGGGAGATTTAAGCTGCATGGTTGCCTGCCCACCCTCATCTGTAAGGAACTTCTCTGACTTTGAGATTGGAGGTGATGAATCAAACCCTCTGGAGATTGATCTGGACGAGGGGCTTGCATTTATTGAGTGATTCCTATGTGCCCAGCCCAGTGATAAGCACTTACATTCCCCTTTTCACTTGGTTCTCACAGACACCGGTGAAATAGGTATCCTTGACTGCATTTCATAGATGAGAGAATGGAGATACAGGAGGTGAAGTAACTTACCCAAGGTCACAGGGCTAGGAGTAAGGGGTGGAGCTGGAATTCAAGCCCAGGGCAACTTCTAGGCTCCAAAGCCCCCAGTTTTGCAGTGGAATGAGATGGGGTTGGGGGGGGGGGGGTGCAGGAAATGAGGCCAAAGGGCAGGAAGGGCAGGCAGTGTCTATCTGTATCTCTGCATTGTTTTGGGAATCCTCTCCCAATTGTCAGAGGGGCCCTAGACATTTTCCTATGGTGGAGAGAGGATGGAGGCTCTCTATCTACTTGGAGATTTGAGAGAAGGACCTGTACTGCCTCAGGGTACAGGAAACCTGACCTCCCACCCAGGCACAGCCTCTGGCTTTACTTGAGGTCTTGTTCCTTCACCTATTAAAGGAGTGCACCAGCCTGTGTCCTTCCCACCTCTCAGAGTTACCCTGACTCACATGCTGAGGTAGTCAAGGGCACTCAAGGCTTGGCAGCTGTTTGTGTGGGATGACTTGAGACAACTTCCAACCCTGAGATTCTATATTACTCAGGCTTTTCAAAAAGACTGAAAAGCATGAATCCCTTTATAAATGCGAGGGATTATTAAGAGCAGGAAGGTGTGATAACAGCAGGCATGTAGAGACTCCAGATATAACTCCATGATTTTCTGCTTCATCTGCCTCTTACAAAGATTGGGGAAACCCAGGAGAGGTTTCCCCCTTTGCCTTTCTATGGAGCATGTTGTCTTTCTCTCCAGGGTCCAGGAACTAATTAGTAGGGGGAGACCTGAGTAGTGCTTAGACATGGGACAGGGAACAATGCATCTGGATCCACCATCTCTTGGTGAAGATAAATTCCGTTTTGTTTTCCTCTCTCCGTTCGGCACATAGCAGAATCATGCATTGCTAAAAACGAATTCTCTTAACTAATTTGTAGCTTCTTCTAGAAATAATTTGCCACGTTTCCTAGATATTGAGATTATGTGGGCACCTACTTTTTACAAGTTGATGTTGAGTGTATTGTGCTATGGTAAATACAGTAATTCCAAGATGAACAATTTGCATAAAGTGCCTTGTATATATAATTTCTTGTATAGAAGCAATGGCATTGAATAAATCTGTTGTGATTCCTAAGATAAATAATTTCTCTCTCTCTTTTTCTTATCTTCTTCCATGTACACTGACCAATAAGCATGACCAGGAAGGAGAAAGCAACATTCTGGAATGCCCAGTGGACCCAATGCTATTACAATGCCATCAATATGGACATTCAAACAGCCTTTTCTCAGCTCAAAAAGATAGAGCTAAGGAATATCTGACACCATATTTCTCTCTCCATAACTTGTGAATTTGGTGCCCCATCCTTAGGGATGGAAGAAGCCCAATGTCTAAGTGACAGCTTTGTTACCTGGGAGAGAGCAAAGCAAAGATGGCCTCTTTGTTTCAATACCTCCCTCAAATCTGGACCTCTTTCATCTTTGCACCCGATGGCCTGTCTCAAGGTTATGATAATAGAGACAGCACCTCTGGGCTCATGAGCTGATTATGCACATCTCAGTAATTGGCAGGTGCTGCAAATCATGGGTCCCCTATCCTCCCCCTAGAAAGCTGGTAGTTACACATTTACCAACACAGCATTGCCCTGAGCTTTACAGTACTCAGTCTTCCCCTGGGTATGGAACCTGCCTTTGGAAGGTCATTCCTTTGATGTTCCCTCCAGGTGTGGTGTTTCTAGGTTGATGCTTCAATTTTTATTCCTCTTATTACTTTGTAGGAGAAACAGGAGATTTTGGGATTCATATAGAGCTGTATTCCAAGTGCTACTCACTGTCAAATTATTGATGAGTTTCATAATCAAAACAATTTGACCTATCTGAAAGATTGTTTTACTTAAGTATGATTGACATATTCATATTAAGGTATTAATTAACAATCATATCTATATAATAAAAGCCTAAGTGACCATTATGGCAGAACAACCAGAAGGACCAGTTGCTATAATGTGCACTGACCACCAGGGGCAGACGCTCAATGCAGGAGCTGCCCCTTGGTGGTCAGTGCACTGCCACAGGGGGAGCGGCCACTCAGCCAGAAGCCGGGCTCATGGCTGAAGAGCACAGTGGTGGTTGCAGGAGCCTCTCCTGCCTTCACACAGGGCTAAGGAGCAGTGAGCCGAGCAGTAAGGAGCAAGCAGGTGGGCGGTAAGGAGTGAGGGATCCTGGATTGTGAGAGGGGTGTCCGACTGCCGGCTTAGGCCTGATCCCCCTAAGCCGACAGTTGGACATCCCCCAAGGGGCCCAGACTGTGAGAAGGTGCAGGCCTGGCTGAGGCCCCCCCCCCTCCAGTGCACAAATTTTGTGCACCAGGCCTCTAGTTTTATTATAGATCACTAAACTATGTTTGACATTTTAAGTAAAAAGATTTGACTATTTCAATGGCTTACAATAAAAATTAATCTCTATCAATGAAGAAAATTAATATTCTTGCCTGCTTAGTATATGCTTATTTTAGGCATTGGCTATGGCCCACATGGCCTAAAATACATACTACCTGGCCCAGGAAAGTCTTGCTGCTCCCTGTCCTATTATTATTAACTATAAGTACACCATGAGAGCAATAAACACCTTATTCAGATGGAGAAGTGGAGGAAAATTTTTACATACAAGCATAAAGACAGGATTTAATACTAGATCTGGCAATGCTAAAGCCTTGTTCATTCTGCTAAACTGCAATTTCCTGTAGTACTCGCAATGTCTTGTCACATATAGAGCAAGTACAAACAGTGGAATGGAGGGAGAGCAGTAATCACGCCACTGGGATCTGGACTTTCTAAGGGAGAGTCAGACAGTACTTTACTGTGTAACCTTGGTATATCTGCTACTATTCCCTGATCCTGTATTACACCCAGGGCAGGTATTGCTAATTGATTAAAGAACTACTTTTTTTGGGGGGGTGGGGGGGTGGAGGGGCTGAGTTGTATGCAGCTATAGAATTCTTATGAACACAACTCTCTAGGCATTATAAATGAAACATATTGACATTTTGTATGAACATAAATAGAGTATGTGTAAGTATATGGGTCAATGAGAAGACTGAGGTAGAGATGAAGGGAATTATAAGAAAATGAGAGGCAACATGAAATTTTGTGTATTTTGTTAGCAAAACTTTCATTCAAGAGGTACCATATAATTTCACTCATATGTGGAATTTAATGAACAAACTGAACTACTAAGTAAAATAGAGAAAGACCCATAGGTAAAGAGCAGGCAGACAGCTCTGTGCAGGGGTTAGGAGTGGAGGGATTGTGCAAAAAAGAAAAAAAGAGAGAGAAAACTCATGGACATGGACAACAGTGTGGTGATTGCAGGCGTAGAGAGTGGGTAGAGGTGGAAGAGGGTAGAGAGGGGATAAATGGTGATGGAAAAAATAAAATAAAATGGGACAAAAAGAGGAACATATTCAAGAAGTCCTCTTTACCCAGCATATAGCTAGGAGCCATGGGGGAAATAGGAAAGCAGAAAACTGTCCAGCTTAGTGGTTAGGATCATGGACTCTGGACTCAGAACATCTGGGTCCAAATTCCAAATCTGCTACTTAACAGTGTGTGACCTTAGGCAAACTTACTCCCTCGTTTCTTGGTTTTCTCACTTGGCAAAATAAGAGAACCCACTTTATGAGGCAACTGTGAAAATTAGCTGACTTAATTTACATGAAGCGTGTAGGGCCATGCCTAGTGCAGGATAAGTGCTAGTATAAATGTTGTACTACGATGGCCCACAGTGTGCTTAAAATACAGTCGTGAACTAAAGACCAACATACAGACAGGCTAAGAACCACACACACCACACACTAGAAAACAGAGTACAAGCCATGCCCAAGATTTCTATTATTCTATGTTGTCTACTTCTCAGCACTGTTTCTTCCATCCGTAAAAGTCACAGATAATGAACACTCTGCGTCACCATTTTCTCGATTTATGCACAATGGTGTTCCGTCCCAGTGAATTTTATTCATCACCTCACGGATTTGTCAATAGCTCCCAAGACAGTACAGTCTCATGGAAGATCTTGCTGATGTGTCATTTTTCTTTTCCCCCTCAGCTATAGCCAAATAGACATTCTTGTCACTGCAACAATTTGGAAAATAATTCATGTCACTCTAGTAATTTTCAGTACTATTGATTTACCAGTGCAGAGTTAAGGTCTATACTAGGGAGCTACCTTTAAATATTCAAAATAATTCATTCTAAGAAATGGGAACCATTTGTGTTACAATACTCAGCCACAATACCCCAGGGATATCTGAAAAGTCACTAAGGAGATAAACTACCTTTTTATCAATCATCTAAAGAAAAAAATCCTATGATATATAACTGTAAATATGCCTTACATATGCCCTTACAATCTACAGCTTTATATATGACATTTTTAGAAATGATGTTTTCTTAAGTAAGTTCATGGGGTGGAGGGGGGGAGAGTGGGAGGGAGGAAATTTTAGTTCTGGCCCTCACTGAACAATCAAAAATGAAAAGAAAAATGTTTTGGTTGACATTTCAGAATTCTCTTCCACCTTCTTCTTCTTTTTAAAAAATCAGTTATTTTAAGATGGCGGGTAGTGACTCAGCTGAGGGGTCATTAGAGTTGTCCTTTTCTGTGTGAAGAGAGGGATTCTCTCCTTGATAAATAAATGTAGCCTTTCCAGCTTTAGTTCTAGTAAAGGTATAAAAGTTGTAAGTTGGAAAATGTGGAATTCAGCAGTTAAATCTTTGGGAAAGCCTCCAGGCTAGGACACCTATGCTGCTGTTTCTGCAAGCGCAGGCCTCTGACTCCAAAGGTTTCAGCTCACCTGGAATGTATAAACCAGCCAGACTCTCAGGGGGAAGGTATTGCTCCTCAAATGTCTCCTAACCGAAATTCTACCAGCATTGTGATATGTACCTTTCGAAATGTCAAAAGAACGAAGCAGTGGTGCTTATAAGGGAGTTGTCTCCTGTTCTTTGTCATGATCTAGTTAGCCCTGTTTTCATTAGCCAGGCTACTTTCTTCAATTATTGATAGATGAATTGTATCATTCCTGAAATGTAGTAACATGACTTTGAAGGACAATACTGGTCATTACATGTGTCAAATTAAATGATTACAACAAATATTTTCTCCTTCAGTTGACCTGTAGGGGAGGCATATACTCACTTCATTGATGTTGAGTTTGACATTTTGACTTGCTTTGTTGACTGGCCAACATAATTTAGGTAAAAGTGACAGTCAGTTTTGAGCCAAAGTTTTAAGAGACTTTATATGTCTTTGCTCAACCCTCTGGGGGCTTTGATTTTAGCCACCAGAGTACATTCTTCAGATGGCTGCTGCTCCTCTTGCCCAGGCCTGAAAAGGCAGCATGCAGACCAACCTACTGGAGCAGAGCCATCATGGCCAAGCTGTAGATGCCCAAGTATAAAAAAAAAATGCTTGTTATTGGTTCTAAAAAAAAATGCTTGCTGTTTTATTAAGACACTGAGTTTTGGGGATGATAGTTAGGCAGCATTATTGATCATAGCAATCAGTGATTAATACAGGCCTTAACCTTAAAAGTTCCTGGTTAGAGGAGATTTCCTTAAAAAGCTTGGTTGTCTGATCTTCATATCTTAGTAGGGAACTGGGCTATATAAGGCATGGGAAGAGAGTGGGTAGATACATCTGTCATTTTACTACTCTTTTTTTTCTTCTTCTCTACTACTCTTTATCAAAGTTCTCAATGCCTGATATATTTTCAAATTGAATTGTGATTTAGCTGTGACTGAGTGCTGTTATCAGATTAGAATTTTTGCTACAAAATGTAGTTTCTTACATTTCTAAGCTTGTTATACTCTTTGGACCCTTACGTCTTACATGGCCTAGCTGGCCTAGTTGGTCCCTAGCTGGCCCATTCATTGATGAGGAGACAGCAATATAGCAAAAAGTACACAGGAATAGGAAAAATCTATAAAGTGGCAATAATACTTCTTTGCAAATATGTGTGTGTGTGTGTGTGTGTGTGTGTGTGTGTGTGTGTGTGTGAGAGAGAGAGAGAGAGAGAGAGAGAGAGAGAGAGAGAGAGAGAGAGAGTTTTTAAAGACACAGCATGTAAATTATATAAACTGTCCAGTATAAGCCTGAAATAATCTTTAATGATTGAGTGCTTGCCATCTACTATGCACCAAATGCTTTTACATGTGTTTGCTCTTGTAATTCTAAAACATGAGATTTATACTATTATCAAGTTTATTTTTTGGAGGAGAAAACTGACATAATGGAGTTTAAGTAACTTGTTCAAAGTTATTCATGCAGCTAAATGGTGGAGCAGTATTTTGGACCAGTTTAGAATGTAGAAAGTTTGCAAGAGAAAGAGACTATCACTTATTTCCTAACAAGAACAAACCGGATAAGTTAAACAATCATAATATTTAAAACCTATAGAATACCTATGGATACACATCAAGTAGCTTAGAAAGGAATAGGCTAGAAGTAGGCTGGGAAAGAAGAGCTTCAAGCTGTTTTCCTCCCTAGGGACATAACAGAAAGAGGATTAACACCCTCCTTCCCCTATAGCTGTGGCTAAGGGGGAATCAGCCTGATTTTTGTCACCTTTTAATGCCCGCTTGTGGACATACACGATGAATGAAAATCCCAAGGATCCACAGTTAAAGAGCAAATATATATCCAGTCTCTACATATTTCCCATGAGTGCATAGGACAACACACCAAAGGGGGGCATCTCTGAAGCAAAATGAGACCCCTGAATGTAAGTCTGCAGTTTTCCAAAAACAGGGCAGAGGAACTGAGCAAGATCCCACCTCCATCCTGAGGTGCATGTGCTTTTCTGAATATAAGAAATTGCCACCTCAAAGGCTGGGAGCAAGGCAGGACAGATCCCACCTCCCTAGACGTGAAGGGCCTTACCAAATGAACAGCAATAGCCTAATTAGGATTGGGATAATTAAGAGAGGACCTAGTTACACTGAACCAAACCTTCACTGAAAGATAGGGGTAGGGCAGTAGGGTGGAGAGCTTTCCTGCAGCGCAGAAAGCAGAGATGGAGAGTGAGAGTGAGAATCTCCATTGATCCCAAAAGGTGGTTGCCTAGCTGTGAACCTGAACTTTCAAAGCTACAGCTCCTGTAGTTTAGAAGGGTGGTGACGACTGTAAAGCATAAAAAGTTCTCTGGAGTCTTGGTGGTGTTCAGATCCTAAGCTCTGATAAGGGAATATTCTACTCCCACCATTAAAAATATTTGAAGCCAGTGCTAGACTGAATCTTTCTTTAAAATTTAAATTCTTTATTGTATAAAGTATTACATATGTCTCCTCCCCCCGCCCCCCCATTGATCGAATCTTTTCAAAGCTATGACAAAGCCCACACCCAGCTCAATCATAGATTAGATAGACTCAGCCTCACCAAAATGATGATCTGAGAAAGGCATAGAAAGGCATTTGTGTGATCTTATCTAGGGATTAAACCTTACTTATTCAGTTTCTGCTATTGGTATTTTTATACACAATGTCTGGCTTACAAAAAATTATTAATCAGGAAACAAGAAAATATGACCTATAGTCTAGAAGCAGAACTAAAAAAAAGTAAATTATCTACTATCTAGTCATTTGCACTAAAATTTACCAGCTCCTCATTTAGGGAAAAAAGAATGATATGTTTAGGGGAGCAATATTAAGAATGTCAGATTTCCCATGAAAAGAATGGAGACTAGGAAGAAAAGGAGTAACATCTTTAAAATGCTGAAGAAAGAATAAATTGTCAGCCTAGCTCTGAGACTTTCAGTTCTGCATTGACACTCATTTGCATTTATCTAATTTCTTGTTGTGGAGTGCATAGAAGGCAAACCCACACATCTTGATAATTAACCCTAAGAAGGTGAAGTTAAATAGTGTCAAGTATAGGATGCATGGTTGAATTAAACAATAAAAGAATATTGCTCACAAAGAAGTTAAGGGAAATACACTTTACAATAACATGTAAAAATGAGGCAGGGCTTTAATGGGCAGGACACTAATTTTGCTTTCTGCATTACATGGTGAATACGACAGTAGTTGGAGGCAGAATCAAAACATATGTCTACCTCTGCGGTGTTTGTATGACAACTTCTCCCAGCTGTTGTTTCCTTCTATGTAAAAATGAGTTAATAACAGCCACACCTACTTTATGTGGTTGATTTTCAAATCATGAGACTGGAAATGAATGGTGTGACCAATTGAAAGATAATGCCGGACGTTGGGCGACATTTAAAGCCGGTGGGTCTTAATCTGGCATCTAGAAAGGTTCTGGAATCTGGAGAAGTCTGTGCATAGATTAAATAGGAGTCCAAAGATGAAATATAATTTTGAAAGGCATTTAGGGGTCAGAGGAGCCTAGTTTAAAGGAAACTAAGATCTCCTTGTCTCAGGACCCCATGCTTTTTATTAACACAAATTGTCCTGAGGAGAGGCAGAGATATACACTTCAAAGGGTCAGGGTTCGGTACAGAGTCCATTGTCAGAATGGGGAAAATTAGCCTACGGCTGTTCAGGTGTTTGGCCATTAGGAGGCAATAACATGTAGATTAAGATGCCCTGAGCTGTCTGGCAGCAAACAATTTAATGTATCCTATTCAGGTTTGGGGAAATGCCATCAGCCATTCCCAGATTCAGCCCTGCTGTCATGCTGGAATTGGCTTCCGGAAAGACGCTTTGAATACTCCAAAGTTATAGGTTGAAATAGTAATAGTAAAACAACAAATCAACCAAATCTCCTACCATCAATAAAAATAAGTGCATTCTATGTGCCCTGGATACAATTATAGAAAGAGAGAGGTGATGATTTTACTCAACTCTGTCCTGATAAGATCACTCCAAGAGTGTTGAGTTCTGAATATCACACATCAAAAGAGAGATAGTCCTACAAGGAGCATGTTTAGAGGACAGAATAGAATTCTAAAAATCTTAAGTGCAGAATTGTTGAAAGAATGGAAGATTATTCCTAGATGAATATTATGAAGTAAAGAGACTCAGGGTTCCAATAAACAAAATGGAAAAGCATGGATTTTTGTGCAAATAGTAATCTTTGGAATGTTGGTTAAACCACCCCACCCCCACCCCCTCCCCACCCCCCACCTGCAACAGGAGCCTGGGAAAAATGGCTAAGCTACTTGAGTCTCATTTTCAACATGTGTTAAATGAACACAGTGTTATCTAATTTATTATGCTTTTGTGAGGATTAAGTGAGATAATCTTAAGAAACATAAAATAATATGTAGGCCATTGGTATATATTACTCTAACATAATAGATCTGGAATAATTTTAATTATCCATAAAACATTTTAAATCAATTACTGCTGTATAGAAAGGAAATTGACTGCTTCTCCTTGGTTGAGGAATTTGAGTATAGTTTGTTGGAGGGTATTCAGATGTCATCGGTACATGGTGGGACTGTTTGAAATGTTAGGTCCTTTACAACTTCAGATTATCTTGGACAGTATCAGTAAACAACACAATGCATCCATTGGCCAACTTTATTCTCATCATCGGGCAGAATTTGCATGTATCTATTACACAAGAAGAGGAGGTTTGCAGGGGTCAGGACAGATTTATGTACTAACTTGGTCAGAAGAGCAGAGCAAACTTAGAATGAGAGAGATCCAAATAGACTTTCCGACTGGATGTCAATAAAAATTATGATTCTTTGTCTTTGTTTCATAAATTTTTATAATAAGAACATGAGATTTTTATAATAAGAGCAGGAAAGCCCCGTAGACCTTTATGGAAAATTTTAAAATTTTTACTAAATATAAGATGAACTTTTGGAGTTTTCTAATAAACAAGAGGAGTTTTTTATTTTTCAAGCTAAGAGACAGGAAACATTATTCTTTGTAGTAACTCTGCAGACATTTTATTTATGAAAGAAACAAAACTAACAATGGCAGACTTATCTGCAAAAATGACTAGAAATTGTCAGACCTGTGGACATGTTGTTCTTTGTCTCATGCTGTAATAATATACAGAAGTCTGGTTTAAAGAAAGGCCTCCTGTTAGCATTGTATGAGTAACAATGACTGAACTACAAAGAAATGCATAAAAGGAAATGCTCTTAATGGAATATTTGAGAGTTATTTGAGAGACCTACCTGGAGAAGGAAAATACATTCTGGCAAAAGAGATATTGTGATTGCCATGGGCCTGCCAGGAGATGTTTTCTTTTTCCTGAGATGTTATTGTTTTTCCCTGACTGAGAGGTCCTTGTTTTGCATATTGATTAAATTAGAATCTGCACTAAAAGAGTTTTTATCATGATTTATTTATACGCATCCTGATTTATTTATATTTCATCCCCTATTTACAGTTGTACTTATGCAGGACAATGAGCCCTAAAATGTTAGAAGGATCAGTCTCACCCCTAGAGTCAAAATTAATGTGAGGTCCTCTGTAGGCAAAGTAGCTGATTATATACATGGAGTTTTTCCTTACCCTCTCTCTATTTGACTTTCATCATACTCAAAAGTGCACTTTCCCCAGCTCAGTCACCACACTTTTAATTTATTTTTTTTGTTGTTTAAAGTTTGTAGTATTACAAATAGTAGTACATGTCTCCTTTTTCCACCATTGACCTCCCCACGCCCTGCCCCCCAGTATCCCCCTACCCCAGGGTCTTGTGTTCATTGATTATGCTTATATGCATGTCTACAAGTTCTTTGGTTGATCTCTTACCCCCACCCCCAACCCTCCCCTGCCTTCCCGCTAAAGTTTGACATCTGTTTGATACTTCTTTGTCTTTGTATCTATTTTTGTTCATCAGTGTATGATGTTCTTTATACTCCATTAATTTATTTTTTAACAGCCTTATCCTATCTAATAATAGACAAACATGGTAATTAACCATACCTCCAACATGCTTCCCATTGGCTAATCAGGGCGATATGCAAATTAACTGCCAACCAAGATGGCGGCCGGCAGCCAGGAAGCTGAAGTGAACAGGAGGCTTGCTTGCTCCAGTGATGGAGGAAGCCAAGGTTCCCCACCTGCCGCTGCCGGCCTCTGAGCTTGAAGTCTAAGAAACAATTTTGCAATTATAGAAGTTAAACAAAACCCAGAAACCTGTTTTCGGCCAGCCTGGCTTCAGCCAGCAGGATCGCAACAGTGTTTCAATTATAGAATCCAAACAAACCCAGATCCCTGCTTTCAGCAGCGGAGGTCTCAGAGCTGCAGCCAGGCCTCAGAGCTAAAGCCAGCTCTCAGCTCCAGTGACAGCCATAGAAGGTAAGTAAATCCCAGAATAAAAAAAGAAAAGAAAAAAAGGAGAAGTTGGGAGCTTTAGTCGCCTGCCAGCCTGAAAACGGCCCTCAGCCCCTCACCCAGACTGGCCAGGCACCCCAGTGGGGACCCCCACCCTGAAGGGGGTGTGACCAGCTGCAAACAGTCATCATCCCCTCATCCAGGCTAGCCAGGCACCCCAGTGGGGATCCCCACCCTGAAGCAACAAGATGGCAGCTAATTTGCATACTGAAGGCGGGCGGCAGCGGGCAAGGCTGTCCGCGGTCTGGGACCTGGATCCATGACCTGGCAGGCGGGGGGGCAGCACTTGAGGCTGTCCGTGGTCTGGGACACGGATCTGTGACCCTTCCCGGCAGGGCAGCAGCTCGCACAGGGGTGGATCAGCCGGGGCTGGGCAGGGCAGGACGCCTGGCTTCCGCCCAGCCCCAGTCACTCTGGGCAGGTTAGCAGCGCAGAGAGCCTCTGGACAGGGGAGGCAGGCTGGCGGAGGGCGGCCTGTACTCCCCACATGGCGGTGGTGACAGCTGTGAGCGCACCAAGCGGAGCCTGCAGGCTGAGCTGAAGTAGCGCCTGCAGGCCATCAGCGCCCAGGAGTTGCTGCGCAAGATCCGCCTCCTGGCCCAGAAGGTGCAGGATCGCAGGGACAGCCACTGTGGCAGGCCAGACTGACGTCCTCCTGGCCGCACCACGGGGGTTTGCGGATCTGCAAAGCCAGAGGCCTCTGGTGTGCACATCCCCGCCTGTCGTGTGAACATCCCCCAGCACACTGTCACCCTCCCGCGCCTCCAACAGTTGCAAACCAAGGCGTGCACAAGTTCCCCCCGCCTCTCCACCGCACTTCCATCAACCCAGCATGCCTAACACCCCCACAGGATGTGCACACATCCCCTCTGATGCACTCACATCCTTTGGAGAGTGTCTGGGTGTTCTGGGTGCTGAGGGTGGGTGCCTGTGAGATGACAGTGAGAGGGTGGAGTGGTGACGCCCTGTTCCCACGGAGGCCAGTGCAGCTATGAGATCACCTCTAGGGGGTTAATGCAGGTGCTGAGGCGAGAGCAGATGCAGACAGACACACCTGGTGGGCATGGGCGGCCCTCGCTGAGGTGCCTTTGGTCACCGTTCAAGATCAAGAACCCAGAAGCGGAGAGGAATTCTGTCCTCTCAGTGAAACAGTGGGATGGTCGGGGCGACTGTAGAGGAGGAATGTGCACTTTGGGTGCCAGCACCCATGAGTGAAGGCTGCCCTGACTGAGCCTCGCTTGCTTGGGGCCTAGCGCACTCCTGCCAGGCAGCGGGTGACAGGACGTGCTTTTCCAAATTAATGAGAGAAAACGTTGATTCTCCTGCTGCCCATGAAGGTGGAAAGTGAAGTGGGGAGACATGTGGGGAGTGAGCGAGGCTCCCTGTCTGGGGGTTCCAAATCTGCTGTTGGTTTCTTTCACCGCTGACTAGAGATATACAGGGTGTCCCCCCAAAATGTATACACACTTTGTATACCTACTAATTCCAGTGGTTTTAAGCATAAGAAGGAAACAACAATGGAGCTGTTATCTGTTAAAAGTGTGGGCACAAACAGGTAGTTGGACATTCCCTGAGGGGTCTCAGATTGGGGAGGGTGAAGGCCAGACTGAGGGGCCCTTCCCATCCCCCACCCACCCCAGTGCACAAATTTCGTGCACCAGGCTACTAGTTGAGATATAATTCACAAACCATGCAACTCACTCATTCAAAAGTGTGCAATTCAATGACTTTTAGTCTATTCACAGAGTTGTTCATCTGTTACCACAGTCAACTTAGAACATTTTCATTACCTCCAAAGAAGCCCATACCCCTTAGTCATTACTCTCAATCCCCTCAGCCTCCCAACCCTAGGCAAGCACTAATGGTTCAGCTATTTTTCTTTTTCTTTTTTTAATGTATCCTATTCTGGATACTCCATTTAAATGGAATCATGTAATAGGTGGTTATTTGGGTCTCTCTTCTTTCACTTAGGGCAGCGATTTTCAACCTTTTTCATCTCATGGCACACATAAACTAATTTACAAAATTCTGCAACACAGCAAAAATGTAATTTTTGCTGATCTGATTAAAAGATATATTTTTTATTGATTTACAAAAAGTAATAATAGTAATTACCTACCCTTTTTGTTCCAAAGGGACTTTAAAAAATCAGGTGCTTATACTTGTATATAAGGTTTTCTGGTATCAAGAATTAGCCAATAAAATGCATTCTTGTTATGTCATGTGACCAATAAGATGCAACTCTATTATATGACCTATATATTTATGACTCAAGACAGGGTATTCACACTGAACAGCTATTGTGTTGACTGTTGTCAATTTTTCATTTGACAATCTAAGGGAAAAGAAGAGGTCAGTGCCCCTGACTAAAAATATTCAGATATTGCATATTTTAAAAATTCGTGTGGCATACCAGTGTGCCTTGGCACACTGATTGCAAATCGCTGACTTAGTGTAATATTTTAAAGGTTCATCCACATTGTAGCATGTAGCATTTGACATTTTTTAAAAACTGCCAAATAGTATTTTACTATATTGATATTCCACATTTCATTAATCCATTCATCAATTGATAGACATTTGAACTTTGTCTACCTTTTGGCTATTATGAATAATTCTGCTGTGAACATTTGTATACAAGTTTTTGTGAGGACATATGTCTTCTCTTGGATGTATACTTAGCAGTAGAATTACTGGGTCACATTTTGAAAGTGGAGACCCAGAGGCACTGCCATAGGAAAAGCCTAGAGCACAAGTATGTTGGCACAGTGTAGACACAGTATTCTTGACACTAAGCCAAGTACTATGATGTTGCTTCATTTGGCAAAGAAGGCCAAGATATCAGCAGCATAGAAGATGACAATATGTCAAAGTGCTTATTAAAATGCTTTTTAAGATGTCCAGATCAGTGTTTTGGGTTTCTTCAGTTATATTCCCCAAAGTGAAATCACTTTGTCATAAGGCAGTTCCATTTTTCATTTTTTGAGGTAACTCCATCATGTTTTCCACAGTGGCTGCACCAAACTACATTCCCACCAACAGTGCATGAGGGTTTTCTTTTCTCGACGTCCTTGCCAACACTTGTTTGTTGAGTTATTGATGATGGCCATTCTGAGGCAAGGAAACTTGACTTGGGGTGGCGAACACACAATAAATTATACAGAGGATGTATTAAAGAACTGTACACCTGAAATCCATATAACACCAATAAATTCAATAAAAAAGAAAATATATTCAAAATGAAAATCTGTGTCCTGAAAAAGAATTTGTTTTCAGCTGTGACATGTTAAGAAGTTGGAAGTTGCCATTTTCATCCTTGCAACAAGGAAAAACTGGACCGACTTAAAACTCAATGAGTCTTCTTGGACTCATTGGAGAAGTGAGGTCTTGGGGCAAACTGTCAGCCAGAAGTCTAGAGAGGCAGGTGAATCCAGAGAATTAGAGTTGAGCCAAGGCCATGGGAGCTATAAACTGGTAGCTACACTTAAGTAGTGATTTTGAGGAGTAGCTGGAGGCTAAATGTGGAGCAGCATGTGAGTGAGAAGCTCCTGTGTCCCTACCACACTCATATACTATCATTCTCTCCAGGGGAAAGAATTTTGAGTCAGATGCATGCTTTATTATAAGGCAGGACCAAATCATTTTTTAAAAAAATATTTTTATTGATTTCAGGGAGGAATGGAGAGGTAGAGAGATAAAAACATTATTATTAGAGAGAATCATTGATTGGCAGCCTTCTACATGCCCCCCACTGGGTTGCAGACATGTGCGTGACCAGGAATTGAACCGGAACCTCCTGGTTCATAGGTCAATAACTCAATCACTGAGCTACACCAGCAGGCCAAATCCTCTTTTCAAATTCACCCCAGGTCTTAGGAAGGGAAGTTAGAACATCCCAGTGTAGTAATTCCTAGTAATTCCCTACTGCTTTGTGTTTACTTGCCCAGTGATGAGAAGACAGACCTTTGGCTAGACAGAGTTTAATTTAAGACTCAGGATCTGTTAACTCCAAACAGGAGAGGCAGTCAAAGGTCAAGGTTACAGTGCTAGAAGTGTATCAAAGCTTGTCCTCACACGGAGTGCCTTTCTAAAATAGGTCTCTAATAAGCCTAGCTACAAAGAAAGGCGATTACAGTCATTGCTCCTACAATTTACAATGCAAATTGGATAGAAAACAATCTATTAATTAGAGAACATGGTTTGGATTTGCATTTTGCAGGTAGCAATTGGTTATAATGTGATCAAGTTCAGGTTCTAGTACCTAGGGGCAGGAAAAAAAAAAATTGGCAAAATGCATAAACACACACCTTCCCATGTCTGAGGGGCCGGCTACTCAGTGCGTAAGTGCTGGGGGTCTGCTGAGGTAACAGAACTGCACTGGTGGGTAGGCTCCCTATTTGCAGATCACAGAAGAGAACTAAGTGGTGGGCTCAATTACGCTCTCTTAGTCACAGTTCTCTTCCACGTGTTCAGTCTGGACTTAAGATCTGTTATGTTGTAGAACTAGCGCAGCCAAACCAATGGAGAAAGCCCCCAAAAGAAGAGCCCCACTCTACCTACAAAGCCTGAACCCTAGACCCCACGATCACGACAAGGCTGCACTCACACCAACCACCAAAATCCACCATCAAAATTCATTTTATTAGCAACAGGGTTCTACTGTGCCTGCCTCAGGCAGCCAAGAGCATGGGTAAGGAAGGCCACTCGATTATGAGTGATCACACATACCAGTAGGACTGATCAAACACTTAAATCTCCATTACTATGTGCTGAGGTACGATTTTGCCTTGAGTCACTTATCAAGCTTGACCGTCGCCAGAGAACATTAAGAATCATAAGCAGCACTGATCGCCTCACACCCTCCATGCTGTATTACAGGATCTTCATTCTGTATCTTCGCTCACAGACTTAACTGTCTCGGCATTCGGTAGCTTCTGCAGCAGCAGGCACATGAGCAATCACAGCAAGAGCATGGAAATATGGTACAGATTTCAAGGACATCAATATAAGAACCATTAAGATCTGTTTGCTCTGCTTAGAAATTATGACAATTATAGAAAAGCATATGGGAGTGCAAGAGATAGTCAAACGAGTGAGCTTTACCCACACCAAAGATTTCTGTGGGATCAGACTTGGTGAGTTTGAGCTTAGCTTGATCCAGTCTTTGGTAGTTTGCTTGCCTTTGAGGAGACAATTTAAATCTTGTATGAAACTTATGATTTCCAGCTTTATAAGTGACACGACTCACAGGAGTCTAACTTATACATAGCCTATCGTATTACAGATCTTAAAGTGGACAGATGCTGCAGCTATGGTATTATCAACTGATGAGTTTTCGATGGAGATAAATCTATCCATGCATTTTGCCGGGGTTGGGTCATGAAAGTCCACAACAGCCCATTTTTGCCATCTGATTTCAAGGATGTGACAAATGACACTGTGGGTAAACTGTCCCAACAACTTACGCAGACCATCGAAATGTCAGCAACTAGCCCTACTGTTCACATATGACACATTTCACAGTGTTACCCTTAGTGAGGCACCCACCTCATTAGATTTAAATCGAGACATCAATGAATTTGTGTCTGATAAATATATAATTGAAGGGAACTCTGGACTTATGACTTTAACATCACAGCATATAGAGAACAATACAAGCAGCAGGTCAGGTACCTGGCACCACGTGACCTTAAACAACTTGTCAAGGCATTGGTAGATGGCTGTCTAGACAATGTACCTATCTTATTGGCCCCACTTTGTACAGGAAAACTCAACTCTGAGATGTGCGTTACTGTTCTCATCCCCAAAGTGAAAGGCAGGTACTTTAGTGCCTCTTCCAGAGAATTTGAAATAACATTAAGCACGGAGATTAAATGGAGGCTTTATATTATATTTTATGATTGGAAGAGAAACAATATTAAAAATATAAGCAAAAATAAAATACTATATACTATCATTTCCAAAGAAGAGAATTTGCTAAGAAAAAATCACACAGTGGAGTTTAAATGAAAACAAGGAGGGGAAAATAAAATTTTAACCAATAAGTTCTATTTTGAACACTAAATAATTTAGTTGAATGTCTGGAGGAAAACTGAATCCATTTGATAATATCCATATTGTATTGGTTTATTTATCTACAAAAACTTAACTTTCAACCACTCAATATTTCAATCCTTTAACAAACTTCAACGTTCTTTTACTTTCCTTTGTGTAAAAAATAATGTCCAAAATGCTAAAAAACATACTGTGCAATGAATACAATAATTCTGAAAATGTTAATACAAAAGTATTCTTACAATACACTTACTATTAGTTTAGAAAACTGAATTTTCACCAGTCTATTCCAACTAGAACCCTGGTCTCTGCTCTCTAGCCAGAAGCATTGGAACTATATTGTGGGCAATGCCTGCTCTAAACCCCTGCCACCTCCTGCTGTCATGTCATCTTATCAGCAGACTCAACAAGTGTAGAAGCCAAGGGAGGGGCACTCATAGAAACATCTAATAAGAGACCACAAGCAGGGAGTAGAGCACCCACAGGCTCCCTCTCACTATATAGTAACTCCCCCTCAGCTGCTTTTCCCCAATTAAAGAAAAGCTCTTTCTGCTACTTTGCTCTGGTGAGGAGTGTGATTTCATCAAGATAGGCAACTTGTATTCCTTTTTCCTGTAGGCACATCATAGTTTGAATCATTAACATTTCAAAGTTTCCCATTTTAGACAGAGCAGCATTGAGTTATTTTCGATCCATAAGCAGCCCAGGGCAAACCTTGGTTCATCCAAATCCATTCATTCAGCTTTTATTGAGTGCTGATTTTGCACAAGGCACCGGCAAGGATCCTTCAGGGATACAAAGGTGAATAAGACATGATCCCTATCCTCAATGAGTTTAGCATCTAGCTCAGGAGATGAACAATGTACCAAAAATCGAAGTGTTGAATAATGTAGATCAAAAGGGTAAAAATAAAATTCCATAAAGGAGAATAAAGAAATGCTATGTCAGGCCATAAAAGGCGACATGTAATTCTGTCACAGAGAACAGTAGAGGTTGGGAAGGACTCCTTTACATAGGTGGCATTCCATGCTTTTGAGTTTTTGTAAAGATACATGGTGTGTACCAATCATGTGCCAGGCACTGCGCTTAGTGTTTGGGTTGGAACTTGAGAGAGGCTGTGAGTTTGGACCTATAGCAAATTGGATCGGGGGATTGGGGGTATAGAAATCAGGAGTGTGCTGGACTACCAACACAAACCAATGCAATATCATTGATATCGAAAGGATTCTGCTGGGGTAGCTCTTACTGACTCATCTGAGCCAATTATTAAATGTTCAGGAATTTTGTAAGCCGTTGACTGAGCCTTGGTTGAAATCATCACTGTGGGAGTTTGCCATGAAATCAGCAAACACTACAACTCAGGGACTCAGGGTCCACTCCTCCACCTCCCAAGCCCTGACCTGAACAATTTGTTAAACTTTGCTGGCATGGATATGTTCCAGGAGGGAATACGAATGTTAATCCACTAATTATTCACATGCTTTCACCTTACTGGCCTACAGTTTTTCCCATCTGTAGGAAGTTGGATACTTAAGGTTTTCCTTACTCTAACATCCTCTTATCTGTAGAGGGGAAAGTGGAGTGAAACCCAACGATTGAAGGGTTAATAAGAATCAGGGCACTGGTCTGGCCCTGAAGGATCCTTGCCGGTGCCTGGTGCTTAGGGAGAAGTGCTAATAAGCATCGATCTCCGGGCTGTAATGAGCAGTTGCCCGGTCAAGCCTCTCCATAGGAGTGCCGTTTCCCCTGCTACGAGGCTGTTTGAAGTGGCAGAAAGGAGCCCTGAGCTGGAGAAATTGGGAGCCCTCTTTTCTCTCCTCCTTGCTGGGTCTCTGTGGGACCCCAGGGCAAGTCATTTAACCTCTCTGTGCCTCCTGGGCTCCACCTGCCAATTAGGATGCTTCTCTTTTCCTCCCGCCCTGGCATGGATACCGCTTGGAAGAGCCACAGACCAAGCTCCGGTTGTCTATAGGTGTCAGGAAGCAAAGTATCGTGAGGCTATGGAGCACTGTTGTTTTATTTGCCCAGTTGGGAAAGAAGGCCTTGCAGATACAACCAACCTGTTTAGCGGCCTCAGGTAGCCCAGTCTTAATGGTCTCTGGATAGAGAGAGGATGGATGCTATTTTGGCCCCACTAACATTTTCAACTAGTCTTAGCAAAGGGCCTTGACTGCCTCTTTTTGAGCCTTTTTACCAACATTTTCCTTTTTCTTTTTAAATTAAATTTATTTATTTTTTCCCCTTTATTGATTAAGATATTACAAATGTGTCCTTATCCCCCCAATGTCCTCCCATCCCCCAAATCCTACCCTCACCCCCTTTTGTCCACATCCATCACTTATGCTTATATGCATGCATACAAGTCCTTTGGTTGATCTCTCCCCCTCACTCCCACCCTCCCCTACCTTTCCTCGGAGTTTGAGCATCTGATCGATGCTTCTCTGTCTCTACATCTGTTTTTCTTCATCGGTTTATGTTATTCATTATAATCCACAAATGAGTGAGAGCATGTGATATTTATCTTTCTCTGACTGACTTATTTCACTTAGCATAATGCTCTCCAGCTCCATCCATGCTGTTGCAAATGGTAGGAGTTCCTTCCTTTTTACAGCAGCGTAGTATTCCATTGTTGAAGGGAGCCGGTCCGTCCTTGCTGTTTCAAGGGACCTGGCATATGTGGCATACTGTTCTTAATATGTTTGCTCACCTTCTTGGCACTATGTGTTTTAATCAAGGTCACCTCTCTGAGAAAGGTTGTTTCCCCAGGTAGGGATTTTCCCCTGAAGTTAGGGAGGGAATAAAACCCCTTAACTAAGTGCCAGGCGGGTAATTAATCACTTTAACTACAAACAATCATGCTTAAGCTACATAATCTTTACTCCCTGGAATGGAGATAAGAAAGGCCCTAACCTTTGGAATAGAGATTGATAGGATTGGAATCAACTGGTATAAATAGAGATGTAACAAGACAACAGGACACAGAACCTAGACACAGAACCTGGACACAGAACCTAGACACAGAACCTAGAGACAGAAGAATTTCGCTGGAGAGAACATGGCAAAAGATCCTGGACAGAAACTGGAGACAGAACCTAGAGACAGAACCTAGAGAGAGAACATGGCAAAAGATCCTGGACAGAAACTGGCCACAGAACCTAGAGACAGAACCTAGATACAGAACCTGGCTACAGAACCTAGATAGAACATGGCAAGAGAACCTGACTAGAACCTGGTGACTGAACCTGGCTGGAGAACCTAGCAAGGGAACATGGCTACAGAACCTGGCTGGAGAACCTAGCAAGAGAACGTGGACACAGAACCTGGCTGGAGGTCTTGAACAGAACTTCGCTGGAGATCCAGACCAGAACTTGGCTGGAGATCCTGGCTAGAGATCCTGGCTAGGCTGCTGATCAACTGCACAGGTGGGGTCCCTCGGCCTGGCCTGCTCCCTCTCTCAATCTGTGACCCCTCGGAGGATGTCAGAGAGCCTGTGTTCGGCCGATCCCGCTCAATGCAGGAGCTGCCCCCTGGTGGTCAGTGTGCTCCCACAGGGAGAGCCCCTCTCAGACAGAAGCTGGGCTCATGGCTTGTGAGTGCAGCAGTGGTGGCAGGAGTCTCTCCTGCCTCTGTGGCAGTGCTAAGGATGTCCGACTGCTGGCTTAGGACATCCCCCGAGGGCTTCCGGACTGTGCAAGGGCACAGGCCGGGCTGAGGGACCGTCCCCCGCCCCCCCACCAAGTGTACAAATTTCATGTACCCCTCCTCTAGTTGATTAATATGATTATACAATTCTATAATGCAACATTTGTATATTGCATTATGTGCACACCACCCACAGTCAAGTCTTCTTCCATCACCTTATATTTGGCCCCCTTTCCTCTTTACTACCCTCCCTACCCCCCTTCCCTCTGGTAACCACTATGCTACTGTCTGTGTCTATGAGTTTCTGTTTGTTTTTCTTGTTTGTTCATTTGCTGCTTTCAGTTTTATATCCCACATGTGACTATATGACCTAGATTTGCCTTTATCTGCTCAGTGAGCCAAGGCAGAGTGGTATGTGAAGGGATGTGGTGAGCTGTGGAGAGGAAGGTGTTTCCTTCTCTCTTCACTAACATGAACTAGGAGGTTTCAAGGGTATTATTTTCTTGTTCACCAAGCCATGGCTTCCATTCCTCCATGAAGCGTCCCAGGAAGACATGTGGATTTTGATTCTTTGGAATAGCCTTTCGTTCCTTCACCGAAGCAACTCTGTCCGTCACAAATGAGTCCTCTGAGCACACATGCAACTGGCAACTGTGACACTCGAAAAAGATCAGACTTGGAATCAGCATTGGTCCAAATGTCACCTCTGCCATTTTACTGAGTGATAGGAGTTGGTCACCTCCATCTATTTATACTTAAATTTCTCATCAGTAAAGGGAGTTTGTGTCAGCCCGGGCCTGTGTTTCTTTGTCCTCAGATGCATTTCTGCCCTCCCCTACTCTGCTTTATATTGGGAGAGTTCACCCTGCCAATGGCAGATTCCCAAGTGGTCAGGTCAGCTGGCTTCTGACTGGGTTTGGCTGCAGGGAGGCACTGACAGGGGATAGGAGGGGGGGGGGGGGAAGGAAAAGCAGAGGCTAACTCTGTCTCTCTCTCTTTCTTAGCGCATTCTCTAGAGTGGCAGAGTCTGCTTTGTGATTCTAACTGCCCCAGAGAGTAGTTAGAATCTGGCCCCAGGCTCCTGTCACCCTCCCTTCCCTCTTGGTCCTTCACTGCCTTCCTGCTTTGGCCAATATTTGTGCTGCCTCTGCTTCCTGCTTCCTTGGTTATAAATATTGGGAGCCTTTTGTTTCTCTGGCAAAATCCTGACTGATAGAGAGTTGGTAATATATCACACCTGTTTCACAAGGATGTTATGAGATTGAAAGGAAATCCTATTCATTTCTTTATTAGGGTAAGTGCTTAATAAATGTCTATGGGTCCAACCAGTTAACAAATCTTTTTTTGCCCTTTGAACTTCTAAACATCCTTCAAAGCTGCATGCAGATGCTACTTACTTCCTGAAGTTTTGCCCATCAGATAGGATTTCTCTCATAGCATTTCATGCAACTCCAAGAGAATTTAACATTCTGCCAAGAAGTTAATTGTTGGTGAATTTGCCATCTTCTACTAATCTATTAAACTTGCTGCTTCTCCTATCTTTGTATTTCTCCCAAATCCCCTGAACAGAAAATGTCCTTACAAATATTTGTGGAACTGAAAGGAGTAGGAGTGTCCTTCTTGTTACTGTTCTTCAAGACTTGATTCCTATAATTTGAGGGGCTATGGCAGACACTGGGACTGACTCTAAATCAAGTGTTAGATGAATTCTTGATCCAGCTCTGAAGAATAGACGCTTTTTGAGGCGTGCAACTCTCTCATACCTGAGCTTATTTTCTGTTTCAGAAACCCATCAGATATTTCATCAGTCCTAAATTCAGTAACTATTCCAGACTAAGGACACTCATATCCAAATGCATAGGGTGTAAGCAAGTGTTTGTTTCTGTAAATGAATAATAGAAAATCAGAGGTTTGATTGGTGTTATCATGTGGGATCCATGAACATATATGTAACCATATATAGTGTCTAGATTTGTGCCTGTCTTCATTATAGGTGCTCAATAAAATTTGTTGAATGCATGAATATATATGTGTTTTGGGTAAGATATTAGGAAAAATTACATGCTTATAATTACCCTCCAGAAACTATTCCCTCATGTGAATTTCAAATTGATTTTTTCTCTTTTTTACATAGTCTCATTTATTACTTTATTTTTAATTTTAAAGAAAACTCACCCTTAGGCTCTTTTTTTCCCCTTACTCAAATGCGTTATCCATTGCCTCTGAAAAGCTTCTTTAAAATGTGACATAATTTGGATTGTTTCTGAGATTTTAGTGTAGAAAAGAGAAAAGCAGAAGACACCCAGACCATGGAATGAAGACTATGTTTTTCTTTTTCTTTATGCGCCTTGCCCATCTCTCCTTCCTACCCCTTCTCTATTTCACTCTTCCCACCCATACTCCCTATCCCACCTCCCCCAGCATCTCCACCTCCAAACTGTCCTGCAGTAGTGGTTGAGGTGGAGGCAGCTGAGGGTGATTGATTGTGAAACATTAAACATGAAAGGTCTCCTAGAGTTTAGTACAAATTTCTTGTTTTACAGATTAGCAAAGGAGACAAGGGTGAAGTGAACCCCTTGAGCCCACAAAAGTAGTTAGCAGAGAAGCCAGAATGTTGGGTTTCCCCATCTCAGTGGGATAGCATGCAGGGACAGGAATTTAGTATTGGCCCTAGTAGGAGCCAACCTGTGCCTCTCCACTGCTGTCTTGCCCCAGCACACCAGCTAATGAACTATAAAAATTCTTTGTAATAGTCTGATATAGTGGCCACTCTAGTTTTCCCACTCTGACCCTCCAGCTTTCAAAACTTGTCTTATCTTTGTAGAGGAAATTCCCTCTACAAATAAAGGGTTCTACTAACTTAGGCAGTATTTTTCTTCTCTAAGCCTTAGAGGGTTGAGCTAAATTTCCCTGGAGACAAGGGCCAGGCTTCTGTCAGCTCATTTCATCTTCCTTGGGGTCTCTGAGCCAGGGTTCCTTTCACGGACTGTTCCTTTTCATTGAGTGTCCTTGCCAAGATTTATGATACAGTAAAGCGAAAAAGAGCCTCGTCAACTCTCCTGTGAAGGAAAATGAGATTCTGCTAAATTTAAGGAGACTTTAAATGAATAAAAAGATCAGCAGGTTAAATACTATGAAGTAGAATAATAGATTAATTTTAGAAAATACAGAAGTCATCTTAATTACAGGTACAATAGAGTGAAAGCTGGGTAAATCCCATATAGTCTTTTTATAGGCCATGACATAATTAAATGACTGTTCATTTTATAGATAAGTCTATATCTTTGACATAGACACTGGATACTGGAAAACCATCCACCCTGGGCTCTCAACCTGACACACTCATTTTTACCTAAAAGGAGCCAAGAATAGTCACTGACGCTAAATCTCCGAGAAAAGTTATGAGCCTGGGGAAGAGATTTCTCCATTTAAAAACAAAGCTTACCGATGCTGGGGTGTGTATCACTGACAGTACAGAGTATCTCACCTCTGATACCATGGTGGTGGAGTCAAGCAACAAATTGGAAAGGTTTAGCCCACCCTTGTAATATCCATCTGGTCCACCCCACGCCCTATTCTGTGATATGGCCAGTTGATGACATTTTTCTCAGTTTAGTGAAGTATAGCTTCAGAAAAATTTTCCTTATTCTCCCCTTCATTCCATGTTGCCAAGAAAATCCAGGTAACATTACACAAGTTTTTTGCCCAATTTAAGTCAGTGCACTTGAAATAAAGCATTGTTCGTTGGACATGTTATACTTCCATTTGGATAGCTTCTGCTTGGACATCTTTCCCTAGCTGTTCCACAGACCTCTCCTAACAGCTGCCCTCCTCTGCTTCACTCTTCTCAGTCACTCAGCTCCTAACACTGGTGTCATCATTGATTTCTCTTTCCTTGATTTTTGTATCCAATATATTACCAAGTCCTGTGGCTTCTTCCTTGGCACCATTTTCTCATACTAGTAAGCGTTTTTCCTCCCTGTTTCCATCAGCACCACTCAGTACTTATCCTCAGTTTCTTGATGGTACCATTGACTTTTAAAGAATGTTTTCTTCTCCTCCAGCATTTTCTTCCCATCCCATCCTACATATTTCTTCCCTTCCACATATTCAACCCACGTTTATCAAACCTGTAGTAGATTTTCAGTGCTAAGTGAACAAAGATGAAAAATTAATGGACAGTCACATGAAGCAACTCAGGCTAGAGTGAGACAGGGACATGGGGACAGTGAAATGTAATGGTAAAGAGTGTAGTTAAAGGGTCTTCATTCCAGTCCTGGCTCTGACCCTGCCCAGCTATGTGGCTCTGTGTAATCTTAAGTGTTTCTTGCCTGCAAAATAGGGATAATAATGGTACCGGCCTCATAACTTTGCACGAGGGTGGAATGAGATAATGCATGTGAACTCTCCCAATAGTTCTTGACACATACTAAACAATAAATAATAGTAGCCATTATTATAAAGCAATGCTTCTAAAACTTTGGTAAAGGACTATTTTGTGTGCGTTTGATTTCCAATACAGCACCAGCCTATTTGTGGCTTTACTGTGTATGACTTTTATGAAGCTTGCACAACATACAACTCAATACTTGGTTTTGACAACATGCAAATTGGTCTATAATCTGTTCAATGAGATAAATCTGTTGCTTCAATGTCTAGACTTTAGGGCAGTATTGCATCTTGAACCCATAACACAGTTCGTGGGACAGAACCAATCTTTACGCCACAGGGACTGAGGAGTAAAGTAAAAAAGTACAGCTTTGATTATTTTCATGTTCTTGTTCATAAGTGGCTCCCCATGAGTTAATCAAAATAATAAATTTGACATTTAAGAACCTTCACATTCAGGCTCCATCCTTCTATTCAAGCTCCATGTCTCTTTACTCCCTTTTATAAATTTGAAGCTCTAGTCCAGGCTTGTGTTTTTTTTTTTAACATGGCTTTGGGGCAAGGTCCATGGAATAAGGTGCAAAAAATTCACTCTATTTAATCTTCTTTAAAGACTTCTGACTATTTGATATTGTTTTTGTTTTTCAATATCTCTATTTCCTCAGGAACTTAATCTGGTCTTATTGGTTACTATGTTCCTGATGCCTAAAACAGCATCTGGGATATAATGAGTGTTCAATGGATATCCATTGGATAAATAAGTCACAAAGATTCGCTAAACACATTTAAAATTCAACCCACTAGACCGGGGTGGGCAAACTTTTTGACTTGAGGGCTACTATGGGTTCTTAAACTGGACCGGAGGGCCGGAACAAAAGCATGGATGGAGTGTTTGTGTGAACTAATATAAATTCAAAGTAAACATCATTACATAAAAGGGTACGGTCTTTTTTTTTTTTAGTTTTATTCATTTCAAACGGGCCGGATCTGGCCCGCGGGCCGTAGTTTGCCCACCGCTGCACTAGACACATTACTCATCTGTTAATGTTGTAAAATTTGGAAACCCCTGCTTTTATCAAGAAGCAGTTCTCTTTTCACCTAGTATGACATTTTTTTCCCATCCATCTTCCTGTCATTGCATTTTTAGTTACTATTAATCCATTAACTCAACTGAATGACTTCCTCCAACATAGACTCCATAAAACCTTTTTCTGACTTTCCATTTTACTATATGTTATCGCCATTTCAGTACTTTCTAACATGTTTTATTATTTATGCTGTATGCCTTGTTCTAAATTAGAAGGTCACAGGGGACAAGAGTCTGGCATAATTCATATTTTCACTTCCGAAAGGGTTTAACACAGTATCTAATAGGTAGTGGGAACCTAGGGTGAATTACATGGATTACTGCTGAATTCCTTAGACTCTAATTATGTCTCAAGAACCAGTTCAAGTTTTTCCTCCTTCATGAATATTCCCACTGGCAACAGCATATCTGTTCTGTAAATCCTTATAGCCTTTTTGATGTTTACCCTTTAATTAGCATTTAACAATTTTATTCATGACTTTATTTCTCTAACAAGTGTTTACATTTTGAGATTGTGCTTAGGGAGCTGTTATAGAGATCAGGGTAGATAATAAAAAAATTCCTGTCTTCAATAAATGTACAATAGAATTTTCACTATGCACTTCTAGTGGTGTGTGTGTTATTGTTGTTTTCCACAACTTGAGTATATTTATACATGTACACATTCTGAGCTCTTGTGGGCGGGGATCATTGTGAGCCATCTACACAATGTAGCTTAGCCTATAGGGCCTAGCAAATATTCAACACAAATGGGATTAGTTGGTGTTCCACACACATAGACTCATATATAACATGGCACGAGATTATTTTCTCTTATTAGAAGGCAATTAATTATATATCTTTTGTAGTGAAATGTGTTAACTATGTGACACTAATCCTATGCACTACTAATGCAGGTGAGGTCTGACAATGCTGGTGTCTTCACCTGTAGAGAAAGCCTGTAATAACCCATGCGCCATAGACCACTTAAATCTGCTGCCTTGAGAAATAATTAGATGCAAATAGAATGTGATAGGAAACATTTACCAGTCAGGTAGAGTAAAAACTTTCTTAATTTGAAATGCAAGGGACCAGAAAAATGAGTTCTGAATTAATTGGGTTTGGACTATCTGATATTTTTATTAAGGGCATTTAGTCATTTAGGCAATAACAGCTGCGTTTGAAATTTTCAGTGCTATTTGAGATTTTACTGTAAAGGCATGACTTATGACAGTAATGTAATGAATGTGCTTAACTATTAACCTTTGCAGTTGGACATACATATCTAGCCATTTGATTAGATTTTCACCAGCCACCCAAGTTTCCCTCTATCATGTTTTGTTTGATTTCATTCTGATCTTTACTGACTGACACTATCTATGACTCTTTTCAAACTTAATTCTTCCCTCTCAGAAAGCAGAGAAAATTGATGGGAACCTTTCAAGCAGCCAGAGGAAAAGGACATCACTTCTCTGCTGCTACACCTCAAGTCTTCTTAATATGTTTAATTGCATGACTGATCTAACTCTCTATTTACATACTAAACATTGAACAAATATACCCATTAGAAAGTATGGAAGAATAAGTTCTTGACCAAGGTGGAAAGTTCTTTCGGACTATTCTAACTCTTTTTTTAAAAAAATATGTTTTTATTGATTTCAGAAAAGGGAAGGGAGAGGGAGAGAGAGAGAGCTGCCTCCTGCATACCCACTACTAGGGATCAAGCCTGCAACCCAGGGACATGCCCTGACCAGGAACCAAACAAGTGACCTTTTGGTTGATGGGACAACGCTCCACCAACTGAACCACACTGGCCGTGCCTAAATCATTTTTGAAAGGTGATATTCATAATACAAAAATCAAGGTTACCTATGATGTTTTCTAAGTAGACAAAACAAAACAAAACAAAACCATTAGGATATATTCATGAGTCATTCTAAATTTGAAAACTTTGCTGTGATGATTTTGTTAGGCAAAGAGAAGTGACAGCTCACTGGCAGGAACTAAGGTTTGCTTATTCTGCTTAGCTAAATCTATCAACAGCTTTCAATTTAGTAAGAAAGACAAGCTAACTATACATTAAAGAGAACAACACATAAATCAACCTAGAGTAATATACTACAAGCATCAAGTTAATGGTAGAGACAATGCTTGTCAGAATTTTGGAGGTGATCCCAATTACATGTGATGACAGATCTCACACGATTGAACCAAAGTTCAAATAATGTTGCAAGTTAACTGCATAACTGATAGGATCTCCTAATATGGCAAGGCTGATTTAATTATTAAGGGCATCTGTGCACTTTTACTTATTGACATGCATATTCTTGTCATGCTGGCAACTTTCCCCTGTCCTCTGCGGAGCCTTGTAGTCTTTCAAAGCTGGGAGGGATTCTCTGGTACAGTCCTTGTACAAATGTGCCAGGGCTGACCAGCAGATCCTGAGTGACAGATGAATGGAGTACTCCAAAACAGTGTTTGCTGTGAAAGAGAGGGCTAAGGTACTGCCTGGCTAAAGGAACCAGATAGCCTCTATTGCCTGCCTCATTAGGCTTTTATTGTAGCAGCAGTTTGAGATAAAGTTTAGATACAATCAGCAGGGTAAGTAATCTTGGGAGGACATGTGTATTTGTAATGTCCTTTAAGCAAGGACACCCAAAAGATTAAGCATAAGGAGTCCAGTAAATACCTGGGGTTCTGCATGTGCACAGACTTGTTTGGAAAGGTCAAGGGATAATTAGGGGATCTGCCTCTGGCACTCCCCTAAGTTGGAATTTCAATAAACAGGGTGGGCGGCCTTCCGCACACTTCCCTTTTCTTGGAATGTACTCCTTACAAACTTTCCAACCAAGTCTCATGCTTCCCCACACAAATGTAGAGATGAGTGACCTGGGCTGCATCCCAGAGCCAGGGGTGTGGTCTAGCAGATCAGATTCTGGTCCCTTAATACCCTCCAGTGATAACTTCTAGGGTCTCCTTTATCTTCCTCCATCACCATTCTCCCACTCAACTTTAGAGAAGGGACATCTCTACTTGTTCTGGATGGAGCTGAATAAAAGTATCATCCTTTCCCTTTTTAGACAATGCTTTTTGCTTTTGTCTTCTCTCTCTCTCTCTCTCTCTCTCTCTCTCTCTCTCTCTCTCTCTCTCTCCCCTATATTTTTTTAGAGCAGTTTTAGATTCACAGCACAATTGAGGAGGAGGTACAGAGATTTCCAATATACCCATTGTCCCTACATATGTACAGCCTCTCTCATTATCAACACCCCCCACCAGAGTGTCGCTTTTGTCACAACTGAAGAACCTACACTGATATATCATTATCACCCAAAGCCCATACTTTAATTAGGGTTCACTCTTGGTGTGCTGTACATTCTGTGGGTTTGGACAAATGTATAATGGCTTGTATCCAGCATTGTAGTTTCACTGCCCTAAAAATTCTCTGTGTTTCATCTACTCATTCCTCTCGTCCTTTCTCTCCCTAATCTTTTAAATTGTTTCTATGTTTTGATTTCTCTTTATTTTCTATTTTCTTCTTTCTCACAGAAGCTCTATCTGTGGAATAGATAAACATGGACACTCAGGCTAATTTGCATTAGCCTTGTGTTCAATGAGTAATTGAATGGTTATATTTTTACTATCCTTTATATATGTACCACAGCTTTTTTGAATCCACTCATCTCTCTTAAGTACTAATGATCAAAAATACATATTTGGCTCAAAGGAAGGCTAGATTTACAGGCTTCCATTTAAAGTGGGCTGACTTCAGACTAACGACCTTGAGATGAAGGTCTCTTTAACTCAAACCCACTGAGCCATCTAATACCTGGTCCTTTTTAAATAGGTAAGATTATATTATTCATGGGATATAGAGAGGTCATTCAACTGACCTGGCTCCATCCACTGAATAAGTTAGAATTTACTTCCTTTTTGAAAAGCTAGTTCAAGTTTGTTTGTTTTTTAAATAAAATGTTCGAAGGCACTGGTTAAAAAAATAGTTTTGGAGGCCATAGTTTTGGGGTTGGAAGTGACTTTAGCTACCCAAGGACAAATGCAGTCTTCTGTTATCATCAATGGCTAACCCTAAGGGCTTCTCTGGGTCTTGTCTCTGAACAGCTTTCCTAAAGCAGTATTTTTAAGCCCTTACTCTAATATGCTCAGAGTGCTAGGAAAGAATGTTCTCTTAAGCAGGGCTCAGAATTCCAGGGAGAAAGTGCTTGAATAAGAATATTGAAGATTTCCCAGAACTGAAAATTTCAGAAAAAGGGCTTGAGTGGTAAGTGACGTGTGTAGTTGATGATCATGAAATGGGAAGACTAAAAAATGAGAATGAAAGCCCAGGATAAGAGAAAGGCAGGTGTCTTGTTCTGTTTGGGCTGCTACAACAAATATACCATAGACTGGGTGACTTATAAACAACAGTAATTTATTTCTAACAATTCTGGCAGCTGCGAAGTCTACGATCAAGATGCCAGCAGATTCAGTGTCTGGTCAGAACCTGTTTCTTAGTTCTAATCACCGCTCTGTGTCTCCACATGGCAAAGGGGTAAGGGAGTTCTTTGGAGTCTCTTTTGTGAGGGAACTAAACTCATTCATGGTGCCTCTACACTCATGACCTCATCACCTCCCAAAGGGCTCTACCCTCAAGACCTCATCATCTCCCAAAGGCCCTACCTCCAAATATTGGGGAATGATTTTCAACATGTGAGTTTGGGGAACACAAACATTCAGTCTATAGCATTAGGGTAGGGGGTCAACGTCAGGGAAAGGATTCAAATGGGCTTATTATTGACATATTGTTTGCCGTGTGCTGTCACTGTAAACCTTTTATAGATACTGACCACCTTATCTTCATCATAACACTGTATGATAGGTTATAACATTAGCCCACTTTACAGATGAGGAAACTGAGACACAGAGTGGTTATCTAACCTGCCCAGGGTTTCCCAGCAGGGAATTGGCAGCGCTGGGTTTGAACCCTGGTGGGTAGGCTTCAGCATTCAGGCAATATCAGCACTGCTCCTCTGCTCCCAGGGAGCCACATTACACAGCCCGGAGCCAGGTCAGATAAAAAGAATATTTGGTGACTTGATTAGAGAATACTTCAAAACTACAGCATTGGCCCAGTCAGCAATGGAAGGGGGGGGGGGGCAAGCAGGGAGTGAGTCATAACCAGGGAGTCAATGAACTGAATAGCTGGGCAGGCATCTCAGAAGCATAAATGCAGGCACTCAAGACAGGCAGTCTTCCTGCAGAAGCCATCAGAAGACCAAGCATCCCTTTGAACAGTCCGGGCTTTGCTGGGAGTCTGGAAGGCAGGCTTGAGCACCTTGCTGCAGAGATATTTTTATCCTGAGAACAAGTGCCCTCATTGTCAGGAAAGCTTCTCGCTATTCCCTGCTGATACAGAATGAACTCGCAGGACTGAGCAGCTCAGACCCCAGAGAGCGGAGGAGATAATTGGGTGCTTGATGGGTAGAAGTAGGGGACTACAAGGTCCTGACAATTAATTTAGAAAGGCAGGACAATGACATAATTACCTCTCTGTTTTTCCCAGTGGGTATTTCAGATTCTCTCTCTCTCTCTCTCTCTCTCTCTCTCTCTCTCTCTCTCTCTCTCTCTCTCTCACACACACACACACACACACACACACACACAATTTAGGAAAAGTCACAGTCAGAAAATGGATTTCTGGAGTCCTTTTTTCTAGAATGAAAGGTCACTAAAGTTATGATGCTCTGGTTCTTAGGGTTGCCTCTTCCTCCAGAGCATATTCTGTGCCATATCTTAAGGGTTTCTATCATCTGCTCCAAATGAGCGTGACAGAGTGGCAGACTGTCCCACCGGGATGCCAGCCCGCCCAGGGATTACTTCCCTAACACTCCTGTGCTCCACACTGACATCCCATACTCTCAGACTCCGCTTCTGCCAAGCCTGTCCTCTGCGGGGAATTGGTGTGTGTCTGACCAAGCAACTCTTTTACTTCCATCCTGACCTCCCAGCTTCTCACCTGCTGTGCCTGGAGCGGTGAGGTATTGCAGTTGCTGCAGAGAGAGCCTGCTCTTCTCTGATGCTATCTGCACCTCTCAGTCCTGGCCTTGCCCAGCTCAGGGCAGCTGCAATCAGCAGGACCAAGCAAGCATTCTGTCCCTTGGATTCCTTTAGTCATGCTACATGTCATTTAGACACACTACATGACTCCTGGACAGAGACGCTGGTGTGGATTCAGGTGCATAGCAGACAGTTACCAGCAATGAGCTTGCCAACCATCAGCCAGGAGAGCACTCGTCCCCGGCCTGATTTTTTCTTGCTTTGCTTGGGTTGGACCTTATTGCTGTGTAGCTGAGCTGGTTTCATCTCCAAATGTGTGGACCTGGTAAGCAGAGTTCCTGAGTGATCATGTGACACATCTGTGGGAAATACAGGATTAAACCCTGGCAGCCACTTCGTTTTCCTACCTGTAAAGTCACATTAGTTCATGCTAAGCAGGAGTAGGTTGTCCT
Organism: Myotis myotis; assembly: GCF_014108235.1. Lineage (NCBI taxonomy): Eukaryota > Metazoa > Chordata > Mammalia > Chiroptera > Vespertilionidae > Myotis > Myotis myotis. Next base: position 8,889,756 of record NW_023416401.1, on the reverse strand, counting down.
GAAACTGTGTCGCTGCGTTTCTTTGAAACTTTGCTAAAAATGAGAGAACACTTATTTCCCAGACAATTCATGCTACTACAGATCTCTTCGAGTCAAGTTCCAAAGAAGTATTCACAAAGCTTGTTAGAGGCCGAATAGAGCAGAGTGATACATGAAGAGGCATGCCCGAAAAGTCACTTATTTGCTTGATGCCAAAATGCAGCCTTGCTTTAGGCAATTTGTTGCAAGTCCTTTGTGCAATGCAGCTGGGCACTCCAGCCACGTGGCCCCGTCAGAGTTCCACACCATCCGCAGCAGGAAGGAGTGGGTCTGTATCCAGGGATATGCAGCCACAACACATGCGGGGACTGTTCTTCAACTGGACAAAGTTTAACTTTTCAGAAATTTGTGGAAACAATTAAGCTTCAGTCATGTTAGCAGTGTCAGCTCAGAAAATGAGACCATTTAGTCGTAGCTACACTGAGTGGCCCGATTATTATGACCACCCCATCAGTACTTCATTGACACTTCCAAAAATACTGAACATTGAAAAATTCCTAAGCAAATACTCTCAAGGTTTTATTATTATTTGCATAACTAATTCACTTCATTGTACTGACGGGGTGGTCATAATCATCTGGCCACTCCGTGTATATTGTACACACAGGAACTTGTTCGCTGCGTTTGTGCTCAACATGCTGTGCGTTTCCTTTTCTCTCTCCCATGGGGTCCCCTGTAAAAATACGACTGTAAGTGCATCTAGTGCGCCTGACTGGAGGGAACCCTAACTTCAAAAGCTTACCACCGCTGACCCTGTCGCCAGTTACCCCACTGAACCACGTCACTAATGTTAACCCACACTCATCAGGTTCAAGTGAACGCTTGCCCTTCAGAGCAGCAGTTCTCAAAGTGAGTTCTGGGACCAACAGCGTGAGCATCGCTGGGCTCCACACACTAGATCTGCAGACTCTGAAACTCTGAGGTTAGGGTTCGGGAATCTGTTTAACCAGTGCTTCTGTCGCAGCTCAGCTCTGATAACTCTGTCAGTTAGCTTTAGCGGCAGAGTGGAGTCACGTGGTAAGGTTTTGTTTTGTTTTGTGTTTTTTAAGTATGTGGCGTTTTCACTCCCATCAATTTTGAAGTAATTGATTGGTAGAACAGCCTCCAGGGAGACTTTAGGTAAAGAGTTGAGAACAGGTCTGAAGTCTTGCTGCTAAAAGGGCGAGTACATGAAACTGACGTGGGGATTCTGCTACAGTGCAGGTGCACTTTGGCAGGGCTGGGATGGCGTCCCAGACCCTGCATTTTTAATAAGCTCCCCGTGATGCTGCCCATTCTGCTGCTGAGGGACCACAGTCCGAGCCCCAGACCCAAAGGCAAACTGACCATTGGCCACTCCCCTGTAGATGCTGGATGATGGTGGAGGCCCACTCCTGGCTGCTTCTCCAATTGAGAGTCAGCTGTGTTAATTCCCACGTAGGGCATCCCCTTGGCAATAGGCGTAGCTCCCTGCAATTTAGTTAAACATTTGAACATCAATAAAATAGCACTGTGAGAAGAAAGTTTACCCGCCCCCATGTTACTCTGAAAAATAACTTGAGAACTTTTGAAAATGTCAATAAAGGCAAACTGTCCTGGGGTGGGGTGGGGAGGGGGGTCCATTTAACTATGGGCAGGTCGCCCAGTGTCATTAAAATCTAGATAGATTCTGCACTCAGGATGCATTGTCGGTGATTCTTAAATTCTTACCTTAAAGAAACTGAACTGGAAATACTGAGGGTGTGGTTTATGCAGCACAGGTGGCAGAGAATTCTAACATTCAAAAGCATCCCTATATCAAAAGTTTAAGAAAGACTCCTTCCATCACCATGTATCCCCTCTATACTCTTCTACCTTCTCCCATCCCCCTCCCCTCTGGTAATTATCATGCTGTTGTTTGTGTCTATGAGGGCTTTTTTCTTAATCCCTTCACCTTTTCCACCCAGCCCTGCAACCTGCTTCCCCTCTCACAGCTGTCAGTCTATGTACACTGTATATATCAGTCTGTTTTTATTTTGTTTGTTAATTTTGTGTATTTGATTTCCCAATAAAGTCAATAAAAAAGGGAACAATTTGCAGAGGAATCAACAATTTATCTGTTTCAGTTAAAAAATATTTGACACCTATATGTATCATTTGGACGATTTCTTGCTTTCATGGACTTATTGATTGACTACTAGTTTTGATTGTGACAGGTAATGCGGCTGCACTGTAATTTTGTTTTGTAAGAGCATTATTAATAACTACCTTGAATGGCCCATTAGCCACACAGCAGGCGCTCTGAAAGGGGTGAGCATTTATTTTAGCCAATCCTCACTAGCGTTCTAGGAAATAGTGTTAATATTCTCATTTTGGAACTGAGGAATGCAATAGGGTCTTCTGTTCTCCTGTTTAGCTGGCATCCTAACATCCGCACAGACTAAGAAACATGAGATTCCTTATAGCCTAGTACATTTGTTTAAGAAAAAGGTCACAAACATTCCAGGGAAAGTGACTAACAAATGCATAATTATTACTTGACTAGAGCCCCAATGCATGAAATTCATGTAAGGGGCTCGGCCCTCGCAGCCCTGGCTTCGTCAGGAAGGTCATCCGGAAGGACGTCTGGAAGGCTGTTCAGCTGTCTGGTCTAATTGGCATATTACACTTTTATTATTATAGATATGAGAGTTAATCTGCTTATAGTAATACATTGTTGCATTCTCAACCAACAAAATGGTTGTATAGTTACAAAAGGTGAGAGGCAAAAGGTAACAACTCCTAATAATCTGGCACTAACCGAGTTTTCAAGTTTCATCACCACCTCCAACTCCAATACACACAAACACACACACACACACACACACAATTCACATGCACACACGTATGCACATGCATGGACACACACACACACACACACACATACACACACACAGAGGCACAGCAGCAGTGGACTTCTTGATCTTCCCCATGTACTTTTCTCATGCCACCCCCTTTGCCTGAAATACTCTCTGAACTCTTTTCTCACTTAGTAAATGTCAATTTATCTTTAAGATGAAGTAGTTCCTCTTCTAAGAACACTTAACCAAGTCACTTTGTCTCTGGTAAGAGCGCGTGTGGACGACTAGGTAATAGAAGCTCCAGGTGAGAAGGATGGATTTGGCAGAGTGAGTTCATTCAACACGTTCTTGCTAAGAGCCTACACCGCACTGGCCGTGACCGTGGGTGACACTGCCCTGCCTTTATGGGACTTTCATGCATTTGTTCCCATGTTCCACTCTCTTGCTACCTTTTCTGCACTTCCTGAGTTTTTCATACTTAGCTCAGGCCTTCAGTTTAGTTGCCGTCTTTGTGTACTCTCAGGGTCTCTGTGTAACTCCCCAAGATACATATGGTCACCCATACACCAGCCTGCCCTTTAGGGAATGATTGCACTCCACATATTGTTTGATTGTAAGAAAACACCCAAGTCTCCTGAGTTTTATGTCTTCTCAGCCCTAAATTATTCCAGAGAAGAGCAATTCCCTCCTTTGTTTCTCCTAAAACAGTTTATCATGCTTCTCTCAGACTTTTATGGTTGTTTATACAATAGCTTCTCTTTATTGTGCACTTTCAAAGAAAAAACTGTCTTATATATCTTTTTTTCATATTTTGTTTTTCTATTTTTATTATTATAAAATATACCTAATATAAAATTTACTATGTTGACCATTTTAAAATATACAGTTCGGTGGCACTAAGCACATTCACCACCTCTGAATGCATCTTGAGAGCTTTTTCATCATCTCAAACTGAATTCCACCCAATCACTAGACAGTGATTCTTCACTCTCCCCTCCCCCCAACCTCTGGTAAGCTTTATTCCACTTTCTGTCTCTGTGAACTTGAGTATTCTGAGTATCTCATATGGAACCATAGGACATTTGTCCTTTTGTGTCTGGCTTATATCAAGGTTTATCCATGTGTCAGCATTTCTTTTATTTTGAAGGCTGAATAATGTTCCATTGTTCATTATATACCACATTTTGTTTGTTCATTGATTCATTGATGGACATTTGGGTTGTTTCCATGTTTTGGTTATTGTGAATAATCTATAATAATAAAAGGGTAATATGCTAACTAGACTGGGAGACCTTCCAGACATTCTTCTGGACAAAGCCATGGTGGCAGGGTCGAGGTAGAGATGGTTAGGGGCCAAGAGGGGAGGGCAGTTGTGGATGATTAGGCCAGGATAGGATGGTATTTGTGGGTGATCAGGCCAGTGTGGGGGGCCAGTTGGGGGCAAGCAGGCCATCAGTGGGGGTCAGTTGGGGGTGATCAAGCTGGCAGCAGGGAGAAAGTTGGGGGCTAGCAGGCCGGAAGGCGGAGTGGTTAGGGGCAATCAGGCAGGCAGGCAGGTGAGCAGTTAGAAGCCAACAGTCCCAGATTGGAGAGGGTGCAGGCTGGCTGAGGGACAACACCCCCCCAACCCCCTGCACAAATTTCGTGCACCAGGCCACTAGTGCTGCTATAAACATTGATGTACAAATTTTTTGAGTCCCTGATTTCAATTCCATTGGGTAGCATTTTTTTTTTAAATAGTGCCTCACATAATTCTTTGTTAAATTGCTAAATGAACAAAGGAATAAATTATTGAATAAGTGATAAAACCTTTTACAATCTCATTTTTTCCAAATTCCCATTACTTTTGATATTTCCCCTCTCCTTATCTCAAGCCACCAACAAAAAGGAATCAAAACATTACAATTAACATTTATTTTTAATATAAATGTTATATTCTTCTGGCCTGAAATTTTCTAGAAATTTAAAATTTCTACTGGTTGAGACAGGAGATTCCTGGGACCAACTGCTCTTCTGGAAGATAATTGCCCAGAGAGACTCACAATGAGGAATCAGAGGTCAATGGAAGCTGCATCTCAACCAGAGGTTCACGTTTCCAGAAACCAAGTCAGTTGTTAGGTTCCACTTGCTTAGGCCACACCAATAAAGCCAAGAAGAATGAGAGCCAGGCATTTGTAACATCAGCTTATTGAGTAGAGACAACCATGAGGAGAGCAGGAGAGTCCAAGTCTTGGGTGTTGGCTCTGGCCAAGTTCAACTCTATGGTACTGTAGTGAGTTCTGTTGGGGCCATATACTTGCTTCTCTGATCACATCCTCTCATTGTGCAATTTGACCACCTGAGACAGAAAGATAAGATGATAGGACAGGTAGGGATGTGAGATAGTGGTTCTCTTTACAAAGACCATTTCTTCCCTCCTTGACCCGAGGGGATATTTGGCAGCGTCTGGAGACCTGGAGATATTTTTGGTTGTTATAACTGGGTGGGGAGCTACTCATAGCATCCTATGAATGGACACCAGAGATGCTACTGAATATCCTCTAATGCACAGGGAAGAATTATCCAGCTCAAAATGTAACCGTGGAGTTGAGAAACCTGTTCTGGAACAACTCTCTCCTTCCCCCTCCACTTTTCAGAAAGATAAAGTGCCTAATGCATGGCACCACTGCCCATCAGTCAGAGCTACAGCTGGAATATCTTGACCCAAAATCTATTACTTTTGTTACTAGTATTCCCACTGTGGGTTCTGTAGCTTAATAATTATTTCCAAAGTGCTTGCATGAACTCAAATAAAATGTGCTATTTTAAAAGAGAAAAGAAACTCTGCATATAGCATTTTCTCTGCTGAATCTATCAACTATACAACCCAATAATTGCTTTCTCTTCAACTTCCCCTGGAAGTATTCTTAGGAATAATAAGTTGATATTTGCTAAGTGCTTTGGGCTCCTTTTGAAAGAGGTGGTAAAAACTTCTCTAAATTATTTTTATCACCCCTATAAAATGTAAAAGCAAAGTATCATTCCTTGTCAAAAACAGGCTTTACCCTGATTTTCTTAAATTATAACCTCTGATAGCTATTGAAACTCTCTTATTATGGCCAACATTGTGTTATCCTCAGATTCATACCAGCTAAATCTATGAAATAATGGGCTGTACTCTGATAATACTGTGAACTATTGTCGTTTGGAACATAGCTTCAAACACTGTGAAAGATTGACCTCCTAAGTTCCCCCTTGTTTCCAATATGAGGTCAATGCTATGGCCTGATATATTGATTAATACTGCCAATTTGATTTATTAACTTACTAATTACTAAGAGGGTTTTCTAAGGATTTATTGTTCTTCATGAAAAACCATTATACTGGAAGGAACCTTGATGAATCTCCACAATTTCTATGCCTACCTTCAGGGACAACCACAACCTGATGAATTCCACCTACCACTACCGCCCCCTCCTATGAAAAGTCAACCACCTCCCTTGGATGATCAAATTTACTTTTTAAGTGACCCCCATCATAAGCATTCATTATTCTCTCTAGATGGAGCAAGTGAGGAGCAAAAAGAAGAACTGACTTATTTGGGAAGTTGTATGCATGGTCCACAGATGACCTGTGTCCTAACCCCTTGTCCAAGAGAGATTATGTAACGAATAGGGATTCACTTGAAAGACATGTGCAGCTCAGGCAAGTTGATCTTAGGGGTCTTGGAGGAAAATGGTCAATAGAGCCCTGTTACCTCTGTCAACTGGAAATGCACAGGTCATTACCAGCGCGGGATTGCTCTGCTTCTAAAAGTCGCGGGGCCTGCTTCGCTGAGGTTGCACCACAGTGTGCTCCAGTGGCCACTCGATTTTCCAGCAGAAGCAGCAATTGGGCGGGAAGGTTGGTACCCGGGGACTTTTTCTTTGGAAGTTGCATTTACACAGCAAGTGTGAGGTTTTATTTAGATTGGATGCTTGACAGGGGATGGCTCAGGAAGGCGGAGGGTGATGATGAAGGGGCTAAGCCCCTCAAACTCCTCTTAGTTCAGCTCTTGTGTTTCATACATTAGAACTTGCAATTCAGATCCCCTAAAACGTGAGTGGGAGCAGAGAGCAGGCCGCAGGGCCAGAGGGGTGTGACTTCTTTTCTCATCTAACTTACCTGACAGCCACAAAAAAATGCCTAAAATGCCACTTTGGAGGATGTTTCCCCCCCAGTAAATATTTAAGTAATGTTTATTTTATCCCCAACATGCTTTGTGCTTGTCATGAGTGATTGTTGTGGAAAGATAAAAGAAAAAAGAGCCATTGTCTCTACCCTCATGAATTTTAGTGTAAGAAAGAGGCAGACAATGAAAAGTAAATTTATCATTAAAATTTGAATTCAGTTGATGCTATGAAAAACAGAAAACAAAACACAGTAGGATAATAAAAAATAACTAGGCCCTAGCTGGTTTTGCTCAGAGGATACAGCATCAGCCTATAGACTGAAGGGTCCTGGGTTCAATTCTGGTCAAGGACATGTAATTCAATTGCAGACTCCTCCCTGGAATGAGCCCTGGCAACCAATCTTTGTGTTTCTCTCACATCAGTATTTTTCTCTGTCTTTCCCTCTCTCTTCCACTCTATAATAATCAATGGAAAAATATCCTCAGGTTAGGATTAAACAACATAATTAGGACAAAAGGTGGTGACATCTAAGAAGAAACCTAAAGGTTGAGAAGTGCCCAACAATGATTTGTGTCCATTTGTTTATATTGAATTGAGAGACAAAGCATACCTACTTCATGAGACATTCGTCATTCTTCTTAGGTGGAAACCATCTATTCATTCTTTGGACTGCCACTGAATAATAATAATAACAACAATAATAATAGTATTTGCATCTCCCACCAACCACTTATACTCTAGGACACAGTAATTAAGTCCATGGTCTGCACTCAATCAAACAAGTTCATGCTTTTTGTCCCCTGAGACTGTCCAACATAGTTGCTTGATCTACATAAGCAATAATTATTTGTTAAAATAAATAAATAAGTTATCTTTAAAAAGGGTACCAAACAGAATCATATCCAGGGACTGGCAGAGGGAAGGCCTTCTCTATATCTCTAGCACTTTGCATGTGTCTAGCACATAAGAGGTGTTCAGTAAGTGTTTGTTGAATTAAAGGTCCAAGAACACACAATGTCAGCAGCAAGGAAGATATTGCAGCTCATATCTGCTAAGCCTTGCGTTCTCTAAGAGTTTGCTGGCCATACAACATCTTGATTCCAAAAATATCATTTCCTTTTGGCCCGGTGATTTCCATAAGTTCAGCATCAGCTCCATCATTGCAATTAAACAATTGGATATCACAAGTTTGTACTGACTCCCTTGTCATTTGGCAATGACTTTGTCTCCTGAATATTATAAAATATTGGGGAGAGTTTTTCTTCCTTTCCTGAAAATCACACATAGAAACTTCATTTTCAGTGCTTCGGAGTTCAGGTTCTCTCAGGGGCACCGCCAGCCCCTCTAGCTGCCACAGCTGTGTTGTTTCCTTTCTGCAAAGCCAAGGCAGACAAAAATACACCCCACAGATGCTGTTCTGAGTGTGTGGTCCAGATAGTATATGGAAGGAAGATGAGAAAAGAGGCAGCATCACAACAACCTGGTATACTCTGACCTACAAGCATTTCCAGTTTTTGTTGGAGGTACTAATAACAACCAGAGGAGGTGTCGCAGTAGGGCTGACATGTGAGACCTTAAGACATGGGAAAGTTTAGCAAAGATATTTCAGCAGGCAAAGAGTGGCAGAAGGCAAAATACACTTTTCCTATGGAGGAAATACCTAACTTCCAAAGCAGAAGCAACAATGGGAGAAAATAAGGGAGGGGAGAAAGGAAGGGTAGGAGGGAGAGAGCCTTTTATTTGATTCTCATGTATAGTAACTCAAGCATGAAAGACAGTCCCCAGTCAAATTAGCCAAGCTCAGAGACCTCATTATTATGAGAAGAAATTTAGCTATTAAAATAATTATCCTAAAATGCATATGTTGATAATAAGGTATGTCTTATTGCTTCTCTCTTTCAGGTTATTGAAATCTCCTAAGAACCATTATCTCATTAAGACTTGTTATATGGTTATAAGGTTGGGGATGGGAAAATTATTCTTCCTTTGCCATCCAAGAGATAAGAATAGAAGGGTTGTGTGAATTGTTGTGGGTTACCCTGCAACTGTAATTAATAGCAGAAATTATACTGGATTTCAAAGCTGTCTATTCTTGAACTAATACATTTCCCCATTGTATTCGATCTTGACTCTTATTAATCTACTAGAGGCCTGGTGCACAAAAATTCATGCACTGGGGGTTGGGGTCCCTCAGCCTGGCCTGCCCCCTCTCACAGTCCAGGAGCCATTAGGGGATGTTCTACTGATGGCTTAGGCCCAGTGGGGAGTGGGCCTAAGCTGCAGTTTGGCCTCCCTCTGTGGGAGGTGACCAGGCTGATCAGGGGAAGGTGCCACTGCCCCTCGGCCATCACAGCCGCCCCGGCTGTGTCCAGAAGGACATCCAGCTGTCCAGTCTAATTAGCATATTACGCTTTTATTATTATAGATAGACTGACATATCTGAATAAATCTAACACGCCTCATTTAGAGTTCTTATAGCTCTGTTTATTTCCTAATTTCTTGGAATTTAAAAAAGTAACAACAGTAATAGCAAAAATATTTTCCCTCAAATAAACCAGAATCTGGCAAAGAAAAGTATACACCAGGTAGATATATACTTTTCCTGGGAAAATCTTTAATTTATATTAAGAAGAACAATTATCTTCCCACAAGAAGAACATCTCCCTTAAATCTTGAACGAGATTATATTCTGACTGACAAGCATTTCCAGTTTTTGTTTACCATCATACCTTTATTTTTTCCGAGTGGGAGTAGAGATGCTGAAAGTATTTGGTAACTTGGACTATTGGCCTGTTCTATGTCTTAATTTCCTTATCATTATATTCTAATATAAATATATCATTATGCTCTTCATGGCTCCCTATTTCTCTTTGCCTTATTAGAAAAGCTCTTTTAGGGGTGTGTGTCCCTTGAAGTGGTTGACTTAATCAACCATACTCTAGTTCTACTTTTTCAGGGTAAAAGAGATGTTGGTTTGACATCTGAAACTCTGAAAAGCCTTTGAGTTCAAATCAGAATCTTTTCTATACCAAGTAAATTTTTGTTTTTTTGCCCATGATTCTCTTTGCTGTTTTCCTCTCTTGAGGCTATTAGCATAGAGATAGTGTCTTTTATAGATAAAATCTCCCCTAGCTATCACTGCCTCTTTCCTACCTGAAATCCTAATTTTTCATTTTTGATATCACAATCATTTTCAAAGTAACAACCTGACATATTATAACAACTTGACGTGCTTTAAAAAGATATAAAATATTTTTAGCTGCCTAATATGCAGCATTTGGAAAAATAGGCTTGCTATGTAGACAGTTTATTTCTACTCTAAATTGACTATAGAAGGGTCAGGAAAAGAAGATCTTTTTGCAAGAATTTTTTCTTTTGTTACTAGACAATTTCAAAACTTCGAATTACAAAGTATTTATGAAACTTCACAAATTGTTTATGAAAATTCACAATATTGCTATTTGTGAATGCCAATGATATATAAGAAGGGGTGCTAAAAAGGAACGTCAGTGAGAGTGACAATGGGAGATAAAGGATTTGAGGTTGTTGGATGAAGAAGAGACTGTGCTTTCAGAGAATCTCAGTTCCTAGGAGCCCTCTTGCCCTCTTCAAAATTTAACTCTATTTGTCTGTTGTCCATGACCTGCTGATACCAGTTCCACACCCATATTTCTAACCAAACTATTTTTTGTTGTTCTATTCCTTTGTGGGCTTCACTGTTTCCTCCTTTGTTGGTGGTCTTCTCAAAGTTTTGTTCAGAGTCACTGTCAAGAGACCTGTAAATTCCCTACCACTTGGAGACAGTCCCTTTGAGACTCACCGGAGAGCCTCAGGGTGCCAGCTCTAATAGTCACCTACATGATGCGACTGGACTTCCCTGGGTTTCTCAGTCACTTGTCACAGCCCCTGCTTCTTCTCCCTGGTTACCAGCACATCTTTTACCTAAAATGTTAGTAGAAATAGAAACATCGTGAGCCCTAAATTTATATCTATTTCAGATATTTTCTTCATCCTTAAAATAGTTCAGTAACAGGATTCTCTCTTTTTCTCTTCTCCTCTTCTTTTTTCCCCCATTGGTGATTTAAGAGAGTACATTAAAACATCTGTGATTCACCTCAGATATAACTGTCCCCATGGAGTCATGGAGAGTCACACTGGGGATATGGGCCTCTGGATCACTAGGCTACTAGTGTATCTTCAGCAAATGCATACAATATAGCTCTTCTGAGGTCACGTGATCCAATTGAAGACAAGAGTCCGACATAGAGCCAAGGTAACATCTACAGTTCAAGTGGTCCGTGAGTGTGGCCTGAGAAGGTATCAGATGGAGCATGGAAAACAGTACTAGATAAAATAGAACATGGGGGTGTCAATAGAGAGACCTTTTATTCTACTCTTGCTTAATGACTTACTGATGTGCAAGTAACCGAACTTGATGTCTGTGAATTCTAACCACCTGAGGGAAACCAGCCGGGCTAACCTTGCATTTTAGATATGCAAATTTGGGATGTCCCCACACAAGCATTTGGGAATCACTCATTTCACCTCTCTAAGCTTTATCTATAAAATGTTCATAATAATATTTACTATACTATGGGGCTATAATACATGCAAAGTATGCCTGGCTGGTGTGGCTCAATGCCTGAGTATCAACCTATGATCCAGGAGGTCACAGTTCAATTGTCGTTCAGGGCATATGCCTGGGTTGTGGGCTCAATCTCCTGTGGGCATGAAGGGGGCAGACCCAATGATTCTCTCTCATTATTAATGTTTCTCTCTCTCTCTCTCTCTCTCTCTCTCTCTCTCTCTCTCTCTCTCTCTCTCTCTGTAATAAAGGGGTCCTAAAATAAAGGCTGATAGACTTAATAGTCCAAGCCCTGCAACAATTCTGCGTTAGCAACTGATGATGACTGTTTCTTGATTTCTGCTGTATTTGAAAAGAATTTAGGCAAATCATCCTGGTTTAGGCAAATAAAGTCAAATCACTTAGTGCTATAAAGTCTTCATGTTCTCTGGTTAATTCTTACCTTTATTTTCCTCAAATGCCTATACCCTTTTCTTTTTGTTTTTAATTTAAGATATGAGAAGTATAAGTAACATCATTCCTAGCCATGGCATCCAAGGAGACTTTAGGTCTTAGTATCCCCTATGTCTAAAGAAATGGGAGTTTACTGCATTCTGCTTGGACCTTCATCTTTTGCCCCGCCCCCTGCTTATTCCACCTTTTTCTCACACTCAGACCCACACATTTGACAAGATATGTGAAACCTGGAAGCATATCCCGTCACCAAAAAATGATCTGATGTTCACCAAATTCTTATAAAAGTGTCCCAGCTATTATTCTGTTCTCCTGTGTGTCTATGTGTGCTATATCCAGTTCACTGTACTGTAGCCATTTCTTAAGAGCTTCTCATGAATGAAAAGATTGTCTAGAACAGTGATTCTCAACCTTCCTAATGCCGCGACCCTTTAATACAGTTCCTGATGTTATGGTGACCCCCAACCATAAAATTATTTTTGTTGCTACTTCATAACTGTAATTTTGCTGCTGTTATGAATCATAATGTAAATATCTGATATGCAGGATGTCTTTTCATTGTTACAAATTGAACATAATTAAAGCATAGTGATTAATCACAAAAACAATATGTAATTATATATGTGTTTTCCGATGGTCTTAGGCGACCCCTGTGAAAGGGTTGTTCGACCCCCAAAGGGGTCGCGACCCACAGGTTGGCGACCCACAGGTTGAGAACCGCTGGTCTAGAAATTTCTTGGGCCCTCCCAACACAGGGGGCCATCTGGCTAGTAGAGGATAATCTTTGAGTCAGGGTGGTATCGGTTTCCCCCTTGCTATGAGCTAGGCACTGGCTGTATACACTGGCAATATATTTTATGTGCATTGTTCATTAGTCAGTTAATCCTCACGTGATCTCAGTTCCCTTAGATCCAATTTCAACGTTAATCTTCTAAAGAAAAAAGTTTAAGCAAAACCAAACCAAACAAAACCCCTCATAGACACAGACAACATGGTGATTACCAAAAGGAAAGGGGGTGAGGAGAGGAAGAAGAGGGTAATGTGGGGGATAAAAGATGATGAAAGAAAACTTGACTTGGGGTGGCGAACACACAATATAATATGCAGATGATGTATTATAGCATCGTACACCTGAAACATGTTATTTTATTAACCAATGTCACCCGAATAGATTTTTAAAAAGTCATTATTCATGGATCTTCACCCAGGATAGCTGGATGCCTGGATACAGTTTTTGAAGTCGTAAAATAACTTTGTTTTGAGTTACTTGATCTATAAAATTAAAAAAAAAATTATGACAGGAAAGAATTTTCAAAAGGATTGGTATCTCAGTCCCCTTATTTTCAGATGATGAAATATAAAATTTGTGGACGGACCCATTTGGTTGTACACAAATGAATTTAATCTAAAATTAGAATTGAATATGGAGGTTGAGAATTCCACAAAGTGATAACTATGGCTTACTTAGTAACTATAACTTTTTTGGATTATTTAGAGTCATTGCAGCAGGGGAGGAATCTTAATATATGAAAACTAGAAGCCCAGTGCACGAAATACATGCACTCGGGGCGGTCCCTCAGCCCAGCCTGTGCTCTTTCACGGTCTGGTCCAGGAGCCCTCAAGGGATGTCCAGAGTGCTCACCAGCTGTGAAGCCCAGCTCAGGACTTCTGGCTGATTAGTGCTCCCCTGTGGAAGCTCACTGACTACCAGGGGGCAGCTCCTGCATTGAGTGTCTGCCCCCTGGTGGTCAGTGCTTGTCATAGTGACCAGTCTTCTGCTGTTCAGTCAATTTGCATATTATATTTTTATTATATAAGGATTATAATAGATCATTAGGACATAGACTGCAATTGTATTATTTTTCTAGTTGGCCACTGACCATGCCCTGAACACACTATGGCCTTTCTTTCCTCTGGAACTTTGCTAGCCTATTTCTTCCCATTGTGTGGGATTCCTTCCCAAATTAGGTCAAACCCATTGTGATTTCTCCATTTTTGGGGGAAAGGTAATTATTACTTTTTTATTACTTCTCTATTATACTTGCATTTGTTACCTAGGACTGCTAGTTACATGTTGTAAGGTCTCAGAAGACAAAGACTAGTTCTTTTCATCTCTCCATCCCCAATAACACCTAATACATAATATGATTCTCTACAAATACTTGTTTGATTACTAGACTCCTCTATTGACATAAAAGCGAAGACCTCCTGTGCTTATGTATATTAACCTCAGGTCATATTACTAGGGACCAAGTTTCCCAATATTAGACATTATGGCGTGGTTTCAAGAGCATTTCTCTGTGTTCCTGCAGTTATTTTGAAAAGCTACATTATCTCAACAGAGAGCTGATCCAGTGGTACAGGCTATTATTTAAACAGTTATTAATTGAGCAGTGAAGTGTTCTGCTCACCTATGATTGTATAGGGAACTATAAATATATGTGCAGTTGTGTAATTATCTCCACCAACGCTACCCTTCAAAATGGCTAATTATCACAAACATATGAAATGTAAATGCTATCTCTACATGCTATTCAAAAGGACTCATGCAGGTCCTGTAATTCTATAAGAAATATGAACTGTGATTTCATCCCCTCAAATGTGTATTGTCTGGCATGTTACTTTCCCAGCAATTTGTATTCTGGCTTGCCCTCTGAGACTCCAAGGATTTGAGCTATAATTTCAATAACTAATTCCTGCTTTGGACACTAATTTCCAATAGTTAAGTTTCCTGAGCTGGGGAGATCCTTTCGACTCGGAAACCAAGATGGCGGCATAGGTTAACGCCGGAGATTGCTGCCTCGAACAACCACTTCAAAAAACAACTAAAAGACAGAATGGACATCATCCAAAACCACAGGAAGGCTGGCTGAGTGGAAATTCTACAACTAGGAGGAAAGAGAATATCATACCCAGACTCAGAGGAGGCACAGTGCTGAAGTGAAATACTCAGGTGCGGAGTGCACGTGGAGCGGGCTGGAGGCGGAGGGTGAGGTTGTTGTTTTCAATCGGGAGGGAGTTTCAGACTCTGAGCTCCAGATCCGGTGAGTCTCTAGGGACCCAGACTCAAACTGGAGACGCAGGACTGTCTGGCTTCGGTCGGAACTCGAAGGCAGCTTTCTCTCCAAGGTTTACAGCGGTTGCTGGGACTCTGTGAGGCAGAGCCCCTAGGGACGGAACTGAGAGCAGCCATAACTGCTCGCTCCGGCCTGCCCTGTAGATCCCCAGGGACCCGCCCCGCCCAAGCCCTGCACAGAGCCATTTGCTGGATAGCCTCAGGCAAAGGCTAGATTAGTACTGCCCTAGAGATCCAGCACAGAAGCTCTCCCACTGCAGACACAGCGGACTCTCATAACCAGTTAGCCTGGAGGTCAAATCAACCCCGGTATTGCCGACAACAATCAAGGCTTAACTACAACAAGACTGCGCACAAAGACCACTAGGGGGTGCACCAAGAAAGCATAAAAAATGCGGAGACAAAGAAACAGGACAAAACTGTCAATGGAGGATATTGAATTCAGAACCACACTTTTAAGGTCTCTTAAGAACTGTCTAGAAGCCGTCGATAAATGTAGTGAGATCCTCAAGAAATCTAATGAGACCCTCGATGTTATGATAAAGAACCAACTAGAAATTAAGCATATACAGACTGAAATAACGAATACTATACAGACTCCCAACAGCAGACCAGAGGAGCGCAAGAATCAAGGCAAAGATTTGAAATGCGAAGAAGCAAAAAACACCCAACCAGAAAAGCCAAATGAAAAAAGAATCCGAAAATACGAAGATAGTGTAAGGAGCCTCTGGGACAGCTTCAAGCGTACCAACATCAGAATTATAGGGGTGCCAGAAGATGAGAGAGAGCAAGATATTGAAAACCTATTTGAAGAAATAATGACAGAAAACTTCCCCCACCTGGTGAAAGAAATAGACTTACAGATCCAAGAAGCACAGAGAACCCCAAACAAAAGGAACCCAAAGAGGACCACACCAAGACACATCATAATTAAAATGCCAAGAGCAAAAGATAAAGAGAGAATCTTAAAAGCAGCAAGAGAAAGAAACTCAGTTACCTACAAGGGAATACCCATACGACTGTCAGCTGATTTCTCAACAGAAACTTTGCAGGCCAGAAGGGAATGGCAAGAAATATTCAAAGTGATGAATACCAAGAACCTACAACCAAGATTACTTTATCCAGCAAAGCTATCATTCAGAACTGAAGGTCAGATAAAGAGCTTCACAAATAAGGAAAAGCTAAAGGAGTTCATCACCACCAAACCAGTATTATATGAAATGCTGAAAGGTATCCTTTAAGAAGAGGAAGAAGAAGAAAAAGGTAAAGATACAAATTATGAACAACAAACATGCATCTATCAACAAGTGAATCTAAGAATCAAGTGAATAAATAATCTGGTGATCATAATAGAATTAGGGACATAGAAAGGGAATGGACTGACTATTCTTGGCGGGGAAAGGGGTGTGGGAGATGCGGAAGAGACTGGACAAATATCGTGCACCTATGGATGAGGACAGTGGGTGGGGAGTGAGGGCGGAGGGTGGGGCGGGAACTGGGAGGAGGGGAGTTATGGGGGGGGAAAAAAAGAGGAACAAATGTAATAATCTGAACAATAAAGATTTAATTAAAAAAAAAGCTACAAGGAAGTAACTGAAGGAGATTATCCTAAGTAAAGATTATGTAGTTTAAGCGTGATTGTTCATAGATAAAGTGATTAATTACCCGCCTGGCACTTAGTTAAGGGGTTTTATTCCATTTCTTAGTCCTGTTAATCCCTAACTCCAGGGAAAAATCCCCACCTGGGGAAACAACCTTTCTCAGAGAGGTGACCTTGGTTAAAACACATAGCGCTAAGAAGGGGAACAAACATATTAAGAACAATATGCCATATATTCCAGGTCCCTTGAGACATATGCTGGTCAGATGTTTCTTCCCTGCAGCGACTGTGTCAAGCAGCAAGGATGGACCAGCTTCTGGAAGGTTGAGAACCACTGTCTTAGATTCACTAGCAAGAGGACCTGTACTTACTTAAGATGTTGGTCCTTGTGTCTTATACATGCACCTGTAGAAAACCTTGTGGACAGTGGTGTGCACTTTTGTTTATAATGGTTTTCTGTAACTGGTTATGGGCTAAATTTTTGTTATTTGTTTACTTTATTGCTAGTGTAAAGTAAGCATAAGAGGAATCCCTGGTCAGATAGACTGGGAAGATCAAAAACTTCTGTGGCATAGGCCCGTGATGTCAACAGTAGTTGTATAAAAGTCGAGCTACTGCCCTAACCAGTTTAGCTCAGTGGATAGAGCGTTGGCCTGCGGACTGAAGGGTCCCAGGTTCGATTCCGGTCAAGGGCATGTACCTTGGCTGCGGGCACATCCCCAGTGGGGGGTGTGAAGGAGGCAGCTGATCGATGTTTCTCACTCATCGATGTTTCTAACTCTCTATCCCTCTCCCTTCCTCTCTGTAAGAAATCAATAAAATATATTAAAAAAAAAAAGTTTCCTGAGCTGGAACCCTAGTCTTCCCATGACTGAATTCCTGTACCCATTATATTCATTGCTTCAGAGTATTGGATCCAACTACTAGCTGTATGACTTAGGCAAAATTACTTAACCGTTTTTATTCTTTAAAATTAAGGTAATAGAAAATTTACATGGTTATTGTGCTAATTAAATAATGTGACATATATAAGGCATGTCACATATGTTCAATATGTTTTCTTTCTACTTTCTGTTCTGATCCTGCCTATAATTTAACCTATTAGTCTTGATATGTCAGACCCCAACTTAATTCTCCTTTGTTGTTCCTTTGCTCTTACACCAAGTAGCCGGGATGGATGAGGCCACTGAAGCATGGCAAATGATATAAAATAGTATGTATATGTAAGTAGTATATTTTGACAATGCTTATTATGTCATAGATGTTTTATTTTTGGAAAAGAAAGGGTACTATTGTGGCTGTAACATAGAAATCAGGCAGAAGAAAGATGTAAGGTGAGACTGGAAGGCTAAACAAAAACTAGATCATTTGGAGGTTGGGGAGCTCTAGTAAGAAGTTGTATTCCTCAAGATTCTTTCATTGATGTCTTTTCTCTGCTGCCTCCCTCATTTGGAGAATGTATCCTTTCTTGATATGTCAAACGCTGTCTCTGTGGTATATGAGTTGACCAAAATTTGCTATAGGATTCCAGAAATGTGCTTGTACTCGCTTTAGGTACTGTCAGCTCCTTCCCCATTCTTTTCTGTTTCCCTCCAAGTCAATGAGCCCCTACCCAGAAACTTCCTATTTTTGAGTTTGTATAGACGTTGTGCTATAAATCCACAAAGGGAAAGATAACTGTTCTTGCCATCATATAGCTTACACTTTTTTAAAAAAAAAAATAATTATAGAAAAATCACATTTTAAAGTTTTTGCCTTACAGATTTTTTTAACCATTCATTCTCATCTTCTTTGCTGCTTCATCTCTCCAACCTTTAAGCTTTTGGTGTTTCCTAGGAGTTGCTACTTAGATCCCTTCTCTGGCTCTCAAATTTATATTATCAGCTTGGATCTCGGCTCTGAATTACAGGATGGTATGAATTACAATATGAGCCTCTCCTTGTCTTCTGTATTTGGATGTATAATGGGCATTTTGCTTATCACATATTTGGGGGCTTGAAAACTATGTCCACAAATGCTTTGACACTCCTCCCCCCTTTTTCTTGAAAGTGAACTGACCATAGTGACTCACTTCTAATGAAAATAATGCTGAGAAAGTGATGTGGCGTAAGTTCTAAGACTAATTTAGAAACGCTAATAAGGTAAATAGGCAACTGCCTGGCCAGTTCTCTGAGACACACATCTTGGGAGTCCTGAGTTGACATGTAAGAAGAATGGGTAACCTGAAGCTGCCATACTATAGAGACTATGATGAGACTGCACAGAGATAGCGATGCATGAGGACCTCCAATCCTTCTAGCCCCCAAAATGTTTGAGTTTTTTCAGCATCAACTGCTACACAGTGAGAGAGCAAGCCTTCAGATGATTCTAGCCTCTTCCTTCAAGATTCTTAGCTGATGCCAAATGGAGCAAAGATGAGTTATTTCACTTGATCCCTGCCCAGACTATAGATTTGTGAGTGGTATAATTGGGGTGGCTGTATTATAAGCCGCTAAAATTTGAAATGCTCTGTTTTGCAGTTATCTTAACTGAAATAGTGTCTGAAGTGAAGGTCTTGACATTCTCCTTCATGCCTGGTTATTGTTCAGTCTTTCCACTTCAATTAATACCGAATCTGTCTTCCCACCTACTGAGGCCAAACTTTTGTCAACCTCAACTTTTTTCTTTCTCTCATACCCTTTATCTGGTCAGTCAGAATATTGTATCATCTTGACCTCCATAACAATCCAGAATGTGACTATTTTTCACCACTCCCACTGCCACCAACACATCATTATTTTTTATATGGATTATGTGTGAATAGCCCCAGCTACTTACCCCTCCCTGGACCCCTGCCATTCACACATGGCTTTGCAGCTTCTCTCATCTAGAGGGGGAGAAGAGTTCCCTTCTCTTTGATTTTAAGTCCAGCATGCAATTTGCTTTTGTAAACGTGAGGCAAGTAGAGAAATCTTGCCTATTTCTCCTTGTTTTCTTGCTTGTCTTTGACTGGCTTAAGGTTAAGCCTGGGTTGTCTTGCTGGGAAATGAAAGACATGGGCACAGAGCCAAGTCACTCAAATTGAGCCCATTCCAGGTCAGCAAAGCTCCCTAGCCAGCCAACCTGCAGCTGACCACAGACATGAATGAACTCAGCTATGACCACAAGACTTCCCCAGCTGACTCACTGGTTCATGAGCAGTTACTTACCATTTAAGCCCGTGTGTTTTGTAGTTGATTTTATGTGGCATTTTTAGTGGCACACGATAGCTTATACAGAAATTGAGGCTAGGAGTAATATGTTAAAATCTAAAATATGTCATTGACTTCATCTCTGGATATGGGCCACAGGCTAGGAAAATGTCTATGAAATTGTTATCGCAAATGGAAAAAATGGGCGCTATTCCATATAACTGGGAGAGTTGGGAGAGAAATATCCTAGAAGATGGAAAATGTGATTTATTTTTTCTTTTTTGCTTGGGACAGAGATCTCAAGGCAAAAGTGAGAGTGTCAGCTGGCTTTTATTGCCTGTGTAAGATATATTACTTTAAGGAAAAGATAAACTATACAAAGAATTGGCTAGTTTGAAAATCAAACTTGAGGGATCATATATATTGAGTGCTTGAAAGTAAGTGCTCACCTGGGCAGTGTACCTCAGTGTTTAAGTGTCGACCTATGAACCAGGAGGTCACGGTTTGATTCTAAGTCAAGGCATATGCCTAGGTTTGGGGCTTGATTCCCAAGCAGGGGAGGCATGCAGGAGGCAGCCTAACAATGACTCTCTTTTATCATTGATGTTTCTATCACTCCCTTTCTCTCTGAAATCAATAAAAATATGTTAAAAAAGGAAGTGCTCAATAAATATTTATAGAACTATTTATTTACAATTTCAATAAGTATTATTAACAAGAGGTATAGATCTCCATGAGAATCTAGCACAAAAACAATGATCTCCTTAATCCACTCCCAGAGATATTTGAATTAGAATGGATGCCTCTAGAAGGCTTAATTATCACCATGAAAACACAGAAGTTCCCTGGCAGGAACTTCTGTTGTAGACTTCTTAGTTACTGGGAGGATAAGACACCCTTTCTGAAGTCATTCACACAATACTTGTTAGATATCTATGTACATATTTCCTGCTCATATATTCCTTTCAGGTTGTATTTCTCAGCCATACCACTATATCTGATTTGTTAAAAATATCCTTCCAGGAAGACATTAAAATCCAGAAATAAAAAGAGACCTTAAAATGGCTCTAGGTAATAGAGAATGATTTTCTTCCATTGTCTGCAATTCACAGAACGAGTTTTCTGTCTAAATATTGACCAAGGTTTGTTATCTACGCTGACCTGTAGGTTCAATTGGAAGTAGTTATTCACCTAGATTTTGGCCATTACCTTTTCCACATGTTAACTACTTCTCATATTTTCCCTCCTCCTGTTTGTTTTTCTTTTTCAACTTTCCAATTTACTAGCATAATTTTAATTCTGTTCATGTCTCCAAAATGCCGCTTCCTTCTGGCTACTTGGAACAGTCTGCATCCTTGATGAGTCTGTGCAGGGAACAAGGCATCACTGGGCATTTCTGGGTCTAGGCCTGACCCCCGGCAGCATTAGCTAATATGTCCCTCAGGTTGGTCCTAATTCAACAGGAGACTTGTCCCTGGGGCCAAGCAATACCTATGAAATAATTATTTTTCCCCAGTTCTTCAAATACACATTTGTTAAGGAAAGAGCAATTTTAACAAGCATGGTCTCTAGGGAGGTAGTTTGAAAACTGCTTATTAGTGATTTTGCATTTGGCAGAAAGCTTTTTTAAGTGAACCTAAAGCTAGTGGAATCAATCCTACCTCCTGCGCAGACTCCCCAGTCTGCAGAAGAAGCCGTTTCAAAGCATACCTCCAATTTATAAACAGTACTCCTGCAGCTCCCATTGCTGGGATCTACTTTGAAGCTTGCCTCCCAAAATCATATTTTTCTATTAAGTAAAACTAAATATAAGTTATGCCTGTCACCCTCTCAACTTAGGAAAGGTTCCCTCGAGAACTGAAGTGTCAGAGGTCAGTAAAGAGTCCCTGCATGGAGGGTGTGAGGAGACATTATCTGTCTAACTAGCACAGGCAGAGCTTCAACGTTGTAAGAAGTGAGGGTCCTTGAACAGCCATTGTGGGATGGGAGCCTGGACTCCTGCCTGAAGGGCTGGTTTTGTTTGCAATCTTACCACTTCTGTCTCTAGCATTTTCTTTTTTAAATCTCAGCAGTAATTCTTGCACAGGGCAAAAACGTCACTGCATAATGAAAAGTAAATGTCTCTCTCACCTTAGACCTTCAGGTCTTTCTCCAGAGACAAATAATGTTAAGAGTTTCTTACCTACGTTCCAAGAAACTTCCCAGGCATATGCAAGCACGTTGCCTTACTTTAACAAGATGAATGAGAGAAGACCATTTCCATAATGCTGCACCTTGTTTTAATCCTTTTAAAATCTTAAAAATCATTCCATAATCAGTACATAGGGATGGACTGCCTACTAATAATGGCTATCAAGTATTTCATTGTCAGCATGTAATATACTTTAACTGATGGGCAGTTAAACTGTTTTAGTCTTTTGCAACTAGAAAAAATACAGTAATAAAAATCATCGTATTTTCATATTTGAACACAATTGGTACTGTATATTTATGAGAAATTCCTATTAGAAATTCCCATAGTTTAAAAGTCATATATGTATTTTAACAAATTGCTAGATGCTCCTAAGAGGTTACAGCAAATATATTCTCCCCAAAATGCATGAGACTACCAGGGTCCTCATACTTTCAGCAACACTATTATTGTTTTTGAATACGATTAATGAAAATGGTCTTTCAGCTTCAACATGATTAATCCATTTGCATATTTACCCTTCTTTATAATAATCTTATTTTATCTGTATTCATTAGTTTCTTTATTGGTAAAATCACATGACAGTGACACCAAGCTTAAAATGTTTCTGTGAGGCTTAAACACATACAAATAAAGCACTCAGGACAGGGTCTGACATAGCACTTAGAAATTAATTGCCACTTATCATTGCCATTACTCATTATTATTATAATGGTTACCTTATATGCTTATGCACAGCTTATGTTTCTTTACATGTGAATAGTCTATTCTGCGCTTTGCTCATTTTCTTGTTGGATTATTGATATATTGTTATATTGATTTGTTCAGATCCTCTGCCCACTTTTTAATAGGATTTCTTTTTTTGCTATTGAGTTATATGAGTTCTTTATATTCTTTAGATATTAAATCCTTATCAAAAAATGCAGGCTTACCTCAAAGATATTGTAGGTTCGGTTCCAGACCAATGCAGTAAAGTGAGCATCACAATAAAGTGAATCATAATCTTATTACTGGTGGAGGGTCTTGCTTTCAATTTGTAAAAAAGGCAACATCAAGATTCAACACTGAAGTACAATAAAGCAAAGCACAATAAAGTAAGTGATACCTGTATATGATTTACAATATTTTCCCCCTATTTGATAGGCTGCCTTTCCTGTTGTTGATGGCTTCCTTTGCTGTGCAGAAGCTTTTTAGTTTAATGTAGTCCCACTTGTTTATTTTTACACTTGCTGCCTTTGCTTTCGGTGCCAAACTTAAAAAATCATTGCCAAACTTTCTGCCTATATGCTATTCTAGGAGGTTTATGGTTTTTGGTCTTACATTCAAGTTTTCAATCCATATTGAGTTATTTTGGTGCATGGTGTGAGTGGTCCAGTTTCATTTTTTTTGCATATGGCTGTCTGGTCTTCCCAGCAACATCTGTTAAAGAGACTGTTATTTTCCCATAGTATTTTCTTGGCTCTTTTGTTGTATGTTAATTGACCATAAAGGTGTTGGTGTATTTTTAGGCTCTTTATTTTGTTTCATTAATCTATGTGTATTTTTTCATGTCAGTACCATACTGTTTTGATTATTATTTTGTAATATAGTTTGAAATCAAGGAATGTGACGTCTCCAGCTTTGTTCTTTGTCATGATTGCTCTGGCTAGTCAGAGTCATGTGTGTCTATACAAATTTTAGAATTTTTTGTTCTATCTGTGTACATTTGTCATTGGAATTTTTTTCCTTTTTTGCCATTAGAATTTTGATAAGAATTTCATCAAATCTATAGACTACTTTGGATACTATAAACATTTTATCAATATTATTTTTTTAAATCAATGAGCATGGGGTATCTCTCCACTTATTTTTGTCTTCACTTTCCTTCATCAATGTCTTATAGTTTTTAGGGTACAGGTCTTTTACCTCCTTTGTTAATTTTTTTCTGGGTACTTAATTATTTTGATACAATTATAAATGGGAATGTTTTCTTCATTTATCTTTTAGATAGTTTTCTGTTAGTGTATAGAAATTTTAAGTTCACTCAGTGGGTTTATTTTTAACAGCAATGTTAATGGTTATATTTTAGTAACATTAATAATAGTACTTTTAGTAGTAGGCTATATTATTGTAGGATGAAGCAAATGAGTACATATTCTATGTAATTATAAACCAAGATTTTCAGGGTGAAAAATGTTATAATGAAATAAATGTAGTTAAAAATCCTTTTAGTGATAAGTATAGTTAGAAAAATAAATGCAAACTCATAATTTTTCAAATATGTTTTTCCTCACTTTGTCCACTGAAAAGGCTTGAAAGCAAAAGTATCCAGCAGCAATAAGTGAATCAGTACCCAAATCTTATTTCTAAAACCATTTCCAACTAAAAGAAAACAGAACTCCTTGAAAAATTGACTGATTTTAGGTTGTTCTAGTTATCTACTGCTGTGCAATAAATCACCCCAAAACTTAGTGATTTACAAAACAACAACATCAATATGTCTCATGAATCTGCAATTTGGGCAGGACTCAGCAAGGACAACTTATCTCTCTGTTCCTTTCAGTGTTGGCTGGGGAAACTCACTACCTGGAAGCTAGAATCACTTGAAGGCCCACTCTCATGTTGGGCAAGGTATGCTGGGAAGACTCAAACAGCTGGGGCTAGAAGAGCTGGGGGCTAGACTAGCTGGAGCTCCTTGCGCATTTTTTTTTTTTACCTGCCTGTGGTTTCTGTAGCTTGGTGGCTTCAAGATAATTAGATTTCTTATATTTAGCTTAGGACTCCTAAGGAATATGTCTCAAAAAAGAAAAAGCCATACATAAACTCCTTTCATGACCCAGGCTTGAAAGCATTATTTCTGTTTGATTTTATTTGTTAGAAGTGAGTCGTTAAGACTAGCTCATTCCCAAGGGGAAGGCAGCTAGAATCCATCTTTTGATGGCAGTATGTCAAAGAAGTTGTGGGTATGTTGTAAAAGCACCACACCGGTCTATGGAAAAACATAATGCTTATGCTGAAAATCAAGCTAGTGCTCAAAGACTAATGAAAAGATGTCAACAAGACGCAAGAGCTAGCTTAAGGATGCTCTTACTGACCAACTTTGGGACAATTTATGCTTCATGTGAATAACAAGTGTAATTAGTTATAACATTTGATTAAATAATAACCTCTGAGTCTATAATGGTATTCAAAAGATAGAGGAGGGTTAGCAAAAGTTCTTTTTTATATGAATGCTGGCCAAGTCACATAGAAAGAAATGATAGAATTTGAATATCACTATTTTGGAAACTCCAGTGCAAGAAATGGTTTAGGCAAGGAACAAATGTGTATGTTAAACCCATTAGGTGAATGTTTATTGGGAAACTGTATTTTCATATTGTGCCAAAGAATGAATCCAAGGTTACTCACAAATTATAAAGGGAGGAGGTATATCTTAACATGGAAAGATTTGGTCATTGCTGTTTTCACCAAGTGATCAAATTTGGCATCAGCAATGGTGAGACTCCTTGACCTTCTATAACCCTTTAATGCCCATGTTGTTGTGCCATATAAGGTATCAAGCATCTTCTGTTTGAGATATTTTTGTTTCTAATGATTAACCCAAATTCAACCATGCCTCTTGTTCTGATGTTGAGTTTACAGAAATAAGAAAACAGTAGAGAAACAAATTAAAAGAAATCAAGAAAAAAAATCAAACATCCCAAATGTGAGATACCGCTAACAAATTTTGCCTGGATTCTTCAAAAATATTAGTAGTAGGGGAAAAAAGGTGAGAACCTCTAATGTAATATAAGTGATTAAAGGTCCATAAAAATAAGCGGACTGCAGTAACCTTGATAGGATCTTTTTATAGTAACAGCACAAAAGAGGGAGAGAAGGAAAGAAAAAAGGGGAAGGAGGGAAAAACATATCCATATCAGACATTCTTGGGGACAACTAGAGACATTTGCATATGGGCTGATTATTAAATTATACATGCCGAAACCGATGTTTGAAAAGCAATATACTAGACTGAACAAATTTATAGGCCTTATGAATTTCAATTAGACTCTAAAGTCCATCCTCAAAGAGAAATTCTAAAAAATTTATGAGTAATACTTGCATTATTGAAATAAGTGTGGTAGACAACAGGGTGACTCTTTGGAATTTAACTATATATAACTATATAACTAAAAGTAGTTGTATACATATAAAATAGCTAGAGTAATTTTAAAAATAATTTCCTGATATTCATTAGTTACACTATCTCCTTATAGGGATTAATAGGAAAGGGGATGGAAAATGATTACTGGGAGGATGAGGGAAGGTAATGGGGCTCTGGTGATATGAGATCACCTGCCCCTCCATTTCCTGCATTTATTTCCTTATAGAAATCCTGTCCCTTATAGAATTGGGTCTGTCCCAATAACAACAAAAATAAATTACAAATAATACAAGATCAAGAGTTGAAATTCAACCCAGGTGTCCATGGCAGGTCTCTGAGCACTATAGTGAGCTCAGACATAGAGTGAAACCTAACTGACAGCTTCATCAGCTCAGATTCCAGGAACTGGATGTTCTTGAGAGGAAGTCAGATTTTGTTTTTAGAAGCCATCTTTCTTTTAATACACATTGCATGAATTCAAAATTAGCATTACAGCAAAAGATAATGATAACCAATACCATAAAAAAAGAAAAGATTGTTTTTAGTGCAAGAAGAAGAAAGCCATATTGTTCAGAATAAAAAGCTTCATTGGGCCAACTCTTATGGATAGAATTCTCTTTCTGAATGGTGGAATGAATGTACTTAAAAATCTCCGAAAATGGACATGAAGAACACATTTGAAAATTAACTGGTTCAATAATTGTCCTACTTCCTACCCTTACCTAACAGTACTGTAGATTGAAAAAACATATACCTGACACAAATCTGTTTTGATCTTTTTTCCCATGTGATCCATTTCCTCTCAGTATTATGCCATCCCTATAGGCTCCCTCTACTGAAGTTCTGAGAATTTCTCCAACTCCAGACTTCTTGGCAATCTGGCCGAAATTAGTCATAGTCTCTGTCTATTCTGCTTTTCTAGGAGATTTCCTGGTTGAGGTCAGCATTAGCTATCACATATATAGTGCTGCCAGCTGATACAGTGTTTTTCTATATATCATCTTATCTAATCCTTACATTAAACTTATGGGTCATTATCTTTCCTACTCTATACATAAGAAGAGAGGCACTGTTGAAACAGTATTCTCTTCTCTACTTCAACAACCATAAAACATCCCATGATCTAAAGGAATTTTCTTCTTGCAAAGCATTTGGAACAGTGGCTGGCACATAGTACACTCCATAAATTATTATTGTTAATAAATCCATGCTTCTCCAATTGGAGGACACACATCCTCGAAGGGTGCCCAGGGCACCAAACTTAATGCATGTTCTTGGACCATTAATCTCACTTTATGGTAAATGATTTCTAGCATTATTTTTATTACAATAAATATCATGAAGTAAAATGAAAAGTTTGCATGAATTTAAAGATAAAATATGAAATGTGAAAAGACTTTCAGCCTTGCAGCATGCTTTACATTCCAGACCCTCTGAAGTACATGATCTTGTTGATGTTATTTCAGCAGGAAAATTAGAAAAATTCCTGTTGTAGGTGTTCTTCCCACTTGTCCCAGGCTCTGGGGAACACTGTTAGGCAGTGACGGATGATCTGACTCAGCCAGCCTTACGAAGCACCTCTCTCTCCCACATAAATCATGGTTTGTATTTTGATAAAGTTCTTAAGATATGCTGATGGGATGATGAAAGGATTTCAGGAACTTCTCCTGTGCCCATATCCTACTCACTAAATTTTCACCATGATTATAAAATTTCAAAGCAAATTTCCAGAGAAATTATTCCAATGGGCTAATATTACAGATTAAGGTGCTGAGGACCTACGAAGTAGAATAGGACACATAGCAATGTAAAAACAGAACTAGAATGGTTTTTAGTTTCTTGTCCCTGATTTGGTGCTATTTCCTCTTTCTTTATTTGACAAAAACCTACCCCAAGCAAGCAATTATACTACCTAAGAGGGAGATGCCAAATGCACACAATAATAGTCAAAACACAGGGGCAGGAGCAGAGGCATAATTGAACGGGCATATTACATAAGGTTAATTTGTGGGAGTCGGACATGGGACATGGGTAAATGTCCGAGAAGACGGACCTCGCCCTACTCCTGCCAACCTCCCCCAGAAGCCTGGAGGTCTGGGATTCATAGACAGTGGGTATTCCAGGGGTCTGGGTAGCAGTAACTGGAGATAAAGAACAGTAATGCTGAGAGGGAGAGGGCCGTTCAGAAAGGCAGAGGGAGAGAAAGCAAACTCTCTACAACTTTAATAGGCAGTGCAAACCCCCACCCCTGCCTTTGTCTATGAAGCTCCCCAATGCCTCAAACCCAATTCCTCCGGGCTTCTTTGCGGAACTAAAGCAAACACACTGAGAGCACTGTTTACCAGAAGCAGCCAATGATACCCCAAGGAGCAGTTATCCCTGAACTTGTCATTCTGTCACAGAGGAAATGCTGATGCGAAATTTAAAACTGAAATCAGGGGAGAGAGCAACTGGCCCAAAAAAGAATGAATAGTCATAGCCGCGTTTCAATGTGGGTCCCTTTCAATGTCCCCCAGCAAGGGCAGCATGTCCCGGCCTCACCCTGAGGTCAGTAACTAGAACTGACATCTAAGAATCACAATCTCCAAATCTCCTTAAAGTGATAAGATAGCCCCAGGTGACCATATAGTCTGATCTCTGTTCCCAACTATTTGGATTGAGTTGCTAGGTTTTCATTGAAAAACCGAATATTACTAACAATAATAGCTATATGCAGCTCACTCTGTGCCAGGCACCATTCTTAAGCTCTTATTTTCATTTGATCACCACCATAAACGTATGAGATAGGTACTGTTATTATGCTCATTATATAAATATTATGCTCAGAGAATATAAATAACTTGCCCAAGGTTTGTTGGCTAGCGAGTGAGTGGGACCAAGATTGCATCTCAAAGGTTTGTGTTCTTAACCTGTACCCCTCTGCAGGAGACCAGGCTCCAGGGAATTTGTGGGAGCTATATAGTGTGTCATGGAAACAAGAGGCAAAGCCCCAGATCTGGGCAAGGGAGTCAGGGAAGAGTTCCTGTGCAAAGATGCCCAATCAGTCATCTGAACGAGGAGCAGGATTAGCATGGCAATGGGGGAGGAAGTGGGGGCTGCAGAGGGAGGAGGAGCCGGTACCACAACCTGTAGAAGAAAGAACCTAGAGCATTTTTTGGCAAATGAGGCCTTTTCAATATGATTGGAACATAGGATTTGAAAGAGAGAAATGGGAGACTGAAAAGTAAGCAGGGACCAATCCTCAAGGGGCCTTGCATTGCCTTTAATAAATGAGCTGTGGGTGAGGGTCTGGACAGGGCAGTCTCTTTCCAGTCTTCCTTTTAGAAGAGATGGGCAATGTTAGATGATTTTGCTTTCTTTCATATCTAACTAACATATGGAGATGCAATTGTTGACATCTTTGTTCAGCATGGTAAGCGATTTAGCAGCATACTGGCTTTCTAGACTTTTATTCTCATTCCAGTGTAGTCTTTAGAAGAACATTCAAGGGTAAAATAGTGTCCTCTGGCCACCATCGGTTTCTCTTCAAGATTATTTCTGCACTGTCAGAAGGATCACTATCTTCTCCAGATTCTGCCTCAACCATAGGAGCCCACAAACTAACTCTCATAAAGGCAATGGATTGATTCTAAATGTGTAGACATAGTTAAAAGAATAGATTACAGAAACCAACTCTGTGTTCAGACCTTGACTATACCACTTCCCTGCTTGAGAAGGTTGAGCAAAGACCTTAGCTGCTCTATGTTTTAGTCTTATCATCTGTAAATGGGGAACAATGATAGCACCTACCAGTTAGATTTATAGAGATGATTAAGTGGTTTATTACATGTCAAGCACTTTAAACAATGCCTTCCACATAAGTACTTAATAAACATTAGCTGTTATTGATATTTGTCATAGATAGATAGAGATTGTGGCATGAGCAAAGCACTACGGGAATACAGAGAAAGGAGCAATTTATTAGGGTAGAGAAGTATTCAGGAAAGATATCACATTGGCATTTTTCTGTGTTTTTTTGTTTTGTTTTTTAGAAAAGACAGACATAATACCATCCTTTCCCCACCCCTCAGCATTCCAGCAAGTAATTCTTGTCTCTGAAGACATGTTTATTGCAACCTATTTGAAGAGGGTCCTTGTAGACATGCAGGTCAAGTTGTCCATGATATAGAAAGGCTCAAGACATCATTTGTCCAAATCATGTCCTAGAAAGATGATGCGTGCACTTATTTTTTAAAAATCTCATTTATAAAATGATGTGCATCAGGGTTATTTAAAAAAAAAATAACAGACTGTTCTTGAGTACTAACTTATAAACATCTTGATCTGTGCTTTTCGGTGAGCTGAAAAGACGTTAGCTATGGAGTTTCAATTGCTCTGTGGTGGTGGCAGTGAGCAACTGAGGAACCCTATATTAATTCTTACAACAACTGTAAGATCTGACATAGTTATTACTACCCATGTTCAACAGTTAAAGAAACCAAGAATCATAAGTTTAGTTGTCTTAGTTGACCAGTCCAGGTCATGAAAGAGCCTGAATTAAAGGCATGTGCTCCTCTCTGCAGGATGCCAGTGCCTCACACATAGGTTTAAACATTCTCCAAAAGGAACCGTTGTTTCTCTGTTACTATAACCTCTCCCTAGGAAAACTACAGGTTTTTAAGTCAGAAGAGGTTTTCAGGTTCTATTTGTTTTTGCCAGTGCTGCCTGCTACTTTGGGTCCTCTTTGTAGCTTTGGTGGCAACACGAAACCATCAGCTTAGCCTCCAGCTTCTACCTAATTCGACTTTCCACCTCATTTAACAAAATGCCAGCTCCATGATGGAATTCTCTGCGTTCCCAAACATACGATGGCGAGTGGAAATTCTACTTAATACCCCAATCCTTTGAACTCTAATTAAGCCTATTTCAAGCCTCTGTCTACATTTGGAGCTGACACTTTAACTGGCTGTTCAAGGACAGGAGGAGAGAATGCTCTGCCTGCCTTGGACTGTAATCATTTTTCATATTGGTGAGAAATAAAAGTCTCCAAAGTAAAATGCTCTTGCTCTAGTGAAAATTTTCCGTGATGCTGTTTTCCGGGGTCACTTCTGGAGATCATATTTTAGCCACTGGTTAATACCCATCCTATTTTGTGTGGTTGATGTTGCTCCGCCCTTTGCCTTGCATCCATTCAAGAAAACATTACCTTCCCTGCGATCCCAAAGGAAATAAATTACCCAACATTTGTCCAGCCGCATCTCTTCTTGACCAAGCTATTCTCTATCTGCCCAACTAAAATGGAGTTGCTTCCACACCGCCTAACAGATTACCCAGAGTTGGATGCTGTTTGGCAAAACTTAACTATCAGACTGTATTTTCTTGAGGCAGCACACTACGGAAAATCTGTGTGTATGTACACATATCTGTTACTTATTTAGCCTCACCCCAGGGGGTTACGAGGTCTACTGGAGCCCCAGCAACACAAGGTCACTAAGAAGAGAAGAGAAAACCCATAAAAAAGTAAGATTCGCCCTGACCGGTTTGGCTCAGTGGATAGAGCGTCAGTCTGCGGACTGAGGGGTCCCAGGTTCGATTCCCATCAAGGGTGTGTACCTGGGTTGCGGGCACATCCCCAGTGGGCGGTGTGCAGGAGGCAGCTGATCGATGTTTCTCTCTCATCGATGTTTCTAGCTCTCTGTCCCTCTCCCTTCCTCTCTGTAAAAAAAATCAATAAAATAATTTTTTAAAAAAGTAAGATCCAAAACCAGTACAAAGTGCTCAATCCTGGCAATGTGTAAAACAAGACATCTGTTGCCTCCGCTTTCGATTAGTCTTCGTAATAATGAGGCTCAAGTAGTGGGAACACTGACAAAGGTGAACAAAAATGCCTAAACCGAAAGGGACTCAGAGATGACCTAACCCACCTCCCTCCCCTTATTGGTGATTTTCTGAACTCCAGAATGATGAATTGCCCAGGCTTATGGAGGTAGTCAGAACACCAGGCCTCTGATATGTAGCCCATTGCTCTCTTCATCAGGAGCTGGGTCACTTGCTCATTTTCTGTGGCCTAGCACTGCCATCATGTAGTATGGGGTTCATCACTTTTTACAGCCCCAGAAGCTGGAAAATGCACTGAAGTGCAGAGCTAGTGAGAAGCTTGGGTTCTGCAATTCAATAGAAAAACAAGACGCTCTACTAAGAGATGGTATTCTGGAGGTGGATGCTTCCTTGTCTTTTAAACATCCAATATACTTAGATTTAGGAGCTTTTAAAATGTATGAGCATATTTTTTGTTTGAATGGATAATGGTACTTAGAAATGAAAAAACTAGCAAAGCTCCTGTTCCCTTCATCCAGTGACCTGCATGGTTCCCAGGTTCCCTGGTAGCACCAAGATTTTTTCCTTTGCTTTGTGCTTGACTCTGCCTTGCCATCCATTTGTCACACCTCATGCATAAGAAATCTATAGATCACAAGTGGCTTCTAACTTCCACGGTCTCCCTCACCCTACTCAGATCCACGTTTCTTGCAGGGAAGGGATAACAGTGGCACAGATATTGGACAAGCAGCCAGGGGACCGAGGCCCAGGCGTCAGAGTTGATTTTTGGCTCTTCCTCTGCCGGCTGCTCTGTGTGCTGAGTAGCTTGCTCCTGTCAGTGCTGGGATCTTTATATTTATTTTGTGCTGCCCCTGGTCAATTAAAACATTGATCCAATATTCTAATTCTCCTTGGCTCTGCTTCAGCCTGTCAGAGCTTTTAACATTTGTATTTTTCTAAATTGCTCTGGGCAGGGCTGGTTTTTAACAAAATGGTCAGGTTGGAAAGGTTGTCTTTACCTGTATCTCCCCCTTCCGTGCCATTTCTTCACTCCTGGCTTTCCCCTGTGACAGTTCTGCAGAACAAGACCTCCAGTGAGGTCTGAGTTTATGGTAGTTGATAATCCAGCAACGTTTTGTCATTTTAACTTGTGTTCATTTTGTTATTTGTCTAACACATTTATAATTTCTGTCCCAGGCTCACAATTTTTGCCATATCACGTCACAAATAACTTATCTAATATTTTTCATGGAAAGTAATTGTTTACTCAAATTTATATCCAAAGTAGATTTGGGAGTTTGTGTTTCTTATCAAGAAGGCAAACTAAGTACTGGCTGCTGACTGTGTCTTCCACATCAAACCTAACAGATGTTAGGGAAGGTATATCTACTTCTTGTGAGTGTATGTGCAGCTTCTAACAAGTGGTGCAAAACAGTGGAAATACCTCAGGAGGCTTACAGTCTCTGGGTTTTTCTTTTTGTTTTGAAATGAAAGGAGTGGCAACCTGTGGCAACATGGGAAGGGTTGGGTGAGGGTCTCTGTATGCCATTACTTCCCTCTCTCAGATGGCCCAGGCTGCAAGTCCTGACCTGCCAGGGCATCCCTTGGCAGTAGCTTAGTGTACCTCCCATATCGCAATGCAAAACTTGAGTGGCACCAAGTTTCCAGGACCCTATAAAGAAAGGAATGAGAGTAAACAACTACACACTGCCTAGAAGGCCTAGCGTGGATTACTAGATTTGCCCATTGTAGTGTAGTGTGATTGAGAAGGCTGTAATACAATCTAGACATGAATGAGTCATAGCGAGTCAGCCCAGAGCCCTGATGGGATAGGTAGCTGGCGTGCTATGTTTGTCTATCCAACAGATATTTATGGAATGGCTGCTCTACATTAGCCATTGTTTTAAGTGCCGAAGGTGGTGGTAAACAATACAAAGTTCCTATCACAAGGAATTTCCAGTCTAAAGGGATAAAATAGAGAATAAACATGTAGTCATTTGTTACTTTACCATGAGCATTATCCATCATATTCTGTCTCCGGCCTGGGCCAGAAAACTGCCACAAAGGGTGAATGTCTCTGGATGAAAGAGAGGGGGGTGATGTGTAACTGATTTCCTGGGGGCAGCATAGCTCCCAGAAAAGAGTGGAAGCAGTTAAGCCGACTACAGCTGTCCCTTGGTATCTGTGGGATATTGGTTTTAGGAACCCTTGTGGGAACCAAAATCTGCTGATGCTCTGAAATACTCTTTTCAGTCCATGGTTGGTTGAATCCACTGATACAGACTCTTGGATAGTGAGGGCCAACTGTATGTCAATAGACAATCTACCTAGAGTATAGCTCCCTTCCCCCTGAATCACAGTGAGAGGAACAAGGGTAGGATTAGACTTCACTCTTCACAGATGTTGAGAGTGTAATTTGAGGGAGCTGACCCAATAAAAGGAATACAATAAGATAACAGAAAAATTTTTAAAATCACAGTTTTTAATGGATGTTACAACAATACAAGTTAACAAAAACAGTAAATAATATACATAGTAGAAAAAGAGAACTAATGGAGCAGAAACAAACTTTGAGCATGCATAATACATATCCTCAGGGAAGTAAGGACATTTATTCCAAACATAAAACAGGGCAGATGTTTCTACAGAAAAACCAGTTAGAGGTGTTGGATGTGAAAGAATGTAATTATTTAAATGAAGGATTCAATAGAAAATTTAAATAGCAGAATAGCTACAAAGACAATTAATGGGCTGGGAAATCATATTGAGAAGATTATCCAGATTAAGGGGAGACATAAATAGGCAGAGACTATTTGAAAAACTTTCAGAGACAAAGAAGATCAAATTAGAATGCAAATATTTATTTAAAAGGGATTCCAGAAAAAATAAGAAAACCACGTAGAAAGGTAATCTTTGAAGAAAAAGTATTTTCCAGAACTAAAGGAAGGCACATGACCTCAGATTAAAAATGCTTTCAGAGGGTGAGCGGCATACAGTAAAGAAAGCAAGAAAACTACACATCCGGACACAGCAAAGTAGGATTTAACAAAAAGCTTCTGAAGTGAAAAACAAATCATCTATAAAGCCACAGGCATAGATAGGATATCATAGTTCTCAAAAACAAGACAATGGGATCATGTGTTATTGGGGGTAAGAAGTAACTGATGCTAGACGATCAAGAAAGTCATTAGTTTAAATGATAGGATAAAATAAAAGTGTTTTCCCCTTAACAATCTCAGAATTCATCTAAAGATGTTTTTTTAAAAAAATATATTTTATTGATTTTTTTTACAGAGAGGAAGGGAGAGGGATAGAGAGTTAGAAACATCGATGAGAGAGAAACACCTATCAGCTGCCTCCTGCACACTCCCCACTGGGGATGTGCCCGCAACCAAGATACATGCCCTTGACCAGAATCGAACCTGGGACCCTTGAGTCCACAGGCTGACGCTCTATCCACTGAGCCAAACCGGTTAGGGCTAAAGATGTTTTTGAGCATATTCTTTAACAAGAATATTTATTTGTTCACGAGGAAGCATAATTATGGAAAGCAAGAATAAATAAGGGCATTAAAATATTATTTGTTTTAATAAACAGTGATTAAAAGGAAGTATGTATCCACAACAGGTAATCTACAATTTAAAGTCTCATCAAAATCTTTGAAGTGAATTGCAATAGAGAACAAAGGGAGGTAAAGTTGGCCAAGGGTCTTGTCATTCAAGAAAGGGAGACATGAGCATTAAAGAAATTGAGACATTGGCCATGAAAACAGAACTGTAGATAGCCACTTGGCCTGGAGGTCAAACCCTCCCTGGTATTAGCTACAACAGTCAAGGTTTAACTATAAGACTGCGCACAAAGACCACTAGGGGGTGCACCAAGGAAGCATAACAAAATGCGGAGACAAAGAAACAGGACAAAATTGTCAATGGAAGATATAGAGTTCAGAACCACACTTTTAAGGTCTCTCAAGAACTGTTTAGAAGCCGCCGATAAACTTAATGAGATCTACAAGAAAACTAATGAGACCCTCGATGTTATATTGGGGAACCAACTAGAAATTAAGCATACACGGACTGAAATAACGAATATTATACAGACTCCCGACAGCAGACCAGAGGAGCGCAAGAATCAAGTCAATGATTTGAAATGTGAGGAAGCAAAAAACACCCAACCGGAAAAGCAAAATGAAAAAAGAATCCAAAAATGCGAGGATAGTGTAAGGAGCCTCTGGGACAGCTTCAAGCGTACCAACATCAGAATTATAGGGGTGCCAGAAGATGAGAGAGAGCAAGATATTGAAAACCTATTTGAAGAAATAATGACAGAAAACTTCCCCCACCTGGTGAAAGAAATGGACTTACAGGTCCAAGAAGCGCGGAGAACCCCAAACAAAAGGAATCCAAAGAGGACCACACCAAGACACATCATAATTAAAATGCCAAGAGCAAAAGACAAAGAGAGAATCTTAAAAGCAGCAAGAGAAAGAAACTTAGTTACCTACAAGGGAATACCCATATGACTGTCAGCTGATTTCTCAACAGAAACTTTGCAGGCCAGAAGGGAGTGGCAAGAAATATTCAAAATGATGAATACCAAGAACCTACAACCAAGATTACTTTATCCAGAAAAGCTATCATTCAGAACTGAAGGTCAGATAAAGAGCTTCACAGATAAGGAAAAGCTAAAGGAGTTCATCACCACCAAACCAGGATTATATGAAATGCTGAAAGGTATCCTTTAAGAAGAGGAAGAGAAAGAAAAAGGTAAAGATACAAATTATGAACAACAAATATGCATCTATCAACAAGTGAATCTAAGAATCAAGTGAATACATAATCTGATGAACAGAATGAACTGGTGATTATAATAGAATCAGGGACATAGAAAGGGAATGGACTGACTATTCTTGGGGGGGAAAGGGGTGTGGGAGATGCGGGAAGAGACTGGACAAAAATTGTGCACCTATGGATGAGGACAGTGGGTGGGGAGTGAGGGAGGAGGGTGGGGAGGGAACTGGGAGGAGGGGAGTTATTGGAGGGAAAAAGAGGAACAAATGTAATAATCTGAACAATAAAGATTTAATTAAAATAATAATAATAATAATAATACTGTGAAAAACATCTTTACAAAAAAAATAAAAAAAATTAAAAAAAAAAGAGCTTCACAGATAAGGAAAAGCTAAAGGAGTTCATCACCACCAAACCAGTATTATATGAAATGCTGAAAGGTATCCTTTAAGAAGAGGAAGAAGAAGAAAAAGGTAAAGATACAAATTATGAACAACAAATATGCATCTATCAACAAGTGAATCTAAGAATCAAGTGAATAAATAATCTGGTGATCATAATAGAATTAGGGACATAGAAAGGGAATGGACTGACTATTCTTGGGGGGGAAAGGGGTGTGGGAGATGCGGGAAGAGACTGGACAAAAATTGTGCACCTATGGATGACGACAGTGGGTGGGGAGTGAGGGAGGAGGGTGGGGAGGGAACTGGGAGGAGGGGAGTTATTGGGGGGAAAAAGAGGAACAAATGTAATAATCTGAACAATAAAGATTTAAAAAAAAAAAAGAAAACAGAACTGTATGCTTTAATAAGAGAGTTGTAACCATCAGAAAAATACAATGAAATACATATGTTTAAACAGGCAATGGGAAATAAAAGAATGGAAGGAAGAAAGAAAAACACAAAGACCAATCTAAGCAATAAATATTGTTTTTAGAAATAAACCAAAAAGATAATGGAAACAAACTTTAATTCTTTGGTATTATAATAAATAAAAATTGATTAAGGCACACATTTAGAAATATAGAATCAGAAAAGATAAAAAAAATCCAGTAATTGTTTTTTTAATTTAAAACTAAAGATAGAGAAATATTGAAAATAAAGATATAGGAAAAGAGCTGGTAGGCAAACATGAAATAAAAAAAAGCTAAGATAGTTGTGCTTTTAATATAAAACAAAATGGAATAAAAAGTATATACAGCCCTAGCCGGTTTGGCTCAGTGGATAGAGCGTCAGCCTGCGGACTCAAGGGTCACAGGTTCGATTCCGGTCAAGGGCATGTACCTTGGTTGCGGGCACATTCCCAGTGAGGAATGTGCAAGAGGCAGCTGATCGATGTTTCTGTCTCATCGATGTTTCTAACTCTCTATCCCTCTCTCTTCCTCTCTGTAAAAAAATCAATAAAATATATTTAAAAAAAAAAGTATATACAAATATATATGTATACACACATATATGTAAAGAAAACAGCATAGAAGGACTGGCACAACTCAAGTTCTATAAAAGTGCAGCCTATAATCATCATTAATATTTTAAAATATTTTTATTGATTTTTATAGAGAGAGGAAGGGAGAGGAATAGAGAGAGAGATAAACATGGATGAGAGAGAAACATCCTGCATACCACCTACTGGGGATCGAGCTCAAAACCCAGGTATATACCCTGGTGGGGAATTGAACCTAGACCTCTTGGTTCATGGGTTGATGCTCAACCACTGAGATACACCAGCCAGGCATTAATATTTTTATTGCAAGACAAATTATAGATAAGTCTCCTGTGCAGAAGAATTCCAAATAACTTGTGTAAATATTCTGCCCTTGAGGCAACAGAACATAACCCCCTCTTGTAAGTGTGAGAGCTCATTGTGTCTTCCTTCCTAAGAGTACAATATGTAAAAGGGGGAAAAACTGTAAAGTCACTGTAGAGAAACCTGATAAATACTACAGTAATCCCTTCAACCATATGATCAAGATTCATATCGACAGGTGAACATGGCCTTTTACCTCTGTGGACTTCCTCCCAAAATCTATAACTCTAGTCTAATTATGAAAAAATATCAGAAATTCCCAACTGTGAAATGTTCTACAAACTACCTGAATAGTAGAAGGTCTCAGACACTGTCACAGCCCAGTGAAGCTTGGGGGAACTTGATGGTGAAAGCAATAATGTATTCTGGATAGGATCTCAGAATAGAGAAAAATACACTGCGAAAAACTAAGAAAATCTGAATAGTGGATGAGCGTTAGTTAGTAGTGATGTATCAATATTGGTTTATTAATTATAACAAGTGTACTATGCAAATGTAGATTGTTGATATTAGGGATACTGGTTGTGGGAATTCTGAAATTCTCTGTATTATTGCCATACTTTTTCTGTAAACCTTAAACTGTTTTAAAAAACGTTTATTTTAAAAATGTAAGCTAACAGGCTTTTGTTTTTTTAGGGATCATAGTCTTAAACGTAAGAGCTAAGTCTGTAAAACTTTTATAAGAAAACATAGGAGTAATTTTTGAATTAGATAATAGCTTCTAGATATAACACTGAAAACATTAGCCCCCAAAAGAAACCATGGATTAACAACACCAAAATTAAATATTTTTGTACTGCAAACAATATATTAAGTGAAAAACAAACCCACTGTATAGGAGAAAATATTAGCAAATTGTTTATTTGATAAGGGAATTACATCCAGAATATGTAAATAACTCATACAGCTCAATAATAAAAAAGACAACCCAATTGAAAAATGGGCCAAGGACCTAAATAGACATTTCTTTAAAGAAAATATACACGTGGCCACCATTTGTATCATTAGTCATTAGAGAAATGCAAATCAAAATCACAATGATATACCAGTTCACACCCAATGAAGGGCTAAAATAAAATGTTGTCTTGGATGTGGAGAAACTGGAAACCCTTGTATTGTTGGTGGAATTGTAAAATGCTACAACCACTTTGGAAGTTCCTCAGTTTGTCAGTTCCTAAAAATTTTAACCACAGAGTTCCCATATGATCCATCTGTTCCACTCTTATGTATATACCTAAGAGAAATAAAAACACATGCCTACACAAAAAACATGCCTTAATGATCATAGCAGCATTATTTGTAAGAGCTAAAATAAAGAAACAACAAGTCCGGCCAGCATGGCTCAGTGGTGGAGCATTGACCCATGAACCAGGAGGTCAGGGTTTGATTCCCAGAACCTGGGCTCGATCCCGAGTGTGGAGCGTGCAGGAGGCAGTCAATTGATAATTCTCTCTCATCATTGATGTTTCTCTCTCCCTTCCTCTCTGAAATCAATAAAATATATATATAAAAAAAGAAACAACACCAATGTCTACCAACTCTTGAATGTGGCATATCCATACAATGGAATGTGGAATATTATTTGGCAGTAAAAAGAAATGAAATACTGATGGGTGCTGCAATATGTATAAATCTGGAAATAATTTTCTTAAGTGAAAAAAGCCAAAAAGAAAAGACCAAACAGAAATCACATTGTATGATCCCATTTATATCAAACTAGAGGCCCGGTACATGAAATTTGTTCATGGAGGGGGGGGGGGTGTTCCTCAGCCTGGCCTGCACCCTCTCATAATCCGGGACCGCTGGCTCCTAACCGCTGGCCTGCCTCCTTGCCTGCTCACCCCTAACCACTTGCCTGCCTGATCATCCCTAACCACTCTGCCTGCCTGCCTGATTGCCCCTAACCACCTCTGCCTCAGTCCCCACCACCGAGGCTTTGTCGGGGAGAATGTCCAAAATGACATCCGGAAGGTCATTTGGCTATCTGGTCTAATTAGCATATTACACTTTTATTATTATAGATTATTATTATAGATATTCAGAATAGGAAAATTCATAGATACTGAAAGTAGATTAGAGGTTGTCAGAGGCTGGATGTGGAAGGGAATGAGGAGTGGCTACTAATGGGAATGGGCTTCTTTTGGAGGTAAGGAGAATGTTCTAATTTAGGGAGTGATTACATTTGTACAAATCTGTGAATAAACTAAAATCCATAGAATTCTGAACTTTAAATGAGTAGATTTTATGGAAGGAATTCTATCTCAACAAAGCTGTATTCTATATCTATCTACCTATCTACCTACCTATCTACCTACCTACCTATCTTCTATCTATCTATTTATCTATCTGTCATTTATCTATAGATATATATCCCTCTCTATATAGATATAGTTTTTATATATTGATAGCTGTTTCTATCTATCTATTTATCTATCTATCTATCTATCTATCTATCTATCTATCTATCTATCTATCTATCTATCTATCTATCTATCTATCTATCTATCATCTATCTATCTGTATCTATTAAAGAAAGCATTTAGAAAATTTGAAGACCACAAATACCACGCTTGATTGTGTAATCAGAGAACCCATTTCTTCCTTGGCACACATGCATTCTTCAAAACCAATCATGCCTCAGGTCATGGAGGAATTTCAATAAATTCAAAGAATCAGCACTATATACACTATGGTCTTTGACTACCATGCCATAAAATTAGAAATGACTAACAAAACAAGTTTAATATACTTGTGTGAGTGGGAAATATAATAATCATGCCTCTAAATAACTCCTGGGCTAAAAAAGAAATCAAAAGTAGAATTGTAAACTATAATAGCCAAATAAAATGAAAGCAGTATATTTCAAAATGTGTGCTATGCTCCTAGAGAGTACCAAGAAGGAAATATACATCTTTGACTGTAATTATCAGAAAATAAGAAAGGCTGGAGATGCATGAGATTCAATTCAATAGGCCAGAAAAAGAGAAGAAGAGCACATTTAAAGAAACAAAAAGAAGTAAAATAATAAAAATGAGGCCAGAAATCGATGAAGTAGAGTACAGGAAAACAGGATAATTTTTTAAATGTCTGTTCTTTGAAAAACCAATTATAACAGATATAATTGTAACTAAACACATGAAGATGAAAAGAAGAAACATATAATAAGCAAATTCAAAGAAAAATGTGAAAATCTGCAAAATATAGCAGATTCCCTAAAGTTACAAATAAAATGAACAATTATTATATGCTAACAGATTGGAAAACTTAGGTAAGGAATACATTGCTAAAAACTGTGTCAAAATATGAGAAGACAGAGAGAAACATGAAAGAACAATAGCCAAAAAACTGAAATGGTCATAAAGAACAAATGCACACAGGACTTACACTTCCCTTCCCCTCCATCACATTTTCTGGCTCAATTATTGGGCTGGTAGTTCTTCCCCCTCCAGTCCACATGCCAGACTGCTGCTGGACTGAAATTTTAAATAGAAAATGTGATTACGACACACCCTACTTTTGGGTCATCTAACTCTGTATTGACTTTCTACAGACTTAGAGTCAAGTTCATAATCTTTGGCTTACTATTTGCCCCAATAGTTTTAAGCTATATTTCCCAAATAGGTTATGTTTTCCTACATTTTGATGCCTTTGCCCATGCTTTTCCCATTCTCTGGAATACCACTTTCAACCATTTCATTGGCTCACTATTTCGGATCCCTTAGAATTTAGCTCCAGAATTAACTTTTCCTGAAATAGATAGACAGCTCACCATTAGTCTAATTCAGCTTTACTCACTTTTCATTCAATGCAATCTACATATAAGTAACATTTGCTCTCATAAATGTAAAACCAGAATCACTGGGCATAAAGAGAAGGCAGGTGGAAAACTAAATAATTTTTAACAAATTTTTAAGTGGGTACTGTGGCTTGCTTTTGACTGTTTACCTGGGGTCTATTCTCAGCTTATTGAAAAGGATACTGCCATTTGTTGAACAAGTAGTAAAAACAGGTGCTAAAACAAGATTTTTATCTTTGATGTTACAGAAGGATTGATAGGGAGAGAATTGTAAATGGAATGATTTCCTGAATTTCACTGGATATAATTTTATGTCCCATACATAGCAGTACAGAGCTTTGCCTCAGATATCATTTCTTCCCTCAGGGAGTTCAGGTAAGGTGCCAGCTTTACCTGGTATTTGCATTCACATATGGGCTCCTAAAGACAAAACACAACAGCCACCAAAACAATACGGACTGCTCAAAATTCCTGAGCAAATGTCAAGCTAGAGGGATCTAGTTGAGGGGAAATGGTGCACTGTAACTTATACCTTGTAAGTATGTAGTTGGCTGTCTGCTCCTGCATTTGGTGGTGGCTATTGATTCATGATTGTGGAGTGTGAA
This sequence comes from Myotis myotis, assembly GCF_014108235.1. Classification (NCBI taxonomy): domain Eukaryota; kingdom Metazoa; phylum Chordata; class Mammalia; order Chiroptera; family Vespertilionidae; genus Myotis; species Myotis myotis. Next base: position 8,846,777 of record NW_023416401.1, on the reverse strand, counting down.
GCACTCTCCAAAGGCACATGTGAGAGTGAACTTGCATTGGCAAGTTTAATCCTGAACACAGAGGAAAGTCACTGATCTGCACAGCCAGGCATTCTCCTTATTTTCATTCAGGACTCCATGAAAGTCTCTTGTAAAGTTTAATACCTCCTCAACAGGGCTACCATTTTCAATAAAGTGTGTGTGTGTGTGTGTGTGTGTGTGTGTGCTTGTGTGCGCGCGCGCCTCTCTATCTGTCTACCTATCTATTTATTGACATATGAGAATACATAAAATTTAAACTTACCTGTGCTTTGATTTTTGAGTTTCTTAAATTTCTTTTGATGGTGAAATTAATTCCAAAGGCATTGTTAAAATGCACTTGGTTTTTACATCAAAAGCACCTCTGAATGTTATCATCTTTCAGATGTGATTTCTCCCATTTTAAGTTAGGGGAATTTCTTGTTACTATATGGAACATTGGTTTTATAGAAGCTTCAAACCTTAATAAAATGAAAATTTTGGCAAAATATTTACTTTCAATTAAGTATCTCTGTGATCTGTAGAAAAATTTAATTAAACCACTACTTCTAAGCCACTAAGAAACGTAAGTGAGTAGGCAAACATTAAATCAGACTGCCTGTCTTGCAAATTATAAAGACTCAAAATGAAAATAGCCATGGAAGTTATCAACATGGGTGGTAGAAAGCAAAGGCAAATCACAACTGGAGAATAATTTCCATGTCCATGCCCTTCATAAGCAGGATGAGGACATGGGAGCCCAGAAAGAATATTTAATATCCAAGGTCAAGCCAATAAAACTGGCAAAAAAAACACACACACACCAGGATGTAGAGCTGTCTGTCTCCAGATATGTTTTTGCAGTGCCTTGCTGTTGATTTCACCCAGATGGTAACTCCTAGTACCAGCTGTAGTTCTTGTTCTCCCTAACAAGCTGCATGCCTTTAAAAATTTTATCCCCACTCTCTTTAAAAAAAACCAACTCAGGTTTATTCAAGTATAATTTATGAGGTACATAAAATATAATTCACCTAATTTGCGTTCAATGAATTGTGACAAATATATTCCATCTTGTAACTACCACTACAAATCAGGATATATAATATTTCCATGTACTCAAAAAATTTATCCATACTACTTCATCTTTGGCAAGAGGGTGCAGACCCATTTTCCCCACATCTCCCTGATAGACACAAGTATAAATCCTGTAAATGGCACAAGAAACCATCTAAAGGTGGTTAAATAAATCCCTGGGAGGAATAGCACAATAATAGGACATCTTGCATCCTCCCACCCAACAGAGCAAGGACACCAGATCTGGGGTCTCCTAACCATGACCTCACCAGTGACTGAAGCCCAGGTAGGCTCATTTCTCCCAAGATTGAACAGGGACCCCTCTGACAGCAGAGGTTGAAAGGAATTTAACAAAGATTTGGTGATAACAAGCAGCCCCACATGGGAGCTATTTTGTGTTCATGGGTTTTGCAACTCAATTCTCTAACCCATGGACACCCTGACAAGCAGGTGAAATGGGGGGAAAGGGACGAGGCCACAGCAAGCAGCCCAATCTGAGAAACCTCTTTATCTCCATCATCCAAGTCTTCCCTCCTCTGCTCAGAGACATTGGGGCATCTAGGGGCTAATGGTAGAGAGATCCCTCCATAGAACTCCCACACATGGAAGCCTTGCCTGGGGAAATTCATTTTATACCTCAGGCAGTCACTAGAAGCAACCTGGGTGAGCCCCAGAATACCAAATAACCCAAATAGACCAAACAAATATTAAAAAGGCTCTGAAAATTAAACTGCCATTGGAACCACACCTACAAGGGTAAACCAAGGTTTACTTGCTAAATCTCCATTGGGTGACTGCCATCCAAAATAAAATATTTAATAGAAGCCAGGATCTTCTACTATAGCATATAATATGTTCAGAATACAATAAATAATCACCAGTCATACCAAGAACCAAGAATATGACAGCTTATATGAGAAAAGATCATCAACTGATGCCAACACCAAGGTGAGTCATGGATTAAAATCTTAAAAGGATTTTAAAGTAGCTGTCATAAGACTACTTCAGCAATCAATTACAAATTCTGTTGAAAAATATTTTTAAAAATAGAAAATATCAGCAAGAAAATAAGTTATTAAAAAAAAAGATGGAAATTATTGAGCTGAAAAATAAATAGAAAAAACTCAATAAGTGGATTCAATAGTAGAGTGGAGATGGCAGAGGACAGAATCAATGAACTTGAGGACAGAACAGAACAATAGAATTTGCTCATTATGAAGAACTGAGAGAAAGTAAACTGAAAAATAAAAGACCCAAACAGAAACTCAGGGACCTGTTTGGGAATAATAAAAGAGCCAACATTCATATCATTGAAGTCCCAGGAGAGGAGATAGAGGGGCTGAAAACTCAAATTTGGTGAAAGACACAAACCTACTGGTCAAAGAACCTGAGAAAAACCAAGCAGGATAAGTGCAAAGAAATCTATACTAAAACACATCATAATTAAACTTTTGAATATAAATGTTAAAAAACTTCAACAACTAAAGGCAACCAGAGAGAAACTGACACAATATGTATGGGGAGTCACCAATTTAAATAATAAAATGTTTTTTATCTGAAATCAAGGAAGAAAGAAGGAAATGGCTAGATTGTATGTATGTCATGCTTGGCCATTAAAGTGTATGAGCTTTCCAGTTGCTGTATCCCTGTCAGCACTTTGTACTGTCAGAATTTTCTTTCTTTCTTTTCTTTCTTTCTTTCTTTCTTTCTTTCTTTCTTTCTTTCTTTCTTTCTTTCTTTCTTTCTTTCTTTCTTTCTTCCTTCCTTTCTTTCTTCTTCCTTCCTTCCTTCCTTCCTTCCTTCCTTCCTTCCTTCCTTTCTTTCTTTCTTTCTTTCTTTCTTTCTTTCTTTCTTTCTTTCTTTCTTTCTTTCTACAATTTATAATTTTTTAATTGATTTTAGAGAGGAAGGAGAGAGAGAGAGAGAGAGTGAGAGAGAGAGCGAGAGAGAAACATCAATGATGAGAAAGAACCATTGACTGGTTGCCTCCTACATACCCCACACTGGGGATCAAGCCTGAAACCTGGGCATGTACCCTGACCAGGAATTGAACTATGATGTCCTGGTTCATAGGTCAACTCTCAAGCACTGAGCCACGCTGGCCAGGCAGTATTTTAATTTTTTACTTTTAGCATTTCTAGTAGTTGGTTAGTGTCCATCCCATCCTGCCCCCCACTTATCTAAGATCTTTTAGAACAGTGGAGTGATAAATGATATATAAAAATGGTGGCAAGATACCTAATGCTTGTTAGAGAAAACTCGGAGTCCTCTACATGATATTGAAAGTATTCTATCACTTACCCTCAGATAACTTTTCTGGCTCCCTCTGTGACTACCTTACTCAGCTATAACTATACCAGGTATTCTTTCTTCTTGCCTTCTGAACATTTTCTAAACTTCTCAGGAAATTTCATGCTTTTTTACAGCAGTATCTTTTGTTACAGTTATGCTGTAAAAAATTAAATTTATTGGAGTGACATTGGTTAATAAAATTATATAGGTCTCAAGTATACATTTCTATGATACATGATCTGTATATTGTTTGCCTACCACCCAAAGTCAAGTCTTCTTCCATCACCACTTATTTGACTCCCTAGCCCTTTACTACCGCTCACTCCCTTTCCATACTGTTTATTGTTTGTGTATATGAGTTTTCATTTGTTTATTTTTCTTGTTTGTTCAATTGTTGCTTTCAATGTCATATTCCACCTACGGACAGGTCTCAACTTTATATTTCAAGATCCAAATCAAATCAAATTTCAATATTTCTCTCTTACTTAGCATTGGTACCAATAGGGGTATTAGTCCCTTGTTTTGTTGTGAAAGTACTTTATGTTTGATTTTACTGAGCAGTTGGTAATTAGCTTGTTGTGTTGCAGGCCTCTGTTTTGGTAGGAATGCTTTTCTGTTTGTCTATGGGCAGTTTCTAAAGAAATGGAAGCTGGCTCTTATTTTTCTTTGTATTCCCTAGTACCCAGTATCAACATTATTTGCTAAATTGAATCTAATAATGCTGCTTTTGTTGTTTTGCAATATCCAGAAATGTTCTCTGAAACCTTAAAATTATTTTCCCTGTGGTTTATCAAAGTTGCAGTTTTTATGATCTGAAAGCAGATGCTGAGGGGGCATCTTTGGTGTGTTTCTCCCTAACTGTTCTCCATGTGCTAGACTCCTCTACCTCCAAGCCAGTGTTTCTCAACCGAGTTGGTCTCAGGCCCCTAGTATGAATCTATGGTTCTTGTTTTGCTGCAGCCCCACAGCCAAAATTACTTTGTTGAGTCTGACTTTATGGAGTTTTTATTATGATATCAATAGGTATTTTGAATGTGCCTTTTCAAACTACATGCATCTGGTCACAACCCCCACCCCAACCTATCTTGGAAATAACTTCTCAACATTGACAAATCACAGATCACATAGGAAATGTTCAGCAATTCTGTGAAGGATTTGAGGATCCAATTTGGGAAACCTCTCATGAAATGTCAAACACGGTGGGTCTTCGCTTGGTGCCACAGGGAACAGATGTACAAGGGCAGATGCTGTGATCCTGTGGCAATGCTGTTGTATGAAATGGCACCCTGAACAAGTGTGTATAGCTTGATTTAGATTGTCAAGGAAAGTAAAACACAGAACTTAAAGTATCTATAATAATAAAAGCATAATATGCTAATTAGACCAGTCAGCTGAATGACCTTCTGGATGTCCTTCTGGATGACCTTCCGGATGAAGTGTGGCTTTGAGGGCCTAGCCCCTTGCACAAATTTTGTGCATTAGGCCTCTAGTTATCACAGAAAACTGGCAACTCCCTCTCCCAAGCATATGTCAGTGAAAGAAGCCAAATTTGTAAAACCCTGCCCTAAATGATTTCCTCCAACTTCTTCCTCACTCTTTGCAAATATAGGAATTCCTTACCATGAAGTTTGTCTGTTCTAGAATTGCAAGACGAAGTAAATTTCTTTCTGCAGTCCCTAGTGTGAATGGTTAATTTCTCTTTTAATAAAGAAGCACCTTTCTATGATAAAAGAAAAGGAGTTTGTTATGCAAGCTATGCATTAGGGATCAGTAACCTCAGGAGGGAGGGGATGTGGAACTGCGATGCAGTCTTAACTGGAGCCTTAGCTCACCTGAGAGGGTTCACTCCACAGGTGTCCCGTGTCGGGCTGAAACGGCGGGGTCTTTACACCCTCATCTCAAACAGTCATTTGAATGGGCTGATTCCAGAAAGGCATGGACTTGGGTGGAATGAGCCTGTCTCTGCGGCTGAAGGAAATCCACAGCAGTCGACAAGCAGAGGCTGTCTGCTATCGGGTAAGGTGACAAGCCTTTCCTTGAAGGGGGTCTGGGTAGCAAATATCCTGGTTTACACAATAATAGTAGCTAATATTTACCATGTGATAGCATATTGCAAAAAGCCTTTAAAGCATATCATCTCATTAATTCTCACCTTCTGACCTGAAGTAGGTATTATTATTCTCTTTTTTTTTTCCAGATGAGATAACAGGCTAAGAGGGGGTAACTGGTTTGTGCAAGTCCTACAATGTGTCTAAGTAGTGGGGCTTGGCTATAACCCAGGCAGTCTGACTCCAAAGCTGAAGCATTTAACCACAATGGTATCCTGTGCAATCTACCCTGTACTTAACTGAAATGCCTTGAAACTAGATAACCTGCATATAATGAGTAGTTTGCCTCCCATCCTATTTTATTTAGCAGAGCCTTATTTTGTTTATTTGAGCCAAGTGTGGTATGGCCCGATATGAGGAGAATTTTCTTTTTGATTCCCTGCAAATTCATAGACCAACTAGAGGCCCAGTGCACGAAATTCGTGCGCAGGTAGGGTCCCTAGGCCTGGCCAGCAATCAGGGCCAGTCAGGTTTCCCGCCTCCCCTCTTCCCCACCTCCTCCTTCCCTTGCTCCCTCAGGACCCTGCTGCTGCTGGTGGTCACCCGCCATGTTCTGTGCTGCCCCCTGATGGTCAGCACACATTATAGTGAGTGACCGAACTCCTGTTCTCCCAGTCAAACTCCTGAGGGGGACATTTTGCAAATTAGCCTTTTATATACATATATAGATCTGTGACTGGACCAATATTTGAGGTGAGTCATGATTTAGCCCATCTTCCGTCCATGTTTGTGTTAATGGAACACACCGATTGAAGAGCTCAGAAGCTGAGGGGAGCCAGAGTATGGCCATCAGCATTTCTAGGCTGTCCAATTTATAACTTTCTAGGAACTCAGATGAAAGCACAGCAGTCACATCGTTGCTCTTAGCTGAAGAGCTTTTCAAGATAATAATTCACCTCTAGCTTTCCTTGCAGCTGTAGGTAACAGTGTCAATTAGCACTGACCTTCGGTGGTGGACCTCATTGTCCCTCAGTTATCTTTCGATTTTTATATCAAATAACCAAATGAACTTTGGGCAGGTGTGATTTGAAAAATGTTTCCTGAGCCTTCTTAATCTTACATATTTCTTGACAAGGTAATACTAAATATGTATATTTTTTATAGTGGAAGTTTCTAATGCATTATCTTTATTTTATGGATAACGCCAACAAAACAATGATAGGTTGTCCCAGTTATGATTAGAGGTGATAATTTGCGGGCTAAGTGTGTTGCCATGGATACCCAAATCCTTGATCCCCCTCCCCTTGCCCCCGCCTCCTCATCCCCCACTCAGGCCTGAAGTCAGGGCTTAATCCTGAGGTGCTTTTTTTTTTCAATAGCACCAGCTGTCCAGAGCCTGAAAGGCGTGGCAAATTACAGCATTATTAGAGTGAAATAGTATGGCTAAGCTAATTATTTGTGGGCTTTAGACACAGGTGTTCATAAAAGGCTGAACGTGCACTCCTAATCAAGTCTGATTGGGCCCGAACAACAGCCCAGCATGAGACTATCAAAGAGTTGTTTATGGTGTCGTTCATTTAAATAATAAAAGAGGCCACTGTAGGCCTTCTGTTCAGTCTGGGTTTAATGTTGCTCTCAGTTTTTCCTTACAGGTAATCATATGAGGTGCTTTCTTTTGGCTTAGTGCAGTCAGGAAGATCTGTTTTCTAATACTATTTTACTTGATAGTCACCAAGCAGCTTGGTGTGTTTTGGCCATTCCATGACAATTTCCAGTTACCGCTGCTTTTAGTGAATATAACAACTTTACAGAACTGAAAATTAGAACTTCATTACAAGCATTATATTTTGTGGGTTTTTTTGTTTGTTTTTTTACTAATTCAAAGAGTTGTTAATTCCCTAAGTATTTCCATTTCATTACCTATGACACTTCTCTGATAATTTTGTGCTCATAATGTAGTAGTGAGTTGATTCAAAAATATGATTTTAAGTTTTTCCTCATTTAATAGTACTTGACTCATCTAACACTTATGTATTGTTGGTTGTTGAAATGCATATTTGGTGGGAAATGTTACATGGATCCATCGTAGCTTGAAATAATGTGTGATAAATAAAGCAGACCTAAATTTACCTACATTTCCCTATTATTCTTTAAATTAATAAAAAGAATGTGTCTCTGAGGTCTATAGGCCATAAAGAAATTTACATTGAAGTTATGAAATAGCACTTACACAGCTAATATTTAGCTTCCAATTAGTAATGATGTAATAGATTCGTTACGCTGACACTACTTAACAAGAAATGGGTTTGTCTAGTTTAGTTTTCTATGGCTAATAGAGTGGGTGCATATTTTAGAAAGTGATACAATTAGCACTGCTATATAATAATGTTGAAATACCTAGTAGATACTTTGCTTCGCACTTTTTTCACTCCACATACTCACAGATGCTTGTAAATTTATAAAATGTGAAGACATATTTCTTTAGAGAAACAGCTTAGGGTATCACCATTGGATGAAGATGAATTTACCTACTCTCTGGAGGCAGAGTGAACTATTAAGAGAGACAGATGATCTCATAAATGTGTCTATGTGCAGATCAATATGATGGAACCTTCTATGAGTGTGGATATGCTCTTGGATGATTAAAAGCACCTGTTGTGTCTCTGAGTCAATTCAATTAGGGCCGTGGTAGGCAAACTGAGGCTCGCAAGCCACACGCGGCTCTTTGGCCCCTTGAGTGTGGCTCTTCCTAAGCCTTAGGAATACCCCAATTACGCTAATAACAATGTACCTGCCTATAGAGTTTAAGTTTAAAAAATTTGGCTCTCAAAAGAAATTTCAATCGTTGCACTGTTGATATTTGGCTCTGTTGACTAATGAGTTTGCCGACCACTGAGTTAGGGTATTCTTCTTCCCTGCTGTTCTGTGCAGGGGAAGAGAGTGGGAGTCCTTAGTTTCAGGATATAATCATGAAGCCTTTAGAGAATAGTGAGTAGTAGCTTTTGTAATAGGTTATCCAAAGATACAAGACTTCTATATACACAGGTATAAAGCAAATATATTATCTTCTACCCAGATCAATAAATACAGGCAACAGTGTTCTCAGAAGTGATTAGAGGGATAACTTGGCAGTGGTCACCTTGAACTTGTAATGGTTGTATGAATTATCATTCACCTAAAATTCAATAGTTATCTACCAAACATCTATTATGCCAGGGACTAGTTGCTTTTCTAATATATATATTGCTTTCATCTTTCACAGTCCTGATATATAACTACTCAACCATTTTTGAAGGATATAACTATATCTTCACTCTTCGTGGCCCTGTAGAGTAAAAAAATGCCTAAACTGTGTGTGTGTGTCTGTGTGTGTGTGTGTGTGTGTGTGTGTGTGTGTGTGAATAACATCTCTAGTAAAAGGGGTTTGAAGACCTCTGACAATGGCTCAGCTGGTATGGCTCAGTGGTTGAGCGTTGACTTATGAACCAGGAAGTCAGAGTTTGATTCCCATTCCATTCAGGGCATATGCCAGGGTTGTGGGCTCGACCCCAGTGTGGAGCATGCAGGAGGTAGCCTATCAGTAATTCTCTTTCATCATTGATATTTCTATCTCTCCCTCTCCCTTCCTTTCTGAAATCAATAAAAAATATATTAATGAAAAGGAGTTATCTGAGCACATATAACAATCAGGAGTGGATAGCCTGTATAATGTAGTAGCAAAGCCCCAAACTCTCAGAGGCTAAATACAAAAGTCTATTTCTGCCCATGTAATACGTTTGTGTAAGTGAGCCGGTGATTCTGCTCATTTTAGGCTTTCAGGGCCCAGAGTGATGGATGCTGCATCTTGATTCCTGCTTCTGTGATCACCATAATAGAGGGAAGGTGAATCATGAATGGTCTCTTAAAGTTTATGCACTAGTGACACAAGATACTTATGCTTACATTTTATTAGCCCAACAAATCATATGGCAAAGCTTAAATTCTAAGGGCAGTGTTCAGAAAGCAGAGAACAGAAATATTTAGTGAGCAGAAATAATGACCACTCCAGCACACTCCAAATCACCTGTTGCAAGTGAATTCTTTACAGACTGGACCAGCTCAGAAACTACATAATTAACTAATACTAATTAACATTGGAATTCATGGAAATTGAAGAGATTGTATCAAGATAGCAGACATGCATCTACCCTTTCTTCTGTTTGAAATCACCCCAAATGACAGAAATAAAGCAAACAAACAAGTATTTTTATACTTCTTAATATTAAATATTTATATTACAAATAAAAAAGTTAAAAATTTAAATTAAATGAAATTAATTCAACCTTCAACTAAGGAGATAAGAAAAAAATTATAAAATAAACACAAAGAGAGAGCCTCAAAGAAAACATATTTATAATAGTAATAATGAAATTGAAAATATTAAATCAGTAAGTTTGAGCTGTTAAAAAATTGTTTTTAACACATCAGTAAAATAAAAAGTCTCTGATAAAAATGACCAAGTAAAAAAAGAAAGAATAAATAATAAACAACATTAGATATGAGAATAAGTACTCATGTAGATATAACTACACGGAGGAAAGTTAAAACAATTAGACTATAATATTTTCAACTCTATGCCTTAAAAATGTTAATTACTTAAATTAACTCTTGAAAAGATAGAAAAACTAAAAAGGCACCTATAGAAAAAATGAAAAGGCAGTCATATCTTCATCTAAAAAAAGGCACTAAATTCAAATAACTTTGTGAAAGAGTTCTAGCAAACACTCATAAAGAGAAAAATATCTATATTTTATGTCCCAGTCCAGAGCATAGGCAATGACTTAAAGCTTCCTAATTTCCCCCAAGCCAGATAAGGAGAGTTCACACCATAGAGCGAAGAGAAGCCCAGAACCAGATGTCACTTCTATACAAAACCTTGGCTATCTAGGAGAAACTAACCCACTGCGAGGGCAAGCAGTTGGGCCAAAATGGACCATGAATGATAACAGGGACTAATCTAAAGGCGACTATCAGTTTACCAAGCGAACAAATCTCTGTCCAGGTTGCAAGTAGTAATCCATTGACTGAATAAACCACTGTGTTTGGAATTCTTGTAGCTAGAAATATTTTTAAATATATTTTTATTGATTTCAGAGAGGGAGGGAGAGGGAGAGAGAAACATCAGGGATGAGAGAGAATCATTGATTGGCTGCCTCCTGCACGTCCCCTGCTAGGGATTGAGCCCTTGACCCAGGCATGTGTTTTGACTGGAAATCGAAAGGTTCATAGGTCAATGCTCAACCACTGAGCCAAACCAGCTGAGTTGGAAATATTTTTAATTGACCCATATTCCAGTGGTAAACCAACACTGCATGTCATACTTAAGAGTGAAATATTCAATACATTCCTATAATATTCTAAGATAATTCAAGAATGACCACTGCCACTTCAAATACTAATAATACAAATAACTAATATTTATTAATTCTTATTTATTAATTATTTACTATCTGTCAAGAACTGTACTTGTCATTTCACATATTTAATCACTTAATCTTCACATTGGATCTTTGAGGAAGATACTTATATCCCCATTAGAGGCCCGGTGCACAAAATTCATGCACTTGGGGGAGGAGGGGGCTCCCTCAACCCGGCCTATACCTTCTCACAGTCTAGGAGCCCTCAGGGGATGTCCGACTGACAGCTTAGGCCCACTCCCTAAGCTGGCAGTAGGACATCCTTAGCACCTCTGTGCAGGCGGGAAAGGCTCCTGCCGCTGCCACTGCGCTTGCCAGCTGTGAGTCTGGCTTCACGCTGAGTGACGCTCCTCCTGGGGGAGCGCACTGACCACCAGGGGGCAGCTCCTGCTTGAGTGTCTGCCCCCTGGTGGTCAGTGTGTGTCATAGCCACAGATAGGTCTGCTGTTTGGTCGATTTGCATATTAGCCATTTGTTATATAGGATTTTAAAGATGGAGAGAGGGAGGCAGAAAGAGATTACGGTCATTCACTCTAGTTAGCAGTGAGCCAGGACTTGTACCAGAACCTGGCTCCAAAATGTTTTTCTCAGGCGCACAAGCCCATTTATTTGGTTTTGGCACACTCAGGCCTGCTTACCCGGTGCCTCCCGGCTGCAGCGCTGTGATGGCTGAGCGTGAGCTTGTCCCGCCCACGGGTCTGCCATGTCTTTCCAAATCATTTTCTTCCACTCACTCAAAGGCGACCCAGGCCGCAGAGGCCCACAGCTCAGCACACCACGTGGCACTGCCTAAGTCACAGGCTCAGTGGTACTTGCTGCCCTGATGCGCCCCACGTGCTGCACTGGGCACAGTGGGCAGGGCAGGCGGGACTGTGCAGTGGCTGCCCAGGCTCAGGCAGGCTGGGGCGCACCTGCTTGCCCTGCTCCGTGGGCTGGGGCTCAGTGACAGGACATGGGAGCTGGGCTCTGCTTTGTTCCGCCCTTGGTCCTTGCTTGCAGGTCAGGCATCACCTGGGCCGGGGCCCGCAGCAGGCATGGGCGTGGAGGGTTGCGGGGGGGCTCCCGGGGCCACCTGCTCCTCCAGGATGCCCAGCACCTTGTCCTGAGCCGCAGCCCTTGCCGCTCTTTCTGCGCCTCACACCAGGCACCTTGCCTCGCTGCTGCTTGCAGGATGGATTCCTTTTTATTTTATTTTTATTTGGTGCAAAATGTACTCCAGGATGGTCTCAGGCCCAAACAGGAAGCCATCTGGGGTGACCATGGGCTTATGGCCCGGCTGCCCAGAGAGGCAGCAGCAGCTGAAGCCCTTGACAGCATCCTGGCCAAGGGAATGTTCTGGGTTCTGTAGCTGTAGCCAGAAGCCACCGCGACCCCCTCCTTCTCATGGTAAGTGAGGCTGCAGCCTTCGCTAGCTAGCCTGTTACCCTCACAAACACACCTGGTTCCTTCGCGGCTTCTTCAGCTGTGCCCACTCCGCCAGGGAAACCAAGAGGGCGCTCCTTGATGGCGTTTTCATGCTACATCTCCCCCCATCCTTTTACTATTGAATTTATTACTTATATTGAAAGTTGGTGATTTGTATGACAAGTAATTTCTTGCCTTTTATCCTGTTTGACCATCGCTCTCTTTTACTTGCAGCATTTACATACTTTACATTTAATGTTTTATTTCTATAGTTGGATTTAAAGCTATCATCTTAGTCATAGTTTTCTATGTGTTCTGCCTGTGCGTGGATCCTTTCCCCCTCTGTTCCTGTCTTCTTTGGGGTTAATACAGGCTTGTTTTTTTTGTGTTTTCCTAATGTCATTGTTCTGATGAGCTCACCATAAGTACTTTTGTCCTATAAAAGAGTAATTTTCCCCAATGTGCAAACTATTTGCCTGGATAAAGCAAATTGCCATAATTTCTACAAGATCATAGTGAAGTTATTTATTAGATCACAGTCCTGTCTTCCTGCATGTGACTCTGCTGGAGCAAACAGCTATGTTATGTTGACTGAGGTCAGCTCAGCTCTCAGCCCAAGCACTAAGTTTAATTTACCCACAGAGTAGGAGAATGGGTCAGGTATGGCATTGTTACATACTTGAATATTGTACAGCAGTGAAAATTAATGTAGCAATATGAATTAACATACAAATGACGAATTTCAGCTCAGCCAGTGTGGCTCAGTTGGTTGAGCGTCAGCCCATGCACTAAGAGGTCACCGGTTCGATTCCAGGTCAGGGCACATGTCCTGGTTGCGGCTGATCCCCAGGAGGGGGTGTGTAGGAGGCAGCCGATCAATGACTCCCTCTCCCTTCCTCTTTCTATAAAATCAACAAAGACATTTTTTTTAAATGACAAATTTCAAAAACAGTGGGAAAAAGGAAGTTGACAATAAATACATAGAGTATGAAATCATGTAAAGTCCAGAAAGCATAAGCAGTAAAACTATAAATGAAGATAGGAATGATGAAAACAATTCAGAATCATTCCTTGCCCCTTCTTCCACAAGATGAAAGAAGAGAAGGCACGAAGAGGGAGTGTCACAGTGAGTTTCTTTCAGTGGCAATGCCCTTTCTTATGGCGAGTGAACTTCTTCGTGGTTCTTCAACTTATAGTTGTTTAAATTCTGTACCCGTTATATGTTTTTTATTTTTAAATATTGATTTAGAAGGCAAAATGCCAATCTTGTATGGTACTGACTCCATACTCTCACCCTCGCCCTTTTTCCAATCAAGCACCTGGCATTCAATCTCCAGTAAATCGGAACATTTCAAATGGCAGCCCTCAGTTTTCTCTCTGCAGGACAAGGAGAAACTGTTTCTGTGGCCGTGGAAGTTCCTCGCAGAAATAAGATGCATTGGTTTTATAACTATATTTGAAAATGCCAAATGCAGATTTCTTAGTTTCGATTGATTATGTTTTAATTACTCATTGGTGAGTCTAAGACTTGAATTAGGTAGAATCTTAAACAGATTCAATAGACTTTTCAGGTTGGTGATAGGCATAGAGATCAAGAAACACCCCTTCTTTTTACTGGGTGAGTAGAAATATAAGCATGCTAACCTTTTTCTCCCCATAAAACGCTTTCCCTGGATTTCAAGATTTTTCATGTGTATAATTTTTATGTTTTTTATGGATGAGTTGCTTTCGTAAAGACTACAGCTTTCAAGATCCTGGAAACTGGATTAAGTCTCCTTTCTCCTTCAATGCAGGAATTAATTCGCCTTTGATTTCTCTCTATATAGTTAGCATTAATATCTGATACAGGAAAGATTTTCACAAGTATCTTTTTAGAAAACCATGTTTTTCTGTGATTTTCCACAAGCCAGCATTTCCCATCATGGAGCTGCTGTTACACCCATCCATCAAGGCCAGCATGTGTGATACATGAAATCACGTGCAGAGCTGTGGGGACCTGGGGATACTTGTTAATAAACTTCAGTCACCCTGCTAGGGCACCAGCCTCTGACAGCCTGCCCTGCCCCACCCCCCTCGGATCCCCCTTCACCTAAAACCCCACTGGACACGCCTCAGTCTTCCCCTATGTTTCCTGCCTTCAGAATGCTCAGACCACAGTTCCCAAGGCCAGGCGGTTCATTTCCTAAAGATTCCGATTTCCTGGCAAGAAAACGTAGAGGCAGGGCTATGGCCATCTGACTCTAGCAGTAAGTCCCCTAAGACTCCAGGGCCGCTGAAACCCTCTTCAGATGCTAATGTTCACACAGAGTGCCTCTGGCCCCAGCTGGCCTTCACCTGCAGCCCTGACAGGCAGGGGCCTCCAGAGTGAGGTCCTGGTTTCCATAAAAATAGGAGGCCACACATGGTACAGAGCAGCGATCTAGCACAAGCTGTAAAATAATTTAAAGTCAGCTTCCAGTCACGAAAACTAATTGCTGTGAACACAAAGCCCAAGCAGGAGCCCTCTGTCTCCTTCTTTTTTTTTTTGTAATTCACTGGAGACAGGGTAACTCCTGTTAAAAGTAAATGATGCCACTGAATTTAAGATGCAGCCATTGTTAATATTCAGGTATATTTTCAGCATAGGAGAAATGTGGCACATGGCAGTGTGAAAATATAAATGAGTCATTTAAAATTGCCCCAGGATTTCCTTAGTTTTATTGGGGTTCCTTGTTTAAACGTAGCTGTTATTATTGCTAGTCTCATGGCTGATTTTCTTTGATTTTTGGGTATAGGGTATAGTTTGCAGCCCATTCATTCTGTTTGTAAAATAGATGTGTAAAGGGAACATTACTAAACTCACCAGCATATTCCAGGAAGTCAGCTTACACTACATACAATCCAGGGAGACTTTATGTCCTTCTTGGGAACTGGTTTAGAGGAGAGCTACACAGAAATCCGTTTCCTGTCCGTCCCTTCCTTCCATCTGTCTAATATGTAGGGTGTCCGTGAGGAGAGCAGGGCGCCCCCCTTCCCAGATCTCCCAATTCTGTTCTTTCCAAATTTGTAGCTAATTCATGAGATTCTTTGCTTAAAGCAAATCATGATTAAAAGTAGCAGTTCTCTTGCCCTTTAATGTATAGAGACCCTTTTTGACATTAAAGAAGGAAGCTTTCATTCAAGATTTCAGATGCCTTTTAGTTTCTATTGCTTTAGAATATACATGAATAATATGAATTCAGTAACTTATTAAAATTAACTTATATTTAGGTAATTGTAAAGGCATCTTTTTTTAAGAATGGTTGCGTATACATACAAGACATTTATTAGGTCTATGGGCAGTGATTATATATATAAATACATAGAGTATGAAATCATGTAAAGTCAAGAAAACATAAGCAGTAAAACTATAAATGAAAACAGGGATGATGAAAACAATTCAGAATAATAAATACCTGCTTCACTATGTATAATGGTCTGGCCCTCTAGCAACTTCAGCACGAATTATAGCTAATTTGCCTACAAACGTCAGGTGGTCATAATAATCTGGCCACTCAGTGTATATATATGGTTCCAGGATGCCTTTCAAATCCCACAGCCTTCTCAGAGTCCTCTATCTCTTCTCTCCATTGAAGAGCTGAGACTCTAGATCAACTTTTGTCATTTTGTCTATATTCAGTCATTTGTACTGCTTTTGGCATCTTAACCTCTCCTATTTGTTTCCTCATTGTAAATTAAGGGTGGCTTACACCTGCCATATCATACCTCATAAGTTATAGTAAAAGTGACATCCGGTAATAATGGCTAAAAATATGGTTTGCAAAGTATAAGACCACTATTCTGGGTGCTATTACTTACTTAATTAAGGCTGCATATTTCGTACTTTGACAGAGGAAAGGATATATATATATATATGGACACAGGTAAGAAAAGCTTTGGGATTCTTAAAAAAAAAAGGTATAATGCTAAAATAAAGAATTGGATGAAATATCAAAATGCCTTAAAATGACATTGTTTTTCCCCCAAAACTCATAAGACCTAAAAAAAATAAGATAATTCAGAGAGAAGGAGCCAAAACTACCCGCCCCCATTTTGTCCATAATCAGAAAACATATTTTGAGCTCACGGTTCCTGCCAGGATAGTGCTTGGTTCTCAGGACTCAGATAGAAACAGTTGCCACTAAATCTGTGCCCTAGATCACTAATTCCTGCACCAAATGTTTCCCTTTATGCTCCCTCTCTTCCCCTCCCTTCCTTTTTTGCCTCCACTTTTTCCAGTTTTTGGTTTATTTTCTACTCAGGGAACAACTTAACATTTATGAAATTATAAGTATTAAATTTGACTACATATTGTTTATAGATCCAGGTTTTATAAATTCCAGGGATAATAATGCTCTTATGAATGTAGTTTAGGCTTGACTTATTTATTCTTAGGGGTTTGATGTCATCATCCACTAGAAGAAAGAGTATGTTAAAATGAAGTTGTTTCCTTAACATCAACTTTGCTAATAGAGAAATAAATAAATGGGGAAAATCCCATATCTTCCAGCAGATTCAGCTCAAGTGACTCTTCCTTAAATAGCACCTCAAAAAACATTGGCATTAATATCTAAAACCCTAGCTGTTTCTCTTTTATATTTCCTTTCTGCTGTTTGTTTAACCTGTTAGTCTTCAATCCTGTGTGCTGTTGTTAATGAGACCTCACCTTATGAAAAAGTGAGAGATTCTGTAAAGTTGTAGGTATATTTTCTTGTTGGTTGATTGGCAAATTGAATGTTATTTTCCCATTGAAATTCTAAAGTTATTTTACTTCATTTAAGATTGAGCTTTATCAGCTTCTTGTTCCCCAAGTACTTGTAGTTCTGGGGTGGGCAGGCTGTAGGAGGCAAGACCCTCGGGCTCTCTGTAAGAGATAAGTTGCCAATGGTTTGGGGGGGAAATGGGAAGATATCAGAGGGGTAAGGAGGTGGTGACTTAGCACTGAACCAAGGAGTGAGTTATACCATAAACAAGTGTAAGCAATTGGTAAATATGGACAAGAATATCATTTCCTTAGAGGGAGGAAGCAGCAGGGCTCGTCAAGATGCTCTGTGGCAGCCGTGGGCAAACTACGGCCCTCGGGCCGAATCCGGCCCGTTTGAAATGAATAAAACTAAAAAAAAACAAAAGACCGTACTCTTTTATGTAATGATGTTTACTTTGAATTTATATTAGTTCACAAAAACACTCAATCCATGCTTTTGTTCCGGCCTTCCGGTCCAGTTTAAGAACCCATTGTGGCCCTCGAGTCAAAAAGTTTGCCCACCCCTGCTCTGTGGCATCCTTGTGCCGAGGGGAAACCTTCTTGAGCACACGTATGGTTAAATTATAAAGGCCACTTCTGTTTCCAGGAAGATGGCGTAAAAGTTTTTTTTTTTCCCCCTTCTATCTTCATGTGAAATATAACCCAAAATCCTGGACATGATTGTGGTATAAATCCAAAACTTAAGAATCAGTATAACCTGCCTTTACACCTGACACCCCCCTCTCCCCCCCAAGGCCTCCCAAGACCTCCCCAGGAGCTCCCCTGTGCTCACCAGCAGCCCAGGCTCCCTACCCAGCTCATTCTCTGTCAAATGACCAGCTGCTTTCCACCTGGTCCTCAACCTAATGGATTTCACTTCCCTGCCAGCCTGCATAATTATTCAAAAAAGCCAAGCATATCGTCCCATGAGAACCAGGGGTCACCCCACTGTCTGACTATTACAAAGCCTTCCTCCTGTAGCCTCTACTGGTTCATTCTCTTCCCCAGGCAGCTCCCCTGTAATTCTGTGTGGCCTGTGTCTAGGGAATTCGAGAGTCAGGGAATGGCATGGTGGTGAGTTCACTGGGTCTTCTTTCTGTCGTATGTATTTCAGACTAGGGGCTGGAGGAGATAGCAACTTGGACACACGATGGGTACAGAAAAAAACAAAAAACCCCAACCAAACCTGTTCTCCATAGTCAAAAGGGTCAAAAAAGGGGGTGGACTAGTTAGAGAAAAATTGAAAGCATAGTAAGATCTCAATACCCTCTTATCAGAATGACTGTGCTAAAAAATAGTGACAACACCAATGCTAACAAAGATGTAGAGAAACTATATCACTCATACGTCTCTGGAGGGAATGTCAAATGGTATAGCCACTCCAGAGAACATTTGAAAATGTTTCTTTAAAAATTGAACATGCAATTAATATATAGCAGTTGCACTTCTGTATATTTATTCCAGAGAAATGAAAAACTGTGTTAGCACAAAATAACTAATTAAAGTATTCATAAATTTTTTGTAATAGCCAGAAACTGGAAACAACTCCATTGTCCTTTGATGCGTAAATAGTTATACAAACTGTGGTACATCCCTACATGAAAATAAAAAGCAACACAGTGTTGATGTACACAGCCACTTGGATGAATCTGCAAAGAATTATGCTTGAGCAAAAAAAATCAATCCCACAGGGATGATTCCCTCCATAGAACTTTCTTGAAATGAAAAAATTATTGAAATGGAGGTTAGATCTGTGGTTGCCCAGGATTAAGGACAGGGTGGGGGACAGTAGAAGGTGGAGGGGAATGTGAGGGAAGTCGTTGTGGCTATAAAAGGGTGAGATGTGGATCATTTTTGTGATGGACATGCTCTGTATCTCATCTGCATCAGTGTCGAGATCCCGGTTGTGACCATGTGCTGTGGGTTTTGGAGATGTTTTCATTGGGAGCACCAGGGCAGACAGAACATGGGATCTCTCTATAAAGTTTCTTTCTAAGTGCATAGGAATATGCAGTTATCTCAAAATTAAAAAGATACATAATTATAAATATCAGATTATATCCTCCTATAATTTTACATAAGCTACTCTATGATTCCACAAAGATGCTTGTGAAACTGTAGAATGGTCTTCACTATGGCATTAGTCTCCAGGCCTAGAACTTCATGACCTCCATTTGTAGTAGTCTTGGGTAAATTTAAAAAAAATTTTTTTATTGACTTCAGAGAGAAAGGGAGAGGGAGAGAGAGAGATAGAAACATTAATGATGAGAGAGAATCATTGATCAGCTGCTTCCTATATGGCCTCTACTGGGGATATATATATGTGTGTGTGTGTGTGTGTGTGTGTGTGTGTGTGTGTGTGTGTGTATGTATATATATATATATATATATATATATATATATATATATATATAATTTGATTTCAGAGAGGGAGAGAGAGAGAAACATTGATGAGAGAGAATACACTGATTGGCTGCCTTTTGCAAGTCCCCCACCCAGGATTGAGCCTACGACCTGGCATGTGCCCTGACTGGGAATTTAACCTCGACCTTGACCTCCTGGTTCATAGGTTGATGCTCAACCACTGAGCCATGCCAGCCTGGCTAGGTGTCTTCTCTAGCACCTTGCCTTGTCTTACTCATATCAGAGCATTTTACCATTTTGTCTGGGAATGATCTTCACTGGGCTAAGCATTTTCAAAAGAGCAGCTCTGGTTTATCCATCTCCCCATGCTCCTCCATCCCCTCTAGTACTTTACACAATGTGCTCAATACATGTTGATGGAATCAGGGCAATGGTGAAACTTCTGTATGTAATAAAATATAGTCAGAAAAGTGGGAACAGATCACACAAGAAAGGTAAATGAGTTTATCAGAATTTTAGTAAAGAGAATCGGTTTGGATTTAGTGGATAGTGATAGATGTGGTTTCCTGGGTGCTTTTCATGCCTGAGCCTTTGTAAATGAACAGAGTGGCTTTCGTGATTTTACTCTTACTACAAGATTACAAGTGTCATAAGGACAGGAAATCTGTTGTTCCTGTTTCCAGGATTGGCCTTCAAATAATGAGTCTTTGATCCCACCTTTCATTATTCCCCTAAAATAGATTACTGCAAGTAGCATTAATGAGTCAAAGAGAAGGCACATTGAATTTTTTAAAGATGTACATAATTTAAATGTCTTCTAAAATGATTTTAAAAATTGTACCTCCATTATATTTCATTCTTTCATAAATTCTGGCATTGTAACTAAAAATATTGATGGAAATTATAATACAATTTACATTCATATTTAAGTAATATGGTTTAGAGGTTAGTATATATCTTGGAACCAGACACTTGGATTTGTAGTCCGATTCCATGATTGTAAACTGTGTGAACTCAGGAAATTTAATATCTCTAAGCCTCATCTCTAAAGTAATATAATAAATGGTACTCATTTGTAGGGAATGGGTAAACATTCTGATAATGTATATACATTGTAAGAACAATGCTTGAAATGATGTAATTGTTTAATAAGTATTAGATTTCATTTTTATAAATAGTCGTCTTTCATTACCAGTGAGGCTGAGCATTCCACTGTCTATTAAAATTGTATCTCTGCTTTTGAATATCCCTCTTCCCATGTTCTTCATTTATTCATATGTTGGAGGTAACATTCTCTTCTTACTGAGTTCTAAGTTTATCACACATAAGAGATAGTAAATCTCTGTGACACATATATTTTGAGTATTTTAACCTAATTTGCCCTCTGTCATTTCATGTTACTTAAAATATTTTGCTTTTCTACTCCTCTCCCCCAATTTTTAGCTCTCTGCACTTTTCTGCCCTTTTTGAAGTTGAACATGGTTATATGACTTGCTTTGGCCAATAACATGTGAGTGGTAGCGATTATGTCACTTCTGGGCAAGAGCTTCAACAACAAGTGCACCATTTCCTCTTCTGTGCTGATCTTGGCAGCCTATGTAGAGGTGGAGACTGTGTCAGTGCATGCTCCCATGTGCTAAACATGAGTGGCAGCCCCCATCTACAAAAAGTAATACAATAAGCCTTTGTTCTGTTGAAGAACAAAGATTTGAGGGATGTTTAATATTGCAGCATAATCTAGCCTATCCTTACCAATACAATACAGGGATCTCTTTGGTTTATTATCATTATTATTTAAATTTATCTTTATTGTTGAAAGTATTATAAATGTCTCCTTTTCCTCCCACTGACCTACCTCCTCCCATTCCCGTCCCCTCCCCAGGCCTTCACCCCACTATTGTCTGTGCCCATGGGTTCTGCATATATGCATATAAGTTCTTTGGTTGATCTCTTCCCTCCTCTTTCTTCTGAGAATCCTCAGAGTGTTGCATGCTTCCATGTCTCTAGATCTATTTTGTTTGTCAGTTTATTTCATTCATTAGATTCCACATATAAGTGAGGTCATGGGATACTTGTTTTTCTCTGACTGGCTTATTTCACTTAGCAAATGCTATTATTAGTATTTTTTCAAGGTAGTCACATTTAGCCATTTTTTCCCTTGGAAGTACTGCTTTTGACATTATGCTGATAAAGTCCAGAGAGACTGTTCTAACTATTGGAGGGCCCAAATGTGGACCGAATGGCTTTCTGAGGAAATAGGTTTCCTGTGCATGAATGGATTTAAGCAGGAGTTAGGGCTGTGTGTCAGGAGTGTTGTGTCAGGAGTGTTGTGTCAGGAGTGCTGTGTAGTTATTGTATGTCATGTAAGTCCCGGAGTGGCTGACCTTTGTTTCCTTCCAGCTGTTTAGATATTAAATATGACACAGTTATTACTCTCAAAGGTCTTGCAGGGGACGTCTGTATATATAAAGACAAATAGAATCTGGGGAAAAGATTATTCCCTCTTCTTCCAAGTAACCGATGATAAACATGCCGATAAAATAATCCCCAATTTGTAGAAGGATGTAAATTTCCATGACTGCTCTTCAACACCTCCTCAGTGAGTCAATTTGACCCAAACAGTACAAAATAAAAAATAGCACCTTTGTATATAACTTGAACAGATTTCTGATTGAGAATATATTTTAAGCTTAATGCTAATCAAAGGTAATTTGAAGAATTGTATAAAGATATTCTTGCATACTATGTATTTTAGTTCTTTGAAGAAAAGTACCAGAGGATGAGCTATTAAGAAAACCTCGTTAAACTTAAATTAGGAAATTTTGCTTCTGTCAGTCTCATGCATACTTTTTAAATTGAATTTTTTCCTTTCATCATAGTAACTTCCTTATTTCCACCTCTCTCAGCTTTACTACCTTTGTTTTTTGTTTGTTTGTTTTTGCTTTACTACCTTTGACGTCAAAGTGTTTGTGTGAGTATCTGATGCACAGAGGATGCTGTAGTTAGCAGAAGAGAAGAATAGCAATTGAATCTTTTGCTACCATTGAAGTTACAAATATCGGAATTTGTAGTTTTTATAAAATACCCTTAACATCTACTTTTTTTTTTTTGTCAGATCGACAATGTATTTTTTATTTATTTATTTTTTTATTAGTCTCAGGATTTATTTTTTTATTTTTTTTATTGCTTAAAGTATTACAAAGAGTATTACATATGTCTCCTTTTTTCCCCCAGCCCTTGACAATCCCCTGTCCTCCCCTACTCCCCACTGTCTTATGTCCATTGGTTATGCTTATATGCATGCATACCAGTCCTTTGGTTGATCTCTTACCCACCCCCCTCCTGCCCTCCCACCCTCCCTGGCCTTCCTGCTGTAGTTTGACAGTCTGTTCGAGGCAGCTCTGCCTCGGTATCTATTTTTGTTCATAAGTTTATAATGGTCTTTATTATCCAGAAATGAGTGAGATCATGTGGTATTTTTCCTTCATTTTTTAACAGTGACATTGGGTGGCAAATTTTATGAGCCAGTTTAAAAAAACTGAGGAGGAAAACATTCTGAAATGGATAACTATTTCTTCAAAATCCTTCTGGATTCCTATTCTAAATACAGTTTTTGAAATTGAGGTGTGCATAAAATTGCTTAGTCTTTCCCCTCTCTCTTTTCTCCCATTTTCATTATAGTCTAATAACTGGACCTGTCCAGAGTATCTCCGTTTATCTTCAGAAAATAAACATCCTAGTCCTGTTGGTTTTGAGAGATATGATTCCCTGATGGTGAAGGGATCGAGTGATGTAACTTCTCTGTAAACATCCTTTGACACCGTGGTAACTTTTAGAGATAGCCGACGCCACCATTTCTGCACAGAATAAATCAGGTTGGCCATTGATTGGCTCTTTCCATTGCTGGCCTACAATTAGCTTTCTAGGGTTTATGCCTCAAATATGTATCTCTTTGCTAGAGTTTTAGCAGTGTTTTAGGAGGAAGAAAGAGGACATATGTGGATCCAAGCAGCCTCCTCCTCAGAGAAGATCTCTGGATTCTGTTTTAACTACAGTGGTATATGGTTATATAATCTTTAATGTTGAGACTATACTGGCTTGCTTTTCTATTTATTGTAGGAAATATGTTTACGTATTGTGTGAGTGTATGGGAAATCAAATTTGTATTTACATCCAACTTGTAATATTTAATTAGTGATTGTAACTTTAGATTTTTATTAACTCAACCAATATAAAAGCAATCAGAATCTCTTGAAGTGAGGAAATACCACCTGTTCTTCTTTCTTCAAATTCAGTGAAAGTTACTCTCTGTTGACATTAACATTTTAAAACACCATGAAAAATCTTGACTTCATCCTCAATGTAGTAATTTTTTTTATATATATATTTTATTGAGTTTTTACAGAGAGGAAAGGAGAGAGATAGAGAGTTAGAAACATCGATGAGAGAGAAACATCGACCAGCTGCCTCCTGCACACTCCCCACTGGGGATGTGCCCGCAACCAAGGTACATGCCCTTGACCGGAATTGAACCTGGGAGCTTTCAGTCCGCAGGCCGACGCTCTATCCACTGAGCAACACCGGTTTTGGCAACGGCAGTAATTTTTAAACTAACCTCCAATATAGTTTGTTCTCTGTTGGAAGATGAAAAGGAAGGAGAATATATAATTTTATTTTTGTTAAGTTTGTATTCTGATTCAAAAGATGAGAATAATTACAGAATTTTGTATGCGATTGAAGATAAATTGGATAATGCAGAAAATAAGAATAAGAGCTTTTCATTTATCTGCAATATCCCTAGAACTAAGATGACATATACTTAACTCGCTTGTATTTTTTGTGCTCATGTTCCCATGGTTTAATTACTTACATTTTCACAAATATAAGCCATGTTTTTTAACTTATTTTCTTCACATTATACATCCCTCTAAGATAGGGATAGTATCTTTTGTGTTTTGAAGCCTTATCCTACACCTGTCTTAGCATGGTGCAAACAGTGGCACCAGCTCCTGCACGTTAATAAAGTTATGACTAATCTTTTATTCCATTGGACCTACATAGAGACCAGGTAAAACACTTACTTATGCAAAGAAAGAAACCACATTTAAGAGAAATAGACAAAAATCAATAGAACAACTTTTTGTTTAAACATTTTCTTTAAAAAGCAAAACCACCTGCTTTTATTTGGTTAGGAAGAGAACTTTCAAGTTCATGTGAATCCGTTCGAAAGTAAGGTATGCGTAACTATTGTGTCTTAAAGGATCTGAGATACTATCTAATTACTAGTATATTTGCTTAAGCATAAAATGAACTAATAATTTATTTTCCAAGTGGGCCCACTTTTGCTGACTGTATGTGATGCATGGACCACAGGCACAAACTAGGACAGCCCCATGCAAACTGAGTCCCATGATCACCCTACTTGTGCCCCTCGCTCGCTCAGTGGAGGGACCCTCATGTTTTTAAGTTGGTCCTGGCTGTGGTGACTGTGTGACCAGGGCTGGCTACACCATGTCAGGCTGTGCAAAGTACAGAAGAGAAAAATGAGCTTTAGCCTTTACTCTCGGGGTTTGGCTCAATGTCTGCACTTCAGTGCAAGTATCTGTGACACCCTCATGGCATGGACTTTGCCTTCTTAGAGCTTTCATGTCTTCCTTCACTCCTTTTGCATTAATGAACTTCTGTGGACCCACATTCCGGCCTGCTTGAACCAACACCGCCCACTTGATCTTATGGGTTATGTCAACAACTACGGAATCTCACCTACACACGCTTTGGCATAGGGAACTTGTCAGACTCTTCCTGCAGATATAGAAAACTGTCTTTTCTATTGTCTTAGCTACTCTTAGCTAGGTCTGCCTCTTTACCACCTACCAAAATGATGATTTTTAAAAAAAATATAGTGTCATTATGGGATGAAAGTTGAAGAGGGTCCTTAATGGAGTGAGCACATTTTCCTGTAGATGGTGAATGGGGCTTGGAAAGTGGGTTACTAATGGTTTTTGAGCAGAAAAATTACAAGATGGAAGTAAAATGGATCTGCTGGGATTTGTAGGGTAGATCACAATGGGAGACTGAGGATGGCAAACCAGTCAGGCCGACACATCATTGTCCACAAATAAAGTAATAGGTGGCCATTCTAAGGTGGCAGCAATGTGAATCCAAGAAAAAGAGGCAGAAGAAATATTACAGAAGGAGACTCTTTAGAACACAACGACTTTCCTAACTTAGCATGCGGCATGGAGCTCTTTGGGTGCAGTGAATCAGTGCATGCTCTCATTGATTTATTTAGTGTTAGATTAGATGAACGAAAAAGTGCTAGTGTTTCCTCTTTGTCCTCATGTTAGAACACATCTTTTTTCATGTCTGTCAACCACATTTAGCTCAGGGTCATCTCCTCCAGAGCCCCTGGGCCACTCAGCTTATCATCTTTCAGACAAAGCTCCCGGCTGGAATGGCTGGAACTGGCTGGCACAGGATTGTCAGCTTAGCTAAGAGGAAACTAATTGTGTTTCCATGAAATTTCTCCTATGTGTGGTTCCTGGTTAGAAATAGGATACATTTACATGAAATTTGGAAGGTAGTACTGAAGCAGCAGCCATTTTTTATGCTCTGAGAGTTGGTGCATGAACTGTGGCAGCCAGCCCTAATCAGCTAGTTCATCTGGGTTAGCACCTGGGACTCTGTTCCTATCACAACATAATTGAATTGCCAAGGTCACAGAGTCTCTTCTGTTGAAGGTAGGACATTTGTTTGAAAGGAGTGTTCTCCCCAAAACTGGCTTGATATGTGCATATTCCAGTGAATCTGGGAATGTTGGACCCCTAAATTTTACTAAGCCTCTTTTGCCAGCAGCCTTTCTGTCTTTTATTCCCGTCTGCAAAGGGTAGTCTCTTCTTGTCTAAAGAACCTGAAATGGGCCCCCAAAGGTATTTTCCTTTCAGGGTACCACTTTTCCTCCTCAGGCCCAATACATAAACCTTCCATTGCTTCTAGATTTATCACCAACTCAAGTCCAGACAATGCCTGAGAAAATAACATACAAAGTATGACCTGTAACGAGGTACAATATCGAAGAATTGCAAGATTTGCCAATTTTCTAACAGTAACCTTGGGGGAAAATATAGGAATGGATTCTAAGTGTGTTGGAAGAGTAGAAGGCATAAAATGTTTGGTTTGCATGATTTGTTGATAAGGCTTACTAAACAGTAATTCTGGATTAAATATGTACCTTGAGCAAACTGGGAGTCTCTCTAAAAGTCTGCTGGGTTGTGTGCCTGAAATCTATACCCCAAAGTCTCATATGAAGTTGCCATGTCAAACTGAAAACGAAGTGATATAGAATGTCAAAAAAATGCTTGGTATATTGTAGTGGAAGATATCTAAAAGCTGTGGGTCGCGACCCTTTCACAGGGGTCACCTAAGACCATCAGAAAACACATATATAACTACATATTGTTTTTGTGGTTAATCACTATGCTTTAATTATGTTCAATTTGTAACAATAAAATTGGGGGTCAACACAACATGAGGAACTGTATTAAAGGGTCACGGCATTAGGAAGGTTGAGAACCACTGGTTAGGGAGCTATGAATGCTAGAATATATTCCTCAAGTAAAATCTGCTTATCTACCCCCTATGTTCCTCAAGAGGGTCCAGAAGAAAATTTCTTTTTAAAAAATATATTTTTATTGATTTCAGAGAGGAAGGTAGAGGGAGAGAGAGATAGAAACATCAATGATAAGAGAGGATCATTGATTGGCTGCCTCCTGCCTGTGCCCTACTAGGGATTGAGCCTGCAACCCAGGAATGTACCCTTGACTGGAATCAAACCTGGGACCCTTCAGTCCACAGGCTGACACTATTCACTGAGCCAAACCAGCTAGGGCCAGAAGACAATTTCTTCACCAAAGCTGTGATAAAACGTTTTTGAGGAGAGTGTCTTTAAGAGGCCTAAAATATAATATGGTATGCCAACTATACTTAAATATTTTTTTAAAGAAATAGAAAACACAAAGTAAGCATTTTTAAAACGTTTTCTTGCCTTGGCCAGTGTGGCTCCGTTGGTTGAAGAAACATCCTGTGCACCAAAAGGTGGTGAGTACAATTTCTGGTTAGGGCATATGCCCAGGTTGCAGGTTCGATCTCCATCAGGGCTTCTCTGGAGGCAACTGGTTAATGTTTCACATGGATGTTTCTCTTCCTTTCTCTGAAATCAGTTTACAAAAGAGTTCATTAATGGCTATTCTCTGAATTCCTGCCAGTAACAGGAATCAGCTTGGAAGAGGACCTTGAACTCAAAATGAGAATGCAGCTGGTCAGCACCTTCATTTCAGCCTGGGCAGAGATGCCAGCCACCTCATGCCAGATTTTTGATCTGCAGAATTGCGCACTAATAGATGGGTGTTGTTTGAAGCGCATAAGTTTGTGGTAATTTGTTATGCAGCAATAGAAATCTAATATAGGTAGTAAAGGCCAAGCAGGGGCCACTAAAATTTCCCCTTCCTAAGAAAATAATTTCATTGCTAGGAAATTTCAAATTATCAACACCATCAACGACTTGAAAGGTGTGGGTGTGGTAGCTCCTGACACAACTCCATTCCCTCTAGCCTTTAGGGCCTGTAGGAAAGCAGATGGTTCTTGAGCAATGACAGTAGATTATTGTAAATTTAATTAGATGGTAACTCCAATTGTGCCTGTTGGTGCAGATGTGGTTTCATTGCTATGGCAAATTGACACATCTCATGTCATCTGGTGTGCAGCTATTTATCTGGCAGGTGCTTTTCGTCCTGTGACTGTTAGTAAAGATCACCAGAAGTAATCTTCGTTCAGCTAGAAGGGGTCCTTTACTGTTTAAACTCAGGGTTAGATCACCTCTCTAATCTTATGTCATAATCTAGTCCACAGGGACTTCCCTCACCTCTCTAGTCCACAGGGTGCCATGTTCTTCCCTTGCATTGATTATATTATGACAAGTGGATCTGATGGACAGGGAGTACAGAATCTCTAGTTGTATCATTCAGACACAGGATAGAAAATAAATCCCCCAAATTCAATTGTCACATACTATTGGTTTCCCATTGCTGCTGTGCTAAATTACCACAAACATAGGACTCAAAACAAACATATCATCAACTGAGGCAGTTAAATATTCTTTTTAAAGGGAAAGGCAAGTTGTTGCATTTGGTTCTTCCTGCCAGTAAGAAATTGCATACTAACTGATGTGCATCTTCGTATTTTGGAAGAAACATGTGTTTCATCTGGGCATGCTACTATCACTACTTACTGAAAAACCTCCCAGTTTTAAATTGGGTTCAGGCAAGAAAGACAGCATTGTGGTCCAGCCTTGCCTCCTGAACTCTATGATCCAGCAATATATATTTTTAAATATATTTTTGTTGATTTTAGAGAGGAAGAGAGAGAGATAGACAGAAACATCAATGATGAGAGAGAATCACTGACCAGCTGCCTCCTGCACGCCCCCCACTGGGGATCGAGCCCGCAACCCAGGCACGTGCCCTTGGCCAGAATCGAACCCGGGACCCCTCAGTCCGCAGGCCGACGCTCTATCCACTGAGCCAAACCAGCCAGGGTGATCCAGCAATATTTGAAGTAACAAACCGGGATGCCTTTGGAAGGCTGTCAGAGGCACATTGCAGACCCTTAGGATTTCGAATATCACTGTGCTCATGTCTGTAGATAAAGATTATCCCTTTGAGAAACTGCTTTTGACTTGCCACTGGGCCTTAGGAGAAACAAGCACCTGACCATGGACCACCTAATTTCCATACAACCCAAATGCCTGGGTATCGTCTGTGACACCATGCCTGAAACTGAGTATGGCCAAGATACTTCTGGCCCATAGTTATGACACTCTATTTCCTCCTTCCTCTCCACATGCACTTACAGTCTCCAGGGGACTTCACAATGATCAATTAGTTGAGGAAAAAAAAGAAAAAATTATTTCAGTGGCCATAACTTCAAGCAGGGCGCCTAGATTTTTGCTTGGGAGGAGACATTTTCTGAGGTATGGATCTATATTGATTCATATAAAGTAATAAATGATTAGAAGTATAGGAGAAACATGGAAATTGGTGACAAGGAAGTCTGGATAAAATTTATGGTGATACATTTTCAAATTATCAGAGTTTGTGAAGATATTTGTGTCTTGCATAAATACTCATGAATGAACAACTTCAGCAGAGGAGGATGTTAATAACTGAGTAGACATCAGTAGGCCTCTCTCCCTAGCTCTCTCTGTCCTTACCTAATGGTCCCATGAATGAAGTGCCAGGATGGAAGGGATGAAGGTCATGCATGAACTCAGTAACATGGACTTTCTTACATCAAAGTTGATCTAGCTGCTGCCTTTGCTGAATGATCAAGCTGCCAACAGCAGAGGCTGATACTCATGAGACTGTGATATTCCTGGTAGGTCATGATAAGGTACCCTTTTCTCACATCCTCTTACAAAAGTCAATGAAAAATTAAAACACCACAATATGGGCAAGACTGCTAATAGCCCAAACCCGTCAGTAATTAAGCTTTGGACCGCTCTTCCAAGCAAGGAACCACAAGTGACTAAGGGGGTTGCTGGCAGAAAATGGGAATATGAAATGAGTAGAGGAAATAGGAGATTCTAAAAACCATATTTATCACCATGACCAGTTATAGAAATGAGGACTATACTAGCTATGAGTATATCTTTCTTATTTTGATATGATTCTTATTTTCTGTATTAACTAGTTCAGTTATTTCCCCCCTTTCTCATTTCTCTACTATCTAACATCATATATGTGAATAGTATTTAATCTATATCTCACTCTTTGATTATAGCATATTAAAAGTGAGTAGGGGGTGTGCCACAAGTGAATGAGAAATAAACATTTTCAAAGATAAATAAAGGACCATGTATACTCTTTTGGAGAAATAGCATATTTTCAGTTTTATGAGGAATAATTACAAAAAGTTAGGTAAAGCCTTAGTTGGTTTGGCTCAGTGGATAGAGCACTGGCCTGTGGACCAAAGAGTCATGGGTTCGATTCTGGGCAAGGGCATGTACCTTGGTTGCAGGCTCCTCCCTGGTTCAAGCCCTGACCTGTGTAGGAGGCAATCAATCTTTACATTTCTCTAACATTGATATTTCTCTCTGTCTTCCCCTCTCTTCCTCTCTCTCTAAAAATCAATGGAAAATATCATTGGGTGAGGATTAACAACAACAACAACAAAGGTTAGGTAAAGCATGATTTTATTTTATTCTGTTAGGAACTTTCAAATATGCAATACAGTATTAACTATAGTTTCTGTGTTATATATTATATCCTCATGACTTATTTTATTCGGTGTGATCATGCTATTGCAGTCATGCTTAAAAAGGGGGAAAAAAAGAACCTTAATCTTTTAGAGATGTATACTGAAAAATAAAATGAAAATGAAAAGTTTGATTTCCAACCCTAGCTGATTTGGCTCAGTGGATAGAGCATCGGCCTGCAGACTGAAGGGTCCCAGGTTTGATTCTGGTCAAGGGCACATGTCTGTGTTACAGGCTCACTTCCCAGTAGGGGGCGTGCAGAAAGCAGCTGATCAATGATCAGTGATTCTCTCTCATCATTGATGTTCCTATCTCTCTCTTTCCCTCTCCATTCCTCTCTGAAATTAATAAAAATATTTAAAAAATAGTTTTATTTCCAAATTTAAGCTGTATACATTGTAACTGTATTTTGCAGGTCCAGAATATCATGGGGAGTGAGTGCCAGGCGGCATTGATCTTTAAGAAATTTCACTATGGAAGTTCCTTCTCTGGGCCTTAAAGGAAGACTTCGCAGGGTTCCTCTATTTATCTGCAATCACTCTATCACACCAGTAGGTGAAACGCAGCTCTCGCTGTGCTGGCTCAATTTTGATGTGAACTGTTATCTCTGTCTCGAGGCAGTATTCCCACATGTTAATGGAAAGATCTACAGTTAGTTCAGAAAAGTGTTTTCTAAAATAATACACACCTATCACCCCAAAGAGAGACATAGATCAAATACACAGTAGAGAAAATAAACTTATGATTTAGAATCACCTTATTTCCTCTCCAAAGCATTTTTATAATTTGGGTAATTACATAAATTGCACAATTATTTCTTTGAATTTGTCTCAGATAGGATGCAAAAATTTTAGAGGACATTTATTCCCTAGAAAGTTGAAAGATATTTTAATGTGTTGGTTGATGCATGATTGGAACTGCATAACTGTGAGTGAATTTATATCAAAGAAGTGATTTTATGATCATTGATAATGGTTGTAGCTATGCAGGCCAAGACAATGATATGGGTAATTGAATCTCATGCTTCGGAGCACAGAGTGATTGCCAGGAAGTCAGGGGACAATGTCTTGCCCGTATGTAGAGCATTACTCATTTGAATCCTTAGGCAAAAGGGGATGAAAAAAGATCACCTTTTTATGAGGCATGAGAGATTTTGTGCCGAGGAACATCTCATGGGATAAAACAACAATGGCATTGGTTCTGCATTAAAATGCATCATACTTTTTAGTTTTTTTATCCCACTTCTAGGAATATATCCCAAGAAACTAGAAACACTAATTAGAAAGGATATATGCACCCCTATGTTCATAGCAGCTCAATTCACCATAGCTAAGATTTAGAAACAGCCTAAGTGCCCATCAGTAGATGAGTGGATTAAAAAACTGTGGTACATCTACACGATGGAATACTATACTTCGGTAAAAAAGAAGGAGTTCTTACCATTTGCAACAGCATGGATGGAACTGGAGAGCATTATGCTAAGTGAAATAAGCCAGTCAGAGAAAGATAAATATCACATGATCTCACTCATTTGTGGAATATAATGAACAACATAAACCGATGAACAAAAACAAATCCAGAGACAGAGAAGCATTGATCAGACCGTCAAACCTCAGAAGGAAGGTAGGGGAGGGTGGGGGTAAGGGGGAGAGATCAACCAAAGGACTTATATGCAAGCATATAGGCCTAACCAATGGACACAGACAACAGGGGGATGAGGGCATGAGTGGGGGATGGGGGTAATGTGGGGATAAGGACACATATGTAATAACTTAATCAATGAAGAAATTTTAAAAATGCATCATACTTTCAACTTCCACCTTACGTTAGACTTATGAGTCGGGTCGTGCCAAATCTGTGGTTGTGAGAGTGATAGCTCTGGTCTGGCATGTTGTGTAGGCAAAGACATCAGTGCCCTGAAAGATACACAGAAAGAGAAAAAGGGAGGAGAGAGGGAGACAAACAGGATGGGAGACCACCCTTAAAGATACAGCACCAAAGATAAGTGAGAAATAGATTCTGAATCTGAAACTGTGGGCACTGCCCAGTAGAAGCAAGAACAAGACACCTGGTCCTTTTAAAAGGGGCCAGGGATAGCTAGAAATTCAGTTTTTTTCTTTGACTTGCGGCAGCTTCTATGGAACATCTTGTCTTTGATTCCTCACAGCAAGGGTTCTGCATCTCCGAAATGATGGAGTTGGAACTGGAGATTACTTAGGGCTTGTTTAAGATGTAGAAAAGTAAGAGTGTAATTCTAAGATGCCTTTCTTAATGTATTCAGTTCACATGTCTCCCTTCTGTAAAGTCCTAAATCAGTTACTATTCTGCACCACACAATTTCTCAGTTGATTATACATCTTGTTTGGTAGTGTTCACTAATTGTTTCTTATGGAAAAATCTTGTTTCGCTAAATAGATCGTGTATATTACCTCCATTTAGGAAACATGTCTTCTGCTTCTGAAGATTTCCCACACATAAGCTTTTTCTTTCTCTCTTTTTCTCTGACCCAGGTAACTTCCTAGTCCCTTGGTCCTCTCTTTCAATTCTAACATAGACACATGTAGACCTATTCATGGCTTATAGTGTTTTTAGTATATTAGGTCAATAGGTTCTCATCTACATCCGGTGAATTAGGTATTAAAATTGTCATCATAGCCGAAACCGGTTTGGCTCAGTGGATAGAGCGTCAGCCTGCGGACTGAGAGGTCCCGGGTTCGATTCCGGTCAAGGGCATGTACCTGGGTTGCGGGCACATCCCCGGTGGGGGATGTGCAAGAGGCAGCTGATCGATGTTTCTCTCTCATCGATGTTTCTAACTCTCTCTATCTCTCTCCCTTCCTCTCTGTGAAAAATCAATAAAATATATTTTTAAAAAAAATGTCATCATTTTATAGATAAGGAAGCTGAGTCTCAAAAGTTAAGGGATTGTCCCCTCAATGTCTGTTCTCCTAGTTAAGTAGTGAAACTGGAAGTGGACTCTTTCCTTTAAAAGTCATGTTTTAACCATTTAGCTTGCCTTATGATAAAAGAAAATAGAAAAAAAAGACAAGAAAGAGGAAGAAAATAAGATAGAGGGTAGCAAGGAACTTTTACTATATATTAAATTGTCGTAACCAAGTGGAAGTTGTGCTGTAACATATTTGCAAATAAGTGTTTTTATTGAACTCTTAAAAGATTTCATAGGGATGTCTGAAGCACTTATTGAGTATTTAGTGAAATTTAGAAAGTATTCCTACCTTTGAGGTCACATCACGAGTACAGGACAATAGCATTTCAATCTACAGCCAACACACGTGGTTGTGGTGTTTCCTTTATCTCATGACCTCAGCCATCAAGAGAAGAGATGAGCACCACACAAGAAGCAAAAAGATTTCTGAGAGGCAAGAAGAATGTATAAAAATTACATGCCCTAAAGAATCCATAATTTTTTTATAAAGTCTTTTTCAAGTCTTATAGCCCATCACATGCACTTGACTTTACTAACTTTATCACAGTCTTTGATACCCTGAGGTTTCCCTTCTCACAGCAAAATAGAAATAAACAGGATAGTGAGAGTGAGTGTAGAAAGCACTGGTAGAAATGAGCACAGTGGTCAGTGGCAAGAATTGATTACATGACAGTAAAAGATGAGAAAAAGCAGTACAAAGATAATTCATAACAGTAGTCAGGACCATTGACAAATGGCATCACTGTTAGAGCTCCATGAGCCTTCTACCAAAGCTAGTTATTCACCCACTCATCCTTTTACCTACTCATCCATCCATCCATCCATCCATCCATCCATCCATCCATCCATCCATCCCCTAATTCAGCAAGCATTTATGTGCTAGGCACTGTTGCAAGTCTGCTCATATGAAGTTGGGTAACCTGTGGTCCCTGATGCTATGGTACTCAAATTCTGTTTGAGGGAAGAAATAATTAAAACAATAATTATAATAAAGTTAGGGAAAATGGTAAAAGAAGAAGCATGTAGTATGATAAGTGCACCAGGTGCTTTGGGAGCAGAGTACAGACATCTAATTCAGCTGGTGGAGAAGAAGTAAGAGAAGGAACTCGGAAAATTGATAGAAGTGTGTGTTTTTAGGTGAGGAAACAGATCATGCACCACATTGGGACAAGATGGCAAAGAGGACCAAGCCATAGGAGCAATGGCTTCTGATTGTTATAAATAGCTAAATAGGAACAAGAGCTTCTAGTATAATGGAGGAGATACAAGTCTTCTCAGTGTGTATCTGAATAATGTCTTCTAGAATTTCTCTTTGTATTTCAGACACAAGGACATAGGTGTCTATGTTAATAAAAATTTGGACCTTGTTTAGGGCTCTTTCTGAACAGGATTGGCCACCTGGGAAGAATGATTTGAATATGTCTCTAACAGTAGTTCTGCCTCCATATCTGAAATCCCAGTGGTAATGATTCCTTAAACTGTAGAAATCCTTTGTCCAGGTTCATTGTTTTCTAGTAGGTTTCACATATTAATATAGGAGTGGTAGTTAACACAACCACTAATTTAATTTATCAGAACCCTGAGGTAATGAAATAGCTAACAGGCATATTTTAGTATGAATGTGTGTGTGTGTACATGTTAGTCGGGTGTGAGGTGCGGGGTGAGGGGAGTTTACTCCAGATAAAAAGGTAGTGAGTCTTTATCAAGGGCACTGCTAGCTTCTGGTAGGGCTTCTGAACAAATATAAAGACTTGGGGGTGACTGGTAGGGATTACTACAATAAAAAGAAAGACCCAGAAAAGAGGGACAAGATGAAATGTCAATATGAGCTAGGAGCCACGCATATATTAGGTGTGTGCCTATACTTCCCTGGCAGGAGTCCAGATTAAGTCAGTGCACTAGAACTGACACCACAGCTCACACCTCTCCTGCCTTTTACCATCACCATCAAGAATGAAGAGGGAGCCACACCAGTTCGCCTTGGTGGCCCCCTTCATAAATGCACTCCGTCTTGTTTTATATCAATTATCACAAGAAACCAGGCCTCCTGGTCATCCCTCATCTCAAAACTCAAATTCCCATAAGGCTCTGCATGTGGTCCATTCTGTTTCCTATTCCAGTCTTCCCCAACCCAAACTTCTCTCACCATGCCTTCAGGAATTCACAATCCAGGACTGGAAAAAGCCATCTGTCTCCTCAACCCATTCTCTGAACTTCTTTCACCTTATTTTTCTAATGAAGGGTTTCTTAGCATCAACACTATTGACATTTGGGGTCACATAAATCTTTGTTGTAAGAGGCTGTCCTGTGCATTGTGGGACATTTCACAGTGTTTCTGGCCTTTATCCACTAGATGCAGGTAGTACCTCTGACCCAGGGGGAATGGTGTGAAATTTTTCCCCATTGAGAAATCCTCACAAGGGAACTGGTTCACTTCAAGACACTCCTTCCCTTGAAAGCCCCTCAATGTATAGCAGCTGTTCCTGGGTTGTCCCCCCTTTATCCCTTCTATAATTGGGACTGTGATAGAGTAGGTAACCTCTTTGTTACCAATTTTCCCATCAGGCCATTCTCCTTCATTGTTCCCCCCACCCCCCAACATGTTGGCTTGGAATAGCATGTCATTAGATTACATCACTCTCTACCCTTCATTGTGCTTTCACTGACTGGTCTGATATCATTCTTTCCTCATTTTCTGATTACTTTAGCTGTTGGCTCTCTGTATTAATTATTTGCAACTTCAGAACATGTAAACATGAATTGTACAATACCTTGGCCCTCCTCAATTTCTTAGATTATTTTTCCAACAATGATCTTGTCATTCACCCTACCTCAGTCTCTCTCTCTCTCCATGGACACACCCTAGACATTATAATTACTAATACTTGCCAACTCCTTCATGAACTCAATTATATGCATCTTGTTCTCTTCAATCACCACCTTCTTTCTGATCCATTCACTCTAATGTCCTGAGTTACTTCTGGTTCTCTGAGAAGCTTATAGCAAGATGGGATTAGAATGGCAGGAGTTTTGGGGGGTAAAATAATAATGAATGGGGAAAAAAAGAGGAATCTGGAGGATATTGAGAGAATCTTTCAATTGAAATTCAGGCCCCTGTGGCAGAGAGAGGAAAGGAAGGTTGGCTAGGACAGATCTGAGATTATAATGCCATTCTAAGAAAGTTTTGGCAGAGCTGAATGGGAATCTTTGAGCCAAGGTTGCTTGTCAGAATAGCCCAAATCTTCCAGGAATTAGGACTTCTTTGGTTTTCCTGCTCTCCTCAGTCATTGAGTGGCCACTAATCTCGAGATGCTTAGCCTCAGTTTATTGGGTAGCTGTGCTCCCTGTACTTGGAGATCTGGCAGGTGCTTTCTCATGGCCACCAGAGATCCCTGTTAAAACAGTCCTCCCTTTCCTTATCCTTCTCCCCATTCCCAGCCTGGAATGCATCTCTCTCAATCAATACAACCCTGTCCTTCAAAAACACCCTGAGCTATCCTTTATTCTCCCTTTCCTCTTACTCACTGTACCCACTCTATCAGGAAACAATGTTTGCTCTCACTTCAAAACACACAGTTCAACCAATTCTCACCACCTTTTTTGAGACCATTCTGGTTTCAACACCTCCATATCTCACCTGGATTATTGCTATAACTACCTGAATTATCTACCTGTTTCTATACTTGCTTATAGTCTATTATCAACATGGAAGTGTGATCTTTCTAAACAGATTTAAATTATATTATTCTCTGTGTGCAAACTATTGCACTGAGTTTTTATTTCAGTGGGGGGAAAAAAGCCTTTACAGTGGCTCATAAGCCCTATGTGATCTGCCTACTTCAGTTCCCCAACCCCATTACCTCCTGGATCTCACATCTCTGCCTTTTATTCTGCTGTATCCACTTGGCCTCTTTGCTATTCCTTGAACATGACAAGAGCAATTTCATCCTTGACTTCTGCACTGACTGTTCCCACTGCCTGGATCTCTTACATATCCACTTCCTTGAAGTCATTGCTCAAATATTGCCTTTCAATTTAGCCTATCAGACCACTCCTTCTAAAATTGCAATTGCCCATCCAGCTACCCGATTCTTCCTCATCTTGAGCTATATTTTCTTTTTTCCCTAGCAAATGTCACTAGTCAATATTCTATATTCTGTATAACTTTTTTATGTTTATCATTTGTTATCCATCTACTCATTGCTAACACATAAGCTCATGCTAGCAGATATTATTCACTGTTTTATTCACTGAGGTATCCCCAGGATCTTGGGCATTATCAGGCAAATAGGAGGTCTCAATAGATTTTGTTGATTTAATGATGAAGGAGAAATTAAATGTGGTAGATTTATAAACCCTGTTTCATGCATCCCTGTGATGGTGGTGGCTGTAACTTAGGTGTCTTTTATAGTTTTCCTTAAGCCTTTGTGAGGGCTTCATTCATTCACATATTTATTGAATACCAATGAATTTTTTTTGATGAATGTAAATGTGAAAATAGGAGTTTTGCTAAGAATAAGCAAAATGAGCACAAAAGAGAAGAAACTGCACTTTTGTCCAAAGGTAATTTGGGGAATGGCTTTGCTACCTTGGGCTCCTAAAGGAAAATGCTGTAACTCATCCTCTGGTAATGATGTGGGTAGACCACAGCAGGTCCAAACATTGTGAATTATTTTAAAGTATGATGTTTTAAATTGTGGTATTTCTACACATGGTTAAAAAAGTCAAGTGTTTTGAGGCCAATTGATTATTAATTACATATTCTTTTTAGATGTTATAAGAACTACACCTTACGCCTCATCCCACATGACAGAGGATTTCTTTGCCCCAAAGGAATGGGCCACAGCAGATCTGTCAACACAGGTTAACAATCCTAATTGATCCCTTAAGAAACAAACCTGCTGTCCTTGGTGCTGAGCCAACTGGACACCAAGCCTGACTGGATACTTAACTGCTGCCAAAGAGCATTTCCTACCAGGGGCTGTTTTCAGTTTTTAGGCTTGAATCTCAAATTGATGTGAGAACAAACAAGCATTGGCCTGAGTGCATTCCTGCATCACAAACAGTGATTTTCTGTGGTTAGTTTCTGGGCTGAGGGCTAAGGGGAGCCACACAAGATCTGCTAACAGTCTAAGCCCTGGCTTCCCAAGCAACTTTTCAAAAGGCTATGCCCTGGTTAAGTTCAGCAACCAATGTTGTGTGATGTATGTTGGGTGCTAGTGTTTGTTTCTTGCTTTGGAAAATGTTATAATTTGTCATAAGGCTCTAATCCTGAAAATGGGTGTTGTGAATGCATGCTAAGCTAAGTATGATGATTGGAGATTTCCTCATGGATATGCAGTGAGAGGTTGAGGGGTAATTACCAACCTCTGAAGTTGCCAAGTCATTTCCCATAATTAGGGTTAGTCTACGCCTCAAGAAGTAGGGAGTGAAGGAGGTAGTCAAGTTGTTCCCCCACTGCATTTATTTTACAACCAGTTGTCGCCAACTACGACTTGGATGAGGAAGAGAAAGTAGAAATGAAAGAGTTGGACTTGTTTCTGGCATCGCAGTGCTCATCGTTGCTGCACTCGGAAACATTAGCTTCACTGACTCTGTGGTGGGTGGTCAGATAAAATCCAGTTGTTATAGTGACAGAACCAGGATGATAGGGACAGAGCAAGGACTTTAAGGTTGGACTGACCTCGGTTCAGTCCTGTGGTTTTGACCAAGTTCTACTTTGCATCTCAATTCCTAGCTATAACATAGGTAGTAATATATCTATTCCATAAATATTTGAGAGAATTACCTTTTCCAAAAGCATTAAAAAGCATGCAGAACAATGATGAACTGGTCAAGCTTCCCATGACAGTAGTTTTTATTATTTTTAACACAGAGGCAGTGATACAGCCATGGCCAGTTTTTCTCAGTGGTTAGAGCGTTGGCCCTTGGAACAAAGAGTCATGAGTTCGATTCCCGGTCAAGGGCACTTACCTTGGTTGCAGGTTTGATCCCCTGCCCCAGCTGGGTCATGTGCAGGAGGCAACCAGTCGATGTGTCTCTTTCATATTGATGAGTTGTTGTTGTTGTTGTTTTTTTCTCTCTCTCTCTCCCTCTCCTCCCTCCCTTCCACTCTCTCCCTAAAGATCAATGAAAATAATACCCATGGGTGAAGATTAAAAAAAAAAAAGAACAGAGGCAGTGAAACAAAAAAATTACAGTAAATAATGTAAAATTATTTGTATTGTTTTTATTTACCTTCTTAATTCAGACTTGGACGTTTCTGGATAGGCTAATGATATTTTAAGAATGTGCAGGGCACCTTTCTTCACCTATCCGTGTGATATTCCCAAAGAGTATATTGTTAAACTTGTTCTCTAGAAAAACAAAAGGAGCCCTGACTTGTTTAATTTGTCAGCTTCTATGGTGTAAAAATTTTCACTATCACTAACTTCAGACTACCATCTTTTTAACAACCATCTCATGAAAGTACTGAATATTAACAGCAGGCTCTTGTGAGCCTGTACAAGTCAACACACCCTTGAGATATCCTAGCTACAGAGATAAGTTACCTGAGATTGTCATGTTTATTTTCTTGCCTCTGTACATGCAATTCCTGAGAAGCAGAAAGAGTAGGAATTCAAATCTGCTCACCTAGTGTTCTCACTCTTATTCTATTCTCTGTGCCTAAAATTGTCTGGGATCATAAAAGTGCATTGATAAATAGAAAGCAAGGGAATTATTTCCGCATGTGTTAGAAGTTTTATATTTAAGAGTGTAAAATTCTTCATTTCCCCACATACTAGCAATTGAAAGTATCAGACTTAAGTTTTGTTGTTTGTTAATATTCAGAAATAAAATCATACCTTATTGCTCCAGTTTACATAACTTCAATAACTAATGTGAAATCAAAATTATATATCTTTTTTGCAAGCATTAAGTGAATAAAAATATGTCTCTGTGTAAGCAGGGAATCAGTTTTAATCAAAAATGAAATCTGAAGTAAGTCATTTAGACCTAAAAATACTTTGTTTGTAAAGGATCTGTGTTGTAAACTATTTCTCTTTGTTGATAAGGAAAGCTAGGTTGCAGAATATGTATAACTCAGAGAGCTAAACAAAGAACATGCCTGACAAATAACCACATTGAGACAAAGACTGAGAACTTGGCTCTCCATAATTACTGTTGTCAGATTACTAGTACATGTGTGAGGGTTTTTCCTTTCAAACAGTTAAAGAGATAAAGACATTTTACTATTCAGTTATTTCACTTATCATGGATGCAGTAAAGCTTTATGTTTGTCTGAATCATGAAATGTGCTTAAAATTATGAAACATCATAAAGCGTAACTGGTGTAAAACATAGTAGTATTTCATGAATGCAACTTAAATAATTATAGCTGAAATTCAAAACCTCAACTATACTCCAAAGCTTTGAAATATTAAAACAGCTCCTGCCTTTTGAGATGACTTCCTTAATAAGTCCTCCTTCTTTTACAAAATTTATAACAAAATGCTTTCATTAATATCAAAATTTAATCATTTTATAGAACTTGCTTAACTTTGAAACTAATGAGATTGAGCATCTTTTCAAATGTTTATTGAATATCCTCCATGTGAAATTTCTGCTTATTGCTTAATCAAGATGTTGGCCTTCCCATTGGAATTGCAAGAATTCTTCATATATTCCAGATATCAATTCTATTTTGATTGTTTACATTTTAAATATCTATCCCTTTGAGCCTTTATTTATTTTTATGATAACTTTCCTTAAAATTATCCAAAAAAGAGCACTTATGAAATTTTATAGCTTAATTAATACACTTAATAGTAAAATATAATGCTGTTCCCTTATGGTTGGGAATGAGGCAAGGCTAACTGCTCTCCCCACTTCTATTAAACATCATATTTGAAGTACTAGTAAATGTAGTAAAGCAAGAAAAATAGATAAAAGCACATGGTTAGAAATAAAATAAGTAAAACTGTGTTTATTCATATGCAGCGTGATTGCCTATATAGGAAATACTGCAGAATTCACAAAAATGCTATGGAATAAGTGATTTTTAATAATTTAGGATACAAAATCAACATACAAACATCAAGTGTATTTGTATACTTTAGCAATAAGAAATAACAGAAATTTAAACAACTGTACCATTGTAATAGCTTTTAAAAAGTGAAATATTTAGTATTAATTTAACAAAATATGTGTAGGACTTACATACAGACAATAGCTAACTGCTGAATAAAAAAATCAAAGATGATCTACATAAAGAGAGAGAGATTTTGTTTTTATGCCCTGGTAGTTTCAATAGAGTAAATATGTCCATTTTCCCCAATTTGATCTGTAATTATAACATGAGTATACATAAAAATTCCAGGATAGTCTCTTAGACCTGGAAAGCTGATTCTAAAATGTATATGGCCAAATAGATTGGTCTACTTTAAATGAGAAAAGGTTAGATTGTAC
The DNA here is from genome assembly GCF_014108235.1 of Myotis myotis. Taxonomy (NCBI): domain Eukaryota; kingdom Metazoa; phylum Chordata; class Mammalia; order Chiroptera; family Vespertilionidae; genus Myotis; species Myotis myotis. Next base: position 8,804,674 of record NW_023416401.1, on the reverse strand, counting down.
TTGGTCCCTTGCAAAGAGAAGTCATTAAACCATTAATATAATTAATATTATTAATAGATTTCATTTTCTTCAAGGGAAGAGGAAAAATACAGTTTCCCTTAAGTTTTGCTTTCTCCTTCAGACAGTGTTTCTAATAAAAAAGATTTACTGTCATCAAATTGATTTAATCAGTGGATTTAAATGGTGCTTGACATTCAACCTAGTGATTATGACTTTGCTATATTTATGTGTTTAGCTCATTTGCACTTGGTACGCTTATTAAACACAGCAAATACTTTGCAGCGAAGTCTGCTGAGCCCTTGCAAGCTGGTGAAAGTCTAGGGCATGTTTTCCTTCTGCTCTCTTGAGCACCTCACATTCTTTCTAACGCATAGAGTATACAGGTTTACACGTTTGTGAGTTGGAGATGAGCTTGCTTCCATTACTTCAAGAAAAACTTCCTATTTTGTTGTTTTTCCATCAAGAGTACTTCAGTTTGGGGAATTTTAATATATTCTGCAAGGGAGAGAAGAAAGATGCAAATTTATTTGTTGTTTCAGAAATGAACATAGCTCCGAGCTCACTAAGGCTTCCATTAGATAAGAAAGCACAATAGTGAGGCAGACAAGTGGCCAGAACGTGAGGTGCTATTTTGTTTTTTGTTTGTTTGTTTGTTTGTTTTAAAATATATTTTATTGATTTTTTACAGAGAGGAAAGGAGAGGGATAGAGAGTTAGAAACATTGATGAGAGAGAAACATCGATCAGCTGCCTCTTGCACACCCCCTACTGGGGATGTGCCCGCAACCAAGGTACATGACCTTGACCAGAATCGAACCTGGGACCCTTCTGTCAGCAGACCGAAGCTCTTTCCACTGAGCCAAACTGGTTAGGGCTGAGGTGCTGATTTTAACCAGTCCCTCTTAAGTCCCACTCTCACACAAAGCCTTTCCTGATGGCACCAGCTTATACTGGAATTGCACAGTACCCTGCAATTTAAAACTGTCTTATATGGATTTAGAGAAGCTATTTTTAAATTGTTTTTAATAACTTAAACTTGTCTTTCTTAGGACTGGCGGTATGTTACTCACTTTGTGTATGTGTGTCTCCCACAGACCATGTTGTAGCGAAAGCACTCAGTGGGTACCCAGGAGATACTTCCATTGCTTCTTCCCTGAAGAAGAAAGCTCGTCTGTTCCCCACCATTGGCAGAAATATCAACAGCAGTGGATCCTCAAAATGTTAATTTGTTGACATTTAGGAAAGAAATATCTTGGTCTAGCTTGACCAGAGGTGCTGTCCTTTTGACCTACAGCATCCTCACAGTTGTGTTAAAGAGAACATAGCTGTCACTTTTGACTCCATGAAATACTACACTTTCACTGGCCTTATTGGCTTTGCCTTGTTTTAATGGGAATATAAACAACTCTGAAAGATCCAATAATTTTGGCTCTTCCACAGAATCAATATATCCAACTGCTGCTTTCCTCAGCTAACTAGCACTCAATTCCCCCAGAACAATAAGGAGAATAGAGAAGATATGTCTGAGAGCCTCGCTAACAAGAAAACATGTGCAGAGGCCATCAACAGACCCCTGAAAAGCACAGCGCTTTCTGTACAGCCTGTCTCTTCCTCCCGCTCTACCTCCTTGTCCAGCACCCATGCAATTGTGGCTTCTGCCAGTCCCATTCTCATAACCCATTTTCAGTGTTGTTTTCTCTGGAAGTGTCATTGTCCTTCCTGAACTCTAGTCTCATAAGGCTGTGCAGCCCTGTAATCAGCCTGCATCTCTGTCTTACATCAGGGCTGCCTCTCCCTTTCTGTTGAGTTCCCTGAAGTCTTACATTGTTAACCTAGGGGGTAACAAAAAGGGTTTAGTCTTGGTTGGGAATTCTAATGGTGGCAGGAGGCCTGCTGTGGGCTGTGCTCTGAACTGAACATTTGTGCCTTTTCAAAACTCTAATGTTGAAGCTCCAGTCCCCAAAGTGATGGCACTGTGTGATCCCGATTGGAGCCAGCCCAGTGGCAACGCTGACACACACAGTGTGACAGTGTGAGTGATGCTCTAAAGGATGGGAGTCCTTGATGCCAGCCCTGTGCAGCAGGCGGCCAGCCTGGAGCTTAGCCTACCTTTGAACGAACTGCTTGCTGTGCGGGAAAGTAATTCCTATATTGTTTACACTGTTTTGAATTGGGGTTTTCTGTGACTCGAAGCTGAAACCATCACGGATACAGTTGGTTGAGCAAAGATGGGCTATTAGAGCTTCTGCTTTACCTACCTCCTATTCTCTAGTGAGAATGTGATGAAAGACATTCTTATACCAACAATTGATGTGTGCTAAGAACAGTTCTAGGCCGTGGAGATATAATGGAGATAAGTTTCCCTGCCCTCATGAAGCTTATCCCAGGGAAGAGACAATATGAAAAAAAATTATAAGCATAATTTTTTTTTCAATAATAAGTGCTTTGACGGACGAGTCAAAGGGGCAATAAAACAGTATAAGTAGTAATAACTAATTTAGTGTATTTGCCTGGGCAGATTTCCCTGAAGGTCCAAGTGTTCATCTGAGATCTGCAAAAGGGGAAAACGCTGGCTCTGGAAGCATTAGGGTGCTCCAGGTGGAGACCCGGTGGCTGTGTGGAGCCGCTAAAGATGGAAGGGGAAGAGCGTTGGCCTGGCTGGCAGGCAGTGAGTGAGGGGCGGTGTGCGTCACGCACTTATGCAAATGGCCTGTTGAATAATTGGCACTTAGTGTGGGTTCAGTGACAGTAGCGCAGATGATTAAAACAAGATGATAGGAATTGTGGGTTTGCTTTACTAAGAATTACAGGAGAAAGCTGAAAATTGCTTCTAAGAGATTTAAATGATTAATATAGAACATCCATTGTAGGTTATTATGAAAGAGGAGACTGTGTTAGGGGGGCATTGCTAGTGTTTGAAACACATGTCATCCTAAACTGGACATGCTCAGGGCCACTGCCACAGCCATGGTGCTGGGCGTGATGGGCAAGGGGCCCGACAGAGATCTATGGTCCCACCGGCACCTCTTCATCCTGGATTTCTGGCCTTTTCTGCAGCATTGGCTCTAGCCTCACATCCGGGTTTGTGGAAGGATGTGACGGCATGTCACACAGAGCAGCCCCATCGCGTTGTAAACGTGCAATGTAGACTATTTATGATGATGACATTCATACTTTTCTGCCTCAAAAGGATACCCTGATTTCTAAGAGCTTGTGAGTCCCACACGTGATCTAAAAAATGATGTGTTGGGAAGCGGAGAGCAGCTGGAGACTCAGGGGGAGGGAGCAAAAGGGAGGCTTGAAGGTGGGGGAGCGGGAGGGTCATGTTTATTTTTAAGACACTTACATATTCAGAGCATATTTCTTTTAAGTTTTGTGCCAAAATCCATCACTCTGTGTTTTTAGGTGCTGGCAGTTACAAAAACTGTAAAGTGATGGAGTGTTAATTTTTAATAAATCCTCAGGAATAAATGCAATAGCTCATCCATGAAGGATGACTGTGTTTCTTTCACTTATGAAGAGACCTTGATAATATATTAATGAGCAGCATAATGCTCACCCTTCAAGGGTGACATGCTCCATATATATGCAAAAGCCACATCACCCCGTGCTGAACTTTGGATACTGTCCAAATGTCCTCCCTCTCTCCTGGTTGGGAGCCTGTCATATCTGTTTGCGAGGTGCTTGCTCTGGCACGGCTTAGACATAAATAATAGTGTCTGGAGGTTAAAGCACCCAGGCATATTCTCCTGATTGATCAATTAATCAATTTCAATTGATTACCAGAATGTTCTATTAATTCCATTACGATGTCTATAAAGGGAAGCCATAGCAATTAAACAAAAAGACATTTGATAGTGTTTGGGATAATTGAATTTGTAAATTTATTAGCTTTCAGTTATTTACTTCCAATATACATAATTTATATTTCATGTTAGTCTTTTAAATGGGAAAATGCGTATGGGATCATTTTAATTAAGGAGTAGATTTTGGTCTGCAATGGAGCCCTGAAAGCCCCAAGTTTGTAACTGGATAATTTCTGTTTTCAAAGATGATGCATTCTGATTTTATTTGTATTGCTTAGAAATCTCATTCACAGACCGCATAGGGATGTTGGTTGAGGAAGAACGCACTGTGGGGTGAAGAAATGATGTCAACTGTAGCAATATACGTACGTACATGAAATATGCACAGTGGTGGGAAGACAGAGCTTCCCTAAGATAAAGACAGAAAAGTTAAGACCCGTCCTGGTGCTTGGCAGAGAAGGAGGAAGGGGATGTCGGAGAGGTACCAGGGCAGGGGTTCCAGGGGGCCCTGTGCTGGAAGTCTTGGAAGGCTCAGTTTGTATAGTGAACAGAGGCTCCGGTGACCCAACATCACGGAGAGGCCTAGGCCTGGAGTTTAGAGGTCATCTAAGTGGACCTGGAAGACAAACTTTCACCCTGCTGTAATTCATGAGTGCTGGGGACCCCTAGGAATACCCTTCATCATGACTAGTCCCTGATATATTATTTACATACTAGAGGCCCGATGCACAGATTTGTGCATGGGTGGGATCCCTCAGCCTGGCCTGTGGGGGGGATCAGTGGACCTCCAAGCCACCACAGCCCAACCTTACCTGCCAACTTGGGGGGGGGGGAGGAGGAGTGCGTAGGGGGAGTATCACTGGGAGAGTGCTGAGTGGTGCTCCCACTGTGGGAGCACACTGACCACCAGGGGGCAGCATCTGTGTTGAGCTTTTGCCCCCTGGTGGTCAGTGCGCATCATAGTGACCTGACAACTGGCTGGTCGCTTAGGGTTTTATATATATAGACTAGAGGCTCGGTGCACAAAAATTTGTGCACACTCGGGGGGGAGAGGGGGTCCCTCAGCCCGGCCTGTGCCCTCTCGCAGTCTGGGACCCCTCGGGAGGTAATGACCTGCTGGCTTAGGCCTGCTCCTGGGTGGCAGAGGGCAGGCCCAATCCCTAAGTGGAGCCCCTGGTTGGGCTCAGAGCAGGGCTGATTGGGGAGTTGGGGCGCTGCCCCCTGTCATGCACAGAGCAGGGCGGATCGGGAGGTTGCGATGCCACCCTTAGTCATGCTCAGGGTAGGGCCGATTGGGGGGTTGGGGCGCCACCCCCATCACACTCAAGGCAGGGTTGATGGGGAGGTTGTGGTGCCACACCCTGTCACGCACAGAGCAGGGCCAATCAGGGGGTTGGGGTGCTGCCCCCGTCACGCACAGAGCAGGGCCCATCAGGGGGGTTGGGGCTCCGTACCCTGTCACGCACAGAGCAGGGCCGATCAGGGGATTGAGGAGCTCCCCCTGTCACTCACAGAGTAGGGCCAATAGGGGAGTTGGGGCACCGCCCCCTGTCACACACAGAGCAGGGCGGATCAGGGGGTTGGGGTGCCGCCACTCTCACACTCAGGACAGGGCCGATGGGGAGGTTATGGCTCTACCCCGTCACACACAGAGCAGGGCCCGTGGGGGGTGGGGGGCTGGAGCGCCACACCCTGTCACACACAGAGCAGGGCCAATCAGGGGGTTGGGGCGCTGAACCCTGTCACACATAGAGCAGGGCCGATCAGGGGGTTTGGTTGCTGCCCCCTGTCATGCTGCTCCAGGGTCCAGGAGGCCTCACAGCTCCTCTGATCCCGGTGCTGGGAGGCCTCGCTGCTCGGCTGATTCCGGTGCTGGGTGGCATATTACCCTTTTACTATATAGGATAGAGGCCTGGTGCTCTGATGGGTTTGCCCTGAAGGGTGTCCTGGATCAGGGTGGGGGTCCCCACTGGGATGCCTGGCCAGCCTGGATGAGAGGATGATGGCTGTTTGCAGCTGGTCACACCCCCTTCAGGGTGGGGGTCACCACTGGGGTGCCTGGCCAGCCTGGATGAGGGGATGATGGCTGTTTGCAGCTGGTCACACCCCCTTCAGGGTGGGGGTCCCCACTGGGGTGCCTGGCCATTCTGGGTGAGGGGCTGAGGGCCGTTTTCAGGCTGGCAGGTGACTGAAGCTCCCAACCTGTCCTTTTTTTTCTTTTTTTTTATTCTGGGCCAGCTTTAGCTCTGAGGCTTGGCTCCAGCTCTGAGGCCTCTGCTGCTGAAAGCAGGTATCTGGTTTGTTTGGGTTCTATAATTGTAACACTGTTGCGGTCCTGCTCACTCCAGCTCTGAGATCCCCGCTGGCTGAAAGCAGGGATCTGCATTTGTTCTATAATTGAAACAATGTTGTGGTCCTGCTGGCTGAAGCCCGGCTGGCTGAAAGCAGGTTTCTGGGGTTTTGTTTAGCTTCTATATTTGTAACAATGTTTCTTAAACTGCAAGCTCAGAGGCCGGAAAGGCAGGCGGGGAACGTTAGCTTCCTCTGTCACTGAAGCAAGCAAGCCTCCTGTTCGCTTCAAGCTGCCTGGCTACCAGCCGCCATCTTGATTGGCAGTTAATTTGCATATCACCCTGATTAGCCAATGGGAAGGGTAGCAGAGGTACGGCTAATTACCATGTTTCTCTATTATTAGATAGGATAGTCAAAGTGTTAGTGGATGCAGGCTTTTATGATGGGAGTTTACAAACTTTTATAAGTATATCTCTTCATGCCTGTGTTCACCCTGATTAGAAAATCTTCTTGTGACATGTTCAACTTTCTGAAGGAATTAAGTTACTAATTAGAGAGAGTTGTAGCTTCTGAAACCCATGGTGCCCATCTTTCCATGCCTGAAGCCTATCTCTGGCTCTTACTGTTACAGTGCCATGTCTATTTGGCTTTCCTGTAGCTTCCTCCAACTGTGTGACAGTATGATTCCCACCAGCTCTTGGGATCCCATGGGGTTAAACATGCTTGAAATGCAGAGCTTACCTACCCCCCTCTGAGTGTGTTGTTTTTCCCTTCAAGTAGAATATGTTTTATTTGCCACTAATTCTTCTGAGTCCCAGTGACATTCCGAATTTATATGAATTTCATTGGGTTAAATGTCCCAGGTTCATTTGTTTATTACTCATACTTTTTTCATTGCTATAGAAACTCTGAAGTTATCATATTGATTCCTTGACTCTCTTCTCTGTTATTTCTGTTTATGGGTTACTTGGCATCTCCTCCATTGTTTCTTTCTTTTTCTACTTCATGCCAGTAAATTGGAAGAGCAGCATTTTATAGTGCAAGCTGGTCATTGTCCCTTGTTTTCTCAAATTTCATTTGAAATCTCTCTTTCTTATGTTGTCATCTCCTAGAAAACATATTCTACTCAGGCCCCATGAGGTAAACTCTGTTCCTTGCCAGGAGCTTTTCATTTGGTGTCATAAGTCATGATCTGACTTCCCCTCTCCCAATGCACTCGCGCGCGCGCGCACACACACACACACACACACACACACACACACAAACCAAAAAACAAAAACCATATATTCTTTGACACCATCTCTGTAGCCCATTGTTTATTATTACCTCATAACCTCAAGTTGGTTTTGAAGTCATGACCTTTAATCAGAAAAAAAAAGATGAAAAACTCACCTCTAGCCTTCAGCCTTTTTGTTTCTTGGGGAAAAGACAGACACCTTTCCCATTTTTAGTAGAATAATTTGTTCTTATATCATTCATATATGGACTTATCTGTGATAATGATAATTCAGTTAAAAAAATTTAACATGCTTGTATTTAAAGAAATTTACATAATTAATGAATAGGAGATATAGGTTCCAGATGGGTAAGAATTGAGGCTAGACTATCCTCAATACCTGGAGTTAATCAAATCTAATCCCTGTTGAATCTATTCTAGCTGACTAATTTGTAAAGTCCTAGAAATCTCATTGAAAGATAACTTAAATCTTATTGATAATTGTGCTTAGATGTTAACAAATACATTTGGTGGACATGGGGGTGTATGGATGATGAAAGCTAGAGTGTGGGTGGATGAAATGGACAAATTAACCTCAGTGGAGCAAAAAGCCACCCGAACCCAGGAAGTTGCTGGTTGGATTAAGCAACTAGGCTTGGATATGGGCAGAGAGCAGTGGGTTGTCATAACGCACTAGGTAGAACAGCAATTGTTATTAGCTAAGTTCTGTTTGAGGAACTAATGTACTCAGGGAAGAATGGGACTCCAGGATAATGCTAAAATAACCCCATCATTATGGGGCATGGAAATTCTGTGGGAATTTATGTAAGGGAATTTGTTTGCCTCTTAGATGGATTTGTCAGCACCAGAAATCTAGGCATAGCAGTAATGGAAAGAGCTATAATTAGGAACATGAAAAAATATACACCAGTGCCATCATATGAACAGATAGTTCCTCTGCCATTAAAGTTATAAGCCAAGCAATGATGGACAATATCAGAGACGGATGGAAAAGAGAGCTCCCAGAGCAGAGGGAGAGCAGGGGCTGCAGTGTTTTAAAATGTACCCAGGATATGTTTTAATCAGATGGCAGAAACAAAGACAACTACCTTTCTAAGAAGAGTTTATTACAATTCCTAAGAGGAGGCAGGACCCCATGTCCCACAGGGCCACCAGGGGAAGCACCTGGGTTGTTTAAGTGGTGGACGAAGCAAGTGAAAAGCATAGGTGTGGTTAGGTGCTGACATCCCCTATTAAGCAGGAAGTGAAACACAGATGCTGGGGTCTGTGCAGGCTTGTAATATGATCTTCACTTTTGTATCTGCAAAAACCCATGGTGTAAACAAAAGAGGTAAACCACTTGGTCCATTAATGTGACCCTGTGACACCAGATGCCAAATCATCAATGACAGAACCTCAAGAATGACTATTATATGCAATGACATGCGAATTAAGTGTCTGACAAACTTATGTGTCTTTGCAGATAAACCAGGAAAGGAAGGGGCTGAGAGGATTTCTATAGAAGTGGCCTTGAGAAAAACTAAGACCCTTCCCCTGTTGAGAAAGGGAGAATATTTTAGTTATGATTGCAAACATGTGAATTAACAATGTTGACAAGGTCTCTTAGTCACTTATTTAATAAATACTTTTTTTTTTTAACCAACTGCGACTCCTCTTGGATCAGTACATACTTTTTAAAAGTAGAGCCATCCTGGCACTTAGTAATATCAAAATTAAGGCATTTCTCCCCTGAAGACAAAGACAGAAAAAGACAAAGACAGACAAAGACACATCTTCTATATATATAAAAGGCTAATATGCTAAGTATCCCTCCTACTGTCCGACTGGTCGCTATGACGTGCACTGATCACCAGGGGGCAGATGCTCATTGCAGGAGCTGCCATGACGCGCACTGGCTGGCACCACGGACCTGGCACCCACAAACTAATACTCAGTTTCCCCCAAGTGGGACACAGACCCCGCCACCACCTCGGAGCAACAGCCCACCAAATCCCAGCCAATGCTGCCAAGACCCCATGGCACAAAATGACCCACAGCCCAGCCCGAAAACAGTTGCTGTGGCACTGGGTAATGACTTCACGTAGCAATGCCTGGCTTCCATTCCCTAGTGACTAGCCTCCTTGGAGTTTCTTCAGCCCAAGAACACAGGTGAAAACATTTTACACTTTAACCAAATGTCTGTGAAGTGTTTTCCCATGCCTCATCTTATTTGATCCTCAAAGAAGCCCTGGAGTAGGTAGATAGGAGACTCGGTGGAATCCTATTTTCTTTTCATTAGCTGGAAAATGGAGATTTAGAAAGCTTAGAAACTTGACCCGGCTTAAAAGAAGTAAGAAATGGTGGACTTTGCCCAGCCAGCATGGCTCAGTGGTTGAGCATCAACCTATGAACCAGGAGGTCATGGTTTTATTCCTGGTCAAGGCATATGCCCAGGTTGCCAGTTCGATCCCCAGTGTGGGGTGTGCTGGAGGCAGCCAATCAATGATTTTCTCTCATCATTGATGTTTCTATCTCTCTAGCCCTCTCCCTTCCTCTCTGAAATCAATAAAAATATATTTAAAAAGAAAAGAAATGGTGGACTTTGAAAATGACTTCAGGTTTTCTCACTGTGCAGAGTATAGTCAAACACTGCTGCAGTTAAATATTTTACCCTTTGTTCTCCCTGCATGATCCACAATAATAATCTGCTTCATGTTGATATTTACTGCTGTGTTGCTGACAATTACCTGAAAGAGAAGTTGGGGTGCTTCACTGGACTGGAAAAAGTTTAGCTACATCAGAAAGCAGTTCTAATTAAGCAAGTTTATTCTATATACAAAAAAGGCTAAGTTGACTTGCACATGCATGATACATATAAAGCTCTTGCTGGCACCAATCGCACACATGTGTTTCGATCTGTCATTGTCTATCGAGAATTTGGTTGACACTTCTATTATATAGAAAGGGCAAATAGCGATATTAAAATATTTTTTTCTAATTAATTTCCTTTCAATGTGCACAGATTCATGCACCGGGCCACTAGTTTTTCTATAACTTGGTAAGCCTATCAGAACAGAATATGTCAACAAAAAAAGATTATGCTTTTTTTTTTTTTTTTTTAAATTACAGGGTTAGTCATTCTTGTAGGTAGTGGTATTATCTAAATCATCTTAGATAGTTTTAAGTAATTATAAATTGGTACACATGATGAGTAAAATATGAATGAAAATGTTTTTAGATTATAGGAATAAATCATGATAATGTCTGTTATCTCTAAGGCAATGGAAAATTTTAACACAATCCCATTGAAAATGCCAGCTTTTCATGGATATAAACAAATTACTTATAATGCTAAAATTGAATAATAAATATGCAAGAATAGTTATAGAAACTCTGGTAAAGAAAACCAATATGGGGATGCTATAGAATGAATGTGTCTCCCCAAAATTCATGTGCTGAGATTCTAACCCCCATTGTGATGGTATTAGAAGGTAGGGCCTTTGGGAGGTGATTGGATCATGAGGGTGGAGCCCTCATGAGTGGGATTAGTGCCCTCCGACTCCAGAGAGCTCCCTTATCTTTCTGTCTTGTGAGGACAGCCATTATGGACAAGAAAGTGTGTTTAGAGCACTTTGATCTAGGATTACCCAGGAACTGTGAGGAACAAATTTATGCTGTTTATAAACCACCCAATGTATAAAAAAATATAGCAGCCTGAATGGACTAGACAGAGTGATAGTCACATCAAATATCAAAACATACTATGAAACCTATATAATTAAAATGGCATAGTTTTGGTTCCTGAACAGACAAAAAAAATTCTAGGATATATAATCAAAATTCCAGAAATAGAAAAAAAATGCATTTGGAAGTTTTATATATAATAATGTAGCACATCAAATCAATTGCGAAAATAATAATTTTAAAATATGTGTTGGGACAATTAGATAATTCTTTTTCTCACATCACATATTTAGCTAAGTTCCAAATAGCATAGTTATTTAAATGTATACCAATCTGATAACAGAAAGAAGCCACCCCATCCACAGCAACACATTTACATATTTCTTTTACAACAAAAGCAAGCTGACTTTTTATATACCCAAATGTAGTGTCTTAGTGACTTTTTGATAAAGGACAGTTTTTGTGAATTTCAATTTCTTTCTATGTTTTTAGAAATATAGAAAAAGATGAAACCATTTGTGTTACGAAAAGGAAACATAAGCAAATGCCTTTATAATTTGGGAGTGGGGCGACCTGGATGGGCAGAGCTGATCCTTTCTGGGAGATCTAGAAAGGACTCTGTTCCTTACATTTTCCAGCTTCTGGAAGCTGCCTGCATTCCTTGGCTTGTGGCTGTGTCACTTTGACCTCCACTTCCATCTTCACATCTTTTTCTCTGACTTTGACTTTCCTGCTTCCCTCTTGTAAGGAGCCTGGAACTTAAATTTGGCCACCTGGATTACCTTCCCATCTCAAGATCCTTAAATTAATGATATCTGCAAACATTTTTTCTTGCCATGTAAAGTAACATATTCACAGCTTCTGAGAATTAGGACAAGGACCTCTTTGGGAGGCCATCATTCTGCCTACCAGTCTTCCCTGTGGTTCTTAAAGATTCACCACGCTTCCATATGCCAAGTACATTCACCGCATTCTCAGGTCACAGAAAATCTCAACTCATTGTAACACTAACTCAAAATCCATACCTTCTTCAGAATCTTATCGCCTGAAAATCCCCAATCTTATAAAAACCATCTGGATAAGTAAAGGGCGATATTCTAGTTATGGTCCATAGTGTGTGTAGGGGGGAAGGAGGGAATCCTATTTATGAACTTATAAAACTGGAAAACAAGTTATCTACTTTCAAAATACAGTGATGGGGCGTTTTTAGACTTTTTATTTTAAAAAGGGAGCTATACATAGGATAGCAGTTTTAGACTTTTTATCTTAAAAAGGGAGAAAATGGAAAGAAAAGGGATTCATCAATTTCAAACAATTTTGAAATTCAACTGGGCAAACTCCACTAGGTTTGAAGTCCTAGGAAATAATCCTCTGTATTTTAAGTCTCTAGCCTCTGGCCTCAACGCCTCATCCTTAGGTAATTCTTCCTGTTACATGAAGGGTAGCACATTTTTTCAGCTGACTAATTTTATCAGTCTGTGTCCTGCATTTAGGAATTGAACAGGCGATATAACAGCCTTCTTTTATTTTGTCCTCTCTCCCTTTTGATCCAAGCTGGTAATGTTCCTGTTGGGATAAAATTCTCCAGAACCTTGTAGATCTCCTATCTATGTCATGGAGATTCACTTCAGAAGATGGACATCTGCTGTAGAGTATATGTTGGACAATCTCATCTCTCTCCTGGCTTCTGCTAGGATAATGACTGAGGGAATCTGAGTGACACATCGTAAGCACATATACATTCTGGAACATGGGTGGATCTCAAATGCATTATGGTAAGTGAAAGAAGCCAGATAACATTCTGAAAAACTATAGGGATGGAGAACAGATCAGTGGTTGGCCAAGACTGCTGGGCAGGAGAAGGTTTGACTGAAAAATATCACAAAGGAATTGGGGGGAGACTCTTCTGCATCTTGATTGGCTTAGTGCTTATACAACTCTATGTGTTAGTCAACATCAGAGAACTGAGACCACAAGAGAGAAATTGACTGTATTTAAATGAAAAATAATAACAGAAAAATAAATGGGAGAAGTAGAAGAAGGGGATGTTTGAGTTCATATTAGATGACTTCACTTTCTTATAAAAAGATCTAAACACAGTCCTAGCAGGTTTAGTTCAGTGGATAGAGCATTGGCCGGCAGACTAAGGGATCCCGGGTTCAATTCTGATCAAGAACACATACATCTGTTGCAGGCTCGATCCCCGGCCCTGGTCCAGGTGTGTGTGGGAGGCAGTCAATTGATGTGTCTCACTTACATAGGTATTTCTCTTTGTCTCTCCCCTTCTCTTTCACTTTCTCTAAAATTCAGTGGAAAAATACCCTTGGGTGAGGATTTACAACAACAAAAAGTTCCAAACTCAGAGAAAGTGAATATGAGGAAGAGAAAGAAGCATTTTTGTCTCAGGAAAACATAACTTGTAATGATATCTTCTCTCTCTGCCTGGGTCATGTTTTTGGAGGAGGGCAGATACCGTAGAGGAAATTCAGCACTCTTGTTTGATGTTTCCTGCAAGAAGCTCAGCTTCAAAGCTGGACCTTCATGTCTGCAGCTTTAAAATAGAATTCAACAAAGCTAGGGTTAAACTCCCTATTCAAAATGCAGGGCATTTGCTGACCTTTAATGAATGAATGAATGAATGAATGAATGAATGAATGAATAATTTGGATATTACCTACAAGCTACTTGAGGATAAGGCCTGGGTCTGCTGCACTTTGATTTCTCCAAGTTCCTATCACAGTCACCTGCTAATACTGTAGACCCTTGATATACCTACACTGACTGGATATATCTGTTAACATTCTCTCTTAGAAATGCAAGTAACCTACAGGTTTTGAGAATTTTTGTTTATTTCTTCATACGGTCTTATATTTTGTATATTTTTCTACAATAAGCATGCTTACTTTTATAATCAGAAAAAAAGCAATAAGATTTATTTTGCAAAGGCAAGTACATTTGGGACAGTTGTTTCAACCTTATTGTTTTTCCTGAAACAATTGAGTTCAGTTGCATGAAGGGAGTTTTGATTTGGAGAGAGTCCAACAAATTTGAGAATGAGAGTTTCTTTTGAGATGGGGCTTCCTGCAGTTAGAGGATACCGGAGGTTTGATGAGAGGTAGGGCAAGATTTAGATTTAGTGAGTTAGGTCAGTGGACCTAAGTGCAGACTATTGAACAACTTTGCCATGTTGGAAGTTAAGCATGGATTCAGAGCACTCTACACTTATGACCTTATGCTAAAATGGCCATTGACCTTTAGGAAAATTATTCCCTGCATTTATAACATAATACTTTAAGAGCTGGTTGTAAAATTTACATTTTAGAATGTATTTTCAAAACTCTACTTTTGCTTTTGCTTGAGTTTGAGGGAAGAAACAGATAACACCAAGACAAATGCCAGCATTGGGTGGCCAAATCACGTTATATATCACCCAAAGAGAAAGCTCTCCTCTCTCTTTTCCCTTTTCTCTTCAGCTGAAATCTGTGCAGATCTGGTTCTGTAGCTTTCATTCCATTTGGTGTGTATAATTCTGCCATAAACCATTTGTCTGCTCTCCATTTTCCTTTACTTGGGAGTAGGGTCTTTTAATGACAGAACAGCTAACTGGGATCCCCAGACAATGTGTAATCAAGATGGTTTCATGAACTTCCAAAATTTTTGATGATCTGTAAAGACATGTAGTTTCTCTGATGAGTCAGCATTGGATCTACTGATTGAAGCCCAAGGGAAGCATGTAAGTAATGCCTCACCAGACCACAGCGTCAGACGTGGACAGAGTGATATTGCACAGTATAAGAATCCCATGATGCACCAGAGAAATGAGAAAAGGACCAATTGCCAACTAAAAATATGTCTTCAGAACTACCCAAACACTGTGATGATTCGAGTGTGTTTCTTTTCGAAGACTACATAGAATCTGTGATAGGAAACGAACATTGTTAGAAGTTCCTAACCGGTGTAGACAAAGGTTGCCAAGTTCCTATATAATAGCTTGATCATTTCCAGTCTCTTTTTATTTATCTTCAAATGCATTTCCTTATCTATGGAAAGCCTTCTGCCCTTGGCTCTTAGTAATTTTTTGGTTGCCATGAGATTGAGGTTTCCATGACTGTTATCTGATCCTGGTAGATTCTTTACCCTAGTGTGAGAGAAACTTTTAATCAGCAACTTTCTAGGTTGACTCAATCTTCTACTACCCTGAGAATCCATCAAGTGGACACTAGACAAGGGAATGTCATAATTATTAGGCTTGAACAGGGAAAAGAAGCAGTAAGGACCATACTGCTTCAAATACAAAGGAGGAAGTAGAATTGTGATGGCAGAATGCTGAGAAAAGCTTCATAAAATAAGAAAGCAAACGTGAAAAGAAATGGAGGCTTTCAAGTCTTTCTGAAAGCTTGCTGAAAGTGTACCTTTTGAAAATATTGTATTTTTTTAATAAAGGGGATCAGAGAATAAGGCTATTATCGGAGGGGGCAATTAGGATACTTTCTAAAAATTTTTATTGATTTTTAGAGAGAGAGGGTGGGGGAGGGAAAGAGGGAGGAAGGGGGAGAGAGAGAGAGAGAGAGAGAGAGAGAGAGAGAGAGAGAGAGAGAGCGCGCATTAATGTGAGAATGAAACATCCATTGGCTGCCTCCTGTAGGCCCTTACGAGGGATAGAGCTATAAACCTGGAATGTGCCCTGACTGGGAATCAAATGGCAACCTTGTGGTGCATGGGATGACGCCTAACCAACTGAGCCACACAGGCCAGGGCTGAAGAAATTCTTAATCAGCAATAGTTGGGGAGAGGGGGAAGACTGGTGGAAAATGACAATAGAGTAAGCACAAGTTCTCTTTACAATTTACAAGTAATTATATAGCAGTTGGAATGATGAGAGCAGGAAAGGATCTGAAATCACGATTACCTGTGTGGCTTGATCAGCCTCACCCCTCTAGTTCCCAGTTTCTTTCTCTGTAAAGTGAGTGCAGCAGGTGATGTTGAGGGAATTAACACTCTGACATTTCTATTATCTATAGTTCTATGACAGCAATTTCCATTTCTTTAGTTAAATTTATTGGGGTGACATTGGTTCACAAGACCATACAGGTTTCAAGTGTATCATCTACACATTGCATTGTGTTCCCATCCCCCCAAGAAAAGTATCTTTCCATCCCCAGTCCCCATATTCCCCCTTGCCCCCCACTTCCACCTAGCACCCACCCCACTTCCCTATGGCTATCATCACACTCCTGTCTGTGCCTATGTGTTATGTATGTATGTATGTATATGTGTGTGTGTGTGTGTGTGTGTGTGTGTGTGTGTGTGTATATATATATATATATATATATATATATATATATATATATATATGACAGCTGTCCATCTGTTCCATGTATCCATGTCAATGTTTCTTTTTTGGTGCTGGGAGGAGTTGGGGGAGGAAGGAAAAAGGGAAAGGCAGAGGCGTGTTCCCTGGAGGGAGCACACCAATGCCAATGTTTCTATTTTGTTCTCATAACAGCAATTTTCAACCAGGGTGTCACGGCACACCAATGTGCTGCAAGAATTTTTAAAGCATGACTATTTAGTCAGGGGCATTAATCTCTTTTCCCTTAGATTGTCAAATTAAAAAAAAAAAGTCATTGGTCAATACGACCATAGCCATCCAGTGTGACTAAGTCAAAATTATACCTATTTTTTGTCAGATCAGCAAAAATATATTTTTGGTGTGTCGCAGAATTTTAATAATTTATGTGTGCCATGAGATGAAAAGGGTTGATAATCGATGTTCTATGAGCATGCTAGATTTGCATATATGAATTTTCTTCCTTTTTCCTGCTTCATTTGCTAAAGAAAATGGAAGTTAACCTCCAGGGAAGACTGGTTGACTGTTGTAGATCCTAGAGGGCCATATGTTCAACTTGATTCAAAGAAATAAGCACTTATTGAATGTCTAATACCCACTGAACGAGTAATATGTTAAAGACTCTAATAGGATTCACAAGAAAAATATGGCCCAATCTTATTTTTTTGATAAAGAACTAATAATCTAATTTTTGTTTTGTGGGAAAAAAAAGTTAATGAGGAATCTTGAGCTCTAATAAGATTCAGAACAAAATATAGCCAAATTATAAATTAGATCACCCACTAGAATTTTTAGGAGAGATTTATTGGGCATCCCTCAGGTTTGTAGTAAACATGATTCTTACCTCTGTTTAGTGAGTCAGGGGCCCCAGAATTTGGAGTCCAAGCTGACAGGAAGTCAGGAGAGCAAGAATGGGTTTACCACTGTGCCTTGAAGTGCTTGTGAATATAACAGCTGAGCTTATCTTATTGGTAAAACCCACTTTAAATTTCTCCATTGATTCTGTGTCTGCCTCCCCCATCTCAGCTCCCAGTGAGGACATCTGTTAGAAATTCTGTGTTGAAGACATACAGTAGTGCCTTGGTAACATAAGTTCTGTCATTTGGCCTCAGATACATTCATCCAATTAAGGGCTCAACTATCTCACACTATTGCTTACATGTTATTTATAGGACTGACATTCTTTGCCATACACAGAGAAGACAGAATGAGGTTTAATATTTAGAATTGCTATTAAATTAGTTCTTTAATTTCAGATATAAGTAAGCATTTCCATGTTGGAAAAAAGTGGGAATTTCTTTCAAAATGTAATTGGGAAAATCCTCAAGTCAGATGCTTAGATGAAAGCCTGGCTCTTTGAAAGTGAACCAAAGAGAGCATGAAATTCTCTTTCTTCCTAAGTCACAGAGAAGGTACCAGGTATGCAGTAGTGTGTGGTGGGGAGGTAGAGGTTACTGCTCATTCTGACCTACTTCTGGTACTGTCCTGCAAAATAAGATTGTCCTGTGTCATGCACTAAAAATACCACAGGGTGTGCAGAGCACTCAAGAATTAAGAAAGGTTTTGGATGCTAGTTATTCTTCTATCCCTTGAGAGGTACACTATTCTGTGTTGAACTACAAGGAGTCACAGAGAAGGATTTTATAGATGAGTATTGTAGATAAAAGAGGAAGTGACTTAATAAAGAGCAAAGTAAAAGATATTGATATGGTTAAAATAAAATAAAATGGTGGTGACCAGGGTTCAAAATCAGTCAAGCAGACAAAACCATTAAAGCCACATAAAACTAAAGCTAGCTTACTTTATGAACATAAGTGAAATTTAACTTAGGCTATTTCTGGTAAATGCCTCTGATAATCATGATAGAAAGTTAAGTCATCTTCCTAAATTGGGATAAGAGAGTCACTGTAACCAACCAACCAACCAACCCCCCTCCCCCTGCCCCCCATCTGGAACCCCCCATTGTAATAACCAATTATCATAAAGATTAAACAACTTCTTTATTTTCACTTTTTAAGCCACCCTATAATATCATGGTTCTGAGCTTCATGTCACTTTTGGTTGTGAAGACTCCCAGTTTATGAACTGTTATTTTTTTTTAACAATAAGCTTTTACTAAATACTATTTTACTAATATGGTTTTAATGTTTACTACTTCTGGATTTTTACAACATTCACTTATATCCTCTTTGAATTTAGCTGCCCCTACTTGTCACCCTTTGGCAGGGCATCCCTATATGAATTTACTTTCCACAGGAAATCATTTCAACATATATATATATATATATATATATATATATATATATATATATTCTTTAAATTTATATATATATTCCATATATATTCCATATATATATATATATATATTCTTTAAATTTTTAACTGAGACAAAGGTGGTCAGTAATTCATTGAACTGAAAGAATAATTACAGTCAAGGCTTCAATGAGCACCAATTCATGTGAGAACCTAAATTGTAAGGAAGCAGGAAATGAAAGTAGGTGATTTGTGGCTGCAGAGAGGAGAGCCTAGCAGATATTGAGGGTGGCAAGAGCTGGTAAACAGATGCTTCCATTCAGCTTGAAGGCACTTGAAAAAAAAGTTGATTCTCTTAAATATTCAGACTCCTTTTGCAATCAATTCTTATACCAAGCCTTTATAGCTTTTAGTCATGCCCCTATCTAAAATAGAATGATAATTGTTCTTTCTATTCTTTCTTGGATGAGAATTCTTGAGGTCTCCATAGTATTTCTGCTCATCTTTGCACTCCATGGTATTCATCACGATTTCTTACTTGAAATAAAATTAATTCAGAATTGATGTGTGTCAAAATCTGTGAACAATTTGAGATTTTGCCCTACTTACAAGCTAATAAGTTAGCATGCTACAGTTTCATGGATACTGGCAGAAGACACAAGATTTTTAGGTGAAAGACAAAGGATAAGTTACTACAGCAGTAGCCATCACCTCATTATCATCCATTTGCTTTGGTTTCCTGAGCCCCAGTTCCCACAGGGAACCACCATGAGGGCCAGGTGACTTTTGCATACACTGTATGCTGTTCTATGGAAGAGGAATCCCAACTTTAAAAAAACCCAAATCTTCTATAGTGGACAATAATCCTGCCTGAATTTTGCACCAGAGAAACACATTATATTTATTACTAGAGGCCCAGTGCACAGATTTGTGCACCAGAGGGGTTCCTCAGCCTGGCCTGAAAGGATCAGGCTGAAACTGGCTCTCTGACATCCCCCAGCAGTCCTGGATTGCAAGAGGGCAGTTCTCAGATGACGCACCCTGGAATCGGGCTCACCAGAGAACCGCAGCTGCCAAGTCACTGCAGCTTGGCAGCTCCTGCACTGAGCATCTGCCCCCTGGTGATCATGGCACATCATAGCTACTGGTTCGATGGTCAAATGGTTGGATGGTCACTTAGAAGACCAATGGAAAATTGTCTTCTGCCAGGATAAATCACTTAGGCTCAACATTTTTTCCCAGTAACAAGCTAGTGAAGAAAGCAATACCTGATCATTAGAACCTCATTGGAACTGGAGTGTTTCATATGGATGACATTTCCATATACCTGAAGTTTATACTTACAAGTAACAAAATTTGAAATGATAAATCTTTGTGATGGAAACATTCCAAAAATCTATGACACCTTCTTGTGTCGTATTAAACCCATTACCTACACCCAGTAAGTAAAAACCACTAATGTCACCAATGAAGACCCACTGCTACCATTTGGAAGAGCATTCTGAGTTAGGGAAAAAGACTTCCCTTAGTGCATAGAGTGAAAGTCACCAGCCGAGATGTGCACACTCCTTGTGCGCTGGCATACAGTACAGGTTACCGGCCTCAGGATAAGGGCTTCCTAGTAATTCTGGTTTTATAGCTGAGGAAACAGAGGCACAGAGAAGTTACAGAACGTACTCAGGGCCACATAGGTAGGAAATGGCAGACCTGGTTCAGTCAGCATCTACTTCTCTTCTCTGCTATAATTCACTGCTGGGTTCTGCTGCACATGTAATCCCCCCCACACCCCCAGATTCTGTCTCTACCAAGTAGTTGATTTCCATTATGTACTTCTTTTATGGGTCTCCTTTTCCTGCTTCTACTAGTAAGCAAATTGAAATTCTCTAGGAGCTGAAAATCCAGATATATGAGTTCTTTGAGCTTTGTGCTTTTAAATAGTAGTCAGTAGGGCTGAATGAAAGAGTGGGGCATGGTGGTTCTGGGACCTTGTAAAAGCTGCCTCCAGCATTCTTATGGGCTGTGGAAATCGGTCCTCTCCATAAGTGGTTTGTGGCTGTGTTTAATTTTAGGGTTAACAAAGGGGAGAATGGAAGCAGGTGATGGCTGGGTTGCGCTTGATGGCTCTGGCTCCATTCAGGAGCACGTTTCTGTGGTGACCGGCTGGTATTGTGTAGGGATGATTATTAATTCCGACTATCAGCAGGGCCCGAGTCAGATTAATCTCCATATGGCAGGGAGACGAAAGAGATCCCAGCGTAACCATCGATACACAGAGGTCCCAACCTTATCTACATGTTGGCATGGAGCGTGTCGGTTTCTAATTCTTCTCTGGGAACATATCATTTGATTCATGTGTGAAAGATCAGCGAGGGAGGAGTATAAATCCCACTTTTGTTCAGCTTTCTGGGCAGTTTGAGCCTGCTAATTTCTGCAGTATGCATGATGGATAACAGAATGGCAGCCTCTCAGATTTACAGTCTCTCCTTGGAGTAAAAAATTAGGCAGGCCACCGTTTATTAACATTTCAAAGACATAGACCCATGTTCTGGTTAGCACTACAGGTTAAGAGAATTTTGATGAGTGAAAAGCCCTTCTAATTTTTTTTTTAAACCAAAGCCATTCATTTAGGAACATACATAAGCATATGTGAGTGGTGGAGAGTGTATTTTTTAATCAATTCCCCTTAAATCAACATGGATTACTCTTTCATATCATTCACGTCCATGGTCAAATGGTTCTTTCATTTCATAGGTCTTCCCCAACCACATTATATAAAACAGGACTCCTCCTCATCCCATGATACTCTCTCTTACTAGTACTTCCTCCTACCTTCTTCATGTGCCTTCATAGACATTATCACCACCTAAAACACAATTATGTGGTGGATGTGTGACTCTCTCACACAGAATTTAAGCTCCATGAGAGCAAGGACTTTTTCTCAGTCTAGGTTACATCCTTAAAGCCTAGAACAATGCCTGGTGCACAGTAGGGATTCAATAAAGATTTGATAGGAAAATGAAATGTTTCCAAAGTTTCTTCTTCTCTTTTCAGTGGCAGTAGGGAAATTGTAGTTAATTCCATTCAACATTCAAAGGGAAGGATTTTAATTTGTACAGTTCTGTTGGCAAAGAATATTTCATTTCACTGCTATTAGACCTTGTCCTGGAATGACTCCATGCTGCTGAATTGCAAATGGTCCTGCTTTCACTTGGAAGAAGCAGCAAAATTGTGTGGTAGCAACTAAATTTTTCCTTTTAACATATAATTTGTTATCTATTGAATAAGTAGATTATCCTTAATAGGAAGACACAAATAATAGGCATTTTGATTAAGACAAGTTGGAGAAAGGCCAAAAGATAATAAAAGCAAGGAAAAAAAATAACGTGTCCTCCTTAAATAAATTGAGTATATAATGAGAACGTTTAAATTAGTTACCAGTGGCCCCCCGAATGAAGCATTAGTAATGCTTGTTATTGGAAGTCTGCAGCACCTAAAATAAATTATTCTATTTTTTTTTTTTTTTTTTTTTAGAGCTTGATTTAACCAGTAGCCATCATGATAACAGAAAACCTTTCAGGAAGAAGGTTATTATGAGCAAAGCATGTAGGATTTGCCCAACAATTCTTAGATATTGCTAATGTTAATGTTACCAAACACTCATATTCCACAATATACTACTTTTCCAGAGCCACCCGCCTTTAATTCCTTTTAAGTCCCTGGTAGAAATTGCAAAATTTTCACTTTGGCTGAATTCTAAAATTCAGCAAGGAAAGGACTTTCAGCAGGTTCCAATGTCTTCATATTTTGCTTCCATGTGTGGTGGAGTCCAAAGTGGGGCAAGTATTTAGTGTCTGTTCACCATTCAGAGTAAGGGTCACCCACATTACAGGAGGTCATTGTCAAAGGCTATTTCTGTATAAGAGTCTCAGTTGGTCATATCTACCCAAATCCCTTGCCTTTCCTCTTACTTGTAACGCTCTTCTCTTTTTCCTCACTTAATCCTCAACCCACTGACTATCCCCACCCCATCCCTTAAAAAAATCAAACAAAATAAACCACAACTCAGTTCTGCTTCCCTTAGGAGAACCTGACTGTTTACTGTAGTTCATGAGTCCGAACACTCACTATCATATAAAACTATAATAGAGGTGATGGTGATGATAATGATGATCAATATTTAGGGACTCTTATAATGTGCTAGGAGCAAGCTTTATTTGTTATCTCATTTAATCCTTTCGATACCCTGTGAGGTAGACACTACCACTATCCAGGATTTGGTAGGTGAGGATTAGAAGGATTAGTTAATGCCTGAGGCTATTTGATCTATAGAAGTGAAGGTCTTCAAACCTAGGGAGTTCCCACTACACAGAATTTATGTCCATGCTGCCTTGTAATTATTATTGTCTCATGTCTCATTTTTGCCTGCCTTCTAGAATATTTAAGCTCAAGGAAAATGAGATGAGTTGGCCAAAGCAGGGCCCGTGTTTCCTAACAATTGCTCCCTGGCTTTTTTCTCTACACCATTATTGAGCAACTGCAAAGCCATGGAAGATACTGGTAAGGGCTTGTCCCCTGACCCCTGGATCTAGAGTCCAGTGCAAATGAAATGTCAACAAAGCAAGGTAAAAATAGGTAGCAATATTTTAAGAGTTCACAAAAGGCAGAGGAGTTCAGGACAAGCTTCTCAGATCAGGACAAACTCAGTTGGGAATTAAGGGTTGGGAAAGATTTTGACAAGAGGAAAAGATGGAAAAGGGTTCAAGACTACAGCAGGATAGAAGTGGCAAAACCAAAGCCATGCTTGGGAGCCGTGTGAATATGTGGCTGGAGGGAAAACCTCTTGGAATAGTGGGAAGAAAATCCCCTCTGCCAGAGATCCATGCACGGAGGGAACAAGCCTAAGAAATCTGGCAAATGCAAGTTACGAAGGTTTGGGGGCACGAAGATGATGTGATAGAGGTGATTCATGAACATTTGTCTGAGGGTGGTTGAGAAGTTGAACTTAGGCAGAAGCTGGAAGCAGGCCAACTCATTTAGAGAGTACTTGAGATGCTTTAGAGTCTGATTACCTCAGCGTTCCCACATGTTGATAATGAAATCAGGATCCTATGATTCAGAGAAATAAGATTTAATTTTTTATTCAAACCATTTCCTGGTAAATGGAAAGAGGGCATTTGTGAGGGGTGATGTATTAGACATGGAGCTGTTCTGCTTAGATTCTCCTTCAGGGAGAGACGTGGTCATCAGGCAGCTTCCAGCTCTCAGCATGGTCAAGATCTGTGTCAGTGGATGGCAGGTACTCAGAACATGCCTTCTGATGACTACGCAAAGCAGGGTAGATGGTCTGGAAATATCTATCTGATGCTGGTCATTCTGCTGAACAATACTTGCCCTAGGCCTCCCAGTTGAGTAGGTTTCAACTTTGTGGAATCTGCATTAGAATTCAACTTTTCCTTCTCCTCAATTCTGTTTTCACCCCTCCCTTTTATGTGTTGATCCCTAACAAATACCTTCCTACAAGGTTCCCTCATGACATCAATTTCCAGAGAACCCAACCTGTGACAAGGAGGCAGCAAGGACACAGATCAGCAGAAGGCAATCCATAGCTGTGTGTATGATACTGGAGCAGGTGACACTCACCTGCTTTTTACATGGGAGGCATGTAGAATTAAATATCTGATTGAAAAGAGGGTCAGGGAATTGTTTAAATCTGCTTTTGCATAGGCCTTTTATAGAATTCATAGAATAATTTCCACATCAGAGACATGGTAGCGGGTGAAAGGTTGTGCTTATGACTGTATGGAAGTGTGGGAGTTGGTTCTGAAGCCTTTCCCAACCCCCATGCTACCTCTTGCTCCTGCCAAGAGCTTCTTTTCCATTCCTTTAAAGGAAGGCAGCTTTCTTGTTATTATTCCTTGTCAAATAAGGATGGACTGAGTTATTATGCTCCATATCAAACAACTCCCAAACCTTAGCAACTAAGAAAAATGGAGATTTCGTTCTCTCATAGAAGCCATGTTCCTAGCAGGTGCCCGGGGACTCTGCTCTTACTCTGCCCAGGTTCTGTAATCCAGGACCTTGTTGGGCAAATTCACAGTACTATAGGCCTCTTCACTCAACTATTCTCTTTGCTATACACCAGGCTGGTGGCCATGGCAGAGGGAATGAAGGGGTTCTGGAAGGTCTCACATTCAAATTAAATGCTTTCACCTGGAAATGGCACACATGATTTCCACTCACACTTACAGCCAGAAGTAGTCACCTGGACTCACACAGTGCAGTCCTATCATGAGCCCAGAAGAGGAGGAATCTAGTAATATTTGGTGGGAACCACAAATAGCTAAGACATTTTCATTTTCTCTTTCCTTTTCTTTAATATTCTACTTCTATTATTCTCCACTTAGCTGCCTATATGTTAAACTTGCCGTCACACCCAGAGACTGCTGAGGGCTTTTAATTATTTGCAGTGATTGAGAATCATTGAGATGAGACTTCCCTCTCTGCCTAAAATAGGGTCTTGTGTGTGCATATGACATTTCTTTACAATACAAAATGGGGTTTAAAAAGACTATTTCTTTGTAGAATTAAGTTATGCATTTGTATTGCAACACAAAAGGAGGGAGGGAGAGAGTTGGGTAGAGAGTAAAGATATAATGGAAATCCCATTTTGGTGTTCATTATAATGTCACTCCTACAGCAGAATTACCTTGTATCCCTGACAAAGATTAAAGGTTTTACTTCTCCTGGTTATCAGCAACAACTTCTCTCATTAACCACTCATCTCACCACTTACAGAACCATTTATCCAAATGTATACATAACATTAAAAATAAATAAATGAACTAATTTATAATTGCACACTGGCATAGACAGGTAAGCTGATAGTATGGGAGAAATGCTAGGAAAAATGAAAAATAATATTAAACCCATATTTCACAAGGCACAGGAGATTTCTCATTAGCTCATCCATCTCATTATCTATCCAGAAGACATTTCAATATTCGCTTTCACAAAGACAGCTTTTATAGTTTTGCTTTTTCTTGTTTACATGTGATCCAAGTTTCTAGAGAGAAAATATACATGTTTTCTAGAAATGTTCACCATACCTTTACCTATAATGTTGACTCAAAGTAGGGATTAGGAAAATGTGTTCTGGAAAGACGAGCAATCTAATTCCTTCAAAATCACTAACGATAGGACAAAAGAGAAAATGCTTGAACTGTCATTAGAATGATTCAGGTTAGCGTATCAAAGGCATTTTTTGACTGATAAAGATTAATGTGCACTGGAGTAATTTATGATAACAATAAGCAATACCATATATTGTGAACCTGTGCTTACTATATTTCTGACAGTGCGTTGAACACACACACACACACACACACACACACACACACACACACGTTATTTCTAATCTTACTAATTCCATGCTGTGGGCACACATTAATATCCCAGTGTCCAATAAACAAAGGATGAGAAAGTTTGAATAACTTGCACAAGGCTACAAAGACAAGATGAAGTAGCAGAAACAAGATGCAAATATAAGTCTAAGAAAATCTCAACTAAGTGGGTACAATTTATTCTTTTAATTTTGATGAGGATGGTAGCAATAATGATGCCAGTAGATAAGTTATTGAGCGCCTACTAGATGCCAGCCTCTTCCATAAGCACTATAGAAGCATTAGGTCATTAGTCCTCAAAAATTTTTCTATGAAGTGAGTGCTAATACACCATTGTGTAGATGAAGAAACTGATACAAAACTAAGAGAAGTTAAGGTAATAGAGGTCGCTGTTAGGTAACCTGGGCTGACTTCAAATAATCTCACCGAAAGAGGACAGAGCATGGGGCAAACTTACAGAAATATAGTTCTCTCTGCCCACTTGTCATCTTTGCCATTCACAGCCAATATCATGGACCACAGAATATTGTGAAAGACGCTGGTTAAGCGTGTCAACTCTGGATTCAGACTGAGTTCTAATCATAGCTGAATGGATTTGGTGGCAAATCCTTGCATTATTTTCTTTGTGCTGCCATTACCACCAACTGGCTCAAAAGAACAGAAATATATTGTGTCCTAGTTCAGGAGGCCAGATGTCCAAAAGCAGGGTGTAGGTGGGACAGTGCTCCTTCTGCAGGTGCTGGGGAAAGAGCTGTGTCAGGCCCCTCTCCTAGCTTCTGGTGGTTGCCCCAAATCCTTGACATTCCTTGGCCTGTCAACATATCTCTCCAAACTCCACCTCTGTCTTCACATGGAGTTCTGTGTGCCTCTGTTTTTCCATATTTTCTTCTTCTAATTAGGAAACCAGTCACTTTGGATTTGGAGTTCACCCTAATTAAGTATGACCTCATCTTAACTTGATTAAATCTTTAAAGATTCTATTTCCAAATATGGTCACATTCGTGGGTGGACATGAATTTTTCAGGGTACACTCTTCAACCCAGTACAGTCCCTAAAATGTTCAGTTATTTTCATGAGTAAAATGGGGATTAAAATTGCACTTATGCAACAGGCTTGTTGTGAGATTTAATATACAAAAATAAAATTAAGAATAGAGCTTAGCCCAGAGCAAGTGTTATTCAAGTGATAACTATTTTAATTACAAGACTAACTTTTACTGGAAACTTGATAGAATCAAGAGTTATGTTAGGCCTAGTCTTGTTAAAAATTGCATCTCCCCTAGCCCTTGTATTTTTCTGTAAATTAATAGAGCTTGTGGCTAAAGCTGGTACTTATAGAACTTGGTTTCATTTCAGCAAGGCAGGCTTTGATCTTGATCAATGCAACAACAGAGTAAGATCAATATACAAGTCATTATATGGTGACAGAAAATGCTGCCTTTTGGAGGGAGAGTATTCTCCTTTCCTTCTCTTTTAGTTTATTATCTTTCCCATTTTCTCTGTCAGGATTTTGCATCTAGTGAGATATGTGCAGGATATCAAAGGGAACTTTTACTGTGGCCTGAGCATAAGAAATTATCAGACTGAGACAGCAAATAAGTGAATTCAGACAACAATTGCAGCTGCTGCTATGAGTAAAATGAGATTTCACTTTGGGGCTTGCTAGCCACCCGGCCCTGAAACAAATTAAAATAAGATTACTTGACAATCTAGAGCAGTGGTTCTCAACCTTGACTGCACATTAGAATCACCTGGGAATCTTTTTAAAATCCTGATTTCTTGGCCTCATCCTCTGGAAATTTTGTTTCTTTGTTATGAGGTGGGGCCACATCATTAGTAACAAAGAAACAGAATTTCCAGAGGATGAGGCCCAGAAATCAGGATTTTAAAAAGATTCCCAGGTGATTCTAATGTGCAGCCAAGGTTGAGAACCGCTGGTCTAGAGGTTTATATCTTTTTAAAATAAATCCTATAGTCTGCTGCTGACTCTGCTTAGTATTTCTTAATAAGCCCATTGAATGATATCACTTGATTGAGTCAGTGTTTATTTTCAATCATAGTTCTTGGCACTAGAGGGTGACTTAGAGTATCCAGGATCACTTTCTCATTTTGTTGTTGAAGAATATTTATCTACTTGTGGTATTAACTTAGATTTGTAATGGGCTGTGACATATAAAATTCTTCCTTTATCCCTTGGCCAACCCTCCCATACTTTGGTTTTTGTTGTTATTGTTTTTTAATTTTTATTGAATTTATTGGGGTGACAGTGGTTAATAAAATTATATCAGTTTCAAGTGTACAATTTTATAACACATCATGTATATTCTATTGTGTATTCAGCATCCCAAGTCAAGTCTCCTTCAGTCACCATGTATCCTCCCTTTAACCTTTTCTACCTCCCCCATCCTCCTATTCCTCTGGTAACCACACTGTTGTCTGTGTCTATGAGTCTTCTTTTTAGTTTTTTTGTTTGTTTAATCCCTTCACCTTTTTCACTCAGCCCCCTAATCTCCTTCCTTCTGACAACTGTAAGTATGTTCTCCATATCTGTGATTCTATTTCTATTTTGTTTATTAGTTTATTTTATTCATTAGATTCTACATATAAGTGAAATCATATGTTATTTGTCTTCTCTGACTGGGTTATTTCACTTAGTGTAATACTACCCATTCATGTTGTTGCAAAATGTAGGATTTCCTTCTTTTTTTCAGCTGAAGAGTATTCCCTTGTGCAAATGCACAATAGCCTTTTTATTCGTTCATCTGTCGATGGGTACCTGGGCTGTTTAAAAATCTTGGCTATTGTAAATAATGCTGCAATGAACAGTGTTAGTGTTTTGATTTCTTTGATTCTCAGAAATGGAGTGGTTAGGCCATAAGGCAGTTCCATTTTGTAATTTTTGAGGAATCTTCATATCATTTTCCACAGGCTGTACCAATCTGCATCCCCAGCAGTATGCCATGGTCCCCTTTTCTCCACATCCTGGCCAGCACTTGTTGTTTGTTGATTTATTGATGATAGCCATTTTGACAGGTGTGAGGTGTTATCTCATTGCACATTTCCCTGATGACTAGTGACATTGAGCAGCCTTTCATATGTCCACTGGCTGTCAGTATTAAAGCTCCCAGTTATTAGGGAGTTGAAGAACTGTGCTGTTGGTCTGTATGTTGATGGTCACCGCCCAGAATACTTGAGGCTCTCTGAGTCTGCTTTAACCTGAATAGGCAGAATGATTCCTGAAAACAAAAGTCTGGTTCAACAGAAAAAGGAAGAGTCACAGAAAATGAAAACAAATTAAAAAACTGATGCCCATTGATTACTGTCTGTGGGGGCTGGAGAGAGTTAAAGGCGTTCCAGCTCAGTGCAGTTTTCGAGTGTTTAAGTTACAGCTAAACCTTGCTGAGCTACAATTCTTTTGGGTTCACATCAATTAAAATTTTCAAGTTTAGAAAAGTGGTTGTGCAAGCTTTCATTTTGTTCGAGGTGACTTTATTTTCAGTATTAGTTTTGCATAAAGAGATAAAATTATTCTGCAAATAATTTTAAAGATTAATTTTTCTTTGGTGCATTTGAATTTTTAGTGACCATATTTTGGTAGGACTCCCCTTAGCATGCTTGGTGAAGGCTTGGATTTTCTCATGAGGTTCTCACTTAGAATTTGCATTTTCACTAGTCATTCCCAGGGCAAGGGAATGAGGCATACCACTTAGGCTCTGTCTAAAGGGAGTTTATGATGTGGCTATGACAAGTCAGACTGACAGTAATAAAAAAAAAAATAATAGAGGATAATAAGAAAGAAACCAAGTGAAATGCTCTATCTTGTTTCCCTCCTGAGAGCCTATGCTGCTTGCTCTGAGATTAGAAACCTGTGCTGGGCTGTGGAAGGAACACTAGCTTTGGTTTGGTTGCCATTTGAGTTGACCTCTGAGGTCAGTACTAGTTTTATCTTTGGTTGCCCCGGGCTCCTTGGGCCATCATTACCTCACCTGTACAATGAGGTGCCTGGACCCAGAGAACTTTAAGTTTTTTCTTCCTCTGAAATTCAGAGTCTTCATAGTTCTGTGATGCAGGTGGCCATTACCCAAAGAGCTTGAGGCATTTTGTAAGTCCGCCCTCTTTAACTCATCTAAAACCACTTCGAACAAAAGAAAACAAATCACAAACAAGCAAGTCCACTTTCAGCGGTTCTCAACCTGTGGGTCGCGAACAATGAAAATACATCCTGCATATCAGATATTTACATTATGATTCATAACAGTAGCAAAATTACAGTTATGAAGTAGCAATGAAAATAATTTTATGGTTGGGGGTCACCACCACATGAGGAACTGTATGAAAGGGTCATGGCATTAGGAAGGTTGAGAACCACTGATAGATGAAGTGGCTCAGGCTGGTGAGCCAGGTGCTGTATATCTCCCATTAGGGTGTATTGTAAGAGTTTACACTGAACTTGGTATCAAGGGATCTGGATTGAATACCTCACTTTGCTGTTTCCTGGGAAGAGTCTGGTATTCTCTTTAGTTTTTACTGTCCTTACCTATAAGATGAAAATAGCCATACCTTCTCTACTTGCCCAGGAGATTTGTACTTGAAAGTCATTTGCAAGCTGTAGCTCTAGAGATTTCTAGATCATGATGAACATGTGTCTTTTTCAGAGAGAACATCAAATTTCTCTTTGCTCCTTCACACAAATCCTAGATGCCTTAGCACTCTACACAGCATTGCATACCCTACAAAGCATCTTAGAAAACATTTTAAAGAATAAAAACATCAAGCACCTACATATTTGAAGTGCTTATGTTTGTTTGTTTTTCTGATCAAGAATTCATGAGTACCATTCTCAACGCCAGACAGTCCCTAGAAAGAAAGTCTGGATCTTTCTCTTCCTGGTCTTGGCCACAAAGTTTCTGGCACTTTCCTCTTCAAATGTCCTTAGCTATGAGTTCTCCTCAGGCTTAAGAACTCTATCTTAGTTCATCACATGTCTTTTAGGGCATCTCAAAGTTATTCCATTTTAATCCTTCATTTAATAAGAATATTATTAAGTATGACTATGTACTTGGTACTCTTAATTCTGAGAGTAAAGCTTTGAATTTGACAAATCCTGGGTCCCCATGAAGCTCATAAATGCTAAAAGGCATCATCTGAACTATCTCAGCTCTAGAGGACCTCATGGTCAATTCCTAGAGTACAGAGGGAAAGCCCCTTCTTTCCCATCTCTTAAATACACTCCTGCCATCTTCCTTTCTCCCGAGGAAATGGGGGAAATTTTCTGCACACGGATTATTTCTCCTTGTCTTTATTGTGTTCTCTGGAAGGAACCGTCTTATAAAAACTCATGAAATAGCCATTTTTTAGAATTGTGCAGTTGGCATTGTAGAGACCCACTTTGCATTTATTTTCTTTAGAAAATATAAATTCTGATGGCCCTAGAAGTGGTTTTAAAAATCAGAGGGGACCCTCAGAAGCAGATTTTCACACATGTACCAGATCACATCTCATAGCCCCTGATAGGAAACATTTACCTTTTTTCAATTTATGAGCATCGATTCCCTCTCTGTACATTTGTCTTGTTCAGGAATCCTTTCTGGTGACCTTGTCCTGTCATTGATGTTCAGGTGGCATTGACAGATCTTCTCTGAAAGTCAAGAGTGATACCTATGGGCCCTAGCTCCTTTGGCTAATTGGATAGAGGGTCCCAGGTTTGATTCCAGTCAAGGGCACATGCCTGGGTTGCAGGCTCCATCCCCTGTAGGAGGCGTGCAAAAGGCAACTGATCAATGATTCTCTCTCTCTCATTATTGATGTTTCTATCTCTCTCTCTCCCTTCCTCTCTGAAATCAATAAAAATATATTTTAACAAATATTTAAAGAGTGATACCTGTGATTGTACCCCACCTCACAGCTGCAAATGTAATGAGAGCTACTGCAGCTTTGAAGACAAAAGTTGGGAGCCTAAATGCAATATAATTGCTAATTATCATCAATGTTGATTAGTCATTTGAAGGAGAGAGAATGAATAAGCATCTGTCACCCATTGCTGTCCAGCAGGTGAGAGGACTGTGTGGATCTCATGTATCTGGAGGGAGTGGAAGTGACTCAGAGCTCGAATTAAGAAAGTATTATAGTTTGAGCCTGCACCAGGATACTCAGCGTCAACATCTGATGAATCTCTCTTTTGCTCTCTTGCTCTCTCACACTCTTGTTCTCTCACACTCTCATTAGCTTTATTGAAATACAATTTCCCTGCCATAAAATTTAAGTGTGCAATTCAATGATTCTTAGTAAATTTATAGACTTGTGCAACCATCAACTCACACTAGTTTAGAACATTTCCATTTTCCCAAAAATATTCCTCATGTTTGTTCACAGTCAATAACCATTTTCACCCCTATTCTTTAATAACCACTAATGTACGTTCTGTCTCTGTGAGTTTGCCTTTTCTGGACATTTCATATAAATGGAACCATACATTCTTTATTTTTGTGTGTACTTGGCTTCTTTCACTTCGTATAATTGTTTTTCAGGTTCACTCATGATGTATTAGTAGTGTGATCCTTTTTATAAAATGAGTAGTATTCCATTGTATGAATATATCACATTTTGTGTATTCATTCACCCACTGATAGACATTTAAATTGTTTCTACATTTTGACTATTAGGCATAATGTTGCCGTGAATATTTGCACACATTTTGGCCTCCCACCACCAATTAGAGTCTTCCATAGTTGAGATTACTTACCAGGCATCTTTAGCTTTTTATGTTTAGAAGTTTGCAAATATGTGTGCATATAGGTGTTATATATACATACATGAATCTACATAGATACTTAAATACTTCAAATATTATTGTGTTTCTCTGTTCTCTGAACTCATGAGACACCATTCCAGGGTGCCTCTCACTTCCCTAGTGAAGAAACAGAAAAATAAGTGGTCAAACATCCTAGTGATATTGAACCACTGAGGACAAATAAGTGGGGGAGAGCCCCAGGTAAGCAGTCCTCTGGGTTATTCTACCTGCTCTTTCTAAGGTGGCAAGTTGTATATGGAGGTGACTATGGGTACACTAGTGGTGAGGAGAGGGAAACAGGAGAGGGGTCAGTCACTTCCCCTAAGGTTATGTAAAAGGAAGGAACAGGAGAAAGTATGTAATATTGATGATATGTACAGATTATGTGTACACTAATTGTAGTTGCTTTACATTCCTCATTGCATTTAATCTTCATAGCTGCACTGGAGATACCTAGAATTACGCCTACTTAATATGTGAGGAAATTAGGGCAATATGAGATTACAAACATGTTCAAGGATATAATACTCATAATAAAGACCAAATTCAAGCCTAAGTATTTGTGATTATAAATGGCAGGCCTTGGATGGAAGCCTGTATTTGTCTGTCCGTACTACAAGTTAAGGAAACACAACAGGTCATCAAGTTCTCAGCCATTCTACTCTTAGGTATAGTTTTAGAATACTGGGTGATAAACTCCCTGGGTGCCTTTCCCCTCTGGAACCAAGGAGAACACAAAATTCACCTTCATACTGGTACTGAACTTTCCATATTCTGAGAGAAACCAAGGATGTTATGATAAACAAGATGTGGTATCTGGCCCTGAAATATGTGTGTGTGTATATGTGTGTTTATATGGTCTCTGTGTGTGTATACAAGTATGTATATATACAAAATTAAATCTATCAAGTCAGGAGAAGAGTAGGGAATATAAACCACAGACTAGTTTGCTGAAGGTGTTGGCATTTTGTCTTTGGGTGGCTGTAACATTTATAATAATGACTACAATTAATACAATGCTAGATGCCAGTTTGTTTGTTAGATCTTTTATGTTTATGTCAGGTTCCATTTTCCCAGCAAACATATGAGGTGGGTGTTGATAGCAACGAAAAAGAGCCCCATACCCTCAGAGACTTAACCAATAAAAAGTTTATTTTTTTTTATCATGTTAGATGACCAGAGTAGAGAGGCAGGAGTGTTTGCAAATCACTGTCTCCCAGGAACCCAGGCTGACAGAGACTCCTTTGACACATGCTGGCAAGAAAAGGTGAATGCAGTGAATGGGGTGCCTGCTCTCAGAGTTTCTGCCTTGACACATTTGCTACATGTCACATCCATTCATATGTTATCGGCCAAAGAAAGTTATATTGTCCATACCTAGTGTAACAACGTATGGGTCATGGAAATGCAATTCTGTCATTTGACCAGAAGTGGAGAAAGAAGTAGAAATATTTGATAAATAACTTTAATGACTATCATAGCCCATCTTTATCATCACCAAATATTTGTCTCACTCACCTTTCTCTATGGAAAATATTCTACTTTCTGTATGGAAAAGCTCATAATGAAGGAGACAGCTTAAAAGTATCACCCAGTTATGCCATCAAGTGTGGAGTCTCGGACTTCTGGACAATGTGCAGGGGTCTCTTCGCTGAGAATCATGGATGCGCAGTAGTCTCTCCATTGGGTTCCAATATGGCTCAGGTTGAAGGACAGATTATCTTCCCTTGTATGTAAGTGGCGTGCTGGAAGGTGGACAAAATAGAACAATGATCACTTCTGTTGGGAAAGGGCAGAAAGGAATACACACAACCATCAGTTGTCTATAGCAAGTTTAAACCTTACTGGACAGGTACCAGAGAGTCCTACTCTCCTGGCACTGCAGAATATTTTTTATCAGGTACTGGCTGTGGCCTCTGAGGGCTGTCAGGCCTTTGTTCTCCCATGGCTCAAGTCTACAGGAAGTTCTTTTGCATCACCCACAACTGAACTGGACATTAAAGAATGTGCCTACTTTGGGCTCAGCTTGCTTACTGCCTTTCAAAGGTCGGGAACAAAGAGCAATTTCCTGTCTTGTATAGCCACAGTGATTTGGGGGGCATACCTGCTCTCTTAAAACTCATGACGGAAGAAAGGCAAGACTGTGGTGGCAGCACCGAAGTTTGAAAATTTCCCTAAATCAAGTCACAGGAAACAGGAGAACAATTAAGTTAACAAAGCGCAGTAACCCTCCCCCCCCCCCCCCACACACACACCTCAAATTTTTTGAAGCAAATAGAACAAGATGTCAGTATTTTTAAAAAATAGCTATTCTATACACAAACTGTTTGTTTATAATGTTAAAATTCTTAAGAGCCCTGACCGGTTTGGCTTAGTGGATGGAGCGTCGGCCTGCGGACTCAAGGGTCCCGGTTTCGA
Organism: Myotis myotis; assembly: GCF_014108235.1. Classification (NCBI taxonomy): domain Eukaryota; kingdom Metazoa; phylum Chordata; class Mammalia; order Chiroptera; family Vespertilionidae; genus Myotis; species Myotis myotis. Next base: position 8,769,467 of record NW_023416401.1, on the reverse strand, counting down.
TTCCGGTCAAGGGCATGTACCTTGGTTGTGGGCACATCCCCAGTGGGAGGTGTGCAGGAGGCAGCTGATCGATGTTTCTCTCTCATCGATGTTTCTGACTCTCTAACCCTCTCCCTTCCTCTCTGTAAAAAATCAATAAAATATATTTTTAAAAATCCTTAAGAATATTTATAATAGAACATACCTCATTCCTCATACCACAGAATGATTCTCATTTCTTTTTTTCAAAGTTAAACTTTGAAACAAATTTCTCATTTATTCAAAAACTCAGAAAACCTCATGAAATAACTTGAATCACTCAGATCTGTGACCCAAGAGAAAGTTAGTGAGAGGGATATGTCCCTGCAGAGCCAGGGACAATTTTGCAGGTGGTCTCCTGAGCACAGTGAGATTATTATTAAACATTCTAGGCATGGAAGTAACCAGGAGGTTTACTGAAAAGAACAATGGCATTATAAATCTATTTTACTCTTTGAAATTTAATTTATAAATTTAGGAATTTTATGTTTGCAGTGCTCAACACAAAGGTAGATTCTGGCTTACTTTTAGAGATATCAACCATCTTTAGAAAATTATTCAGAGCAAAAGATGACTGACTCGGTGAAGTTCCTGGATGGGCCGAGCAGAGTTTAGACCATCCACCATCATTGTTAACTAATAGAGGCCATGCTATTCCCACCTTCATACCATCAGGTCTTAAGCAGCATGTGTTCTGCCATCAGTCAAGGTGAGACGTAGACGGAGGAAGATGAGCATCATCGCTCCTCCCGGTTGTGGCCATCCATCACTGCCTGCGGGAATTCTGTAGAGCACACGGAGGAATTGTAAGTAGTGTAGAAATGAACCCAGGGGAAGAACTTAGGTGAAGTGTGTGCTTGCCCCAACTGTGCTATAAAAATAATAGAATGTTAGTCTTAAAGGGACCTCATCGATCATCTCCCCCATTGTCTTCATCTTAAAGATAAGATTCAGTGTGAGGAAGTGAGTTGGCCACTTCCATATACAACCCATCGTAAATTATTGATTGAAAAACAGGTGAACTGAAGTGAGAGGTGTACTCATGTACAAATACTGGACTCAGAATCGCAGATACATTTCAGAGCGGTGTGATTGTGGCTTGGGCGGATTAATAACCTCTTATAGTCTTCTTAACTTTCAGCACATTAAATGGGGATACTGTGAGCCCCTGGCAGGCCCTTCGATTTACTATGAGAATTAGAACAAAATGGAGGTATTTTCCCTCATTTATCTCCTTTGCTTTTGGTCACACTTTCTGTCACTTTGTCTTTTGTCCTGATGTTCTATTCCAACTCAAAATAACTGTTGTAGTGAATATCTCCTTAGTAGATGATAAGAGGCATTAAATCCAAATGTAGATATCACCTAGTCCCCAAAATTAATAACACAAAAGGTAATTAGGATCTTTTCCCCATTGTTTGATAGTCTGCTGCTTCCCCTTCTCAGCCATTGTATCAGAAGTGTGTGTGTGTGTGTGTGTGTGTGTGTGTGTGTGTGTTTTGAGGGTGGACAAAGCAGAGGCAGGTAGGGCAGGGGAAGATGCAGGAAGCCCCCAGGGAGAGGCAATAGCAGTTTGGGAAACAGCCTACAAGGGCTCAATGGGGGAGGCTGGAGTTGGAAAACAGACTTCCAGTTTCATAACTCAGCAGAAGCTAATTCTGACCAAATTTCTCTTACAGAAATTTAAAAAAAAAAGCAGTACATAGATCATGATGTGCCAGGCTACCTCTTTTAATCAAACCCAACTCCATTTAGTGTCTTCATATGTGATCCATAAACAACTCACAGGCATTCTTCCTGTGTCATAATGGAATGTTGTGGTTCTTGAAAACATGGCTGATGCAAGCCTTGAAGGATGCTAAAGACCCGTGTCAGTCATCACTAACAGAAGATCTGAGCTCCAAATCAGCCTCTTCCACCTGACCCAGTTACCTGCCCTTCTCAAAATGCTGGAATTTAACTGGAGCCATAAAGCTGCAGAATGGGTATTTGTGGAATGTTCATTTTAGTTGGCAATTTGGGGAAGGAAGATAATTTAAAATGGACATATCCTAGTTTATAATGCAAAACCTGCATGCTTTTAGGAAAAACAGTGATGAAAAGGAATGTCCTATAAACCTGTGCTTCAGGTGACCACATAGACCCTTGGGATTTGCCTTTGGTCCCTGTGCAGTAAAGGAAAAGAGTCCTAATCACCTCACCTTACCATGTGCCAGGCATTGGAGGAGAGCTGTCTTCTGGGAGAAGCTGTGACCCTGGGTGAAAGAGAGATAGTTTTCTAGGCTGATCTCAAATGCTGCCATAGAGAAACCCAACCATCAGCTGTCAGCCATCAGCTACCTAGAGCTAGAGTGATGAGTGACTCAGTCCTGAATGAGGATCTGGGTGGATACCATGGGACCCACTGCACCTTAACTGCTTGCTGCTCCCCAAACAGGTACTTACCCTTCCCCATCTCACGCCAAACTACTGATGAGAATTACAGGACTCGCCATGTCTGTTATGCAAACACATGTAGCCTGAGGGAGAGGGCCGTTTCCAATGAGAACCATCTATGGTCTTCAGGGCTGGTGAGTAAATTACATTCACTAGTAAGTACAGACAAGAAAAGCCTTTTCACAGACCACCAAATAAGCTCATTTTCCAAAATTACCATTCTCTTGGACTTCCTTCCTGTCCCCCTCAAACAAATTATTTCCATTTCAGAGTACCAAGATTTGCACTTAGTGACGGAGATATTTGGGTAAGAAAAGCCTTTTCTCTCTTTATATGTATTCACCTATGTCATATAATGGTCATAAAATTGATCCCGGTAGTTAGAATTCATAATACTATTCTCTAGGGATAAAAATTTTCCAACCAAATAGTCTTATTTCCTTGTTGTTGTTGTGTGTTTTTTTTTTAAAAGAAAGGCTTGCTCTTCCATTGGTTTCTTTCAGGAAAAAGAAAGAAGGAAAATGTACTTTAAGATGCCTAAACATGTTTTCTTTATATAAAAGCCTAGTGTTTCAAAGTTAAAAGAATTTGAGGACATGTCTTTATATTTTAAGTTTGGAAACTTCAAAAATTTAACATTAAAAAACCATAAAAGATGGCTTAGGTGTGTGCTCAGGTATAACTCAAACACGAGATGCTAAATGCTGATGTAAATGCTCTCTTCAGACAACGCTTTTCATTTTACGCAGGCTCATTCTCACTGTGAGATTAATCCTTTCTCTTTACTCATCTTAGAGAAATAAGATACAGTAAGGAAGGAAAAGCTTGGAGATATGTGACAAAGCAAACCTAAATATTAAGAAAAATAATGAGGGATTGAGATAAAAAAAAAAAAAAGATAATATAACATGAATAAGGGGCAGCGATAATTAACTTACACCTAAAGTCCAGAGGAGAAATAAGGAGATGAGGGAGAGAAAAAAAGAATGAATCTTATAATAAAACACAAAGAAACAAAAATTACTGTGTTTATTTGCACTTGGTGTTATTTATGGTTTTAAGCAGATACTGAAATTAATTTTTAGAGTGGCAATAGGAAGGAACAAATTCTGAGGAAACATGCATAAAAAAAAGTTATTGAAAGTAAGCTATCACATGGGTCTTGATTTACTTTTATCTAACTTCTTAATTTTCATTTTTATAATTACTAGTTCTTTATGTATATTTAAATATTAAAGTCATCTTTATGAACTAAAAACCATTAAATTTATTCAATAACCTCAGCTCTTTGTTTCTGACTTCCAGAGATAATTAAAATTACAGCTGGAATCTCCTTATTTATTGTTCTTTGAGGCCCAAGCAGCGATTGACCTTTTAAGATCTTGCATCAGTTAGCAAGTGAGGGAAAATGAAACAAAACTTGGGCTGTGCGATGGTGGATTTATAGTGTGTGACTTCAGGAAAGCTGGAACTGTTTCCCAGATTTCCCTTCCTTGAATAGTTTTAGTTGGTGTGGCTCATGAGAGACATTTTGGGAAGTTTTTTAAAACATTAGAAGTTGTGCAAATTTTAGTTGAGCGTGATTTTTCTCAGATAGGATTGTTTATGCATCTGTGATCAGCTTGCAATTTGGCGTGGACACTAGGCTCTGTTCCATGTGGTCATCCATCCTTCAGCAAAGGGAAAAGTGAAGGGCCATATTATGATGTCAGCCAGCCCAGAAAGAGCAGATAGGGACTACCTGCTTCCTGACAAAAGGTGTGGATACAAGGAAGCCCTTCATTGTGGCTATTAATGCATATTGTCTTCCCATATAACTTCTGAAGTATACTAGGGATAAATGTGTTATTCTAGCAGGAAGTCTGAAAAAACAATTAAAGCCATAACATCTGACCCTATAATCCACCTACTTATAACTGGCTTCGTTTTTCTCACTTCATTACTAAGAATTCAAATTTTTTTCACTCTCACCTTTGCATCTTTAGTTTTAATACTTTATAGTATCTGATCTTTGGCTGCATTTTCCTGTTTACCCTCCTCAAAGCTACCTTATACATATATTTTCTAAATAAAGTTGTGCAGATTACATGCAAATGTAGCTTCAAAGATGAATCCCCTTTTCTCATTTACCTAATTTGAGCCATATGAACTTTCTAACTTTCAATACTATTTAACCTCAAAAATAGAAAATTCAGATAAAGTAATCGATTACTGAAAAATTTGATTTTCCCATTTTGGTACAGTGTCCTCGAGATGTCTCCTGGCATTTAACACCGCCTGGTACCTTCCATCTTTACATACTCCTTTCAGATATAGCTCTCTGTATACCTGGACTACTTAGAGGGTCACCTCAGACACTTAAGAGATTAAAACATGTCCATTAACTTCAGGATCAAACGCATTAAGAGGAAGCTAGCAAATAAAGAAAGCACTAAATTCTCTTTCTCCTGTGAAAATGTTAGTGTCCCCTGGAAGTATACATTCATTCTATCCTTTCATTGTGTTTTAGCTCTTTTAGCGTAATAAGAGTCTGATATTTAGGGCAGTTTAAGATGAAAATATTCCTGTTGAGTGGTTTCCATATGTTTTTAAAATTTCAGTTATAATTTGCCTAGCATTTGGGAAGTGAAATAGGTGAATGGAGATATGTGTGGAGGTAAATCTCAGGAATGAGGTTGGAAATAATAGAAATAAGCTGGGACTAATAGGAATAGAGTGGAGGTATAATAAGAATGGGGAAATTTGTATTATCTATTTTTGCCTCTCATTAAAAAAATTACTTATGTTTTTCAGATAAGATCTGGGATGTTACATTTCTGTTAATATATACAAACTAATAGTTTATAATACAAACTAATAGTTTATAACATCATTATAAAAATTGACATTGAATCATAATGTGTTTGATTGGGGAAGAATCTTGAGAGTGCACCAGGTTGACTACTCAAGTCTACCGAAGTCTCCTTCCAACATCTTTTCCAAGGGTACAGTCATTTAGCTGATACTTGATCCTTTCAGGTGAACCCACAGTGTGAAGCAGCCTATTCTATTTGAGGCATTTCTAACAATTAATAGTTTTCCTAAATGAGCCAAAATATGCTTCCCTGCAATTTCATCCATTGATCCTATTTTTCCCCATTAGAATGCTATTTTAAAAAATCAATTTTAGTTGCATAGCACAGAGTTAGAATTGTGGTTTTGTGGGAGTGCTGTAAATTGGAAAGGACTATATACAAACTAGAGGCCTGGTGCACAAAATTTGTGCACGGGACGGGGGGCAGGGGGAGGTTCCCTCAGCCCGGCCTGCGCCCTCTCACAATACGGAACCCATCGGGGGATGTCGCACCTAAAGTGGCAGTCGGACATCCCTCTCGCAATTCAGGACATTGCATGTACCAGTGACCACACTTTTCATACAGGTGAAAGGCATCTTGCTGTTGGATGGGCAGCTACATTTTTTTGCCCTGATTATAAAAAGTAGTACCTAACATGACCCTTCTGAGGCAGTAGTGCCATTTTCCCCATCTTATGGGTGGAAAAACTGAAGCAGAGAGAAGTAAAGTGCCGGGAGCCGGTCCATCCTTGCTGTTTCAAGGGACCTGGCATATATGGCATACTGTTCTTAATATGTTTGCTCACCTTCTTGGCGCTGTGTTTTAACCAAGGTCACCTCTCCGAGAAAGGTTCAATCCCCAGGTAGGGATTTTCCCCTGAAGTTAGGGAGGGAATAAAACCTCTTAACTAAGTGCCAGGCGGGTAATTAATCATTTTAACTACAAACAATCATCCTTAAGCTACATAATCTTTACTCCCTGGAATGGAGATAAGAAATGCCCTAACCTTTGGAATAGAGATTGATAGGATTGGAATCAACTGGTATAAATACAGATGTAACAAGACAGAACTTAGAAGACAGAACCTACACACAGAACTTAGAAGACAGAACCTACACAGAACCTACAGACAGATGAACTTCGCTGGAGAGAACATGGCAAAAGATCCTGGACAGAACCTGGCAACAGAACTTGGCAAGAGAACCTGACTAGAACCTGGTGACTGAACCTGGCTGAAGAACCTGGACAGAACCTGGCTGAAGAACCTAGCGAGGGAACATGGCTACAGAACCTGGCTGGAGAACCTGGAGAACCTAGCAAGAGAACATGGACACAGAACCTGGCTGGAGATCCAAAGCAGAACCTCTCTGGAGATCCAGACCAGAACTTGGCTGGAGATCCTGGCTGGAGATCCTGGCTAGGCTGCTGATCAACTGAACACTGTCTCCGTGTCCTTCCTTCTTCGCCGACTCCGTCTACGCCTTTGGGAACCCCTGGACCCGCTGGGGTTGGACCCCAGCAGTAAAGTAATTGGTTTTGTCACACAGTTATAAGTATCAGAATCAGGGCTGACCACAAAATGTGCAAGCCAGCATCCATGCATATCATTGCTGCATCATCCTGTTTTTTTCTGTGTTAGAGTAGCCTTGCCAGGTTTTAATTTTTAAATCTAAGAGGCTATTCCCAATGTATAGAGTAGGGTCCCTAGGCCTGGCTGGCGGATCAGGGCCATCTGCAGGGTGACTGGCGGGCAGGGAGATCAGACCTCTCCAACCCACTGTTCCCCCCGCTGGCACCCATCTTGGCTGGCAGCCTGGCCCAGCCTGCTGGCCCTGCCCCTCATCACCACCACTGGGAGCAGCTCCTGCATTGAGCGTTTGCCTCCTGGTGGTCAGTGCGCATCATAGCAATCAGTCATTCCTCTGGTCTTTCAGCTGTTTGGTCGATTTGCATATTAGGGTTTTACTATATAAGATATGTGCTCTTATTATTGTTTCATATGAAAAATAAAGTCTTTGAAATCAATTATTTAGTCAATGAATTCAATGATTTATTTAAAAATGACCTAAGCCCAGCTGGTGTTGCTCAGTGGTTGAGCATTGACCTATGAACCAGAAGGTCACAGTTCAATCCCCAGTGGGGAACATGCAAGAGGTTGCCAATCAGTGATTCTCTCTCACCACTGATGTTTCTATTTTTCTCTTCCTCTCTGAAATCAATAAAAGAAATATATTTTTAAAAATGACCTAAGCTTTTTCCCATAATTAAATTCTTAAATTAGAAAAATGTTATCCAAACGCTAATAATTCATACTTAATTAAAAGTAGTATTTTAGAAGCTTTTTCTAGAAGTGTAAGTTGTATTTTATTTTTTCAAAGATTAAATCAAGGCATTAATGTGTTTTACAAGTAGACCTCTATGTTCAGTTGACTTTTAATTAACTTTTGTATATTTTTTGTGATTTAACTTACAAAATATGATTTTTCATATAACTATTTAGAAATATTTTTCTTAGTAAAACTGGGTATATCTAACTAATTAATTCTTTAAACACTTTGTTTCCTCAAAGCCCTTGAATGCAAAGTATTGCACTGAATAGCTGACTCATAAGTGAAAGTAAATGTTTCCTCTTCTGTTCTTTGCAAATAAGCCTCACTCCTCTGTTTGAACCACGAAGGCTGTCTAGAGCTTGGCATAATTGTGAAGTGGGCTGGTCTGTTCACGGAATACTTGGAGGTTCTAAGTGGCTTTGGTTGCTTCTGGCTGCTCATTGTCCCCACCCCCAATCCTACCCACCACTGCCTTGCATGAAAAGTTTATTTCTCTCTCCACACTCCTCTTGAGAAAAATGTCTTGTGTGAATTAAGTCCTTCTGGTTCTTTTGCTCAGGTTTCTATTAGTTCTCACCCAATCTGCTGCAGTAATTTCCCAGAGGACACCTTGCCTGCCCCATCCTATCCATGCTCCAGAATGCCACCAGAGTCAGTTTTAACATAATTTAATAAGGTTATTTCCTCCACTTACCGCTCCTTTTCCTATCCCAAGGAATCAGCTGTCAGTAATTTATGATAGTAAATGTATTTAGTACCATAAGGTGTTGATAGTATGGTTCTAGTCTGCCTTCTCAGAACCATCTTCTCTATAAAAGTCTTCCAGTGTGTCCTTTACACCATGCATATTAAATCTTCCCAACCTCCTGCATTGGTTATTGTATTAGTTTCCCTGTGCTGCTGTAACAGGTTGCTACAGATGAGGTGATTTAAAACAATATCTGATCCCAAATGGCATTGCTACAAAGAAGTATGTCCAAACAATATTTGGAATCCTATAGCATTTTATTTATACCTTTGTATATTACCTACGACTGCTCATTCATTTGAATGTGCTATTAAGCTGGGGGTTCTTGAGGTCAGGGTCTCTTTTCTCCTCCTTTGATGTTCTTAATGCTTTCCTGGCTCAACATTCAGCATAGAGTAAAGCACTCAATAAATATTGTTTTGATTATTACTTATTTTCACAATTGAATAATTCGGTGCTTAGCTGATTGAAATGTGATCATTGAACTTCATTATTCATAGTTTTCTTCAAGGAATTTCAGTCTATTGTGATATAGCCATGTTCTTTCAACTTTATTGTACAAATGCATTCCTTGGGAATTCTGTTAAAATGCATATTCTTATTCTTCAAGCCTGGGATGGAATTTGAGACTCTGAATTTCTAACGTGTTCCAGCTGATGTCCATGCTGCTTGTTCAAGGCTCACATTGTGAACAGTAAGACATAGAGAAGTGTTGGAGAGAAAAATGTAAGAGAAGTTATAGTGAGGGATATTTGAGTTAAAAATAAGGGAATAGTTATAATATCAGTGTAACTATAAGATGAATGTGTGTGGGGTGTGATGTATATGAAATAATGAGTTCCTTTTCCCTAGAGTCAATCAGATAGTGACTTGAAATCCAATTGCTGAGAACAGTATAGACTCAGGTAACAACTAGAGTAAGTTGGGATTTTCTCAAAGTAGTCCATAAGGTGCTATGTTTCTAGTTAGGTTCTTAAGGACATTGATGCAAGGGAAACCTGCTAAAACATCTCTAATTTTATACATTTAACCTATTGACATTCTGCATAAGATTTAATTTTTTAAAAGTCAATTCAGCTTCTTAACACACACACTTACACACTGAAGACGCTCACGGCATCAGAAGAGTTTCTCTGATTCTCTGAATCATGATCAAGGAACCATGGTCAACCGTTAAAGGAAAGATTCCCCAATGCATAGCTTTTCACTTTGATGAATAGAGTTTATTCTTCAATCTCCACATCCTAGATTAAGCTGCAGTGGAAACTCATGGCCTGCCAACAGTGTCCAGTTGCAGAATAGCTGAAAACCCCACAGAGTAAGCAAACTGAATCACAAAATCCTAGGAGACCCCTCAGGCCTTACTTCATTTTCAGGCCTTTTTGTTCTTATTTTAAAGACACCATAAAGCAGAGATCCTCAAACTTTTTAAACAGGGGGCCAGTTCACTGTCCCTCAGACATTCCACACATGCGCACTGCTGGCCCGGGACGAGTCGGCTGCTAATCAGGACAGGCAGCAGCGGCAAAAACACCTGGCGGGCCGGATAAATGTTTTCGACGGGCCGCATGTGGCCGGCGGGCCGTAGTTTGAGGACCCCTGCCATAAAGAGACAATATAACATAATGGGAAGAACCCTAAGGTGAGAGTCCAGGGATATGGTTCAGCTCTGCCAGGAATAGCTCCCGTAGTTTTGCTCATGTTCCTTGCCCTCTCTGGGCCTCAGTGTCCTCATGAGGGTGTTACTCTACATCAAAGTTGGGCAAACTTTCTCAGTAAAGTGGCAGATAGTAAATATTTTAGTTTCCTCTGGGCCATACAACCTCTACCAATATACCAACTCTTCAACTCTGGCACGGATCATATATTTAAAAAAAGGGGTGTAGCTGTGTCAATATCAAACATTCTTTACAAGAACAGGTGCTTGCCTAACCGGTTTGGCTCAGTGGATAGAGCATCGGCCCGCGGACTGAAGGGTCCCAGGTTCGATCCCAGTCAAGGGCATGTACCTTGGTTGTGGGCACCTTCCCAGCAGGGAGTGTGCAGGAAGCAGCTGAATCGATGTTTCTCTCTCATTGATGTTTCTAACTCTCTCTCCTTCTTCCTTCCTCTCTGTAAAAAATCAATAAAATATATTTTTTTAAAAAAAGAACAGGTGCTGTGCTAGATTGGGTCCATGAGCCATGCTTTGCTAAGGGATCCCTATGTCCCTGCCCAACTCAAAATGTGTGATTTAAAATTTGATAGGGACTGGTGAATTTTCACTAAGAAATTAGATTATACTGGCCTTAAGTGCATTTGCTTTTCAGCAGGGAATGGCTTCTTATCGGGAGGGGATGCGACTCTACAGAAGATTTTAGGCATTGGGACAGGCAGCAGGCAGTAGCAGAGATATTTTTAATCCAAGGTTCTTTGAAGGGCCCTGAAATTATGCCATATTGGAAATTGCTTGCCTGGTCTATATGTGAGGTCAGTCTGGATGCTCAGAGGGAGTCATTAGCATTTGAAGGTCCCCTCTGATGCCTTTCTGGGACTGCTTACTTGCCAGGATGGCTGAGAATCCACAAGGGGAACAATGAGCCCTGTTGTTGGAACTGTACATAATGAACTGGCTGCCTTAGCTCTGCTCCATAGGGCCCCATACTGACTGCTATTCAATTGTAAATATCTGCTTTCTGCTGATGTACTGGAGGGCAGAGAGTCATTGCTATATATTATGCTAAATATTCCCTATGATCCAATGGCAGGAAGAGAGGACAATGCAGGCAGCGAAACCAAGCCATTAGCTAGCTGCACATCTGCTTCTGTCTCTCCATAACTCCAGGTGCTAAGACAGCCCACTCCTTCCCTTGGAGACACATGGATGTTTTTTAGAGTTATGGAATGCATATATGTGTATATGAATGAATGTATTGCTGTTTGATTCCTTCAGTGGCACCTTCCTTGGGATGAAAGCGATGGACTTGTGCCATTTATTTCTCCCTGCGGTGTTTTTCTTCATTCACTTGGTTTTGTTCTGCACTGGCTGATGCAGAGCCTTTACCTTAAAAAGCCATTCAATAGCTGGGGTGATATTTCAGAGATTCTTAAGTTAATCTTCATTCACTCTTTTTCTGGAGGGCACCTTTCATTTGCCAGTTCTGTAGATTGATTGCTGACTCACTCCTAATTTTTTGAACTTGGAGATTCTTAACTCTGAACTGTGGTTCAGCCCCCTGGAACCTGTCTGTTTCCGTCTCATCCTCAGAACTTGATCTTCAGGCTCTTTTGATTCCCAGGTTTGGGGGATGTTTCCTTGCTGGCCATTTATAGAGCAGGACAGTTGTTCAAAACAAAACTCATGCAGTTTCAGAGCTTAAAAGGACGCTGGAAATCATTAATGGTAAGCTTTCTACTGGAATATGAAGGCCTGAAGGCCATGAGGCCCAGGGATGTTGCCTAATTGTTTAATGTATCTAGACTTCACCCAGATGTCAGCCTCCCTCATGCTCCCATCATCTGCCTCTCTGGGCAGGCACTGTGTTTCTAGCACATCTGGGGAGAAGGTGTGTTTCTTCACAGCCGCTCATGCCTTGGAGGATTTGGATCCACCTTTGGTTATGAAGTGAGTGGCTTTCAGAAATGCTGTGGCCTTCAGGGGCTTGGTAACATCCGCCCACTACTCTTCAGGGTGCCATCAGTTTAAGGATGTGTTTGTAGCACACCTCTCCCAAACTGCCAGAAAAGACACAGGGGCAATTTGTCAGCACAGCGCGATATCACTTACTGGTAAACGTGGAGCACAGCATGGACACCCATGCTCTTAAAAAGTCTTTCGTCCTTCCGTCCTCGAAGACGTTTCCACTGTCTTCGTTTTCAATAAGCCCAGCCTGCAGACATGTTGCTCAGGTGACTTGTAGTTTTACTGCCAAGAGTCCCTTCAAAACACCCCTTCTTCTGCTTCTTTCAAATTCCCTTAAATCTCATGCAGAGAAGTTTAGCTCTCAGTAATGTTTTAAATCAATTCCTCATTGACCAAAGTCCAGATTTCACCCAGATGTCAGCCTTTCTCCTGCCCCCACCATCCTCATCTCTGGGCAGTTCACTTCCTTTCTAATACACTTGGGGAAAGGGTTTATGTTTCCTCAGATCCTGAATTTTTGTGCTGGAAGTAGGCTTATCAAACCATTCTGATAAACTTAGACCATTTCCTCAGTAAGGGAGAACTCCTGAGTTTAATTAGGGTTGCTCTCTTTCTCACTCTCATACCTAGAAAACAGGCAGAGAATTTAGACTAGACTCAAATTTCAAACTCCCTCCATTTTTAACAATGTTTTGATCATTTTAAATACATACAGGTATTGGCTTTGGGGGATAAGAAGGAAAATAATCTTTATCTTAGTTTCCCATAGTGAGAGTGTAGATTATGTTATATGATGTGTTTTTATGTTTTCTTCTCCTTAAGTGCTTCTCCAACTTTTTCTGACCAAAAACTAAGATAGGCAGAGGGCTCATGAATCAGCTTAACCCATTTTCATTTGCAGTTGCAGAAAAGTGCCCTTTCCTGAGGAGCTGTTTGTGGAGAGAGAGTGTAGTTGGGAGTCTCTATTCTTGGCTTCCAACCCTTGCTCTGAAATAACTTAGCTGCATGACTTTAGTTAAATCATTTAACCTGTTTGGAATTCAGTTTCCTGATGGAATAATTCAGCTACAAGAAACAGAAAAATGGAGCAACAGTAGTTTTATCAGATAGAAGGATATTCTCTCATATAACAAGGTATCTGACCATTGGCAGCCCAATAGAGGTAGGGCCATTCTTCTGGCCTCACCTTATTGTTTCAATATGCAAGTTGCATTTGAAAGGCCAATATGCATTAGGCCTGCATTTATGGCAGGAAGAAGGGGAGGGAAGCAGCCCTCTGTGTCTGTCCTCATCAGCAAAAGGAAAGTGACCTCAGAAGTTCTGAGCAGACTTACACTCATTTGACAGAATCACATGAAGATCCCTGCTGCAAGGGAGGCTGGGAAGTTAAGTACTGAACTGCGCCAGTCTCTGGCAGAGGCAGGCAGGAGAAAGGGACTATGATTATATGTTGAGTTAGCTAACCTACAATGTCTGCCACACCTTCCATGTATATAAAAGTCAGAAGTTGAGTTGGAAATGATCTCTCAGACATGCCATAGCTCTACCCACTTGTGAATTTCTGAATAGGGAAAAAGGATTGAGTGTGTAGCATCACTTTTGTGTGTATAGCGACTCTTCGTTTCTATTGTGAAGTCCTCCTCCAGAAGGTATCGTCTAATATTCTGTGTACAGGTTGGGGGAGGAGTTAGAGAAAAAGTTTGTAGGAAAAATTGACACTGTTCCTCTCTGAGTTTCTCTGTGCAGTAACTTATTTCTCACATGGTAGCACAGTGTTACCCCCAAAAGGAAAGAGAGGAGGCCAGTATTCACAGATAATGTGAATTTTATTTATTTAGTTAGTTTTGATTTAAGTATAGTTAGTATGCAATCTTATATTGGTCATATTAGGGTTAGGCATACCTTATAATCTGTCACCATGTACACATATCCAACATTATTGACTATATTACCCTACCCGTTTCCACTCATCTCCCTACCCCCTTCCCTTCTGGTAACCAACCCTTTCATCTGTTTCTATGAGTCTTTTTTTGTTTTGTTTGTTTATTTTGATTTTAGATTCCATATATAAATGAAACCTTACTGCATTTGTCTTTCTTTGCCTGACATTTCATTTAACATAACACCCTCGAGATCCATCCATGTTGTCACAAATGGCAAGATTTTATTCTTTGTTATGGCTGTGTAATATTGCTATGTGTGTGAGTGTGTGTATGTCACATCTTTTTTTATCCACTCATCTGTCGATTGACACCTAGATATTCAACATCACAGGAAAATGCAAATCAAAACCACAATGAGATAGTACCTCACACCAGTCAAAATGGCGATTATCAAAAAGTCAACAAATAACCCATGTTAGTAAGGATATGGAGAAAAGGAAATCTTCATGCAGTGCTGGTGCAGCTTCCAACAAGCAAAGCCCTATGGAAAACAATATGGAGATTCCTCAAAAAAGTAAAAAGAGATGTACGATACGACCCAGAATTTCCACTTCTGGGTATCTATCTTAAGAAAATGAGAAGACTAACTTGAGAAGATATATGTACCCCTATGTTCATTGCAGCATTATTTACGATAACCAAGATATGGTAGATAATACTAGGAAAGGAAAAAAACAAAACATCTTTCAGATGGAAATATGCCTGAGAGGTAACATACATATTGGTATTACATAATGATTTTTTCAATTATATTTGTATCAATGACTGTATATTTTAAAAAATTTAGAAAACCAAGAGAAAAGCATTTTCATTTAAAATTTTTCATTTTATTCTTCACTCATTTGTCTAATTTTGCATGGTTAATAGTTTTACAAACATACCATCATGTGCCCTGACTTTTCTACTCACAATGACCAGATTATTATTATTTTACAGAAAATGAGGTAAGAGGAAATAGATGGACTGGGGATGGCTGAAGGATATTGTCATAGAAGGGTAGGGTGAGAGAGACAGGAAAATTCTGGAGTACTGATGAGAAATTTGGCTCCTTTTCCAACATGTTTGAATTCTTTGTGTGGTTACAAAAATGGGGACTTAAAAAGGCAAAGTGGGCTGTGGCTACTTGGACAATGGGATTCTCTTCAGGGATCCAAAATAGGTACTTAAGGTCTAACTACCTCTTGTCTTTTCTTAACCACTTGAAGTAGGACATAACTTTGACCCACTGAGCTTACTTCACTTTGGAGTCAGTAGTTGCTTTTATGAAGAAAGCGGCTTCATAGCATGTCCTTAGAAGGTCATGTTTGCTTATTGCATGCTTTGAGGACATCCCAAGAGGAAAAGCCCACTCTAATAAGCAATGGGTCCTCTTATACCATTAACACACACACACACGCATGCCAAAGGGAGGCACAAATCATATGTGTGATTTCCTCAGTGAGTGGTAACAGAGAATGGTAGAACAGCGTCAACTGGAGAGTACCTCAATCTTCCCCTCAAATCTTTATTTGTTGGATATTGTATGAATTCTTGGGTATCTGGGGTTCTCTTCTGGTACAGACAGGTTGGGATCTTCAATTTGGAGTGTATGGGTTGCTCACAAACCACTGTGGTGTGTCCTATCTGATATACATTCCATTGACAACTCTGATCTTTTTTCTGCGTCTGGACATAGAATTGTGGGACATGGAGAAATGGAAAGTTAAGTATTTTAGGAAACATTAATGCAGTTTGCCAACAACATTCAGTTTTATACACCTTTGAGCACATAGTTAAATTGCATTTCTTGGTTTCTTTATGGTTTTAACTTTTTTTTCCAAGTGAATTATAAGCCCAAGTGATGAGTTTACTTCCATGTTAAAGCATTTTGTTATATATTGCATATCTGAGACTTTTAATTTTCATTTCCTCTGGCACAAACAACTAACAAGATTCAAGGCTGTTGTTTCTTCCTTCATCTGTTTATGAGTAACTACAAAGAACAGAACCCTTGGGGAAATTCTGATTGATTATAGGCATGAGAAATACACCTTTGTTATTAAGCCATTCAGGATTTGAGGATATTTACTGCCATTCCAAAACTTGGTCTATTCTGACTGCAAAACCTTTTTCTGACATGGAAAGAATTTGAGATCTTTTACCTAAGACCATAAAGAAAAAGTGAGCCCTAGCTGGTTTGGCTCTGTGGTTAGAGTGTTGGCCCAAGGACTGAAGGGTTTTGGGTTCAAATGTGATCAAGGGCATGTACCTTGGTTGTAGGCTTGATTCCCGGTCCTGGTCCTGATTGCCTGAGGGAGGCAACCAATCAATGTGACAATTTGTAGAGAAGTTTGAATAGAATGAGGATGATGTGTTCTGATGGGCTATACCAGTGGTTCTCAACCTTGGCTGCACATTAGAATCATCTGGGAATCTTTTTAAAATCCTGATTTCTGGGCCTCATCCTCTGGGAATTCTGTTTCTTTGTTATGGGGAGGGGCCACAACATTAGTAACAAAGAAACAGAATTTCCGGAGGATGAGGCCCAGAAATCAGGATTTTAAAAAGATTCCCAGGTGATTCTAATGTGCAGCCAAGGTTGAGAACCACTGGGCTATACCAATGCAGAAAGACCTGAGACCAGACTCACACACACCTGTCATCCCTTGCTTCCCATTCCTAGAAATTCTGAACTGAACCCATAGGCTTCCAGGAACCATGTAAATTAACTAAAGACCTTATATATTTTTATACTTAACTAGCAATGCCGTGATTTCAATAATACAGGGTCCAATAACATAAAACACCCACTGAGAAGAGTCTGCAATTACTGCCTTCCACTTCACACGACTGTATCATTCTTATTTTATATCACACACAAAAGTTCTTTAAAGGAGCTAATTGAGATTGACAGTGCCTGGGCTGCAGCTCTTTCCTCTGAGGCAAACAAGCCAAAACCCACTTCTTTATACCTAGGCAGTACGACATGCACCCAAATCCTGTGCTAAAAGCCCAAAGCTCGAAATTATCATGGCCTGGTTGCAGCCCTCCCTCCCCTATGAACAGGAAGGAAAGTGTTCCCTAATGACCTGAGGAAGGGCAACTGGCACTCGCAAACTCTCCAAATTATGCAGAAGTATCAATTTTAGGCAGAGCCTTCCTGAGTTCCATAGTTTTCTTCGATCTTCGAGTGCTGGTGAAATTTGCATGTGAACAGACTCTTTGCTTCTTATGGGCCCATCTGTTCCTGCTGTTAATTTTTCACCTGGAGCCCTAATTATAATTGGCTCCAAGCAGAAATGCCGGTGACGTCAGTGTCAGGAGAGCAGGGCTTCAGGTGGGAAATAAGGTGCTGGAGCAGATGGACATCATCATCTGAGCAAAGATCTTGATGTTCTGTAAATATCCGCTACATAAGAACGAGAGTGAAAGGAAATATTGCGAATGGAAGCAAGGAAAATAACTCCTAACTATTGATTCTTATTTTTCTAATTTACCACATGGCAGCAGTAATATAGTGAAATGACTTGTAGGTATTAGACTTACACTTTTAGTAAGCCTGGCTTCCCAGGGGTCCAGCATAATTAAGTAGATACCCACTTGGCTTATAAGTTAATAGGAGACACTGGATCCCATGACATCAGCATCCCACGATTAGCCAAGGCAACATTTGGGAGACCACTCTTAGGATAAAGCCATCAAAAAGTTCATATAGCCCCAATCTCTCTAGATATTATAAGCAGATTCATAATTCTTCTAGATTCAGCCCTATGTCTGTCTCATAACTAAAGGGACCATTGTTACAGGAGGCAGGAGGGGAAGATTTTCTCTTTCTCTCATGGGTCTAGGACAGGTGATAGGGAGCATCAGCCAATCAGCTGTCTAGGAAATTACCTGAACTATGCACTCCTGACACATGTGTACTAAGAATATACAAAGTTCTTCACCAAAGAGGAAACACATATCTACCAAATATAGAGAAAATGAAAAGGGTATAGGATGAAACAAAATTATAATGCAGGAGGGATATATAATCAGTAGAGAGAGTAAGAATTCTAAGCTATTCTCCAAACATAATGTACCCAACTCCTAGTTAAATTCCTCCCCTCCCCTTTTAAAAAAAAACCTGTTTTTCCAACAAAATCTTTCTTGTATGACTGTTCCATTAGCTTCATCAGCTCATAAGCCTTTACTTGGTAGAGTAGGTCAGTTTAGTCCAGAAAAGCTACCATAGACATTGATTAATTGAAGGGGCTTGGTTTTAGTCTGAGTAAGGATCACATTTTTATTTTCCAAGGATACGTTTATAAGCAGGTTTTGGTGTTTTGTTTTGTTTATTTGTTTGGACCTCCACAGGCAATGTACTTGTGCTCTAGGCTGCTCTTTAGTTAGTTCCACCTGCTGTTTCTCCTCCAGCTCTATTTGTCAGGCTCTGTTACAGAACACCAGTGTTCCTCACATGGCACAAAAGCGTCAATAGTCCTAATCAGTTGCCTGGAACAAATGGACAAGATGCAACTCGTGAACGAGCATTCACTGATCATGGTATGGTTGCTGGGAGTCAGTTGGATTGAGAGGGAACCAGAGTAGAAGGAAAAGATAGTGCTTCACAAAACAGGGGGAGCAGACTAGAGTGAGAAAAAATATTAAAAGCAAACATGGGTACCATATTGTGCACAGAACTGTTCTAAGCTCCTTATACACGCACACAGTTAATTCTTGTGCTAACCCTTTTATTGATGTAGGTACACACATGGTACTCAGCAGCCTCACTGCCCGGAAAATATTGTTCCAACAGTTTCCAGGGTCTCCTTTGTAATTTGCCTCTATCAACTGTACTTGCAGCGAGTTGCTCTGAACTAACTAGCCCCATAACTCAACCTTTGATAAAACACTGTGTCTTTTGATGTATTATCTGTTTCCTTACCAGAGGAGAGTCAAGGCTGGGTATCTTTGGTTTTGAGAGATTATCATTTCATTCATCCTAGAAGTATGAACATGGGTTGTCTTTCATCCTGTCTCCAAGTCAATTTATTACCTCACCTGTCACCTGTTACCACAATCTTTTCATTAACTGTGTGGCTACCCTGTCGTGGTATGAAGCTGCCCATGATTGCTTCTGATTGCTCTTCCCACATCTTGGAATTTCCCTTGCATGAATCCATATCATATGTTTTTGTGTCTGTCCTAACACCTCAGCCTCCTCAACTCCCACCCATGGGAAATAGTATAGAAACATGTCTGTGACACATGGAGCAGATTTGGCACTTCCAGGCTTCTTGCTTTCCTAGAGTACTTCATGTCCACCCAGCACAGCTCTGTGTGGGCAGCTGTGTGGAGTGTTAGTGGTTCCAGGAGTGTCCCCTCCTACAGTTGTTAAATCATCAGTGTGCTTGCGAGTTCCTCCTCCTCCTCCTCCTTCCTGTCCTAACAGTTGCCTGGAACAATTGGACAAGATGCAGCTCGTGAACAAGCATTCACTGATCATGGTATGGTTGCTGGGAGTCAGTTGGATTGAGAAGGAACCAGAGTAGAAGGAAAAGATAGTGCTTCACAAAACAGGGGGAGCAGACTAGAGTGAGAAAAAATATTAAAAGCAAACATGGGTACCATATTGTGCACAGAACTGTTCTAAAGCTCCTTACACACACACACACACACACACACACACACACACACACACACACACAATTCTTACGCTAACCCTTTTAATGACATAGGTACACACATGAGAATACTGTAGCGTATTTATAAGGAGTGTGGACTTTGGAGGCTGATTGCTGGGGTCCCAGTCCTAGCTCCTCTATTATCTTCTCTGGGCCTTCAATTCCTCATTTACAAAAATGAAGCTAATAATGCCTCCTTCGTACACGTTTCCTAAGAATTAATGTGTTGGTACATATAAACTATGCAAAACAGATCCCAGTACATAATAAGCATTCATTAAGAATTACTATGATTATAATTATTTATGCATTAAGAACTGTATCCTTCCCTGCAGAGCCTGGCCATGGCTGTAGTATATTTCCACCAGGGACAGTGCAGCCTGACTGTGGACAGTCATGGACCTTGTTCTGTCAGAGACACCTGAAGGTCACTGCCAGCTGCCCTCCAAGTGACGTTAGGGGAGCAGGCACTCTCCTTGGACTCCCCTTGTGAGTCAGCAGCACCAGCAACTTCTCACACTGTTCAGTGGCAGATTTTGGCTTATGCTTCAAGAGCATTTCAACCTTTTGCATATTATTACCATAAACTGTTAAATCCCTTCTGTTACGAGAAGCAAATTGGGAGCTAATTAAACATAATCTTTCTGGAAAAAAATCTATTTGGGCTTTTCAGAGTGGGACAGGCTCTACTTTATGATACCTTCCTGGGAATCTCCTGCTCGCCACTTAGAACTCTTTATTTATTAGCTCAAAAAACATACCCATGAAAGATCCTATGGGCGGAAGAACATACAGTGAAATAAAGTACATTTATTTATTAGAAGCCATATCCATTCTGATGCTCACTAGACTAAGGGATTCAGCCCATCTCTGAGTTGCTGTGGCTCCTGGAATTGTTAACCGATTTTTCAGCTATTACTTGATATCTGTGTCTTCATGGGTGAAGATACTTAATTCTTCACTGTAAGCTCATTGAAGTTACAGGCCATGCCATATATATTCTCTCTTATCATATATGAGTATTATTAGACTCATCCTTTCCCTCAGCCAGGCCTTCCTACCTTATTTCCACTGACACCGCTCAGTTTCCTGAGGAGAGTCAGTTTCCAACAGTGTCTCTGACGTTGCCATTTTATGCCCTCAAGTCAGAGTCTTGGAGTGGAAAAAAAATAGAGCCTTGGGGTTCAACTCTTTTTGTACATCCTTCATTGCTTTTCCTCACCTCACCATTTGAGACATAGAGGCGGCCTTCTCACTTCCTTGTACCCATGGGAAAAGGGACGCAGTTACCCGTAAATGGCTCATCATCTAGAGTTGTGATTCCCAAGATTTGATGTGTTCCAGATTCCCATGTGTCCTTGAGAGGTACAAGGACCTTGAATCCATAGGCTCAGCGAGGGTGGTGAGGGTATGAATGAAGACATGTATCAGCACAACTGTTCTGCGGAGGTATGATTATGTTGTCATTGATAGAATTCAAAGCTGTTTGAAAATGCGTGTGAATGAAGAGTGAGTCTTACATGGATTTTTTCCTCTGTGTGAATGGGAACAGTAAATCTCCAGCTTTGCAATTTGAGAGAAACAGATGTATCTTGATCTGTGTAACCTTAGAAAAAATTACTGAACCTCCCTGAACACTCACTTTCTTAGTTTGTAAAATGGGGATTAAAGCACTTTCACCACAAGGCTGTTTAAAGGCGAAAATGTATATAAAGTGCTTCTTATGGCGCTTGGTACACAGTAAGGATACAGCAAATGATTATTCTTGTAGAAGTCAAACTCCTGTCAGGTGAGCATCCAAATCTTTTCAACATTTGAAATTCACACACCAAGAGGAGGTGTATTGATCTCTAGGACGTTTCAGGCCATGCCATCCATCCTATGTACCCTTTGTTCAATGCCTGCAGGGTGAGGCTAATGCCTTTAACTCATCTGCGCTAATGATTTAATTTGTTTCCTTTCCCAAGCAACCTTTGCATTGTCGCAGGGAGATTTTCAGTGCTTAATGAAAATAAAGGACTGATGTGAAAATTGCAGGCACCTGGCAGGGTCCGAGAAAGCGATGCCTCTGGGCAGTCCCCTTAACACTGTGGAATTGCGCGTGTCTGTGCATTTTCCTTGGCTAAGTCAAATTTTCAGATTTTACAAGGGTATATTTTATTTATAAAATGTTTCTTTTAAATCTCTGAATTAGATGATAACTGAGTGCTGTTTCAATGGACATATCTAGAAATCTTTTCATAACGCTGTATTTTTTAATTTTATAGTCAAGTGTTGTATCAGCAGAGTATCAGTCACTGTCAATTAGCAATGCTCACTGACATAAAATGTCTTAGTTTTTCTCTGGCCGGTTTGGGTCAGTGGATAGAGCATCGGTCTGTGAACTGAAGGGTCCCAGGTTCCATTCTGGTCAAGGGCACATGCCTGGGTTGCGGGCTCAATCCCAGTGGGGGGAGCGTAGGAGGCAGCCAGTCAATGATTCTCTTTCATCATTGATGTTCCTATTTCTCTCTCCCTCTCCCTCCCTCTATGAAATCAAATCTTTAAAATGCCTTAGTTTTTACTATGGACTGGTGAGCTTAATTGGAGTTATTGTGCTCTTTGTCCTAGACTAAGAAAAAGAAAAGGTGAAAATGAGCAAGATAATGATAAAATGAAAGATAATGAAAGGAAATCAAGTTGAATAAACTGCCTGCTCATCTTGGAGCTAAGTGATCTTCCCCAGACATTTTGACCTCTTGATATGAGCCTCTCAGTCCCCACCCCCTCCTTAGGTCTCACTTCCTCTTCAATCTCTGCATCCAATGAATAGTTATACTGAATGTCCATTATGTGTCTGTATCCTGAAGACAAGGAGTAAAACTCAAAGATAACAGGAAATGGTATGAATTTTGCAGAAGCTTATTCTTGTGTAGACAAGGCCAGCCTTACCCAGAGGCAGGCTGAATGGCATCTCACATTTCAAACTTTGTTTCTCCTCCATTATCTGTGTGCATCTGATGTTGGGACCTGTAAGTCACCATAAGTCTGGCCCTGCACCTTGGTGTCCTGACGCCATAGAAGTTAGGACTCCTCCTGGAAGCCATTTTCAGACTGTGACAGCAAATGTCTAATTTTATATAGAAGGGACTGTGAGTCATCTTTATACATCCAATACATTTGAATGAAATATATCCCCGATCCTCCTTCTCCTAGAGATTTCAAAACATGGATCCTCTGTCCCCAGGAAAGCCCAATCAATGCAAGGGAGAGAGGGTGCAGTGGAGACAGTGGTCTTAATGGAAATGTGATCAAAACATCTCTTGCAAGTTTTAGAGAAACGTGGATCTATATGAACTGATCACTGGGCTTTGTAAGGGCTCTGGAGCCCAAGCCTCTTCAGTTTCATGACTCAGCAGAATTTCTAAATACCTGATCTTTCAGTTTCCCTGTCCCTGGGCTCAGGCCTTATTCCTTTTTCTTTCCTTTCTTTATTCTGTTCACTGTTTATTTCCTCCCTCGATAATCTCAATAGGCTTCCAGGCTTTAAATACAGTCTATATTCAGATAATGACCAGTTTCTTTTCTCCCCTTCCTGGAGCTTCAGAATCATGTATCTGTCTTCTCAGTATCTCTACTCAGGTGTCCAAGAGACCATTCAAACTTCGCATTACTACCACTGAACTCAGGGTCTTGCTCACTAAACCTTCTCCCTCCATAGGCTTTTTGGTTAATGACAACTTTATCCTTTTTATTTGTCACAGCAAACATATGAGAGTCATCTGGACTATTAGGAAATCCCGTGCTTTCAAAATAACTACAGAACCTGGTTCCTTCCTACAGACTCCGGAGCTACTAACTTGGACATAGTCCTCACCGTCCTTCACCTGGATGAAGCACCTCCGGAAAGGCCTCTCTGCTTCTTCTTTCACTCCTGAGGTGGTTTTAAATGCAGCAGCCTCCAAAATGCAAACCAGATCTTGTCATTCCTCTGTTCAAACCCATTTCACGCCAAGAAGCCAAAGGCCATTCCTGGCCAAGAAGGCTCTAGTGATCTGGCCTCGCCTGGTCAAACCTCTCACACCCTGTCCCTTTCCCGGTGCTGCAGCCACACTGGCTTCTGCAGGCTGGTTGAACCAGGTCAGGGCCTCAGGGCCTTCATCCCAGGTGTTCACTTGGATAACTGTCTTCCCTCCATCAACTATTTCCTCACATCTTTCCTCCTTAATGAGGCTGCCCTGGCCACCTTACTCATTAATGCTACATTTGCCACCCTTCCTACCCAGCATTCTCTATCCCTTCTACCCTGTTCTGCTTCTTTTGCATTATCACAATTTACTAACAACACTAAGTTTACAAATTAATTATAGTGATTGTTTATTGTCTTACCTCCCTACTAGAATGTATGTTTTTCAGTGGTGTGGCCTGTGAACCTATATAGAAATTCATCTAATTCCCCCCCAAACAAGTGAGCTAGCAAACCTATGAGAGAGATGCTACCATTTTTATAGATTAAACAACAACAACAGCAACACAAAACACTGAAATAGACTTTAAGTAGCTGCCATGATCACAAAAGTAGTAGAGATGGAATTCAAACTCAGCCTCCCGATGCTGCACCCTTAACCAGTATGCAATATCGCCTCCTGGTGTATGGAGGGAAAAGACCAACAGTGGAGTGGGGAACTGACGGTGGATGCCCAGGAGACAGACTGTTGCTGGCTGCTTCTGCATGCTCAGGAGGCTGTCACGTAGCTAAAAGTTTCAGGATAAAAACTAATTAAAAAAATAAGCCACTTACTCATATGGAGTATAGTTAAACTTAATAATCCCCCTTTGTTGAGTCATTGTATATTCTATGTGGCCCCATTGTGTGGCTCAATTACCTTCACCAGAAGAAGAAACATGTGTAATACCCTAGGCTATCATTCTGTACTAATGAGAGACATAAAAACAACAACAATATTCCCGAGCACATTATTCTAACAACACATTGTTTTGGAGGTCAAAGTGATTTGCATAATGTAAGAATCACCTGAACTCTGGTGGGAAAACCATTGGTGAGGGAGGGCAGTACTAGTAGAGAGATGGTTTATACAGTCTGAGCATTAGAAGCTATTTGTGGTTGTCATGTTTATTTGGGAAGTAAATTAAAACATATACAGAGTGTAATGATTCTTTGTCATGCCTTCACCATTTCTGAATATAGATCAATGGGGAAGAATTTTACAGGTGTGCAGTGAGGCTGAGATGAGCCATTTTGAATTTATCTTTCTGGTAACCCACATGTCATTACATATGAATACACACACACGTACACACACAAACACAAACATGGGTATGTTTCTAGATTCTTGCAAAAGCCTTATATCTGGTTTCCCAGCTGTCCTTCACCCAGGCATCTAGCACACTGCCCCTAAAATTACCTTTTAAGAACCTAGACATGTCACTCTTCCCTTTAAAATGCTGCTATACACCCCTGACCTACCATAGGAAGCGCACACTTTTCTGTGTGGCAGCCAGTCGTTCAGTCTGGGCACACTCACTGTTGACTCTGCGCCCCTCTCTTCTCCCTCCAGCACTCCAGGCCTTTCCACATCTCTGTGCTCTTATCCCTTGCTCTTACAGGCGTGCAGTCTCCTCTGGCTCTGTCTAGTCCAATTATACCCAACTTTTGAGAACCACCTCAAACATTACCATTTCTGGGAAGCCTTCTTGGCCAAATCTCAACCCCCTACCAACTTCTGCAAACAGAAAACTAGGATACTGTGGAGAAAAGTTTTGTTCTGGACTTGAGCAGGACTTCCTTCACACTTCACGGGCAGTGGTGCTGCTGGTATTTTTGTAATTTTGTGTGTTTGAGCATGAGGTGGACTGTCTCCAAAAGTCTCTAAGAGCTGAAAATCCCCTTCGGTGCTTGTGGAGGTAAGTTAGCAGTTAATCCATGTGGTATCTGTGTGTCTAAACTGTTCATGATGCAATAGTTATCGGAGAGTTGACTTGGAGGAGCCCAGACCTGATGATAGGAAGTGTGAGTGGAACATTTTCTAGAGTCATCTATCCACTCACTTCCTTATCATGTCGTTCAAGAAGCATTTATGGAGCCCAGTTTTTGCCAGGCACTGTGCTGGGCACTGGAGCCAGCACGGTGAGCACAACACTGGCCCTGCCTCTGGGAGCTTGGTGCACAGGGAGCGGTTTTGTTGCAGGGAATTGTATGCTAATAATCACAGCGGTGCTGGGGCTCTGTGGCCAGCTCTTTAGCTACAAGAAGAAAGGGTTTGCTTTACTCCCTTCTGTATCTCCTATTGACTTTAGTCAATGTCACTAGCATCGCAAACACTTTTCTGCACAGGGAGGTGTTCAGTAAGTGGGGAAGGAGGGAGGGAGAGAGAGAAGTGTCTTGTTTACTAACCTAAGGTACAGTTTCTGACCCAACCATAGAAGTAAATCACAACCTTCTTCACGTCTTCTCTTCAAACAGACATTATTGCAAACTCTGGGAACAAAGACACCAACACCAGAAGTTAGAAAAAATAAATAAAAACAATATGAAATAAACTAAAATCCCTGGCCAGCAGCCTGGGTGTGATTAGACCATTGAAGAGGAGTGTTCCCTGGTGATACAAACCCTCAACCTGTCTCCTTGTACTTAAGTGACTTCCAAATCACATGCTTTTGAAGGCTCTGGGAATTAGATGGAGAGAAGCATAATGCATTTTACAGGACCATAATGATCTCTCTTTTCATTTTTTAATGTTTTATTCTCATGAGGCTCTAGACATGTCTTTGCCCTTATTTAATGCAACAGTGCATGTGGGGTAAACTTGGACTGGCATTGTGGCAGTCCCTCGGCAGTTTGCAGCATTAAGGAGTGGAGGAGAGAAAGGGAGACTAAAAGAAGCTGGCAGTGTTGATTGAGATAACAACAGGGATAGCAAAACCCGAGTCTCTCCCCATAAGCAGAGGGGCCCAGCAGCGGGGACTGGTTCAGAAGGATGTGATGGGCACCGTGTAGGAAGCTGGGTGCTTGCTCTCCTTACAAACTGAATCATCAGGCTTTCCTTGAGGGAGCTGAGCCCTCAGGCGCCTGCATCCACTGCAGAGAATGCACAGGCATAATCCTTACCCTTGTGTTCCTTTACTGTCAGCTAAGAGGCAGGGAAAGGGGAAGATGATAGAAGATTGTGCCGTTCTGTCTCCATCATCTCAATATTCAAAAGGTAGATTCAGAGGAAAGCTAGCATAAAGAAAAGAACAGCCACGCTGCTGAGGGCTGTTGAATTTTTAATCCCCAAACACTTATCTCCCTTTCTCTAGTTATTATCTATTTTCAAAGCCCTGAAGTAAAGGGATTGTCTAAGTCCCATTTATTGTCGGCCATTCAAAAGCGTCCTCATGTAGCATGACTAGGTGAAAGCCAGGAGTGAGCTCTTAGAAAAATTTCCCAGGAGCCAATGACATAGATGTTTTGCATTGAGGTGAGAAGTACAAGCAGCCGTGGGCAAACTACGGCCCGCGGGCCGGATCCGGCCCGTTGGGCTGTTCTATCCGGCACGCTGAGACGAAAGAGCGGAGGGTTCTCTTGCTCTCCCCTCCGCTCCTTCACCAGCAGCAGTGTTAACATGGCAACGTCGGGAAACACGGCCGCAGCTCCTTCTTCTGAGTCCAGTTTAAGAACCCATTGTGGCCCTCGAGTCAAAAAGTTTGCCCACTCCTGAACAAGCAATAGAAATGATGGCTCAGTGATTATAGCAGAACAGCTCTCTGTCCACAGACCCTGAGGCTCTTTATCCCCGTGACCCTGTCTTTGCCCCCAAGGCAGGAGATCCCTAAAGACCTGGGTGCAGAACATACATATCCCTGCACTGCCGCAGGGGAGCGCTGTTTATCTGCCCCACCCCCCACCCCACAATGCAGTGAACCTTCACCTGTGCCCTGAAGTAACTGCATTTGCGCCCTTCCTCCAGTGGCTTCAGGTTTTCCTTCTGTGAGGGGAGGGCCCAGGAGGGGTTGTGACTGCTCCTCCTGTCTGTCTGCCGCACCAGGGAGCCTTCTTCCATATGCACTGCTCTAGTCTTCCTCTTGAACACCCTACGGTAGGTGGAGAAGCCATCTGCGAGCAGGTCCACATTATCCGGGGTTCTGCTGACACCAGGGTGTTATATTCTCAGCCTAGCCCCCATTTGGGCCCTTAGCAATTTATTTGAACTCTTAGCTGATTTCTAACCAGTTCATCGTGTCCCACCGAACATGTTCCAGGGAAGCATGTGTTCCAAGTAAGCAGGTTTTGGCATCCCTTCTTAGCGGTTCTCAACCTGTGGGTCGCGACCCCTTTGGGGGTCGAACGACTCTTTCACAGGGGTCGCCTAAGACCATCGGAAAACACATATATAATTACATATTGTTTTTGTGATTAATCACTAACAATGAAATTGGGGTCACCACAACATGAGGAACTATATTAAAGGGTCGCGGCATTAGGAAGGTTGAGAACCACTGTTTTAGAGGCTCTTGTCTTCCCTTACATTTTGGGTTAGTTGTTGCCTCTGCATCTTTAGCTCTCTGGTAGAATCAAGATGGTTGTCAATTTGCAGAGTGTCTGTCCGTGTGTGTGTTTTATTGTTTTCGGTGGATAGGGCTGTTGCTTTTTTCAGCTTTCTCCATTCTAAGTGGAAGACAGAAATCAACTGAAAAGTTTATTGAACTCAGTTTCGAGTAAAGGGATGCTTCTAAATTGCAATTCTTCCAGAGGAGAGTGATTAGGGTGTTCCTTGGCATGGAAGCCACCGCAAAGGAACTAGAAATATCTAAACAGAAGATAAAAGGCCTAAAGAGAGAACTCTTTAAATGCTCTCAGGATAGCAATCTGGGAGCAAGATTAGAGTTAGTTGCTGTTACTCTAGAGGCCAGAAGTAATGGGTGGAGATTACAGGGAAGCAGATTTCTGCTCAATACCATGGGGAAAACATCCTATTAAAGAGAGCTATTAAAGCTGGGTAGAGTGCTTTTTGAGGTCACGGTCTCCTCTTCTATCTATTTATTTAAAATATATTTTTATTGATTTCAGAGAGGAAGCGGAGAGGGACCAAGAGATAGAAACATCAATGATGAGAGAGAATCATCGATTGGCTGCCTCCTGAATGCCCCTTACTGGGGATAGAGCCCGCAACCAGGGCATGTACCCTTGACCGAAATTGAACCTGGGACCCTTCAGTCCACAGGCCGAAGCTCTAGTCACTGAGCCAAACTGGCTAGGGCTGGTCTCCCTTTCTGACAGAGTAAATGGAAGAGTTGGACTTGCATGAAAATTTGTCAAGATATTTTTAAAGGTAGTTTTAGAATTCTAGAATTCCATTAGGAGTTTGGAGTAGGCAAACTCTGATATATATTCAATTCTTATAATTACAATAAATAGACTCCTTTTATTCATTCTCTCTTTTAAATTCACTCTAAACTCTGGGGTAAGAATCCACTGACTTTCAGGTCCTTACTTATGTGGTGACATTAAGACAGGGAACATCCACCATAGTTTTGAGCACTGAGCTGTTAAACAGGGTTCTTTTTGACTTGATTCAAAACGAGTGTCACAAATTATAGATAGTTAACGTTAGTGGTGTTTTCTGCTTGAACTGTAATCTTCACCAAAATGCTCTGAAGTGAATATTAAAACTGAAGACAAAATAATGATGATTTACCCCAGCAAAAGCAATGTAATTTTAGTGATATTTTTAGGGCTCAAATGAAGAGATCCCAAAATGTCAAAATCATTTGGTTTTGAGGAGAGAAAAAAGAATCAACTGCATTAGCTAGAGTCGTCCACATGTGAATGCATACATAATGTGAAGTGAAATACAGGTGCGACGTGTACTTATTTAAAAAAGAAGGGAAGCATACTTTATTCCACAATGCCACCTTAAACCAGTGGCTCCAGTGAAACCAATAAGAACCTGGAAAACCCAGTTGGGGAAAAGGGGCTCATTGGAGACAGGCCCCCGGGGAGCAGAGCTCCAGGTGGTGACAGAGCGGAGGGGAGAGGCACACCTTTGATTGAAGTGCAGTGTTATGTCTGCCTGATGATTTCTTTGCAAAGACTCAAGCTGACTTGCTGATATCTCTGGTCTTTTATATGGAAATGGTAGTGCCAGAAGCATAAGTATTTTCTGTGATGTCTAGTCTTTGCCTCTTTTCTATATTGAAAGATGAAATAATAAAATTGCCTTTCTTTAACATGTCGTAGAGAAGACACTTTGAACCAGGTCAGTATATGCATAAAGGAATCCCTGGCACGATTGTGAAGTAACACTTAGGTCCAGCCTCCTCTCATTTTCCATTTCGGAAACAGAGTGCTCTCTCCATCCCTTGCTTGTGTCTCCACCATGATCCACCTCTTCTTCAGAAAGGGCCAACCCCAGATTCTCCTGTGGCTCTTGGCTGACCATTGTTTACCATTTGAGAGTAATGTTGGGCTTACAAAGACTGATTTGGCAGATATATTAGACGTGAGAGAGGGGGTGAGTGATAGATACTTTTAGTGCAGAAGATTGTTCCTCTTCTAAGAATAAGATTGAGTCTCGTTAAAACAATTTCTTAATCACGGCCTCAGTTCCGAAAACCAACAAAATAGAACCATGGTCCTGTCCCATTATTCCATGAGTGCCTCCAGCCATCCCTCTTAATCCTGTAAAGCACTTCCTTGTGTTATTTTTTTCAAGGCATAAATGCCAGCCATGTGGTCAGCTAGTGTGTACACTGTTCAGGCCCTCTGTTTCTTCACCTACTCATTTCTTACATTTTGAGTATTCCTCTAGTCTTCACACTTCCTCAGGAAGGATCCCCAGAGAGTCCCCAAAATGAAGCTGAAGAAAGAAAACCAAGATTTATCTAGATTTCTAATTTTAGATCCTCTGTTTAGAGTGTTGATAGGGAAAGAATTTGAAACTGCCAACCACAATTAGGTTACTGAAGTATAAATAACTTATCAGTAGTTTTTGGTTTTCATTTCTAGAACTTTCTTGAAAATTGAAGTTGATCCCTATGCCTATATTTTAATAAAGAATAATATTTTAAAATTATTTTAACTTTCCCTGGCCAGCTTGCTTCAGCGGTTACAGCATTAGCCTCTGGACTGAAGGGTAACAGGTTCTATTCCTGGTCTACCTCAGTTGCAGGTTCAACCCCCCTCCCTGGTCAAGGTGTGAGCAGGAGGCAACCAATCTATATGTCTCTCTCATGTCGATGTTTCTCTCTCTCTCTCTCTCTCTCTCTCTCTCTTTCTCTTTCTCTCTCTCTCTCTATTTTCCCATCTCTCCCCTCCCTTACACTCTCTCTAAAAAAACAATGGAAAAAGTAACCTCACTCCTCAGGTAAGGATTAAAATATATATATTTCAACCAATCTAGCTTTGGATTTTAATTGTTCATTTCATCATTAATTCATTTAAGAAACATTTTGTTGATTTCCTCCTATATGCTAGATTCTGTGGCACATAGAAAAAGAATAAATTCAGTCTGTATTCTCGTTGGTCTTCTCTGTGTAAAGCACTGTAGCCATATAGAGATGACTTAAGATATGGTTCCTGCTTTCAAGAGGATGTGTAGACTAGAAGAAGAAAGATCATATATTCATAAGGGAATATAAGGAAGCATTGGACAACTGCTGGTAATTATATAACATGTCAGGAGTCCAGGAGATTAAGAAGGAGACTGAGTTAAATCGTGTAGGGTAAAAGAATGTAGACAGGAAGAGACGAGGGAGTGAAGGTTATTCATGTACAGTTAATGGGGCAGTGAATATGTTAGCATATTTCTATTAAATGCTGGGAACACACACAAATGGAGGAAAATAATCTGGTATTAGTGCCTATTATGTAATCAGTAAAAACCTAAAAAGGTAGGGCATACATAAGTGAGATAAGGTATAGTCATTTTCATAATGAGGTTACAACTTTGTTGGGGTGCCAAGAATAATGTACATGTGACAATTAGAAAACAATTACATAATAGCAAGTTATTAGCTGCTAAATGGTGTGGCTAATGCTAATATGTTGTATGGGTTACTAAGAGAGGAGACCAAGAAGGCTGGAGAAATCATGGGTGGCTTCATGGAAGTGGTAGGACCTTATGAGACATAGAAGCTTTGGATGGGGGATGGTGAAAGTGTGGATAAAATGACTTTTTTTTTTTGGTAAAGTCAGAGCACCAAAGATTTGCCATTGAAAAGCAGTGTATAATGATGCTGGGCCATTGGGCTGGATGGCTTTGTAAGCCTGAAAGAGATCTAATGATACTGTAAACAGAATTTTTGAGAAGTATTTATGAATGTGATTAATAGGAAGTAAGTGGAAATTCTAGAATAATTCACTTATATTGGTAGGGGCCTCATATTCTGAATTATTATATATGCATGTGGAAGTTGGACAGTGAAGAAGACTCATAGGAAAAAAAAATTGAAATACGGTATCGGAAGACAGCTCTTTGGATGCCATGAAACACTAAAAAGATGAACAAGCAGGTCCTAGAGCAAATGAAGCCTGAAACATCGCCGGAGGCAAAAGTAACAGAGCTGAGGCTGTCCTATCGTGGGCGCACCATGGGAAGGCGGGGTTCTTTGGAAAGAACGACAGTACTGGGAAAAGGAGAAGGCAGCAGGGACAGAGGAAGACCAAATATGCGATGGACTGAGTTAATAAAAAAGTTCAAAAGCCATTGACATGCATGAGTCTCCAGGATTTTAGCAAGGCTGTTGATGACAGGCCATTGTGGACATCAGTCATTCACAGAGTCACCGGGAGTTGGAGCCAACTCAGCCACATGTAACACACACAGTAGGACCACAGGAGAGCCAGACTCATGGAGTTCATTTATCCAGGTCCTGGAGTCAGAGCTACAGGAATTACAGGGTAGAATTACAGGCAGAAGAGAAATATCTGTGGTCTAAAAGGAGGATAGGAGTTCTGGGGTATCATGATTGCAGTGTTATTCAGAGCTATTTATGTCACTAGCCCTGTGACTCCATCGTTGCCTGGTTGTACTAATATCAAGTCTCCCCCCTTTCTTACTGACTCCATTTAACCAAGCCCCTTGCTGCATAGCTTCCAACTAGGTTCAGCCAATGCCAAGCATGAGAAGTGAACTAGCAGGGATGGGTAGGGGAGCAGCCAGGGTGTGTCTCCCTCCAAGCTCTTCCTTACAGGAATGAGATTGGACTTTTCACCCCTTTCACTCTTTCCTTCAGGCTTCCAGCTCCTACGGGGAAGCCACACCATGGTTCTACATTCTTCCAGAAGACTGGCTTCTGGGTTCCGGAAACACCACTTTTTCCCCTGTCTCTCTAGCCTTTGGGCCATAGCACCTTTAGTTGTGGCTAATCTCTGGATTAATTAATCATCCCCTGTTTGGCTTCTCAGTTTTGTTAATCATCAGTGCAATCAAATCTATATCTGAAAGTCTTGTTTAAAATGCACAGAAATATTCCTAGTTTCTGGATGAACCCTGACTATGTAATCATGGATAAACCTTTCTGGCTCTGGTTTTCATATCTTTAAACCTGAAAGTATGAACGAGTTACTTGTAATGCTTGTAAAAATGACTGATAATTTCAGATAGTCAGATATGTAACTCGTGTTCCAGGAGTTTATCATTGTGTAATTCTTTCATCTGTATAAAAACTTCCCATGTGATAGATATATGGTGCTCTTTGGGACATTTGCTTAAATGGAAGTTTTGAAAAAAAAATTATTTAATGATTGTAGAACTTTAAAATGGTGGGAATTGACCCAACATAGGTCAGCCTAAAGGATCAAGACTGATAATCTGCATGGAGATGCATAGAGAATAGAGGAGAACATGGAAGGAAGATTTCTTGTGAGAAAATCCAGAAAGGATGGCAAGAATTGTAAGTGCATTTAGCCCCCGAGACTGAGCATTTGGAGCCAAAAGGTCAACAAGCACAGAAAAGAGAGGCGTCCTTTTTCTCAGCATTTGCTAACACCCACAGGGGCATCTCCTTCATCTGAATTTCCATCTCTTTAGTGGCCAAGACCACCCGGTTGCCTTATGAGTGTCTACTTCAATCACATGACAGGCAATTTAGAATTTTTGTAATTATCTAAGGATTAGCAGTGGAGCAGGCTTTGTTCGCTCCCAATTGAATGCTCAATTTTACAGCCATAATTGGAAAGATTTCCAGTAATCTGTGGTAGTTGAATTTAGTAAAAGGAACGGGGTGATTTTTGTTACTTTAAAATCCATTGTGAGGTCTTTATAATCCGTATTTGGCAGAGGCATGAGATAATCGCTGGCAATGTGGGTCTTGGACAAGATTTTTCTTTGTGACACGACCGCAGAGAAGGTTGAATGCATCCTATCCTGCTTCTCATTTATTCTCTCTGTGTCTCATCAGTCATCATCCCTCTTCACACTATAAGGCAGGGCCATTTTTGTGCCAATGAGGAATCCCTGAGAGTGAGTTTTGCCCCAAAATTAACCAGTATTATTTTTTAGTCTGTGATTGAATTATTAATGGTTGATGATTGATCCAGTGCAACATCATTGAAAATAATGTGTATTAGATGATTAATGATGTCAGTACTGTGGTGTGCCTTATACAGACACTTGCAAAGTCACAGATTTTGCTTTCCTGGGTTAACGATCAGAGCCAGACACCCTGACTCCCACATACAAAGCAAATAGGAATAGAATTTCAAACTCTTTGGGATGGTACTAACAAAGCATTGGTACTAAAACAAACGAGTGGATAGGTATCTATTTGCATAGATGTATGTGTGATACAAATGGCCATGGATAGTCTATGTTAATCCAATGAAAAAATTCATTTAGTTTGACACATTTATAGATCAACTCTGATGGGACCAATATTCTAGCATCCCTGGGAGCTATAATGAAAAGAAGAAGTGATAACATATTTCTTAGGTTTCCACTACATTTGCAGACCAGTTGTAGATAAAATAATAACAAAAGTAAAACTGTTTGTTTAAACTGTATAGGCGTTTTAGTAGTAAATCATTGAATTTTGAACTGAATAAAAAAAGAAGGCAACATTTCCCTATAGAACACTGACTTTGT
Source organism: Myotis myotis (assembly GCF_014108235.1). NCBI lineage: Eukaryota > Metazoa > Chordata > Mammalia > Chiroptera > Vespertilionidae > Myotis > Myotis myotis. Next base: position 8,734,826 of record NW_023416401.1, on the reverse strand, counting down.
AAATCAATGGCACTAGACCAATGAGGGCTAACATTTAGTGTTGGTTCTGCTATTATATAATGCTAGCCTGCCTTCTGTTGCACATCTATAAAACGTAGGAGTTGGACTCCAGTGGTGAGTCTCCCTGTCTATCAAATAAAGTCCTCCAAAGCCGTGCTGCTCAATTTTGATGAAAATGTGCATTTTACTTTTATCCAAATTATGGAAATTTGAATTTGACAGAGCTTTTGCCATAGCACAAAGTGGAGAATGATTTACTGTGAATGAAAGACATAGCCCAATGTGAAGCCATAGTCCAAAGTAGAATTTGGGTTTACTGGAATGTGTGATTCCTTTGCCTCTTCAATATTTAAAATTAAATGCTTAGGTGGCAAACTGTTTGATATTAATAGCCAATCAGTGCTAAAGAGTGACCAATAAATAGGATAATGACCATCAATAATTTATTTCATTTCATTACTGTTTTCTAAGCTTGGTTTTTGAAATTCCTGTTTATTTCCTAATCCTTTAGAGCCATTTTCACAAATTCTAACATTCCACCAAAAAAAAAAAATGCCTGACAACCACTGTCATAGAGGATTTTTAAGGTCCCATTAAAGCTCTTAAATTTTATGATACTACATGTATCTAATACAGATGAAAAGTTCCACTTCTGTTCAAGTTATCATTCAACATTGTAAGTAAAAATAAAGACTTTCTCAGATAATTAAAATCTAAGAGATTTTATTGCCAGTATATCTGCATTAAGAATATTTAAAAGGAAGTCCTTCAGGGAGAAAGAGTATAATACCAGATAGAAATATGAATTCACACAGAGAAATAAAGAGCCCCCAAAAGGATAAAGATATACATACATATATATAATATTTATATACCTATATTATACTTAGTCTTTAAAAAAGTTAATTGAGTGTTTAATGAAAAACTGTAACTGTGTTTGTTGTGTGATTTATAATAGACATCAAAGTACAATGTAGGTATTCAGTGGCAGAAAATATATAAATATATTATTATAATATTTTAATACATCTGAAGTGATATAGTATTAATAAAAGGTAGACTTTTATAACTTAAAAATGAATTTTATAAACCCTACAACAAGCACTAAAATATTAATAGTTCCAATATGAAATTATAAAAAAACTCAAAACAAACTAAGTCAGGAAAAAGGAATGAGGAGGAAGATAAGACAAAGAGAAACAACTAACAAGATAAAAAGTTGAAATTCAAACATATCGGTAATTATATTAACTGTAACTAGCCAAAATTCCAAGTAAAAGGCAAAGACTGTTAGAAGAGCAAGACTATAATATCAACACCCCCCACTTCAAATTAAACATATAGTAAGATAAAAGCAAAAGGGGGAAAAAAAAAGATAATACCTTGTAAATATTAAAGCAAGGGAAAGTGTCTATTAATATACAAAATAGACTTCAGAATATGGAACATTGTTAGAGATAGAGAGGAACAATAGATAATGATAAAGTACTGATGCATCAAAAAGACTTAACTGTTCTAAATATATGTGCATCTAAGAAATGCTTTAGATTGGTTCAAAATATATAAGAAACAAACTAAAAGAATAAAATATCTCTCTCTCTCTCTCTCTCTCTCTCTATATATATATATATATATATAGTTGGAGAAACTGTAACACTACTTTCTCATTAGATCATTAGATGATGGAACAAATAGAAAATCATCCTATATAATAAAAGACTAATATAAAAATCGATCAAACAGTGGAAAGACCAATCACTATGATGCACACTGACCACTAGGGGGAAGATGCTCAATGCAGGAGCTGCCCTCTAGTGGTCAGTGCACTCCCACAGTGGGAGCGCTGCTCAGCCATTAGCTAGGCTCACAACTGGTGAGCGCAGCTGTGGTGGCAGAAGCCTCTCCCGCCTCTGCGGCAGTGCTAAGGATGTCTGACTGATGGTCAGCGGACATCCCCCAAGGGCTCCCAGACTGAACGGGTACCGGCCAGGCTGAGGGACACACACCCCCCGAGTGCATGAATTTTGTGCACTGCACCTCTAGTCAAATATAAAAGACCTGAACAATACTGTCAGACAGCTTTGATGAATGAACTTTATATGACACTCCCCAAAATAATGGCAGAGTATATCTGATTTTAAAATGTGCAGTGAATGTTCACCAAGATAGAACATATTCTGGGCCATAGCAAAAATCTCACTAATGAAAATAATTAAAATTATAAAAATATGTTTTATGCTTACAACAGCATTAAAATCAGTAACAGGATTCTTGGAAAATTTCCAAGTATTTGAAATTAAACATTACATTTCTGCCTAGCCCATGGGTCAGAATAAAAATAACAATATTTTGAATTGAATGCAAATGAAATACAGCGTAACAAATTTTGTGGACTATGGCTAAAACAATGCTTGCAGGAAGATTTTTATGCTTATTAAAAATCTAAGAAACTCTAAAATCAATAATCTTTAGTAAGCTGCAGAAGCTTCTAGCCTTTCAACTTTATAAAGTTGTACACTAAGAATTTATTTTCCAGACTTTTACCAACATTACTCCCAAATTACAAAGAATTCCTATGTTGGTTTGGTATTTATTACAGTTTTTAAAAAGGGTTTGAAATACAACTGTTCATTAAGCATAAAATACCAAGCGAGGGCCATCATTGACAGAGAGAAAAATTTTACTGAATGGCCACTTTTCTACCTAAAAGATGTCTCAATCTGAATTTATTTGGCTACACAAAAGAATGTCATATATTTAGTTTTTCATTTGCACAATGTGTTTGTGCTATAGATGATACTTTAAGTTGAAAATTTTTTTAACTTATTTTTACAGTGAAGATTGTTTTTAGTTCTTTTTATATCCTACAGTCTTTTATGTAATGTACTAGTGTATGTTTCGTAGACTGTGTAATGACTGGATGTCTTCCTCCAACTTTTGAAATACGAAACCAGTGCTTTACACTTTTGCACTGTTTTAAAGTCTATTAAAATTGCCATTGACCTTTAAAAATAAAATCAATAAGATAATTAAAGTACTTAAGAGACTAGAAAGTATAGAGTAAATTAAATTCAAAGAGAGCAGAAAGAAGGAAATTGTTATACACACACACATTGAGAAATCAATGAAATTTTAAACTGAATAACAATTATGAAATCAACAAAAGCTGATTCTGAAACCACTGATGAAACTGATAAAACTCCAGCCACGCCAGAGAAAAGACACAATTTATAACTATCTGTAATAGAAGGGGAGATAGTTCAAATCCTACAGATAGTAAATATATATTAAGGAGATATTATGAATAACGTTATGTAAATAAAAATAATAACATAGATGAAATGGTCAAACTACTTGAAAGACAAGAATTACCAAAGCTCACTAAAAAATATATCACTCTATATCTATTATAGAAATGTAGTTAAAATTTTTTTCACAAATAAAACTACAGGCCCAGATGGCTTTGGATTCACTGGTGAATTAAACCAAACATTTTAAGGAGAAATAATACTAATAATGACTGGATGTCTTCCTCCAACTTTTGAAATACAAAACCAGTGCTTTGTACTTGTGAACTGTTTTAAAGTCTATTAAAATTGCCATTGACCTTTATCCAACCTCTTCCAGAAAATAGAAGACAAGGAATATTTTAAAACTCTAAACCAACCAAACACAATTCAAGAAAAAATGTACATCCCAGTATCTCCCATGAACCTAGATGCCAAAATCCTTTGCAGAATATTATAAGATAAAATCCAGCAATATCTTAAGAGGAATATATTAATATATATGCAATATATTAATGCATCATAATCACATGGTATTTACACCAGGAATACAAAGTTGGTTCAATCTTTGAAAATCAATCATTTAATTAAACTTATACAACAAAATAAACACACACAAATGTGGTCATTTCAACAGATGCATACAAAATTGAGTACCAATTTATGATGAGAACTCTTACCGATATCCAAATGCAAGAGAACTTTGTCATTCTTTCAAATGGCATTGTAAAAATCACCTATAGCTGACATCCTACTATACAGTGCAAGACTTAATGTTTCTCTGTTTAAGACTGAGAACAAAGCGAGGGTTTCTGCTCTCTTCACTTCTATGAAGGTGGAAATAAAAACAGGAGGATTGGTGGAAATTCTGTATAAGAAGTAGTAGTTCTTATCTCACACAGATGGGAAAATTGTTTATTATAAAGTAGCTGAAGATTGGACATTTATTCCTGAGATAAAGTAGAGGACTGATGAATATTAGAATTACATACTGAAAATAGTATGTACATAGCTCCCAGAATACAAACAGTTAAGGTCATGCCTATTTGGCTCAGTAGATCAGCAGTATTGGGTTTAGTTTGACACTTATACTCACGAAATGCAGTAGACGGCACATGACATTAAGAAAACATGCAGAAAAAGACAGCAGTATAGCACAAAAATTTACCAGCCACTGCATACTTCAGAAATGCATGGTCCCCAAAAGACAAACTTGTGTGAGGTCACACCATCTTAGTCCAGGAAAACCATCAACTCTTGGATCTCTTTAGCTATTCTATCTTGTTGAGGGGTAGCTCCTTATTGCTATATGACTTGCACCCAGTTTCTAGTGCAGCTGCATCTTGCTGTTACCAGTTACCCAGTACAGTTCCAATAATGAGGTACTTGTGTTTGGTTTCGTACATGTATTTAACCTCAGCTAAATTCTAGTTTATCATGCATACAGTATATTGATAAATCCCTTGAGTTAGCGTTGCAGGGGGGTTTGAATTTAAGGTGAAATCCTCAAGCAATCCTGAGCCTAGAGAAAAGATCACAAACCAATACTGGAAGACAGTTCTCCAAGGGTCTCATTCTTCTGTATGTCTTGTCAGCAGAGGTACTGACTGCCCTATGGTCCAGACCAGCCGTGGGCAAACTACGGCCCGCGGGCCGGATCCGGCCCGTTTGAAATGAATAAAACTAAAAAAAAAAAAGACCGTACCCTCTTATGTAATGATGTTTACTTTGAATTTATATTAGTTCACACAAACACTCCATCCATGCTTTTGTTCCGGCCCTCCGGTCCAGTTTAAGAACCCATTGTGGCCCTCGAGTCAAAAAGTTTGCCCCACCCCTGGTCCAGACTATTCTTTCAAGGATGTTTAATGATCAGCCTTTGAAGCTATAGCGTCTCTCTGTTAAGCAAAGGGAGACATGCTTATTGTTCACTGTAACAAAGATAATGTTTGCTTCCAGAGAAAAAGTTAGACATGCTTAGCGCCCATTTATAAAAGATTCCGGAATCCCTAAGCTCAGGGTCATTCTCCTATAACTCCAGCCCAATATATGCAGGTGATTATCTGATGTGACCACAGCAATACTCAGAACCTTATCTTGTTTATTCCTGGAACCTCAGAAACCATGCATCATAGTCCGTTTGTCCTGTCTGTTGGTGATAGTACAAGATCATTAAGCCAAATATTAACTCTGCTGCTGCTCTGAAATTTCTCTCCTCTGACTTTTCCTGTCACGGCAGGAAGGCAGGCTTCATAGAAACAACGTTCAGTTTTGAACAGATTTCCTCACTCTCTTCAAACTCCTTGTCTTAACCTACTCGAATCTTTCCCAAAGACCATCCTTCTTCCTTCTCAGTATTCTGCTAAGGAAACACTTGTAGTCTCACATCATGCATAAATTGAAATCTGGTGATGATCTTGAATTTTTTCAGCTATTTCCAGATCATAAATTTTCTATAATCATGAAATAATTTGCCCTCTGCAATGTGTGCCACCCAGCTATATCATTGATTATCTGGCATAACTGGTCATTTGAAAATCCCCTAGTTACGGTGTTGAGAACTTTGGTTTGGGTTCATGCTTTCTTTCCATCACCATTTTTGCCAGTATCTATGGCAGCTTTAATACTCATATTACTCATGCAAACTTATCCAATAGCCTGACCTTACCCGTTTGAAGATCTCCACCTGTGCTGTAGGTCCGTGGCCTCATCCTGGACTTTTTTATATATATATATATATATATATATATACCAGGAGAAATGAAACACATCTGGAAAAATCCAAAAATGTAATACACAATGTCTGCTTTCAGGATTCTCCAGGATGTTTTCTATTTTTATGTATTTATTTTTTAAATCCTCACCCAAGGATATTTTTCCATTGATTTTTAGCAAGAGTAGAAGAGAGAAGGAAAGGCAGAGAGAAACATCAATGTGAGAGAAACTTGTCGATTGGTTGCCTCCTGCACGATCCCCAACCAGGGTCCCGGGCTGGGGAAGAGCCTATAGCCAAGATACTTGCCCTTCGAACCCGGGGCCCTTTGGTCTGCAGGCTGATGCTCTATCCACTGAGCCAAACCGACTAGGTCCCTATTTTATTTCTATTTCAACAAAATTGGTTCACAGATCTTGTTGAGACCTCTCCTCCTATCTTCTATTTTCTTATAGCTCATTATTGTACTTTACTTTCTTTCCCTTCCACTATAGCCTCATGATGCTTCTTAGAACATTGTTTGGATAGTATCTTCAAAGTCCTCTGGCTATTATACCGAAGAGATTTCTCTCTTCTTTTGCATTATGACATGTTACTATTGTGATCATGGTTGCATGTAACAGTTTTATGTGTTTCACTTGTCTCTTTTATAGACATATAAACACTACCAGGCCTATCGCTTTGTCTAATTTTTTTAAATGTATTTCCAGCACCTAGAAGAGCCCAGGGCCCATATTCATGGCTGAGGAAATACTTAGTAAATAGATTAATGAAGCAGATTGTAGAATGAAAGATCTCGGTTTATTCCAACAGTTTTTAGTATGTAAGTTGAGGTGCCAGAATGAAGCCAATATGACTTGACTTGAAGGTCTTTTCCTTAGGGAAGTTACAGGAAAGTGATCAGCTCTGAATTTGAGGTATCAATCACAAGTTTGTGATTGTGTCTCCTTGGCTTACTCCTTGAGAAAACTGAAGCATTTAATTGAAAGTAGGTGACATGATGAATGTCACCCATTCCACCAACTATACAGCACAAATAGAAACCTGAGTCTAGTTGCAAATTTGTTGCCTTGAGCCTCTAGTTAAACCATTGCCCCTGAAAATGTTTTCTCTTCCCAATAACATATTCCAAGTCTGGAAAAAATGAGACAAGTAAAACCCCATTCTAAAAATCAAATATAAATCCTTCTACAATTTTTGTAACCTCAAACAAATATATTTTTTTACCAACAGATCAAGAATTAGAGAAGTGGAGGTAAGTAAGAGAACCAGATTTTGTCAGAGGTCATATTTCTTTTACTTTTAAGTAAAATATAAGTATTTAAAATATTACTTTGGGAAAATCTCATTTCTCTCACCTTCAGTTGCCCAACTTGTAAAGAATAGCATGGCTTTAATATACATTCTAAAGATCAAAAGGACAGCATGAGGAGAGAAATTGGTACACTAAAAATGAGTTATACAAATATGAATTCTATTTCTAATTTACCATTCACTTAGCATTTCATAAGGGTGAAAAACAATATATCATATCACTGTAGCACACTTGAATTACTTTGACATTACAGAAGACTAAGAAATATTGTCCTTTTATGTCACAGTTGTTCTGTGTGTATATATGTGTGTTATAATTCAGATGCACTTCCAAGATATAGTTAAGAAAACAATTTTATTTTTTTCCTGAACTTTCTCAATTTTCTTCTAAATTTTTGCAAAAGCTTCTGTTATTTTATGCTTGTGTTGGACATGTCTGTTTATTTCCTTTTTTGTGCCAATTACTGACTAAGTATTTAAAAAATATGAACACTATGACAAAAGTAAAAATATATTAACACCTTCTTACTGCCCCTATATGTACATGACTCAAACTATAAAAACTTAAGATTTAAATGTTTTAAGTCTACAATTGACAAAATGGGATAGATTCTAGAGACAACATTCAGAAGAAGGAATTAGGATTTGAGGATGATGTGCCAGCAAGTGTTGAGTTGTGTTGCATCTAGAGCGATGGGCAGGAACCAGTTGGGATGTAAGCAACTGCGTGTCACATCTGGGACTCAGATTTGTTGTGAAAATTGGGCCATATAACTGATGACTCTTTTCAGCTTCAGAAAAATATGTGGATGTATTATCTGGGAGAAAAGAGAGAATAAGAAAGGACATTCCTGTGAGTTAAAGATTATAAGAAAAAAATTCACAGATGGGGCGGGAGGATTTTACTTTATATAATGGGTCATATCTGGATATAATAACATGTTCTATGCAGGGATGGTACTATGTGTTTTGACTACTGAATATCTATTCTCCCTTCTTTTGCTCATGATGGCCATGTGCCAATTAAAAGATTCTTCACCCCAGACTCCTTTAAAGCCAGAGGTGGTCAAATATCCTGTGGCTAATGAAATATAAATAGAAGTTGCTAGGTTAGGCTTCCCAGAAAATTATTTAGGAAAACAGACTGAGCAAGAATGTGCTTTCATCATTTTCCCCTGTGACATTTTTCTCTTCTCCATTTTCACAGAAAAAAATGAATCAGTGCCTGAAGTGTAACGTATAGACAAACAAGTCAGTGATGTTTCACAACAGAACACATGCATACAGTCAGCACCCAGAACAATAAACAGTACTTCCAGCAGCCCAGGAACCCCCTCTCCTCCCTCCCAGTTACTACCACTCAAAGGGTAACCACTATCCTGAATTTTAAGAGCATAGAATACTTTTGTCTGTTTTTAGAGATTATATGAATAGAATTAAACCTTGTGTATTCTGTTGTATCTGGCTTCTTTTGCTCAACATTATGTTTGAGATTTTAGTTGTGTGTACTGTATCTGTACACGGTTTATTCTCATGCTGTGTAATATTCCATGCATGAATAAACCACATATTATCTATCTGCAAAAACAAACGAACATTTTGATTTCATGACACCAGAAGCCAACAACCAGAAGGTTCCAGGATGAGAGGTAACATGATTAACTGTCTTATCAGCCCAAACTGCCAAGTTCTATAGAAGAAAAATAAATGCCTATATATTAAACCACTGTAGAAGGGTTGTCTGTTGGTTGCACATCCAAGTTTGACTTTTCCATCACTTTAACAAGTGATTCCATATCACAGACTGAGGATAAACAAGTTATCAGCTCACATGTACACACACACAAATGAAAGTAATAAATTAAGAAATAAAATCATATAAGTTGTTTGGGACTTTAGGGGTCTGCTTCACAGAGCTACAGTGTACCAATCCAGGTTGAGAGTCATGGGTGTGGAATGCATAACCCAGCCCTAGCACCAGCATGGAGGTAGGAAAAACGAGACGAGGGGCACAAGAACACCTTTGCTTTTCATATGTGTTCCTTCAGCACAGTCTCCATAGCACATCCAAGTTTGACTTTTCCATAAACAGTAAATATCTCGTAAACATGGAGGAAATTAATTGTGATGGATGCATGGATGAGTCTCCTAGGAGTGGAAATTAAAGTTTATGTGAGTAGTAAAGCTAGACAGGTATATAAGTAGAGTGATTATATATATCCATAGTCCTGATATAATTATTAATAGCTATTCCTTCTACTCTCAAAAGGCCATACTTTGGACAATAAGGACACACAACAATAAGATCATTTGGATCTCCCTTTTCAAAGCTATGTGTGGCAGATGGGGTGGCACAGTTCACATTTCCTTTTGAAAGAGGGCACAGTGTCCTGCTGTGAGGAGTGTCACTGCTAACCTCTGCCTGTGAGGCATCTTTAGATCCATCTCCTGTTTTGAGAAGCCCTCAGCAAATGACTAAGCAAGTTTGTGGTAGCTGAAGTCACACTATTTACAGAGTGGTCTCCTCGGTAACTCAGCAAGATGATGTCATCACAGGGCTGTGACATTTCCCCTAGCACAGCACTACTCTGCCCCAAAACTCTTTGCCCCAAGAGTTCCCTTGTGGTCTTTGTCTGGTTGCATCACAATCTGATGAATCTCCTCCTCGTCGTCCTGTCCTTTTCCAGCCAAAAAAATCTACTGTGTGCCTGTGTCAGGGAATGTTGTCAGACAACCGAACCCCATAATCTGTAACATTTTCTTTTGTATTCACTTATGGGTTGGCAAATGAACTGCATCGAACTGTTTTAAAGAATCCCAGTTCAAATCAGATGTCAAGTGATTAAATGTGGTGCTTTTTGACGTTCAGGGTCCATGGGCATGAAGCCATAGACCAGCATGAAGGCCCATAGTAAAAGGAGAACTTTCTCAAAGAAAAATGGCCAATGAAAACTTGAAAACTCTTTTTTTTTTTTTAATATATTTTTTATTGATTTTTTACAGAGAGGAAGGGAGAGAGATAGAGAGTTAGAAACATCGATGAGAGAGAAACATCGATCAGCTGCCTCCTGCACATCTCCCACTGGGGATGCGCCCGCAACCCAGGTACATGCCCTTGACCGGAATCGAACCTGGGACCTTTCAGTCCGCAGGCCGACGCTCTATCCACTGAGCCAAACCGGTCTTGGCTTGAAAACTCTTTGCTGAGGGAAAACTACCCTTGAAATCCAGGTTGCTCATGGTCAGACATGGATGTTATCTTTTTTCTCCTTTCCACTCTGCTTTTCTGCAAGAGAAAGGAAGCTGAGGCTTGAGCAGGGAATTTATAAGGGCAAATATAACCTTTGGTGTGATGCACAGTAAGCTAAAAGTTCAAGGTGTATCATGCTAGATAAATGTCAAAAGCCAAATAAAAGCCTTAATAAGAAGTTGTCCAGAGGCTAAAGTCCATGACCCTGAAGCATGGGAAAAGGATTAATCTTTAAAAGCAAATTTTAGCCCAAACTGATACTGTCCAAAGTGGTTAAAATCTTGTGATAACCTTGGGGTTGGGGTGTGATGACTGTAAAGAAAAAAGAGGGAAGAGGAGACTAATCCAAGAGGCACCTAAATTGTACTAAGAGGTTTGTTTTGATTTAGATCTTTCTCTGAAAAATTGTAGAGTGGAGTCAAATGCAATAAATATTGTTGCTGCCCCCCATTCATATGTTGAAGTACTAACCCCTAGTCCCTCTGAATGTAACAGTGTTTGGAGATAGGGTCTTTAAAGAGGTGATTATGTTAAAATGAGGTCATTCTAGTGGGTCTTAATCCAATACCACTGGTGTCCTTGTAAGAGGAGATTAGGACACAGATACAGAGGGAAGTTCATGTTAGGTACAGGGAGAGACAGCCATTTCCAAGCTATGTGGGGTCACGGGAACAGGGAGGCATCTACAGGGGAAAGTCTGGAGGCGAAAAGCCCAATAGAGATGATTTCTTTCCAGCAAGAATATGTTCTCTGTCATAGTGGTGAAACAGAGGACAGGAAGTGGAGGAGCATTCAGATGACCATGCCTCAAGCTAAAAGTGGGGCTCTGTGCTGTCTTCCATCCTCAGTTTGTTTCCCCCGTCACCTTTCCCTGCACCTGGCTTAGAACGTGCTTGTATGGTCTGAATGCTCATGCTTGAAGTCTATAGGAAACATTGAACTGTGATGTAACTATTTACCACATAGGATAATTTTCTCCAAATTCTTATTTTGATTCCTGCAGGATATAGTCTTCAGCTTATCCTTTTCTTAGTTAGAATTAAGTCTTTACAAAGTAAAAACAACAACAACAAAAACATTTTCCCATTTAGAAATGCTAGTGAGGGGCTTGCCCATCAACCTAAGAATAATAATCTGCTTATAATTCCAGACTCACAGAATCTTTTAAGAAGAAAGGCTCTGTGGGTTTGTGTTTATCTCAAAGTAAAAAGAAAATGTGTGAAATGTGCGCTGAGTTGACTCATGGAGACTGTGGATTACTAATCCTCCCTGGAGGGAATTTAGGGTGAACTTCCGAAGGCCAGGACTCATGGAGAGATGACTAGAGTTTAATAGTTCAGCTTTTGCCAAATTAATCTTCTCTGAGTGAGCACACTTGTTTTCATCCTATCAGGTCTGCTAGAGATGAGGCTTCATGCAGCCCATTATTCAGACTTGGAGACCAATCAATTTTTGTCTTTCCTCCTGCTGTCACCCACTGACTTTATGGGCAGCTCCAAAGCTAAGATGATTAAATCACCAAAGATGGCGCCTTCCTGTCTCTCAATTTGGCCCAAAGGTACTATGCTGGCATATTATTGTAGCAGCAAAGGCTTGGCCCAAAGTCCTGTAAATCATCCCTAATGCTTTTCAAGGGCTTAGCAGAGGACGAAAAAGAACATGGGTTAGGATGCTTTGGCCCACTTCCATGGGCTTTGCTGGGCTTAGAGCATAATTTTTCTTTTGCTTATGGCAAAAATGAATGAATGAATGAATTATTATAAAAGTTTTTTAAAAAATAGGTCAGAATTCAAAGGTAATTTTGCCTCTATCGATGACAGGAACCTATAGTCAAAAGTAATCAGTTTCACCCTAGCCGGTTTGGCTTGGTGGAGAGTGTCGGCCTGCGGACTGAAGGGTCCTGGGTTCGATTCCCATCAAGGGCACATGCCCAGATTGCCGGTTTGATCCCCAGTGGGGGGCATGTGGGAGGCAGCAGATCAATGATTCTCTCTCATCATTGTTGTTTCTATCTCTCTCTCTTCCTTCCTCTCTGAAATCAATAAAAATACATATAAAATAATCAGTTTCATATGTCATAGAGCAAAAAGCTTGAGCAGTGCCCCCAGAGAATGGTTTGGACCCTTTATTGTTTTGGAGACCTAAAAAAAATGAGGGTTTCCTTTTGCAATTGAAGCATTCTTCCATTGTTTTCTTTACTACCACCATAGTGAGTTTGGGCAGCTCCCCCCTTTTTGGTGAGCATGCTTCTTAGTCATCACTTTCTCTACATCTTAGTTATGAGGCCTTGAAAAATAACTGACCTACATTACTATAGTTAAGTCAAGATAACTATATTCAAAGCATGTTGCATACCTGTTTTAATATATGTGCTGTGCAATAGCACATTGAATAAAAACAGAGGCTAACTTCTTGCCCCAATATTTTATGCCCTAGCTTGATGGTTTTGGACACTGGCTATGCATTAGCATTATTTGAGGAGCTTTCAAAAAATATTTTATGGATTTCAGAGAGGAAGGGAGAGGGAGAGAGAGAGATATATAAACGTCAATGATGAGAGAGAATCATTGATTGGCTACCTCCTGTACACCCCTTACTGGGATTAAGCCCACAATCTGGGCATGTGCCCTGACCAGGAATCTTACTGTGAACTCCTGGTTCAGAGGACAATGCTCAACTACTGAGCCACACTGGCCAGGCATGGGGAGCTTTTCATACATACCATGCACAGGTCACTCTCTCAGAAAACCTGAATAAATAAGTGATCTATAGTGGGGTTCAATATTGATATTTTCAGTTTTTTCTCTAGATTATTCTTATGTGCAACCAGAATAAGGAATGGCAGGTAGTTGGAACAATCAAGTATAAGCATGTGTGTGTGTGTGTGTGTGTGTGTGTGTGTGTGTGTGTGTGTTTAAAAAATGTCATACTAGATAATAATGGAACTTGCATAAATTTAACACATGTAAGTAGTATGCTGACTAAAATAAAAGAGTTTATGCATAGAATTAGGTCATTCAGTCTTCCAGAAAATGGAAACTTAGATACACCTTTGCCGCATTGTGGGTTCCTGGCTTTTTGTTATTCTCAATTAGTTATTCTTCCAAGCAGGATCTAGATTATTTAAAAAGCATGGATCCTATCTTGAAGCTTCTCAGAGTTAGACTCCCCTGTATAATGTCTAAATATTTCAGAAGGTTTCTCCTAAAGGCGATTTCAAGCTGTGTTTTTAAATAAATGTGGAAACAGATGAAATTGGCTGGTTTGGGGAAGTATATGTGAACGGAATATTGGAAAATATGAGAAGTAATAAAAGAGGAGATTGGGGAAAGGAACAGGACAAACATGGCCCACAGCCCTGCAGACGAGCCTCCACCCCTGGCCACGTACACTCCTCACCCCATGGGCCCTTTACCTGCAGAATGGGTTTCAGACCATCTCCCTTAGAGCCGTCCGTTTTCCATCATTTCCGATGCTCCTTTGATTCTAACTTACTTGATGTACCAGTCACTTAATTATTAGTTTTATTGTAATTAAACCATAAGTTCACAAAAATTACTTCATTGAAAGCATTCTGAGATTACTGGTGTTTCCTTAAATAAAACTATTAAAAAGATAATTGTGTTCATTGTAATAAATTAGGAGAGCATATTAAGAAATGTAGTCACCTGAAATTCTGCCCCTCAGAACTAATCAACATTGATATTTGGCCATTTTTATGAAAGGCAAAAACTCAGATATACTTTTCCATGTACCACTCTTCTGATGTCACAGTGAGGCGCTGGTTGAGGCCTTCTGTGTATGCATTGAATAAGGGCAGTCGTATTGACCTCAATAATGTCGGACCACTGACATACATTTGGTGACTTTCATCTCCATTTAGCTTTTGGCTTCTTGTTGTCTAAGTTTTGTATGTCTTTCATTAGTAGGTTGGTCTATGAGGCTTTCATTACTTTCTTAGATCAAAGAAGAGAAAAAAAGAGTTGCTCATGCTCAGTTTTTCTCAAACTACAAAAATAGCAAGGGCTTTTAAATCAGATAAAAGAAAAGATGCTAAATCCACTGCACCCATCACAATTTGAATCTCTAGAGCAGACACCTGTGTGTGTGTGTGTGTGTGTGTGTGTGTGTGTGTGTGTGTGTGTGTTGATGGAAAGAAAGCTCACCTCTTTCCTGGCCCTAGCTGGTTGGCTCAGTGGATAGAGCCTTAACCTGCAGACTGAAGGGTCCCAGGTTCAATTCCAGTCAAGGGCACATACCTTGATTGTGAGTTCGATCCCTGGCCGTGGTCGAGGCACTTGCGGGAGGCAGACAACTGATCAATGTGTCTCTCTTAGATTGATGTTTCTCTCTCTCTCTCTCTCTCTCTCTCTCTCTCTCTCTCTCTCTCTCTCTCTCTCTTTCTCTCTCTCCTGCCCTTCAACTCTCTCTAAAAATTCAATGAAGCCCAGCTGGTGTGGCTCAGTGGTTGAGCATTGACTTATGAACTAGGAGGTCACAGTTCAATTCCCAGTCAGGGTGCATGCCTGGGTTGCCCGCTCCATCCTCAGTGTGTGGTGTGCAGGAGGCAGCCAATCAAAGATTCTCTCTCATTGATGTTTATATATTTCTCTCTCTCCCTCTCCCTTCCTCTCTGAAATCAATAAAAATATATTTTAAAATAATTTTTAAAAATTAATGGAAAAATACCCTAAGATGAAAATCTACTTTTATGGGAAACTATAACTTTTCAAAGCAGTTATTATTAGCTTGATATAATTAATTTTCTTCAGCTTAACAATTTAGAATTTCTGGATTTATGTGTGAATTGAACTTCATAATGCAATTATTATAAATGTATTTATTGATGATTTGCCTCTGTTGCCTTGATAATTGGTTGAGAAACAAGCAACCATTACCTAGATCTGGGTGTCTTCTATTATCTCCAGTGACCATAGGTAAAGTTTTCAACTCCCCGCTTGTTTCCTTCTCTGATCTATCTTAACAAATCTGCAACACTTCATGCTGCCTATTAGCTTGCAAGGGCTCCCAGCACCCAACATCCAGGGAAGACATTCATACTCCTTAGTTTCTATCTTTTGAACCTAATGTTTTATTTTGGCTTAGGCACTATTTCTCAATTTTAACACCATGAAATTTTGAGTGGATAATTCTCTGCTGTGTAGGGTAAACCTTTATATTTTAGGACATTTAGCAGCGTCACTGGCCTCTATTTGCTTGATCCAATAGCATCCCCCAGGTTGTGGCAACCAAAAATGTATCTAGAAATTGCCAGATGTCCCCAAGGGGACCAAAATTGCTCCTAGTTAAATACAACTAGCGTGGTATTATTCGAACACATGGGCTTTCTGCACTAACCACCCTGTGACACATTTGCATTTGAACTGTTGATTTGAATTCAAGTCCTTAAGACTAGGCTGATGGTTCTCATGAATACACACTGGAACCAGGAACCATCTAAAACTTATTAAGGTCAGGACTCATCTCTAGGAATTGGGTCTGGAATTGGGCCCAAGCCATTTCCCCCCTGAGGTAATTTTAATGTGCAGGGAGGGTTGAGTGTTCTCCTTGAGTGTATGCCTGTGGGCCAAGAGTTGTGGTGACGCCGCTCCCACTCACATCACTTCATGAAGAAAGCAGTCTATTTGGAAAGCATCCTTAAGCAGGTTCACAGATCTGGCAAGCCCTTCCCTGGTGCTTTCATAAAGGGACTATAATGGTATTTAGGGGTCAGCTTGAGGTCTATGTTTATTTATTTTCTGGTTACTAACAAATGTCATCAGGAATATGATTGGCTCAGGTTTTATAAAAATAGGTAATGTGTTCCTCTAGGTAATTATATTCCTACTTGACAAGGAAAAATACTTAAAGACTTAAAAATAAAAGTTTAAAACAATTAAAATTAGCTCTCAATTACTGCCTTAAGTGGAAGGGAGCTTAAATTAAATACAATTAAAATTATACTGGTGTGTTTGTTGTGTCTGCATGTGTGCTTGTCATGTATGTCATAGATCATAGACATCAGTGACCAGCAAATTTGTATATTAAGCTAGAGATGATAATTTCACTATGTAGAGCTCATAAAAGAGGATTAGAATTTGGGAAAGTCTAAACATGACCAATTTCTATTCTATGTATCTCAATAAATGTTTTTATATACCAGGGCACCTAATTAATATAGGATTGTTGTCTGTGCAGCATATTTTTCTTTCTTCCTCCCAGAAATGGCATTTGCTTTCCTTTTCAACCCATACCCTATCTCCCATGTCACTGTGGATTATCAAACACAGTGTTATATCCTCACCTCTAGTCATAGGCATGGGTTTGTAATACAAGCTGGACTAGTCATAATATGGAATTACTTCCAATAAGATGTGTATACAAATTGTGCTAATTATAATACTCCCCTGCAATTTTCAGCATTGGAGGTTGAAATATAGCACTCAATTCCTCCTGCAGCTTCACACACAAACACACACACACACACACAAACACAAACACAAACACACACACACACACACACGTCAGCAACCATCCTTGATGGTACATGGAAATGCCTATGTGCATTAGAGAAAGTGGGACAAGCAGACATAGGATGCAGGAGTTAGTAATGGCATCTTTTCAGACATTAGATAACAAAGAATGTTCCTCAAGAAGGGAAATTGCTTGACTCTAACATTGCAGATTTCATGTATACAGCTAGTGTATCTGAATGTCAATCATAAGAACTGCAAGTGAAGAATTGTTTTTGCTTTCTTTTTTGTTGTTACTGTCTGTATGAAAGAAAAGTAATTCAGACCAACCACCTAGAATAAAATGAAAGTTTATTTTCATTGTTAGCGGGAAGGTAGGTGATAGCAGTCTGTTTTTTTGCTATGATTTTGAATATACCTTTATGGTGTATCTATTTGAATGGAAATGGAATCAGAGATGTTTTAGATGTCAACACTAACAACAACAAAAATGAGTAGGGACATGCTTTGTGTCACATCAGATTTTAAATAATTAGAATCACAATGGCATATGACAGTGCTACTTGAAGGGACCTTAGAGGTCATCTGGTACTGTGAATCTCAACCTTATGGGTGGTTGAGGAGGAGGCACACACCTGTGTAGAGAAAAGCTCAGGTGAATGACATATGACATATCATTTACTTGTGTAATAGTTTAAATACTGAAGTTTTCAATGATTGGATTAATTTCTTATAGACCAGAATAGATTCAATTCAATTCAGCTTTCAGATGTTGACTTAAAAGTTCAACATTTCCATTACTGGTTGCCCGTTGGTCCCATATTCCTCACAACTGGAGCATTTATCTGTGTACAAATCAAACAGGAGTGTTTATCCCATCAAAGGACCCAGAAGAAACATAAGATTTTCTTGTAAACAGGGGATCGTAGATAGCTACATCCCAGACCTGAGTCTTCATAACCCACACTATCAGAGCATAAGACAGCCCAGGTCCTGCTCCTCGCTTGGAACACAGCTTCAGCCCACTTTGAGTTCCTTTTGAGGTCTCCTGCTTCAGGTGATATTTCTCCCAGAGTAACCATCTCCCTGATCAGTGAAATATATCTAAAGAGAAAGTTTCTGCTTTCTCCATAACCCACTAGCTTCTTTCCGATCTCTTGTGCAATCTCCTCATTAGAAAAATCACATCTTCTTTTGTATTTGCCATGTAACTGTGAATCAGAGTTTCCAAATAGTAAGTACTGATTATTCTGCTCATTAATTAGAGGAACTTTATGTCCTAACCATGCTAACAATTACAAAGAAAAAGATCATGGAGAAGAAGAATTTTTAAATGTAACCAAACTCAGATACGCAGTAAGGCAGAGTGAAGAGTCTCAGTGTTGTTGCTTAAAATCTTTTGAATCTCAGCAATTACATGTGCTGGAATGAAATGAAAAGTCTCATATTAGGAAGAACAATATTTACGGTGGATTTTTAGCTTGTTAAAACTCGCAGGAATGTGGTAAAACCAGTAAACTTTGGCTTTTAGGTGTAAAATTTTGCATTAATAGCTGTTTCAAATGTCACTGAAACAAATGATTTGTGTAAGTATGATAACACTTTTAAAAATGGGCACCTCATTAAAATTAGCCCAGCACCACCTCTGCCAGTTTGCTGCCTATTTTATAGGTTTGTTCAAATGATTTTCACTGGAAATTGTTATGCATCAGAAAAAGAACATGCCTGAAAATACTTAAATGAATCATTAGCAATAGCATTCTTGGTTCAAAGTATCAGATCCATTCTCTATAAATAAAATACGTTCGTTGACAATTTGTATGTGTAAATATATGTAATTTTAATTAGATTTAAGTTAAAATAAAGCAATCATACTTGACTAATTTTCCTTTATATAGAAGTGCTCTTGAATCAGTGTTGTTTTAAACAGAATTAAATAACTTTTCAAGGTTCAAAGACATCATGTTATCCAAATAGGATAATCCCTTTTCCTCCAAGCAAAATGGTCTATACTCTATATACTAGACATTTCATGCCTATTAGGATCCTGTTTGTCTCCTTTTCCATATTGTGAGTAAATGTCAACCAGACACTAGGTAAATTTCCATGTAGGGAGAAAGTGGAAATTCACAACCCCCCTCCCCCCAACCCTTCCAAACACATAAGTGCTCTCCTGGTGCAGAGACATGATTTGAAGAAAGAGCAGTCCCAAGCTTGAACAGGTGAGGATGGGGAAGAAATTGGAGGGGAATCAGCCTTTCTCTTGCACAGCTGTGCTGCTCCTTAGGCGCTTAGTGAAATTGAGACCAAGACATATTTTTCTTCACTCTATGCCTGGCTGAATGCATCAGGGGCCCTCCAATGTCTGAAAAGAGGACAGACCAATTGCTGCAAGCCAAACCTGGCTTTCAGATCTCAGTACACAGATCTCCCCGTCATCTATATTGGAGACCATGATCTCTGATGGTTCATATTTTTAATTGAAAATATCCAAATTTACTAAAATGCTAGGATAGTGTATAGATGGAATCTCAAATTATTTAATCACATATAATATGTTTATTTTTGCTTATATTGTCTTTTTTAAACACACACACACACACAAACTAGAGGTTTAAAGAGGAGGGAAAGCCAGTTTCACATTGTATGTGCTGACACTCTTGGCAGAATCCGTGGCTTTGACTTTCAGATTCTAGAATATGAGCTCCAGAGCCACCCTGCCTGGTCCTCAGTGTGGCCCTGCCATGCCCTGGCCTGGGAGCTTACCTCTCCTAGTTTCAGTTACCTCCTCCGTAAAATGATGATGGTACTGGTAGCAATCTCAGGACTGAGACAAACATTAAAGTAGGTGACGTAGGTTAAGAAAGTGACGTGGTGACGTAGGCAAAGTGCTAAGAACTATTCCTGGTAGATACTGAGCACTCAAAAAAAGTCCTCAAGAGCATTACTGTACATGGCTATTGCAGTGCTACTTCCTGGCAGCTGTGTGTAAACACCTCTGTCCACCTCAAGACCCATGATTGGCATTCTGTTCATTATTTGTAAGAAAAAGTAAAGGACAGCAGCCTTGAAAAACAGTGTTAATTGCTTGAAAACATGATGGTTAGTCCACTAACGAAGGAATTCTTGAAGATTTCCCACTTTTCTGTAACTATAATAACTGTAGTTATGACTCAGTATTAGCTTCTGTATGGAATTACTCATTCTATACCAGCCATGGGCAAACTACGGCCCGTGGGCCGGATCCGGCCCGTTTGAAATGAATAAAACTAAAAAAAAAAAAAAAGACCGTACCCTTTTATGTAATGATGTTTACTTTGAATTTATATTAGTTCACACAAACACTCCATCCATGCTTTGTTCCGGCCCTCCGGTCCAGTTTAAGAACCCATTGTGGCCCTCAAGTCAAAAAGTTTGCCCACCCCTGTATACTATTTTGGCTTGTAATTTAAGCTGTTTGTGTCAGCAACATGCCTGACATAGTGTGACAACTTGGACATCCCAGTGTTGGTTTTCTTCCCTAAATCTATTAGGTTGGAAGTATGGCAGAAACCCCTACCCTACCACCAATAATGCAGACCTGGCTCTCTAGAAATTCCCCAGACTCCTTCACTTCTAAATCAAGCAAAGTAACAAGTTCCTACAAATGGAGTGCGAGTGCATGAATGTGTCAGTTCCAGGATGAGCTGAGGACACTTGCTACTTCTCCCGTCTCTTCCCCTGGCAACAGGTACAGGGGATTCAGGCTCAGAGGATGCAGTGCTACCAGTTCAAGATAGAAGAGGTTGTGTCCCTGAATCATTGCCTGGAGAGCTACCCACTAATAAGGAATGCCTGCGCTGGCGGGTTGTGTAGCAATTAATAACCTTCTATTGTTTTGGACCACTGAGATTTTGCAGTTTTGTAATATTGGTTCATGCTCCAGTAACTGATATAAAAAGCAACAGAGTTATCCCTATGATTTGCTCTTGCCTCAAATATTTGCAAACTCTCTTTTGAGATTGCTATTAGGGCTTCTCACTACTGGCAAATTTTTATAGTTTTAACTTAGAGTTAAGTTTTTAGACATGGCCAAAAGCCATCCAAAGTCTTGGTATAAAAAGTTTAGGTATTGAAATTCTCAATGTATTATTAGAAATCAGTTTCAGTAATTCCAGAAAATGAACCTCTTAATAAAATAACTTCTTAATATAACGTGAAGGACTTCATATCATGTTCTAAAGTCTTAGCATGTTGAACCACACTATTGGTCAGCAGACCTGATTTCTGACTCCTGCTCTGCTGCTTAACTTTAAACCACAGTCTAAATTTTAACTTCAAAAAGCAAGAAGATGACAAATTATGGGCCTTGTATTGAAACATTTTTATAAAAAACTTAAACATTTAAAAAATAAATGCCAGGTTTAGCTTTGAATGGTAAGTAAAATATCCATATGGCAGTGTAATCAAACATTCCTACTTGCTGCAATGAACGATAGTATTATTTCCTAGATATATTCAAATTGTTCTTTGTAAAAATAGTTCTATTTAAAATTCTAATGTCACCTTTCAGTGAGCTACATCACATAATCAGATGAATAATATTGGAATATAGAATTGTGTAATATTTATATTAGCCTGCGGGTTATCAGCAAGCCCAAAACAGCTGGAAAGCAAAAGTTTAAAGGATTTTTGATGTGAACAAATTGGTCTGTGGAGAAGGACCTGTTGGCAGAAAGAGTTTATAGCTATCTGGCTCCTCCCTTCTAATTTCTGCTTTGCCACTACCTTCCCCATGGCTCTCCTCAGTTTCAGGGTCCATAGTTGGGCCTTGAGAGTGTGGGGACCCATGCAGATATTTCTTAGAGACCCCTATCTAAATATATATTACAATCATATATATATATATATATATGATTAACTGACAACTTTTGTAGTGCCAGAAAGTAAGGAAATGCTCAAAAAATAGTGATGGGAATTATATCAAGGGGACACATGTGACAACTGAAAGAGTTCCCAATGGCCAAAAATGGAACATCTTTAGAAACAAAATAAAGTAATGTTGGATTATAACCACAAAATACATATATATTTACGTATAAAATAAATATTCATGAGTCCATGCTGAAATAAATGATGAAAGAATAAATAAATGGAGACTATGCCAACCTCACATCCAGAAGAGATGCAAAGAATTTACACAGAGAGTCTACCCTCAAGAAAGTGGAGCAGAGTCTCCTACTTTTTAATGATGGGCTGGCTATAGCGACTTCCTTCCACAGTGTACAGAATGGCAATGGGGGGAAAAGAGTAAGTTTATAGTGCAGAATCCTGATAAACACCACTTCACCAGGTGATTGAGGTCAACATCAAGTCAACATCAACAGTGCTAAGTAATATTAACATGATCTGATGAGAATAGCACTTTACCTTTGTCGTCTTCTTTCCCAAGATCCATAACCATGACACATATGTGAGACAAGTTCAAATTGAGGGGCATTCTATAAAATCACTGGCTAATACTCCTCACAACTGTCAAGGTCATGAAAACAAAGGAAGTCTGAGAAACTTACAGCCAAGAGAAGAGTAAAGGAATGTGATGACTGAATATAACATGGTATCTGGGGTGGATCCTAGATCATAAAAAATGGATTTTAGATAAAATTTTAAAAATCTGAATAAAGTATGGCATTAGTTAATTATGAATCATTTAATAACAGTTCATTAATTTTAATAAATGTATCATATCAATGTAAGATGTTAATAGGGAAAGTGGGTGTGGAGTATGTGGGAACTCACTGTATTATCTCCATAATTTTTCTGCAAATCTAAAACTGTTCTAATAGAAAACACTTATTTTTTAAAAAAATTATTACAAATTTCAAGAGCCCATGTAAGGAAGTGTGATTTACTGACAATTTAAAACTGAGCGTGGCAAACTTTTTTTAATAAAGGGTTGGATAGTAAATGATTTAGGCTTTGTGAGCTACCTATGGTCTCTGTCACTTATTCTTCTTTGTTTATTACCCTTTAGAAAAACATAAATCACTCTTGCAAAAACAAGCAGAACAAACTATCAAATATCATAGTTGCAGAATCCCTGAGTTAAAATAATGTATAGAAAAGAGAAACTTACACATTTGTTTGTCCCATCAGCACACATGCAAGTTTTTCTTAGTTTACAGGTACCATTTCTTCTTCTTCAGGTCCAAGAACTATCGCTTCTTTTTCATCAGTATCCAATACACCATTCCATTCCTGGTTAATTTCATCTTTTCCTGTGAGATAAAGTTAGAAATGATGTTATTACCCACAAGGCCATGGCCCTTTAAACCTGTTTTATTGAAACAATATAGATCTTCTTGCCTTTGTGGTTCCCTACTATCATTTACTCATGACACTGCATCATCTATCCAGCCACCAATGAATACTGCCTTCTAATGATTCTCTTAGAGGTTGTTAATATGCATCGTTGATGACAACCTCAAATAAGTCTTACAGAGAGTCACATGCTAATATTACTATTCATAATTTTATAGTATAAAGGTTGAACAAAACACCTAATCGTGGTTGACCTTGGACTAAGCTGTCATCACTGCATCCCTAGAACAATTCCTTTCAGTGCTGACTGCACCGTGGCCTTCCACACACTGCACCAATGAGGAGGAGAGGCACTGGTCCCTTGCACAGAGCAGGAAACGCATTCCCATCTGCACAAGGAATGTCCTTTTCCAGCCAGCATGGTTTCAGACCAGTTTAGGAAAGCACAATGTCACCGTATTGGTTAGAGGTGAAAGAGGATGTGGGTTAAAAGGGCCAGTTAGTGTTGGGAAGTCATAATCTCAGAGCTTTTGAAGGAGAAAAGTGTGGACATTCCCAGGAGTCTTCCTAAATCATGGCACAAAGTCTATCCTTATTGCCCTCAAATGCTAAAGAGGCAGCCTGTAGTTGGAATATGGATGATCAAAAGCAGTACTAAGGATCTGCGGTAAGTGATCAATATCCCAGAGTCCTTGTCCAGGATCCAAAGTGAGTAACAGTCATTCCAAATTAGTGTGTCAGCACCATTCTGGAAACTCAATCTTGTACAGTCCCCCAAAAGAAATTTCATATCAGCCAACTAGAATGACCTGCTTACCCTCCTATAACTGGCATTCAACCTCAGGGCTCTGATATGACCACATAAGCATAAATCAATCTTGGGGCATTTAGTTGACCCAATGCATAACGAAATTGGAGACAGAGGATCAGAGAGATTTCTGAATGAGAAAAATAGGGACTTGGGAGCCTGGCATGGCCAGCTCTAGCTGGATCCAAGTCATCAGAAGGAGAAAGACAATTTCAACAAAGACTCTCCAAAATGTAGGGGCCTCTGAGATGGGGGACCCAGTGCAGAGACCTTTGCTTGTCTGGTCTAAAATGGCACTTCCTCTCTTCAGTTCATCAGACAGGCCATGCCTACACTGACTCTAGACCTCCAACCTCCATCTAAAACTCTCTGGACAATCATGCAGAAGCATATTGCAGATCTGCATTCAAACTCAGTTTTTGCCACTGTTTTAGGCATTGGCGATAGAGATGAAAAACCTTTCTGGCATTTTTTTTTTTTTTAAAGTGTATGTATCCTGGCAAATCTATCTTCAGGCCCCTGCTGGCTAATGACTAATCTGCAGAGCTAACTCAGACTAAGATGTTAATCCTGATAATATTTTAATTCCAGATAATACACTTTCATTTCACAAGATGTCTTTAATGCCCAACATAAAGTTGTAACCTCTGACTCTGCTTGTTGAAACATGTAGATTCACAATTAACTGGCCACAGAGCATTATGGAGCTCCAGCTACTTATCAAGGATTATCATTTAAATTTACCCTGCTGAATACATTTAAAAAAAAACCCCTCAAGTATGAGAGGAAATATTTATTTCAGAGTTGGGGTATGGATAATAACTGTCTCTATTCTTCTGGATACTCCAACACTTAGCCCTGAATCCGGCCAGATAATTAAGAAGAGCTGTGCTTGGATTCAATATTGTTTCTGCACCAGGCCCTTCCCAGTGTCCGCAATGCTGTGCTAAGAGTTTCTTCCATTGGCTTGTGTTTCCATGTGGCCCCATTGATCTAACTTTAGGGGAAAAGGGCCTCGACATCATGTTTCCTGAAAGGTCCGGGTTGGGGATGTTGCTCATTAACGTACACACTTGCATGAGAACTTGGAGCAGGAAAAAACATTCATCTGATTTTTTCTGGTTGCTTTTTATAAACAACACTAGAGGCCCGATGTACAAAAATTGTGCAAGAATAGGCCTTCCTTCCCCCGGCTGCCGGCACCGGCTTCCCTCTGGCACCCAGAACCCGGGCTTCCCTCGCAGCCCCGGCTTCGTTTGGAAGGTTACCCTGAAGGCGTCCTGTCTAATAAGCATATTATGCTTTTATTATTATAGAATAGAGGCCCGGTGCAAAAAAATTTGTGCACTCAGGGGGGAGGGGGTGGCCCTCAGCCTGGCCTGTGCCCTCCCACAGTCTGGGGCCCCTCAGGGGATGACCACCCGCTCCCCGGGGGATTGGGCCTAAGATGGAAATCAGACATCCCTCTGGCAGCCCGGCAGCCCTCGGGGGTGCCGGAAGCCGGTCCATCCTTGCTGCTTGACACAGTCGCTGCAGGAAAGAAACATCTGCACAGCATATGTTTCAAGGGACCTGGCGTATATAGCATACTGTTCTTAATATGTTTGCTCCCCTTAGCGCTGTGTGTTTTAACCAAGGTCACCTCTTCAAGAAAGGTTGTTTCCCCAGGTAGGGATTTTCCCCTGAAGTTAGGGAGGGGATGAAACTCCTTAACTAAGTGCCAGGAGGGTAGTTAATCACTTTAACTACAAATAATCACGCTTAAGCTACATAATCTTTACTCCCTGGAATGGAGATAAGAAACGCCCTAACCTTTGCAATAGAAATTGACAGGATTAAAATCAACTGGGATAAATACGAATGTAACAAGACAATAAACAGCAGAACCTCTCTGGAGATCCAGACCAGAACTTGGCTGGAGATCCTGGCTGGAGATCCTGGCTAGGCTGCTGATCAACTGAACACTGTCTCCGTGTCCTTCCTTCTTCACCAACTCCATCTACGCCTTTGGGAACCCCTGGACCTGCTGGGGTTGGACCCTGGCACGGGGGGATGTCCACTTGCCAGTGGGGAGCAGGCCTAAACTGCAGTCGGACATCCTTAGCACTGCTGAGGAGGCAAGAGAGGCTCTCACCACCACCGCTGTACTGGCAGCCATCAGCCTGGCTTGTGGCTGAGCAGAGCTCCTCCCATGTGAGAGCGCCCTGACCACCAGAGGGGAGCTCCTGCATTGAGCGTCTGCCCCCTGGTGGTCAGTGTGTGTCATAATGACCAATCATTCCCAGTCCTTCTGCTGTTAGGGTCAGTTTGCATATTACTCTTTTACTATATAGGATAGAGGCCTGGTGCATGGGTGGGGGCAGGCTGGTTTGCACTGAAGGGTGTCCTGGATCAGGTTGGGGGTCCCGCTTGGGTGCCTGGCCAGCCTGGATGAGGGAATGATGGCTGTTTGCAGCTGGTCACATCCCCTTCAGGGTTGGGGTCCCCACTGGGGTGCCTGGCCAGTCTGGGTGAGGGGCTGAGGGCTGTTTTCAGGCTGGTGGGTGACTGAAGCTCCCAACCTCTCCTTTATTTATTTATTTTTTTTATTCTGGGATTTATTTACCTTCTATGGCTATCACTGGAACTGAGAGCTGGCTTTAGCTCTGAGGCTCGGCTCCAGCTCTGAGACCTCGGCTGCTGAAAGCAGGTATCTGGGTTTGTTTGGATTCTATAATTGAAATACTGTTGCAGCTCAAGCTCTGAGACCTGGCTGGCTGAAAGCAGGTTTCTGGGGTTTGTTTAGCTCCTATAATTGCAACATTGTTTCTTAGAGTGCAGCTCAGAGGCCGGCAGCGGCAGGCAGGGAACCTTTGCTTCCTCCATCACTGGAGCAAGCAAGCCTCCTGTTCGCTTCAGCTGCCTGGCTGCCGGCCACCATCTTGGTTGGCAGTTAATTTGAATATTGCCCTGATTAGCCAATGGGAAGTGTGTCGGAAGTACAGTTAATTACCATGTTTGTCTATTATTAGATAGGATGTGGTGGCCTGCATATTTTTACTGCTGGAAAACTCATAGCCACATTTGAGGCTCAAATCAAAGAGAATCATTGGCACCGTGGTGTGCCCTAGGCCGACTTCAGGCTCTAACTTATTTCCTGTCCTTATTTTCCTATCTCATT
The DNA here is from genome assembly GCF_014108235.1 of Myotis myotis. Lineage (NCBI taxonomy): Eukaryota > Metazoa > Chordata > Mammalia > Chiroptera > Vespertilionidae > Myotis > Myotis myotis. Next base: position 8,707,521 of record NW_023416401.1, on the reverse strand, counting down.
TTCTTTTTTCATATAAATGTTCATTCTCCTGTGTAGTTGGCATATCTGTATGTTAACCTCCTATTCTTTTTGGTACAAGGCTGGTTATAAATAATTCAGAAGTCCTGACCCAAGTGCTTTGAGGCTTTATGTTGTTGCACTTTAAAGAGTGTGTGCTTTGGAATGACACAGGTTTGGCTTGACTATTAGATTTGCTTATGAACTCTGTGACTTTTGGCCAGTTTCTTTACTTGATATGGCATGTTCCAGAAGCGCTGTAACTGCTGGTTAATCCCGTTCTCTTTGTTCCCAATGCCATCTTCCCTTCAGCATTTCGATGCATGCGATGTTTTCCAACATGTATCACTTTATAAAGCAGGCAAGTGAGCTAAGGAAGTCCTAAGTAATTATCCCTTGGAGATGAATACCAACATGAGGAAAGATCTGGAGACCCAAATAAGAGCTCTATTCTCTACAAAAATTAGGAATGGGCATAAGATCCCTTATTTATATTATGGTAAAGTACACATCTGTACACCTTTAATTTTCTGTTCCACCCCTGAATTCATGCTCTGCCTGGCTACTGAATTTGCACTGCTGATTTTAGCCCTTAATTTTCTGGCTGTCATCAATATTTCCCCCCATTAATACAAACAGGACTACACCTCAGCATTATATCTATACCTCAAAGAGATAGTGTCATTCCTTGCCACAAGCAACCAAAACAGTATGTCCCATCTTAACAAGTCTCTTCTATCTAATGAATGAATTTACAGTTTCAAAGCATAGTAAACCCGTCAGGAGGAATTAAATGATATGTTGCACCAGGAATAACTTCTGTGTCTGGCATTTGGGTTAGGTTGTTAAGTAAGAGGAACATGGAGTGCGTGAACCCTGATAATAAATAAACCTGCCTTGGATATTGTTGTTAAGCCCGCCTTTTCTGGAGATTAATGTAGCAGCTAGTAAAACATATCATACACACATAAATGTGATATTTTTGTTCTATTTGGTTTCTCATGGAAAATGGTTTTGTGATTGGCCTTTGGGCAGCACTTTATTTATAATCCTATTTGCAACTTGGAGAGATTTCACCTAAGAAGGCGAGTGAGCATCCTGCTCCGCGTTTTGTGATTCTGAAAATGTCACTGCTGTCATTTGTCAAGTATGCCTGAAATCTGCCTTTTCAATAAATGACATCTCCCACTCCTTTTGGGTGAAACCTTTCACTCCTTTTTCCTTTCAGAAAGAGATCTAAACAGAGAGAGAGAGAGAGAGAGAGAGAGAGAGAGAGAGAGAGAGAGATGGATTTGGATTCTTAGTTTTAGAACAGGAATGAAATTGATTTCTTATATATCAGAACTACTCATTTTTGGTGTCACACAATTAGACAGTCTTGGTTTTCTTTTGTTTTTTACCTTGGGATGGAATACCATTTTGTTGTGTTCATAACATGGATTATATTTGTTTTTACTTGGAAAAAAAATCTATGGAGCAAGAGTTGCCTTCCCAATTCAAGCCGACTTTTACCTGCTCCTCCATGGTTAATTTCTTGCTTTTCCTTCTGTAAGCCTCGGGACATGCTTCCCTTTTCCTCGGGCTTACCTGCTGAAGTCACATAATTGGACTTCCTTCCCTGGGGCTCAGGGCCCGGCATCCCAGCAGTGATGTCTTCTGACTGACCTGTCTGTCCTCTGGCCACTGGCTTACTTCTCTGCTTCTAGGTTACATCATCTGTGAGGTGTGGGCTGTGCCTCCTCACATTCTGGGGGATGCCGGGAGGATTAATTAGTGTTTGCGGTACACATTGAGGCTCAGGCCTGCAAGATGCTTTATGCATTCAGAATACCTCTCTGTTCACAGAAGGCTCAGTTATGAGGAAGCTGCTAAACACAACCCTCACCCTCATTGAAGCTCGGTGACCTTTCTATCTATCCCACTAATTCCATGGTGTCTCCCAGGGGAGTATTCTGTGCCTCTCCAACCTGGATTCTCCTTTAACAGTAAGTGCAGCAAACCTGGGAAGCATGTACTGAAAACAAAGAAGGGACGTACTTATTTGAGTCATGCTTGTTCACACGGAACATGATAGCAGCTGGGTTTCTGCTGAATCAAAAATCTATTTGTTCCAGCAGATCACCCAATGTTGTGTATCAATTTTCATTCCCACTAATGGAATTAGGCTCCCAAACCATTTCTAATCAGTTTTTTCCCCTTCATTTTGGATTTCAAGTGAGGGGACACATTTAGTGCTGTCATACTTACCAGAGGAATGGTGGCTTCTCCTGGGAGACATAGAGTAGGTGATACATTTTGTCAATTTTTCTCCTCATGCATTTAAGACAGAGGTGTCATTTAGAGCCCCATTGTGTATGGAAAGGAGAGATGAAATGGAGCCCAAAAGTCTGGGGTATAAATTTCATTCCTGCCACTGAGTATGATCTTGGGAACATCATTTTCTTCCGTTAAATGGAAGTAATTCAATTTGTCTTTTGGGGTTGGTGTGAGATGTAAGGAGATAAGATAGTTTCTGGTGATACTCAATGATATTTACTCAACGAATATTAGTTTTGTTCTCCTTTTATACTCCTATCTTCTCTATTATTTTGACAAGTGTCCTTTTCCAGCTGAGAATCCTACTGACCTTGAATGACAGATCTGGCTTACCTGAATCTAGTGCATTTCTTTAATCACTGATTCATCAGTAATCTGTGTAGTATTTGGTCTCATGGAAAATGGGTTAGTGTGGTAGAAACTTCTACTGGGGCAGTGGGTTTGAGCAGAAGTGAATTTTTTTTGGAGGCAGAGCTAATAGGAATAGCTCTTGGGACTTGATTGATATATTGACATAAAAGGAGGAGAACCAAGGACTAAGCACATTGTTTTTGGACTGAATTACTAAGTGGGTATTTCCCACTTAGTAAGATGGGAAAACAGAAGGAATAAGAGCATTGGGAGGGAACCAAACCAAGTGTTATATCTTACACATACCAATTGTGAGAAGCCCATTATAGAATCAAGCCAAGATGCCTTTAGGTAGTAGGATATATGCTTCTTAGGTTCAAGAGGAGAGATTAGGAGTAGACATGTGAATTTGGCCATTGTAGACAGACTATATACAAAATTATGAGACTGAATAAGTTCATACTGCAGAGAGCATCTCGATAGAGAAAAAAAAATAGCCTATTACCAAATTTTGGTTGTTTACACATTTGGCAGCCAAGTAACAGAAAAAAGGAATTAGGATAGAAGATTGGTAAGTCCGGCCCAGAGAGGCAGGGGGTGAGGGGTTGGGGGGGAGAGTGGATATCAGGAAGTCACAAAAATAAAGGTATTCAGTATCTAGTTAGCCTGCAGTATCATCATCTGTCTGATAACTTTGAGAAAAGTTGTAAATTTGCCATTTTCCAATGAGTTTTATTGTAAAAATAGGAGTGATGTTCTTGTCCAGATTTTTATACAGTAAGCAGAAGTCAGAAGTCTCACCATCATTCTTGAAAGATAGCTTTGTTGTACATAGACTTCTAGGATGACAGTTCATTTATCTTAGTTCTTTGGAGATACAATTCTATTGCTTATAGTTTCTAAGATTATTGCTGAGAAATTAGCTGTCAGTATAACTGTTATTTAAGGTGATCTTTCTTTCCCCATTGGTTCTTTAAGATGACCTGATTGCCTTTCACATTCTGCAATTACATTTTTATATGTCTGATTATAAATTTTATTTTATTTATTTGCTTACACGATATGTTGGGATTCCAGAATGGTGTGTTTTGCATCAACTCTGAAAAATTCCCATGTAATACCTTTATCTCTGATTATTGAATCTTTTTGCAATATTGAATATTGTCAAAAGACAATATTAAAAATAATGCCTATTGTCTTTGCCTTTAACTTTTCTTTCATGATTGCTTTTCACAAATTTTGAGGGATTTTGTCATGCATTTATCTAGTTTAATTTATTCAACTAACTAGATAGGCTTCTAGATATAGATGCATACATATATTAATGGGTTGAAATTTTATTGCTCCAGATTGAGTTTGCATATGGGTCAGTCAGTCACCTGGGAGTCTATTTACCCAGAATTATTTCAAACTAAATATTCAGCTTGTAGTTTTGGAGGCTATAAAGGAAGTGTGAATTTCAGCTCCCAGCCTGCTTGAAGGTTTGTTAATGGAGAATTCTCATTACAGTCTTTCCCCCTTTCTTCTACTGTACTTAAAATAAAATCCAAAACACAAATACACCAATGTCCTTTATGGCACACCTTCCCCACCCCCTCTTGTTTATATGCTGAATTTGTTGTCCTTTAGGAAACTGAGTTTATGATTTTTTTTTGTTGTTGTTGTTTTGTTAATCCTTACCCAAGGATAGAACCTGCAACTCAGGTTCTTGCTCTTGACTGAGAATCGAACACACAACCCTTCAGTGTGCGGGCTGATCCTCTAACCACTTAGTTACACCAGCCAGGGTGGATTTTTTTAAAGTTTCTTTTAATGTCAAATTTGTATTTCATAAGGGTTCCAAACTTGTGAACTCTCCATGCTCCATTATTCAAGCCCTCCTTAGACCTCATGATTCCTGAACATCATTGATCAGTAGATAATATCTACTTCAACTTCACTCTTTTCATGGATTTATTCTTGTCTTCTTTTCTTTGCTATCATGGTATTCTCTTACTTTATCCCTAGTGCAGCCAATGTCAAAAATATATTTTTAAAATAATTTTTGATGCTGAACTGAGAGTGGTTTCTCTAAACCTCTAATATCCATAGTACCAGAAAAGGAAGCCTCCTTCTCTTTGCTTACTGAAAATTCTAGTCATTTTAAGGCCCAGTTCAAATACCACTTTTACGAATTTCATTCTGCTGCCCCTAGTTTGCGTTACTTTTTCTCTATCTTTTAACTAGTATATTTTTCTCAAATGTATCATTTGCAGTGTTCCACCTTACAGTAAAATTTGTCACTTATATGTGATTATCCCCTTCCATGTAGACTGACTCTTGAAGGCAGGAAGATATGTTTTAATTCATCTTTCTCTTGACCAAGAGAACGGCACACATACCTATTTAATATATGTTGAATAAGTAAATGGATTGATGAATGAATGAATAACAACATTTTTATAGGTTTGGAATTAACAAGAGTTACATTAGGCACCTAATATATGTCATGCATGTTGCTAAAAGCAAAGTAAATTGAAATAAATGAAACAGATTCTTAAAGAGAGGGATTGCCCTTTAATTCTCCAAAATGAAGTTTCTGGAGGAGGGAAGAATTTCTTGGATGATTTCCTTGGATGGGAAGTTAGTATATAAAAATATGGCCATAATCAGTGATGCATTCATAATGAATTATAGGAGAAACAAGGATTCTGGAGGGCCGACTCTTCATGGTTGAGATTTATATCATGTATGTCAGCCATGCTTCTTCACAGCTCATTGTTGGTATATGACGAGGCTAGATGGGCCAAGGGTCAATCTAGATGATACATTTGAGAAAAATATACTAGTTAGAAGATAGAGAAAAAGTAACGCAAACTAAGGGCAGCCGAATGAAATCCAATGTGTGTGTGTGTGTGTGTGTGTGTGTGTGTGTGTGTGTGTGTGGTATGTGTGTACGTATGTGTGTGAATTTACAGGCCAAGAAGAGTTGTTACGTTACCTTTATCCCAGCATTCAGAAAAAATAAATAAAAATATCTGTGAGCACAGAATAGATTATTTTGACTTATAAGAGCTATGCAATAAATAGCCTATTTTTGTACATAACACATTCTCAATAATGTGTATCAAAGTTGATTGTATAAAGGCTAAATAATGAACTTACATATTATAAAAGTAGGGGGAGATGGACCCAGCCACAAAGAGCTAAAATGTCCTCAATTGCATTTTGTCTTTTACACAAATCTCTTTGATTTATTTCTAGAATTTCAAATATGTTCCTGTTTGTTATCTTTTATTCACAACTGAGCAAACAGTTGACTGGCGTAAGCCCAATGAGTGTCTTGTTGATTTACCACTCTTGGCATTCAGACCAATTTCCATCTTTGTTTCGACTATATTAGATTTATGCAATCCACACTTCTTGTATCAGCATTTTTGTCTTCCATTTGTTTTTATAAAATGTTAAAGACAGAAGGCAATGAAATATTCAAAATACACAAACACTGTTGTGTAAATACACTGCCAAAAGTGTACCGCTGGTTGGCAGTCAGAAAAATCTATGTACCACCTGAACATTTTAGCTTATCAGCTATGTAGAGAAAACCAAATTTAGCATATAAAACCTAGTTTTGACTGTTGATGTATAATGTGCAAACCAATAGGTTGTATAAATTCAGAATGAACATAAGTCAAATAAAACCTCTAGCTAGACTTATGCCCCTAACATCTCTTTGTTTACGTGTGCATGAGCTTCATATTTTTGGAGCCATGACTCTCTCTTCAGGAATAAACTACAGTTGCTAACTCTGAGCATCTAGAAAGGAAAGTGCTCAAGACTGTATGTCAAGATTGGCAAAATAATACTAACAGTAATAAAGTTATACTAATAGTAATGTTTTAGCAATGCTGACATATAGGTGTTCATTTAATTCATCTTTTTTTGTTTGAAATATTTCATTTAAAAAGGTTAAAGAAATAGCAGAGGTAATATTCTCCCCCTCAATGACAAGAAAATTTCCTTCCCATCTTCATTCAAAGACTTTTACCTAAGTTACTGTTTCAATTCGCATATGCATGCTCCTGCATAATATCCTTCCTTTGTGAGACCCTATGCAATATTAAGCTTCCAATAAGATTTGTCTTTTGAGTTCTTAGATTCTTTTTTATTTTTTTCTTTGTGAGTTTGAGCTTTCTTATCCCCCTTTTTAATATTCTGCTCTTGGAAAGGATGTACAATTCACTATTGACACTTCAGTTGAACCCAAGTCAGTATGATACTTCTGCGAGGCAATTTTCCAGTTATCAAGTAAAAGTATTAGAGGGAGTTTTGTTGTTAACAAGCAAGAGAGCCAATATTTGGAAAAATTGCAAATAAGTGTATTTGTGTGGGAGAAGAGACTCCTTGTCCCTTGACTTTATCCAAATACGTAGTTGTTGAGTACCAGCACCTATAGGGACAAGGTGGTCCTGGTCAGCTTTCTTCTCCTTCCTTGCCTGGGCCTCAGACTGTGACAGTGTAAGGAACTTGTGACATGGTCTTTTGTTGACTTATGAAGAATTTATTCAGCCACCACTCCACCTAAATACTGCTGTGGAAACAATTGGTTTCATAAAGTGACCACGGGACTTTTTTAAAAAAGTGCTTGAGTTGTAGCTCCTGTTCTGTCATTCAATTAATATGAGATTTGGGGCAACTTCTAATCCATCCTTGATCCTTCCATTCCTTGTGAGTAAATATGTAAAAAGGACTAAATGAGTGGCTTTCAACCCTGGGGGCACATTAGAATCCAGGGAGTATTTTAAGGATGCAAATACCTGAACTTTATTCCTGGGTATTTTTATTTAATCTGTGCCAGGTGGAGTGTGAACATCAGTGCTTTGAAAAAGCACCTCAGGTGATTGTAAGGTACAGCCAGGGCTAAGAACTTCTGGTCAAGATGATCCCTAAAGTCTGGTCCAGGGAGACAGTGTATCGTAGGTGTTTAAGAGAATGAGCATTGCATTAGATGGAGCTGGGTTTGAATCTTAGCTCTCCCGCTTGCTGGCTTTATAAACTTGGGCAAATTTGTACTTCTTTTAAGTCCTAATTTTCTCATTGCTATAGTAAAGATATACTTGCCTCGTTGAGTTGTTGTAAAGATTGACTATAATAATGATTTATGTATATGAAGTAGCTCAGGACTTTGCACATAGAAAACTTTTAACAAATGCTGATGATAAAGAGAATAGTTACTGTGATGAGACTTATCACCCCACCTTCACCCCCAGAAACATAAATTCTTGCCTGAGTGTAGTACTGGCCCAAGAATAGAATGTAGAGTAATAGAAAATAAAGAACCAGAAACAGCCCCATTGCATATCTTCAAACTTGGTATATCACACGAGTGCATTTTGTATTATGAGGGACTATGCAATAAATGGTGCTTAGAGCAGTTGGCTACAAAAAAAAAAAAGGAAAATAATAACAACATAAAAAAAATTAATGCCCTACCCTTAATGTAGATTGCAGATAGATGAAAGACCTAAATATGACAGAGCAAACTTGAAATATTTAGATAAAAATAGGAGAATGTTATGATATTAGAATAGAAAGGCTCATTATCAAAAGGACAAATCACAAGGGATAGAATAAAAATGCTACTTGCTTTTAAATTTAACACATTTATATTCCAAAAATACTATAAAGTTAAAAATATTTGCAATACATATAAGTAACAATCCTATAATAATCAGAATAGGTTAAAAAATCTCTACAAATAAAAAAGACAAAATAAATCAAGACTAAAAAAAAAATGGACAAAGTTTAGGAATTGGCAGCCCATAGAAGTAAGCAAATGAAAGTATGTACAACTTTACTATGTGAGAATTAAAACAAATGAGATGCAAATACACATTCATCAAAATTTAAGTCCTGATGGAAATGCAAATTGCTGTGACAATCTTACAAGAAAACCCCAGCTTATGTGTCTAGGGGAACACAATCATGAATGATTCCAGCAGTGTTTGAATATATAGAAATTTAATCAACTTCAATGCCATCAATAGGAGAAGTGATAAATGAATTGTTCAAGAATGAAAATTAATGGGTTTAAACTATTTTATAAATGTGGATGAATTTCTCAAATACTGTGATTTTTGTTGAGAGCATTGCAGAAAGACCTACATAACATATTGCCAATCTGTTACTAATATATATATTGTAGTCAAAAGTATACACTGTCACATTAGGTTAGTAGATAGCTGGGGGTGACAGGGAGAGAGAGAGATAGAGAGAGAAGAGATGAAAATACACAGAAGGAATTTCAACTTTTTTCTACTTTTCTGTTTCTTTTTTAAAGACTTGAAGAAAATATGGTAAAATGTATTATACAGGGTGTTCCCTCAAAGTGTATATGTATATTGAATCGTTATAAATTTCAATGGGTTAAATCTGAAAAGAAAGAAACACCAATTGAGCTATCAGCTGTTAAAGGGTGTATACATTTTTGAGAGATCCTGTAAATATCATCCTTGCCTGCCTTTTCACCCTGGTGTCCCTATATGCTGTTTCTTAAAATAATCGTCCTGCTGTTAATTCTTTTTAATTTTGCGCGTGTGCGCACACTGCCCCAGGCCCCATGCTATGACCTTTGTGTGCATTTCCTCATTTAGTGGTCATGAGGGAGTTCCTATCACTCTCCCTTTCGATGGATGAGGACAGTGAGGCCCAGGGAAGTGAAATACACCCCCATGACCACAGCACTGTGACGGGAAGGTTGGCAGTGGGACTCCAGAGCCCACCTTATTGACACCACACTTTGGAAAAGATCAAAACTACTTGAGTGTGCAAATAAAATGTTTATCATGTCAGGTCACCTGGCTTTGTCTTTGGCGAGAAAAGGAAATGGAATGAGTAGCGTGAATGGCGTATGGTGGGGCTCTGATAGGAAGACTTTAGACACATGTTCACGTAGAGAGAAAAACTGAGAGGCACAGTCTTGAGGCTCCCCAGGTAAGTGCCTGTGTTATTTCTCTGAGCCCCTTATATCCCACGAATCCTACACAAGTCCTACACTCAGTTTCAACCCTTAGCCTCCTTTCTCTCCACCAGAGGCCTTCATGCATCCTGAAGACCAGGGTTTGGAGCAGGGCAAGGGAATTATTGTTGACTCAGTCACACAGTTCCGTTCCTCTTCTAAATGAATTTGCACCTTTAACGCTTAAACCCATAAATCTGAGAAATGTTATCTTTCTCGCCAGCCTAGAGTGAAGACACACAGGGTCTCCTCATGTTTTAGAGGACAGTAGTCATCCAGGGCTGTCTGTGACTACAGGGCCATGTCTGTCTAATTCACGGAGGGACTATTACCAGCCAGGAGCTGCTCTCTATAACCAGCTTTATCAGTAGTAAAGGCTGACATTTTTATTTTTTGTTGATTCTAGAGAGAGAGAGGAAGGGAGAAAGAAAGAGCGAAACATCGATGTGAAAGAGAAACATCCATTGGCTGCCTCTTGCACATCCCCTACTGGGGATTGAGCCCACAACCAGGGTACGTACCCTGTCCGGGAATTGAACTGGTGACCTTTTGGTGCATGGGACCATGCTCAACCAAGTGAGCCACAATGGCCAGGTCAAGGCTAACATTTTGATTTCCATTTAGGGCTCATTACCTCCCCCCCCCCAATTGGTACTAAACTCACGAGGAGGAGAAAGAGGGTAATTTATTTGCCCATCTCCCCAAATCTCCACACACAGTATCATGGGGGAAAATAAACAAGAGAAGGCCAAGAGAAAGAGGCACAGTGCCAAATGGCAGCACACTCCTACACTCAGCTCTGGGGAAGGCTGAGGATAGCAGCAGAGCCAAAAAAAAAAAAAAAAAAAAAAAGCAAAAGGAAAATCTATGTTATTTTTAAATGGCTTATTGAAGGAAATAATAGTAACAGGAAAATCAATAAAGCACACGATGCAGAATAAAAAAGTAATGAAGTCTCAGGTAAAGACAAGCGCTCTTGGATTCAACAGAGGGAATCATGGGACTAATAACAATTATGTACTTTCTATTATAACAACAAATAAAATGTTTCTATTGTAGCCACTGATCCCAATAACCTGGCATGCTCGAGAATCCCCATAAGCATCCAGTCTTTCCTACTAAGGTCAGCTCAATGCTTATGGTGTGTTATCAATACAAGTAAAGTGATGGCGCTGGGAAAGGAAGTCGCCCCGGTGTTATAATGCCAATATGTCTTCAGAACATAGAAGTGGTGATCTCTCGGGAGCATTTCTGAATTTTATTTTATTTATTTTTTTGTATTGCTGGAGAGTCAAATGTAGACATTGGACAGAGCTCTTTCTGCCACTCCCCGCGCCCCCCCCCCTCCCCCGGGGTTAAAAAAGGAGGAACATACTTAAGAACTCCACTAACAATATCAGCACGGTAGGAAACTCTAAAACAATTGCATTTATATAGAACAAGTCTTAGCTCATTCCTCCTACCAAACTTGTAGTCCCCAAAGACCGGACTCTGGGAAAGCCCTAAGACAGCTATAATTAGGTTGCCCTGTTACCTGCCACTCCTGGCTAAGATAACACTTCTCCTCCCCCCCCCACCTCCTCCCCTCCTCCTCCTCCTCCTCCTCCTCCTCCTCCTCCTCCTCCTCCTCCTCCTCCTTCTTCTTTTTCTAGTGTCCTGGGAAAACTGTACATTTCCTGGGATACAACACTGCCCCCACTGTATTTTCCCCCCTCAACTCTGTCCATCTACATCTCTTAATTGTCCTGACTCCTCATGTGACATTGAACACAATAAGCCTGACTTCCTCTTCGGCTGTGTGACACTTCATGCTTTGGGGATCTTTCTTCATGCAAGCTGAATGCTGTCCTGCCTCGGCTTTCCTGATTAAAAGGTTGTACCCCATTTGATCTGGCCCCATTACAAAACTCTGTGATGAAAGAGTTCTATACCCTTTGTCATTTGTCAAGGAGCAGGAATCAAGGTCTTGAAGGGGGAATTGGTCTGTAGAATGGGTGCCCTTTTGTGCAGATTACGGTTAAAGATTTGGCATTGAGGGCTAGGCAGCTCAGCACCATCACCAAGGTGTCAGGAGGGAGTGGTGAGTCACTAAGAGGGGAAGGAGCACTCTTTGGCATTTTCTGCCTCTTGTACCCTTTGTCTGAAATCTTCCTTTCACTTTTCTTCCTGGTGGCCTCTTAGTCATTCTTCAAGGCCCAGCTTAAACACCAGATCTTCTGCAGAGTCATTTGTATTGCCGCCGCCTCTGTCTTTCTCCCCTCTTCTCACTTTCTCTTTCCCGGCGTCAGTAGAGGTACCACTCCCATCCAATGCGCTGCTGGTTAATCACGGGTACATATGCCTCAAAATGAACTAAAGGGTTCTAGGCACCTGTCTGTCACCTCCCCAGAGGATGAGAGCCTTGAGAGCAGAGAGCATGCCTTGCAGATCTCTTCATATTTGCAGAGATTACTAGGAGCCCAATAGATAATACAATACAGGTAGGGACAAATGAACTGATGAACACATGAGTGAATGAAATGCATTTTGCCTCTGGTCATCTGTGCAAGCACTGCTATCTAATGAAATGATAGCGAGTAATTACACTGAATGGTTTCCAGAAACTAGCTCTGATAACTTTTGCACCTGCCTAACCAAAACCTTTGGGAATCATCTTCTTCCTGTCTCCCATCCTGTTGATCCCAAAGCCCATCCCCTTATACCAGTGTCTTCCGTACCCACTGCTCCACCCTCCTGCTGGTATTCTGCTTGGCGGTATGGTTGTGCTTGTTCACATTATTCCAGCCCCTTCCCATCACCCATGTCCAAACAGCTGTTTCATGCCAAGGGTAAAATGGATGTGTTTACGGAAATAACTTGAGAATGCACTTGCTAACTATTAGAGGCACATGAGCTATGGCAAAAAGCTAAAATGATCCAAGATGTTAGGGATGTTAATATAATATGTTGGAAAGAGATGTGCATGGGGGCCCCTTATCGTTCATGACAAGAGCAGAAACTCAAAAGCAGACTCCCCTGTGGAACTGAGAACGTTTTACAAGATTAAAATCGTTCCAGGCACTGTCGGCTGTGACAATGGCATTAAACAGTTTCCCACAAGGAATGGAAATAAAACCAGATCGAATAACAGGGACCCATACGTGGCTGCGCGATGAGAAGACGAAAGACGCAACCATGGCAGGAAGGATGGCCCTGCCATGTGGGGGTGCCAGGCGATTCACAACATCCTGCCTGGGTGCAACGTTCTGCCTGACACTTTAATAACACAAATAGCTCATTTTAACCGGTTTTAGCTTATGCTTCCCTGGCCTTTCTGTTTCTGCTTCTCACTGGAAGCAAATAACCTGTTACCAACTCCTGATAATATGCGACAGCTTTAACTTGAGCTCCGCAAGCTGAGTCCTGGGACCTGGTAAATAAGACATTTCTCTTCACTTTCTACTGTGAAGCCGTTCTTGGTATTTCTCCCATTTCCTATGCCTTAGAGGGCTCAGTAGGGTGCTGACTTTCAGTGGAGATACAAATGCAGTTGCAAACTTGGCATTGATTAATCCTGATCTTTCCTGCAAGGGGGAAATAGAGGTTGTTTTTATATTCCGGATGTCTCTGGAGGAGTTGGATTTCTAACATCTCTGATGGGTAATCTAACTGGGTTTAGAGGGTTGTAGGGAGCTCACTTGGGAAGAATGAAAGGCACACGGTGGTCTGAAGGCAGCTGCTATTCATTTACTTATAACGTATTTTAATTCCAAGGATCTTAAGCCAATGTCAGCTCCTGAGACTGATACCATCGTGATTAACCCAGTTATCAGTTAATTAACAGGAAAGAAGCAAAGAGAAGCTGCAATTAAGACATATGCCCAGTAAGGTCTGAATGATGTAGGGCAGGTGACTGACTACTTGTCAACCACACTAGGAACAGGGCATTGGCTGTAGTTGGCGGGTAGGCATGGCCGCTGCACACAGGAAGATGTGATATTTAAACTCCTACACAAGGGCAGCTCTCTCTCCTGGCCCTCTTGCTCTCTTAGGACTCTTGTTGCCCGGGGTGTGCTCTCGCGCTCCATACTCATCCACATGGCACATTTGCTAACACTGAACTTGAGTAATAGTATTACTTCCTCTGAGCCACCTGAGTCGCCAGGAAGTTCAGAGGCCACGTGTGGGCATGCCTGATTTGAGATTACTCTGCTTGGGTGAATTTAATCAATATCCATTTCCTTCTACCCAAAGGCACCCATATACAAAAATGTTGGGGGCCAGGGGGACAGAACAATTGAATACAATGTTGTGTGGGGCCATGTGGACCACACACATAATGGACTGAGGGATGACAGCTAGCCTGCTTGAAACTCTGGGACAGAAACTCTGGACACTGGCTTTGCTTGTAGCTCTGCTTGGCCCCCCACTGCACATTTTCCAGGACTGCTTTAAGGGAAATGAGACTTTTGAAACCAAGTGATATAACTTTATGCAAGTAAAAATCACTTATTCTCCCGTGTAAGTCCTAGAAAATTCTTTTTCTCAAAATATGGTAAAAACCCCACTCTCACTAGCAATGGAGAAATTCCACTCATGCAATTCTCCGATAACAGGGCTACATCAATGTTTTTGACATATACATAGAAACACTATCAACCACTAATTATATACATCCTCAATACGTGTGTTCCTCACAAAAGTTTCAGTGGTCTTACACTGTCTTCCAAATGAAATACTTCCAGTTTAGTCTCTTCTCTTTTCATATTTGTTAATCCTCCTTGCCATTATATGGTCTTTTAAACATTAATTTGTATTTTTCAAGAAATGGAGGACTTTGGGTAGCCATCAGGAACCAAATGGCAGTTTGGATGGAGATCATGCTATCCACGCCTCTCATAATTACTCCTCACAAAGAAATCCCCAAGTGTCAAAGCATAGAAGAAAGAATGAGAACCTTCTTCAGTCTGGCTTCTTTAAAAATGGGTCTTATGGAACGCACTGAGAGGACACGTGGATACCACATTGGAAAATGAAGAATTTGAATGGTGTGGAGTAGATGACAGCAGAGCATCTTTTTATTAAAATTTATTGGAGTAACTAAAATTAGTGCAGTATTGATAGCCCGCTACTGAGAAACAATTTACAATTGTAAACTATTGTATCCTCAGGAATTATTCTAAAAGCCAAGTTTAGAGAAAGTCTGAGTATGAATATGCATATGTAATGCGTGGAGAGAATGACAAAATTTGAATTTTCTTCTTGAAGTTGGTCTAGTAACCATATCCATCAAAATGTTCCCTCTGCTCAAAGGAATTGGAACTGTGATTTCAGGAGGAAACATCTCAGCTGGCACATCATATACATAATCAGAAGAAAGAAAAAATATACTACTGCTCTCTCAGCAACCAGGCACCTCCATTACCCTTGTAGTTGGAAGACAGAGCTTGAATCCAGAGGACAATTTGCTGTTACTGAACTTCAGTAATATTATTACCTCATTCTGAGATGCCAGGAAGATCAGAGGCCACGTGTGGGCATACCTGATTTGGCCCTACTCTGCACCAGTGAGTTTGATCAATATCCTCTCCTTCTCCCCAAAGGCACCAATCGGCTGAAATGGTGGGGGCCAGGGGGACACGACTCTGGATGTACACAAATCATTTGGAAAACCTTGAGTTTTCTAAAACTGAAGGAAATGTTTCCTACTTCCAGTCTCACCAGAAGACATGGGCGCCTGCATTTGTTAACTAGTTTATATAATTAGGTGAGGACTCAGGGAGAAGCCCAGGAGACTTTTATTTTAAATTGGTTCAAATCCCTTTGCCATAGAGGGTGATGCCAGAACCCAAACCCAAGAGTGAGAGCTGCCTTATGACACCCTCCCCCAAACCAGGACACTTGAATCCAGGGGCCATGACCCAGGAGGCAGTCTGCTGCCCCTGCTGACAAACCCAGATATCACATCAAGAAAGATCACTTCTCTGTGTGACAACAAAGACCTGTGTGGCACCCTCGTGCAGAAGTTGGTAAGGGCAGGTGTTCCCAGCCTATCTCCTCCTCCATAAACAATGCAGGATGTTTTATGCTAGCGGCAGAGTAATGACGCTAAGAGACTAAATGATTAAATGCCAGTCTGCCAGCCAGAGTACATTTGTTTCCTGCTTGAAAAAGCCACTTTCATTTTGTATGACAGCTTTCTTAACTGCAACATAGCTCAGAAAATGACAGAGAGCGAATGAGAATAAGTGATTGTAAACTGGCAAACAACTATTTGCTACTATTTGAACTACCATTAAACTGTTCATTCAATTTCTAGTCAGAAGCCATCACTCAGCTGTGGAACCAGAATGTGAGCATTATTTATGCAGTGGTTTTACAAGGCCATCTAATCTTGGGGAAAATCTTCTAGACAAAAGTCAGAATACCTAAAAATTGCTTTGACATTCAGTGGCAAAATACAGTGCTTACCCATGGCTTCTAACTTCTCTGTTCTTCATCCTATTATTACTGAAATGCTTGAATTCAATTCCCATTTCAATGTTACACCCTTAATAATATGAATTTTTCCACTAACCATCTATCCTGGAGAGGTATTATTAGCACTGAGCAAAGCTGAAGTGTTATAAGACATACATAGGCTAGACTCAGCTTCCATATAGTACCATTAATTTTCTTTGGGCATGTTTCTTTCACAGCTTGCATATTTCCTAAAGCAGATGGAGAGCTGAGAATTATAAAAATAATGAGGTCTGCTGGTAGATGCTCTGTATCTTATTTAAACTACTTAACAATCTTAATGAGGTAGGTAGTTTTGCCTCTGTTACAAGCAAAGAAATTGAGCTATTCTCTACGTTACAAGATTCACCAGTTAGAATTTGACTCCAACTCTGACTGACCCTAAGATCTTCCCACCACAATGCTTCTCAAAGGAAGCTCCTAGTGGTATGGCCCATTCCACCAAAAGGAAAGAAATTTTAATATTTAAAGGGAGCCTGTTAGCACCTACTGTGTATAAAGGTGTGAATGGTGAAGTCATGGGGCAAATATTAGAGAGTTAGAGTTTCACATGGGAGTTAATTTTCCACGTGTGAATACTGGAGGACTGTGTCCTTAATCTAAGGATGGCTACCACATTGACAGCATCTTTTAGACAGTGGTTCTCAACCTTCTGGCCCTTTAAATACAGTTACTCATGTTGTGACCCAACCATAAAATTATTTCCATTACTACTTCATAACTGTAATGTTGCTACTGTTATGAATCATAATGTAAATATCTGATATGCAGGATGGTCTTAGGCGACCCCTGTGAAAGGGTCATTTGACGGCCAAAGGGGTCACGACCCACTGGTTAAGAACCGCTGTTTTAGAACATCTTCTAAGACCTCCTTCAGATATAGAGTCAGCTTTTATTTTGTTTTGTTTTTGGTTGTTTACTTGTTTTTAATGTTAACTATTAACTATTTTTTTCAGCTTCTTAGCCTTTAAAAACGATTTGGTGCTTGATAACAAGCCAAATTAATTTGGACTCAAAGCTTAGTGTCAGTGAATATATCAAGGTGTTTAATATAACTTTGTGTCTAAAAAGAAATGATCTCACAGTGAGTGGACATGAGTTAGTACAACTCATAAAGTGAAATGTTTGGGTGTTTATAACACTGTCATGATGGTTTCCAAGAGTGTTAATTAGAAGAAAAAGCTTTCTGGAGGGTTTTTTGGAAATATGTATCAAGCGCCCTAAAATTTTCTATATGCTTTGGTAAACAATTCCACTTCTAGAAACTTATGCTAAAGAAATATTCAAAGATGTATGTTAAGATTTTTCCAGAATACTCATTTATATATTATTAAAAGATGAAATATAAGAAAAAATAAGCCAACATGGTAATTAGTCAAATTACTGTACAACTCAGATAGAATGCTATGCTTTCATTTAAAACAATGTTTTATAACAGTGATTTTCAACCTTTTTCATCTCATGGCACACATTTCAATTACGAAAATTCTGTGGCACACAAAAATGTATATTTTTTGCTGATCTAACACAAAATAGGTATAATTTTGATTCACTGACATCAAACAGCTATGGTTGTGTTAACTGTTGTCATTTTTTTATTTGACAATCTAAAGGAAAAGAGATCAATGCCCCTGACTAAATCACCAGGTATTGCCTGTTTTAAAAATTCTTGCAGCACACCAGTTGAAAATCACAGTTATAGCTAATGTGTAAATAACTACATGTTGATAATTCTTTAAAAATATAACATACATTATTTTTATGATATATACATGTTTCATAACATATATGATGTGCAAGTATTATATGCACACTGAATAGTAACAGTGATTTTAAAATTTTATGTGCATTCTCTCTCTAAATTTTCTACAGTACAGAGTATTAATTTTGTAATAATAATTTTAAAGTATTTGATTTAGTCTATTCTCATACTTTATAAATTATGCCAGTTTAATCATTTGGTTTTAATATGGAAAGTAACATAGGACCTTTCAAATATAGAGCCTTTATTAACTGGAAGAAAATATTTGCAAAAGACATTTAATAAAAGACTATTATCCAAAATGTTCAAAGAACTTTTAAAACTCAACAGAAAAATAAAGTGTAGTGAACAGAAGAAACAATATTATAATCGTCAAACTTTCTAAGATACTAGAACTTACTTATTCCAACTACCAAAAAAAAATAATAATTATGTAACATGATTAAGGTGTTAATTATTACTATTATAATATGTAAATATATCAAATTAACATGTCGTGCACCTTAAATCTACACAATATTATATTTCAAATATATTTCAATTAAAAATATATATATACCTTCTTATTAAAAGATAGGCAAAATACCTGAACTGATACCTCACCAAAGAATATATATAGCATATAAAAAATGTTTAGCATCATATGTCACCTAGAAATTGCAAATTAAAACAACAGTAAAATTTCACTGCACACATATTAGAATGGTTAAAATCTAGAACACTGACAATAGAAAATGCTGGTGAGGGTGTGGAGGAATAGGAACCCTCATTCACTGCTGGTGGGAATACAAAATGGTACAGCTGTTTTGGAAACTACTATGACCGTTTCTTACAAAACTAAACATACTTATATTATACAGCCCATCAATCACTCTGCTTGGTAGTTACCCAAATAAGCTGAAACTTGTTTCCACACACATACCTGCATATAGATGCCTATAGATATCAGTTCATAATTGCCCAAACTTGGAAGCAACTGTGATATCCTTCAGTAGGTGAGTGGAAAACTCACTGTAGTATATATATCCAGGCAATGGAATAGCATTCAGAGCTGGAAAGAAACGATCTACCAAGCCATGAAAAGACATGGAGGAACCTTAAATGCACATGGCTAAGTGAAATAAGCCAATCTGAAAGCCTACATACTGTGTGATTTCATCTCTTTGACATTCTGGAAAAGGCAAAATTGGAGAAAAGGTTAGTGGTTTCCAGGGATTAGAAAGTAAGAAGGGATGAATAGGCAGAGCACAGGGGATTTTGAAGACAATGAGACTATTCTGTACGATACTATCATGTTGGATACATGTCATCATATGTTTATCAAAACCCATAGAATGTATACCACCAAGAGTGAACCCTAATGTATGCTATGACTTTGGGTGATAATAATGAGTCATTGCATCGTAGGTTCAACTGTAACAAATGTACCCTGTGGAGTTGATAATAGAGGGGTGTTGTGCCTGTGTGGGAACAGGGAGTGTATGGGAACTTTCTGTGCTTTCCACTCAGCTTTGCTGTGAGCCTAAAAATGCTCTAAATATAAATGTTATTAATTTTAAAAATACATCCTTAAGCTCTTTACCTGGAGGAGCTTACAGTCATAAGTGTGAAGGAAACAGCGTTAACACTCCAGAGAGTTAACTGAAAGAATCTCCGAAAATCTCCACATGGGCTTGTGGAAGTCTTTAAAGCAGAAGCCGATGAGCATAAGGGCTGCATACTGCCGGGGTCCAGCCCCAGCAGGTCCAGGGGTCCCCAAAGGTGTGGATGGAGTCGGCGAAGAAGGAAGGACACAGAGACAGTGTTCAGTTGATCAGCAGCCTAGCCAGGATCTCCAGCCAGGATCTCCAGCCAAGTTCTGGTCTGGATCTCCAGAGAGGTTCTGCCGTTTATTGTCTTGTTACATCCGAATTTATCCCAGTTGATTTTAATCCTGTCAATTTCTATTGCAAAGGTTAGGGCGTTTCTTATCTCCATTCCAGGGAGTAAAGATTATGTATCTTAAGCATGATTGTTTGTAGTGATTAACTACCCGCCTGGCACTTAGTTAAGGAGTTTCATCCCCTCCCTGACTTCAGGGAAAAATTCCTACCTGGGGAAGCAACCTTTCTAGGAGAGGCATCCCCTCCCTGACTTCAGGGAAAAATCCCTACCTGGGGAAACAACCTTTCTCAGAGAGGTGACCTTGGTTAAAGCACACAGCGCTAAGGGGAGCAAACATATTAAGAACAGTATGCTATATACACCAGGTCCCTTGAAACATATGCTGTGCAGATGTTTCTATCCTGCAGCGACTGTGTCAAGCAGCAAGGATGGACCGGCTTCCGGCAGCATACTAAATATTCCTGGCTTTGCCATATGGGCTCTGACCCCACTGCTCAGCTCTGTGGTGTAAAAGCAGCCATGGACAACATATAAATAAACAGGTGTGACTGAAATTTATTTTGAAAATTTTATTTTCAAGAAGAGAGATTTGCTTACCCTTGATTTAAAGCAAGGACAGGGGTGTGCTTTGGCAAGTATGAGATAAGTGTGCACAAAGGCTTTTAAGAATGAGAGAGGAGCCGAAGCCGGTTTGGCTCAGTGGATAGAGCGTCGGCCTGCGGACTGAAAGGTCCCAGGTTCGATTCCGGTCAAGGGCATGTACCTTGGTTGCGGGCACATCCCCAGTAGGAGATGTGCAGGAGGCAGCTGATCGATGTTTCTCTCTCATCGATGTTTCTAACTCTCTATCTCTCTCCCTTCCTCTCTGTGAAAAATCAATAAAATATATTTAAAAAAAAAAAAAGAATGAGAGAGGAGCTTTGCTCCCTGTGAGGTACAGGGGGGAGCAGTGGCGGGGGTGAGGGGGGGAGGAATGATGGGAAGGCAATTCTGTCCTCCTTCTCAAGTGTCTTTGCATCTCAAAAAAGTTCTGCCTGTTCTGGGAAATTGCAGAGAAGTGTTCGTTCTTCTTCATAGTACCAGCAAAAGTACTGTTTGTTTTCTGGGAACTAGCTAATCTCTCTCTCTCAAAAAACAAAAACAAAAAACAACAACAACAACAAAAAAAACCAACAACAAAAATCGATGGTTAAAATGGTAAAAAGTAAGAAAACTATTCCTTCTCTCTCTCAGAATCTTTTCAGGAGGCAGCCAAAGAAAATACCAAGCGAATCACTAACTTCCCAGAATTCAGCTCCCTTAATTTCCTTTTCAGGAAGAAAGTTTGTAAGAGGACTCTTCTCTGTCTTGAGAAATCATTACCTGAATCAAAGCATTTCTTTTGTCCGTGGAGTTAGAGGAGATGGGCCAGAGTCATGCTTAAGTAAAAGAAGAACATACTGTGACTGAAAACTAAGATGTATTATGTGGCAGAATTATTTAAGCTTTGCTGTTATTGGTTTGAAATTGACATAAGGGTACCTTTCCAGTTTGTATTTCCCCAACTCCTTACAATTCTTTGAAGATGACCTGATAGAAAATTTCTCTAAGTATTGTCACATTGGATGAGACATGAGTTGTCTTGTTAAAGCTCCAAAAGCTGCAACTAAACACCCTTGGGCAGAATTCAGGGACATAAGCATCTCACCTTTGCACCCTTTAGATGCACACAGGAAAATGAAACTCGTTCTCAGTTATGTGTTTGGAGTTTCCTTTCCCCCCAGTTTTCTTAGAAAACCAAAATATGAGCCTAAAAAGATAAACATTGGAACAAAAGAAATGCAAAAGAAAAAAAGAGCTTGTGCATGCTACACTATACACAAATGGCCAAATCAAAAGCCAGAACCCAGTCATTAAATAGAATTCTAAATATCCAAACTTGTCTACTGAAGCAAAACGGAAGTGACGACCAGAGATAGTTTTATCAGAGTGTCTGCTATGACGTATTTCCACCTTCTGTGTAAGATGGCTCTCCCATGTTAATGAGAAATCAAAGGAAAGTGGAACTCAATTATTACAGCTGGACCCGGCCACCAGTCCCTGATCAAGGACATCGCCATGGCAGCGAAGGCGTGAGAAGCTTCATTCTGCTCCTGTGCTGGCACAGCTTTTATTTAAGGATCTATAGTCACGCAGTTCTATTCTCAGAGCACACCTGCCTTGCTAGGTAACTGACTTGTAGAATGAAGAGAGGAAAATCTCTCTGTATGGGAATACACTTGCCTTCCTGGATGTCAAGAGCTGGAGAGATACGAGAGATTTAGTTAGTTCTTTGAAAAGATTGTCAATACCCCACCTCCTAAGTAATGCAGACCCGTGGCCTCCCCATGGGGCTTTGCTCAGCTTTCTCATGTCCTCTACTTACTGAGCATCTACGCAGGGTCAGAGGCTCAGGCATTGTACTGGGTTCTCTGGTGATAAGACATGCTTTCCACTTTAAGTGAGACCCTTAATGAGTCCTATGAGAAGAGGAGTTCTGCTTGTTAGGTTTATAATGTTTCCCTGCACAGCAAGAAGCAAGGGGAAGATGATCCTTCCTAACGTACTGACTCCTGAGAATCTGAACTGTGGTGTGAGGCAGTACCATTTCCATGAGCAGGTGGCATGTAACTGGTCAATGAAGATGTGTACTTTCATGAAAATGTTTCATTACTACTATCTGTTTGATTATATATATATATATATATATATATATATATATATATAATGAGAATAGAGTAGGATAAAAAATAAAATGACAGATAAAACTCCATTAATGTAATATATATATATATATGCACATAGTACATATATACATAATATATATATATACAGATATAAATATATATGGAAAATTAATGCTTTATAAAATAGAGATCATAACATGTATATGTAAGTATAAATTATGTGCTTTTATAGAGAGAAATTAATAAAAGGATGATAATCAAAAAGTTAATGATTACTCTCAAGATCATGGGACCTCATGTGACATTTTCTTTCATGTATTTTTCCTGTGTCCTGAGAACGCTTTATTATAGCCACGTGCCGTTTATGTAAGCAAATAAAAGCAAAGCTGTTTGCCTTGTGAGAAAGATCTGCGGAGCATTAAACACCTGCATGCCAGGTTGTCGCCGCAGCATCCCAGCTCCAGTTGACTGCTGCTGGACGTCCTCAAGCGCGCATGCGAGAGAAGCAGCACGAACGCATCATCATTTGAGAACCGTGCAGCTCAGTCCCATCTGAGGTCTTGTTTGCAGCCCTGCATTCAGGCAGACACCCCAGAACCCACACTGGATTGCCTGGCCTCGTGTTCATGTCTCCCCACCACACACCTCCAGGATTGGCATTTTGACATTGAATTAAGTGAAGCAAACAAAGAAAATCTGCTGAGACACCAGCTCACCCCAATCTGCTAAATAAAGGCACATAAAAGAACCTTCTGTCATGCAAAATTAGAAAAGAGCTTGCTTTCTCCCAGAATTTGGTTGCTTCCTGAGCTATGCGAATTTTGACATTTATTAGATTTCCTAGTTTTCTTTGCCTTACAGGAATCTTTTGTACAGATTTTGCAACCCAATGTTAATCACATTCACCATTTTTTTTTTCAACCTTTTCCCTGCTCTTTATTGCCTCCGGAAAAGCCTTTTAAGGTATATATTTTTCCTAATCACCCAATTATGCCCCTCCCATGAAATTTCAATACCACAGATATATTGTGTATCTGTTTATGCACCAGGTATATTTCTGTGGAAAAGAGTAAGATTTTAATTTTACCCCTGAGAATTATTAATGCCCTATAGAGATGGGTGGGCTCTGTAGTAACTGCTGGCCTGCATATTCTCATAATAACATTTCTCTCTTAACTTGCCATTCTATTTAACTTTCCCTGGTTCTCTACATGTGTATCTAACTGTAAAGAAATATATATAATCAAACATAAACAGGCTCAAATCCAGATAAATTTGATGTCATTAGTGTACAATGACAGGCTGTAATCAATTCGTTTCCTTCCCATCAGCACACCTTGCACTGGGCATAAAGAGGTTCTCTAGGGGCTAAGCTTTGATCACGCTTATCAAGGGAAAACTCTAGTGCAATGTGTTGAAGTGACCTAGGAAGAAAACACAAAGAGAGTCCACCTTGAGTGTGGTGTGCATTAGAAAATATCTAGCAACGATGAATGCAGAATGCAAGAAAATATTATAAACCTGAATACGGTAAGCAGATTTTTCTGTCACAAGTGATTCTTTTAAAAATATACCTGCTTCCTCTAGTGTATGCTCCTATTTCACCAAGGTCCGTGCATTTTTTTTTTTTTTTAGGTTTCGTTTATTGCCCATCTCTAACATTCCTTATTACTCTTTCCTGGACCCTATTGATCTCATCTATCTTGGAGGGACACAAGCTAGAGGACAGAGAGTCTCACAAATAAAAATGGAGGCCTCCTCGCAGAGCATAGTTTCTATTGGGATGCACCTGAACACACAGAGCACTAAACAGCCTTCGGGATTGATGTGCACATTCATCTCCAGGCACCGTGCGCACTGGGGGCCTTGCTGAGATTATTTAAAACCCGAGTTTCTGACATGGGTTGCTGGTGGAGCTACCTCTCCGAAGCACAGTAATAAAAGCGCTTCAGAAACATGGGCTGGTCCAGATGGCTCTCCAAAGCAGGACAGTGTTGCCTTATTCTGGCAAATGAAGCCACAAAACTACAACCATTGCCTAGTAATTGTTTCAGAAGCGCCTTCACGTTTGAGATTTTTTGTTTGTAAAAAGATAAAATTTGTGAGGATGGACCTAATTCATGATTTTCAAATTTCAAGAAATATACACAAGTGCTTTTTCTTATAGACTTTCAATAGCTCCCTTTTGTCTAGACTTTGCAAGCTCTTTACAGTCTTGCTTCTCATGACATTCTCCCCTAATGCCTCAGTTGTACCATTAGTTTGAACTGTGTCTTTCTACACAAACCGTTTTCATAATTGAATGATGCATTAATTTAATAAACTAGCAATTTTACTACTAATAATTTAATAATTATTCAATGATCTGGAATAGACAGTCCAATTCTGTCAAAACCATGGGCTCAGCTTCCATGAGCAGACAAAAAATGAGACAACAGTGATTTTTTTTTCTGAAATATTTTAGGAAAAAATTACATAACATACTTATGTTATGAAATGACAGTATCTATTTTGCAAGTTAGTATCTTTGGAGTTATTCCTTTATTTTCATGCCAAAATAAAATATAAAGTAATTGCTATTTAAAAACATCTCCATAGTGCTAGCATGCCCATCTATTAATATAATCATATTTATTTTGTTATGTATTATGAACCTAGAAGTATTTATTCAGACTCTTAAAGATTTAACAACAACGAAAATAAAAACAAACATTGTCTCCATTGGACCCAAGAGCTGCAGAGGGAAATGGGGTGTAAAATAATATCTCTGTGCGGCCAACAGGATTATTGATTGTTCCACTAAGTGGGCAATCAAAAATGAAAACCAAAGAGGTAAATATCCAGATACAAACAGTTGCTTATTTGAAACGCTACAAAGACATTAAAGCCCCTTCTATGCGCCAGCGTTTCCTTGAAGGTAGGATGGAATTCTGAAACTTGCTGCATTCTGCTCACAGAATTTATGGGCAGATACTCGCCGCCCCTGGAGAGGAAGGGAAGGGGCAGGAGGAAATAAGACAAATGTGTTCCAATCTAAATCATGGGGCCGTGGCTCGCATCCCAGACTTTTTAAGAGACTGGTGTGTTATTTTGTTGCAACTATCACAGTGAAAGCATTTATGCTGCAACTGTGCAGAGTCACTAAAGGATGAAAAAAATTAAGAGTTTCTTAATTAAACAATAGGGGTGCAGGTGGGAACTAATAAATTGAGAACCGCAAATGGTAGCCAGGGGAGAGATAGATTGAAAATATAGCCGGGGAAGCAGTTGGGAGGGCCACACAGAATCTTCTCAATGTCTAAAAGGAGTGTGTGTACCTGGGATTAACCCACACTGTTTGTAAAGAACAGATGCTTCAAGAGAATCCGTGACAAGCTGGGGAAAACAGCAGATTTGGGAGAGCTCACATCCTGTTTTAAATGAGAAGCCATCAGAAGCAGCCTTTTGTGGAAAGGGTGGTGCCGGGATTTGGGTGGGTGTGTAGCTCCGTGTCAGGACACATCCAGGGGGCAGTTCTTCCTGACAGTGACCTTGGCTGTGGAAAGATCTGCCTCAAAAATGTCACCAGTTACATTGCTTCTGTCCTACCTGAATCACCAGGGCTTTCTGTATGGCTTTTTTATGTTTATTTTTTTTTGCAGTGGCTAAGTTATTTAGATGACAATGAGTCACCTGTTTGGGACAAGTACTTTTTAAAATATATTTTTATAGATTTCAGAGAGGAAAGAGAGGGAGAGAGAGAAACATCAATGATGAGAGAGAATCATTGATCCGGGTGCCTCCTGCATGCCCCCCAGTGGGGATCAAGCCCGCAACCCGGGAATGGGCCCTGACTGGGAATCAAACCATGACCTCCTGGTTCATAACTTGATGCTCAACCACTGAGCAACACCAGCCAGGCTGGAACAAGTATTTATTGAACACCTTCTCTATGGAAAGTTCTGTGATGAATGCTCGGGGAGAGTAGAAGAAAGAGATAAGCATTGCTTACATAGGTGTGAAGCTCTTTCTGTGAGCAAGGCTCCATGCTAGATGCTGGGAAGAGGAGGGAGTGGGGATTATAGGAAAGGCGTGTTTCTTGCCCTCAAGGGACATAGAGTTTAGAACCTAAAATAGCCAAGTTCTTATCTTTCATAAATGTTTTTGAACATCTGCCATGTGTTCCAAAGGGTTCATGATCTGGCAATTTGGTTTCTAATTATGGACCAAGAAATGACCAGAAGATTTTGGGGGAAATAATGAAGGATAAGATAGCAATTCAGTGCCTCATTAAAGGAGAGTACCCCAGACAGCAGGGAAGTATGAGCAGTGACATGAAAATGCTGATGCATGGGTTAAGTTCAGACTCTAAGCTATGGATTTGGGCCAAATAGTAAGGTAGCATGTGGATAAAAATAAAATCAGATAATAAGAAAAGTGGAGGTTAGATCCTAAGTAATTTGAATTAAATTCTGTTGACAGTAAGATATTAAAATATTTTACAAAAAAGAGATATAATTGCCAAAACCGGTTTGGCTCAGTGGATAGAGCGTCGGCCTGCGGACTGAAAGGTCCCAGGTTCGATTCCGGTCAAGGGCATGTACCTGGGTTGCGGGCACATCCCCAGTGGGAGATGTGCAGGAGGCAGCTGATCGATGTTTCTCTCTCATCGATGTTTCTAACTCTCTATCTCTCTCCCTTCCTCTCTGTAAAAAATCAATAAAATATATTAAAAAAAAAGAGATATAATCATAGATGAACATTTGAAATACCAACCTGATTGTTATGTGTACAGTCAATTAAAAAGGAGGGTATTTTTGCCCTGGGTGATGTGGCTCAGTCGGTTGGAACACCATCCTGTATACCAAAAGGTGTCAGGTTTAATTCCCAGTCAGAGCACATACCCATTTGTGGGTTTGATCCTAGGTCAGAGTGTGTACAGGAGGCAACCAATGGATGTTTCTCTGTCACACTGATGATTCTGTCTCTCTCTCTTCCTCTCTCTTCCTTTCTCTCTAAAATAAATAAAAAATAAAAGTAAAAAGGAGGGTATTTTAAAAGCAAGGAGATGAGTTCTAGTAAGTCCTTGGTTCATGTTGGAGCTAAGCAAAGGCTTTTGGTGGTGCCTGTGGAAACAAAGAGATGGCTATCAGAGATCTGTGCAAGTTATAATCAACAAAGAACTGACTGTTAAAGTATTTGATATTTTTAGTGCAGTAAGATTTCATAAAATGAAGAAATCAATAAGACTGCTACTATATTTTTTAATACATTGATCTACTACAATTACACATCTTAGAGCTAGAGTTTGGCGCTATAACATTAATGTAATGATAGTTTCCTTTCTCCATGGACTCAGCCCCGTCCACCCAGCTCAGTTCCCTGCATTCACAGTTGGTCTCTCCTCTGTATGTTTTCCAGATGGCTAGGATTTCCTTTGGTCTTACCAGTGTGTCATGGGACCCTAAGGTCAGAGATCTCAGTGTTGCCAGACAAAAAAAGAACGAAGGCCTGTCAGGTTCTCGGCATTTCTCCCACCAGACACAGCTAACAATGTAAAGATCTTCTCATTTAAAGAGTAGTTGGTTGGTACAGGTTTTGGTTACAGCCCATCAGCAGTTTCTAATATAGGAAGTCAGTTGGTGAGATCTATACTACCACATACACTCCAGGTCCTGACCCACTCCCAGATCACCTTTTTTATTTTATATGTTTTTATTTTATTTATTTTTTATGTTTATTTTTTTAATATATTTTTATTGATTTCAGAGAGGAAGGGAGAGGGGAAAAGAGAGATAGAAACATCAGTGATGAGAGTCATTGATTGTCTACCTCCTGCACGCTGCACGCCCCATACTGGGGATTAAGCCCTCAACCTGGGCATGTGCCCTTGATTGGAATTGAACCTGGGACCCTTCAGTCAGAAGGCTGACGCTCTATCCAATGAGCCAAACCAGCTAGGGCTGTTTTTATTGATTTCAGAGAGGAAGGGAGAAGGAGAGAAAGATAGAAACATCCATGAGAAACATCAGTTGGCTGCCTCCTGCATGCCCCCTACTGGGCATTGAGCCCACAACCTCAGGCATGTGCCCTGACCTCTTGGTGCATGGAATGATGCTCAACCAACTGAACTACAACAGCCTCTGAAATCCACAGCCCTACCTCTTCTGCTGCCAGCCTCACCATTCTGCTTTCATGTCTTCTATTCCTGGCATCAAAAGTCCAGTTCTCCCTGTCTCTCAAAATCACCCTCCTCTTCCCCTCAGCACGAGAGCACAATTCTCAGCTGCCTATTGGAAGCAAAATAAGTAGCAATAAGAAAAATAGTACCCCTCAAAGGTGAAGAAGACTCGGTTTATAAAACTTAATAGCTTTTATTCTGGTCTTGTTGTGGGGGTAGTTCACCCTCTGCCACAGGATGTATTGAATGACTATAATGCAAACATTTTGAAATTCATGTTAAAATAGATTAAACACTTTTAACCAGCTACATTAGTGAAACATTTTTCATAGGGACTTAGAAATTAGGAAATGTTTTCTTACTTGCTATCAAGCCCAGAGTTCATTTGAGGGTTTTTGTTTGTTTGTTTGTTGGAAATGTGAAGCAGTGGGAAGCATGGGTGGCAGGGGGGTGCGGGGGAGGGCAACATACTAGGTACCTCATAACTGGAAGTGACAAAGTTGCCATGGGAATTTAAGGCTGATTCTTCAACTCTGCCTGTTTAGTATGCTGACTATTTACCAAAGCACTGAAAAAAAAATGACATGTGCCATAGCTTACCTTTCACTTTTATTTTGTTATTAGAATAATATAATTATTCTGTTGTTCTCATTATCCAATAAAGGGAACTGGGAAAATTTCAGGGGACAGTATTTTTGAAGCAATTGCCTCAGAATATGATTTCCCTCTGTTTTTGATTTAACATTCATTTAGCAATCTATTGTGTACTTAGGGAGTTGCAGGTACTGCTCTTGGTTCTAGGCATGCAGTGATGAAAAAGTCATGATTACTTTCCGGATGGCATTCACTAAACAGAGAGGGCAACACTTTTTCATATCCCCCAGGAAGACTTGGTGCACCTGGGTATTTCCCGTCTCCAGTCTACCGCTCTCAAAATAGTGGTTTTCATTATTTGAGTCATTCCACCTCATTTCTACAAAATGGTGATTGCCCCAGTCTTCACCCCTTTACACAGCTACATCTAAAGTAAATAGGGGAGAATTTTTTCCCCAAACCTTTTGCAGACCTCTCTTGATGGATGAGGTGTTTCTCCTGTGCTCTGGCAGCAATACCATTTGGGGAAGCAAATACACTGCTTTACCGGCCCTTGTAGTAGAAGCAGGCCTGCCAGCTGGGAAGCAGGGGTGTGACAAGGAAGCGGGGTGACTGAGTAAATAACCAGCAGTCTGCCACAGTAAATAGCCATAAAATTATGATACTTAATTTTTTAATGCATTAATGTGATCATTTCTCAGTAATGGTGAGATCTTGATATGATGTGGTGGAAATTGAAAAGGGATACACCATTTATAATACTCAGTTACCATGATGGTGGCTGAGTGTCTATCTATCCTATATAATAAAAGGGTAATATGCAAATTGACCCTAATAGCAGAATGACTTGGAATGACTGGTCACTATGACACACACTGACCACCAGAGGGCAGACGCTCAATGCAGGAGCTGCCCCCTGGTAATCAGTGTGCTCCCACAGAGGGAGCTCTGCTCAGCCACAAGCCAGGCTGACGGCTGCCAGTGCAGCGGTGGTGGCAGGAGCCTCTCCCACCTCCTCAGTAGCGCTAAGGATGTCTGACTGCAGCTTAGGTCTGCTCCCCACTGGAAAGCAGACATCCCCCAAGGGCTCCCGGGCTGCTAGAGGGATGTCTGACTGCCAGCTTAGGCCTGATCCCCCAGGGAGTGGGCCTAAGCCAGCAGATGGACATCCCCCGAGGGATCCCAGATGGCGAGTGGGCACAGGCTGGGCTGGGACCCCCGAGTGCACAAATTTTTGTGCACTGGGCCTCTAGTATTTATATAAAATCCGTCAGTGACCTTTCGACTATTCAACCAGTAGCTATGATGTGCACTGACCACCAGGGGGCAGATGCTCCAACTGGTAGGTTACTTTGCTGCTAGGGTCCAGCAGATTCGGACTGGGCGAGACAGGCCAGACACGCCCTGGAGCCCACCCTCCTGCAGTCCCTCCCCAGCCCCGATGGTGCACCAGTGGGGTCCCTTGGCCTGGCCTGCACCCTCTCACAATCTGGGAGCCCTCAGGGGATGTCAGAGAGCCACAGGCCAGGCCAAGGGACCCCTAATAATAAATAAGATCGCTTGTCTCCACATAGAAGTTGTTGCCTCTAATTCTCAGACCATGGACAGTTCTCACTTACCATTGTCATTGTGATCCTCATCATTAAGGTGGATCCATCTCCTCAGGTAGCATTCATTCAGTTCTCTGCTCACACAGGATGCTGTATCATGCTTCTGTTTCTCTCAAACATGTGGAAAAGAATGCTTTTGGAGAAATTAGAGACAAATGAGCTCCTGCAGTTGTATTCCATTGTATTCATTAGATGAGTTCCTAGAAAGGCTAGTATACATTGAATTTTTGTAAATGGAATCAATGTTGAATGCACTAGGGGAGCTTTGTGTTTAAAGGGACTTTGTATGAATCTGTATTGCCAGGACTCCATTTGAAACATAGATACTGAGCCCCAAGTTCTATAGCTTCATAAACTTGTAACTTGTACTTTTTCCATGTTGGGTTAGTCATAAGTTGGTTATGCGGTTTATCGTTTTTTCAGAGAAAAGTCATTATAAATCAAGATTGTCTTTGTCACTATTTTTTATTTAAATTCTTTATTGTTTAATGTATTACATAAGTCTCCCGTTTCCTCCATTGATCTCTCCCTGGCCACCCCCAACCCCCAGCACATGCTCTCATCCCACCCCTCGCTTGTGTCCATTGGTTATGCTCACATGCATGCATACAAGTCCTTTGGTTGAGCTCTTCTCCCCTCACCCCCTGCCTTCCCTCAGGTTAAGACAGTCAGTTCCATGCTTCTATGACTCTGTTTCTATTTTTGTTCATCAGTTTATGTTGTTCATTATATTCCATAAATGAGTGAGATCATGTGATATTTATCTTTCTCTGACTGGCTTATTTCACTTTGGCATAATGCTCTCCAGATCCATCCAGGCTGTTGCAAATGATAAGAATTCCTTCTTTATTTACAGCAGTGGAGTATTCCATTGTGTAGATGTACCACAGTTTTTTAATCCACTCATCTGCTGATGGGCACTTAGGCTGTTTCCAAATCTTAGCTATGGTGAATTGTGCTGCTATGAACATAGGGACTGGTGTTTCTGTTTTCTGATTGGTGTTTATGTTTTCTTGGGATATATTCCTAGAAGTGGGATTACTGGGTCAAATGTCTTATCACTATTAATATATAACATCTAGTTATTTTCATTGCTATCTTAGAAGCATCATTATTTTCATTATTATTAATATTTTTAGATGTTTTATTTTGGGTGATTCAAATATCAAAATTACAAAAATGGAAAGAAAGCTCAGGAATCACACATTATCTAGTTGTTTTTAAAAATATATAGTTCAATAAATGATTTGTGCTAATCAATTCCTCTCCTTCTCTTCCTCCTTCCTTCCCTCATTTTTCTCTCCCTCCCTTTGGAAATCTGAGGAAAAATAAAGCAATGCTGCTGGGGATGAAGCAGAGGTTAAGGGAACTTCTAGCTTGATCCCTCCTGGGTCCCCTCTCTCATGGGAGGGCATACTCGTGCCAGCTCCTTGTACAGGCTCTGGTATCTGGCTGCTGGGTTCAAATCCTGCCTCTGTCACCTCCGAGGAGGCAAACTTGGGCAACTGGGTATCTTCTCTGTGTCTCAACTTGTAAATGGTGGTCAATAATAGTCACTACATGGCGATGTATAGCTGGAATGAGTTACTACCTGTAAAGTGCTTGGAACACTACCTGCCCTATGGCAGGCATTTGGGAAAGTTGGCTTTTAACAGTATCCCCTATAGAGACACCTTCACAAAATACCATGGCATGGAAAGACATGTTTTAAAATTTACCCATTTAATCCCAAGCCCTCATTTTGCCAATGAGTGAGCAGGGGCCCTGAGGAATGAACTAATTTTCCCCATGTCCGGCCGGGAGGTGGTGGCACAAGATGCTTAGCTTTGGAGACCCACTCAAGAGTTTCCCCACGGAGGCTTGACTTGACTCTAGAAGTTATTGGCACTTTATTCCAGGGTCACAAAGGCAAGACATACCGAAGCTCCATTAGACAGATTGCTGAAACTGGGCACTGCTGACAGGATGAGAGAGAGGATTCTTTGTTGTGGGGAGCTGGCCTGGGCAGCATAGAATGTTTTTAGCAGCAGCCTTGGCCTCTACACACTACAGGGCAGTAGCACAAAAATCTCTTCAGACATTGCAGAATGTCTTTGGCAGAGGGGGAGGGGGCGGGGGGCGGGCAAAATTGCATGTATTTCAGAACCACTGCATTAGATCTAGAGACACTGCCAGGAACATTTATGAAGAATAATCCCGCTCCACATGAGGCTTCCACCCTACCAGTGACCCTCAGGGAACTTACCTGAGGCACACCTTGCTCCTGTTATAGGCACGTGCAGTAATCTTTCTAGAAGTCTCTGGATCCTTTATAGAGGTTAAGATGACCCCATTAGTAACAAGAAGGCCATCACTCTAACCACAGTAGTATCCACCCCCCTTAGCTGTGGTTTCACTTCTCATGATTTCAGTTACCTGTGGTGACCCGTGATACAAATATGTCAAGTGGAAATCCCCAAAATAAACAATTCATACGTTTTTACATTTTGCACCATTCTGAGTAGTGTGAGCAAATCTCGTACTGTCCTGCTTTGTCCCTCCTGCCTGAAACATGGATCATCCCTTTTTCCAGCACAGCCGCACTGTGTACGCCACCCTGCCTGTTAATCACTTAGTAGCCACGTCGGTTATCAGACCCACCCTTGCCATATCACATGCTTGTGTTCAAGTCACCCTCGCTTTACTGAATAAGGCCCCAAAGCCATTCACATAATTTTTATTATAGTGCATTATTGTAATTGTTCTATTTTATCATTTGTTATTGTGGTTAATGTTTTACTGTGGCTAATTTATGAGTTAAACTTTACCATAAGTATGTCTGCATAGGAGGTAACATAGTATATATAGGGTTTGGCACTATCTGTGGTTTCAGGCACCCACTGGTGGTCTTGGGACAACCTTCCCCCGCCCCCGTGGGTAAGGGTTGTCTAGATCCTCTGAAGCAAAACCCATGTACTTCCCCATTGCATTTTTTAAATAATAATGCAAGTCAAGGGTTTTATTTTCAACTCTATCGCTCTTGTTTAGAACTATTTGGGAAGTCAATTTGGAAACTGCCTTTAGAGCCTGTGGCAACCTGGGAGCTACGTCAGGGAACAAGAACATTCCTGTCTCAAGGCATTTATTCATCAGTTGGGAGAGACTAGGTCAGTTTTAGGTAGAATCTGGCTTCACTGTCTCAGAAATAAATTAGGATAGATTTACCAATTTAGGTGTTTTGACCAACCAGTAAACCAGTCCTTATTAAGCCTCCACTTTGGCATGCTTATAAAAGATCATGTATGAGTCCAGACCAGAAAAAAATTAGAATCAAAATGAGCTCTAAAGATCATCTAATTCAGTGATTTCCAAATATCGGTCAGTGGCCCAGTACTAGGGTTTCTGCATAAAATTTCCTAGAAAATTCTATAAAAGTGTGGAAATCCAGACATCACCCCGTGGAGATAGTGACTCAGTACATGTTGGACAGAGCTCACGAACCTGTAGTTTTAACAAACATCTCTGACAATTCTGATGTGCAACCAATGTCATCTCCCTCATTTTATCAATGACCTTGCCCAGGATCAGAAGTGGGCTGACTCCTAGGTCTCCAGACTCCTGGGCCAACTTCCCTTCTCCTACCTTACACACATTTCCTTCAGGGAAATCATTCACCCATCAGGGTGGCTTTGAAATTTCTGGTTGGCTTTGTATGCCCGCAACTCTCCAGCCTTGAGAGTTGAAATCAGTTAACAAAAACTTAAAGGTGTGGTCTATTCTTTTCTAAGGCCGAGAAAATATGCAGAACTCCAAGCCAGGAGCTCTGTCTCCAGTCAGTTCAATGGCTGACATGTTCTACATTTTACATTTTTTAAAAACCAATTTGA
The DNA here is from genome assembly GCF_014108235.1 of Myotis myotis. Lineage (NCBI taxonomy): Eukaryota > Metazoa > Chordata > Mammalia > Chiroptera > Vespertilionidae > Myotis > Myotis myotis. The sequence continues at coordinate 8,672,781 of NW_023416401.1, read as the reverse complement.
TACATCAAAGGCTAAAAACAATTTAATGGTTATTACACTATAATTGATGGGGGTTCCTCTATTTTTGCATATTTCTAATGTTTTTTAAAATATATTTTTATTGATTTCAGAAAGGAAGGGAAAGGGACAGAGAGATAGAAACATGAGATGAGAGAGAATCATTGATCAGCCACCTCCTGCATGCCCTCTACTAGGGGTTGAGCCTGCAATCTGGGCATGTGCCCTGACTGGGAATCAAACCGTGACCTCCTGGTTCATAGGTTCATGCTCAATCACTGAGCAACCCCAGCTGGGCACTAATGTTTTTTAAAACATTTATATACCTTGATATAATGTTAAAGTCTCATGGCTATGAGAAACAATTAGAAAATGATTCAACAGAACACATAATGATCCACTATATATGTGTGTCTGATTCATTATAGAACAGCGCCTTTCCCCTCACTTTGTAAACTCATGACCAGCAGGAATTTGATGATCCATCCACTCTTGTGTCCTGCATAGCACTTCGCCCCATTCCTTACACACAGTTAAAGCTCATAATATATTTTTGAATGAAGGTACCAGATTAGGAAGCATGTCTCAGCTCCGATTAAAGCAGATGTGTCCTGAGCCATTAGTGTGGCAGACCTGTGGGCAGAGCCAGGGTCTGGGGGGCATCTCCAGGCCAAGAGGTTGTCCCTACAAGGAGGCGAGGTTGGCTCACATGGCTCTCTGAAATAATTTAACATCTTGGAATTGCGTGCACTTTTAGAGTGATCGCAAATATGGCCTGTGATGCTAATGCTGCTATTTCTAGCGTGTCCCCATCTGGCAAGAAAATGTCATATTGTCCTGGAATATCCTAGCGCTTTGAGAAAGCGGGGCTCTGTTTTTCCAACAGTGTCCACACTAGCTCTCAACATAGTGAAATATTTAAACAACAACAACAACAACAACAACAAGCAAGCCCTCCAACCAGCCCCCAGTTGATTTTTTAGGAGGAGGATGGAGCGTTTACCATAAAATATGCAGTATTTCTTTCACCTGTGCCTTTGCAAATGCTAGTGTCTGTGCATGGAACATTCTGCCCTTGTCCTGCCATCTGCAATCCACGTTTCACTCCCCTTCTCTCTCTCTCTCTCTCTCTCTCTCTCTCTCTCTCTCTCTCTCTCTCTCTCTCTCTCTCTCTCTCTCACACACACACACACACACACACACACACACACACACGTTGTATTTGTTCATTTCTATGCATTATTTAGGGGCTGCCTAACTGTTCCATTTTTAAGGCAGTGTTTCTGACTTTCTGGAGGCCAGATAGGACATCCCTCTTTTATGTCCCCTCAGTACAGGACACTTCCCATCTGGGAGTACCTGTCACACTGAACTGCACTTGTCTACTTGGACATTTGTTCACTTTTCAGATGCTAAGCTCTGTAAGGACCTAGAACATGCTTAAGCTGTTCATAATCATACCCCAAAATATCACGCATGCCCCTAGCTAACACAATTGTTTTCCTAAGAAAGTTCTCTCTTACCCTCCATTTGAAGATATTAAGGAGCACTTCCTCTATTATTTTATTATGAATAATGGAGCACCTCTCAGAAAATCATATTAGTTCTGAGCTAATCTCAATCAATAACAGTTTTGTTTGTTTGAACAGTTTGCTGACATAATTAGCTTTTTTAAAAAGGTGTTAGTAATTATTCCTGAGGATATGACCTTAAAATTGTATTGGAGGCAATCTTAAGCCTTTTAATGATCATTTTACAAAAGCAATGCTGAAAGCAGGTATGTTTTGAAGACACCGTTTCTATAGCTATGTAATGAATGGAGAAATAAATTGCTCCAATGCCCTGGGAATGGCCACTTGTGGTTTGGGGTATCCATCTATAGATTCAACTGGCTGCATCTCTACTTAGCAGGGTGAGAACATGATTGCTCTGAAAATAGTCGTAAGCCTGATGGAGAGACAACTCCTGTGAGCACACAGACACTGATGTTAAGAATGCATGCGAAGATTATGTGATTGCTAAAATGTGAGAGTGCAAAAGAATATTTCTAAGTGAATATATTATTTATCCTTTATGTCATTTCAAATATGCATGTGAGTCCTTATTAACAAATTACATATTATAACGAGAATTTAACTATTTTATCCACAAAAGTGATTTTTATGTTCACATTACCTTTAAAATGTCATGGGGATTTTGTTATTATAAATATGAAAGATGACATGATTTGGGGGAATACCGTACATTTGGAGGAAACACCAAGGCTTGCTTGTTGATTCAGTGAGAACTATTGAGTGATACTGATACAGGATATGGGACTGTAACAATTGCACTTTGTGCTGTTTAGACTGGCTCACTCACAATCTCTCAGACTCCTCAGAAGACACAAACCCTGTGGTAGTCAGAGCCTTGGCATTGGGAAGGCTTGCCTCCTCCTATGTGTGTCCCACCGCTGATCTCATCACCCAAGCACATGGGGAAAGGCCATTTTCCCTAGTCACTCATGACTTTGTTGGTTGCAAGAAGACCCAAACCAAACTGAATAAACAAAAAGGAGGTGATAGTTCTAGTACTGAAAAGTCTGGGGATATGACCACTTTCTACCCAATTTTATCAGGGTTCTGAGGGTGCTACTAGTACTTTCTCCTGGCTGTGTTCTCCCTCCATGGGTGGCCCATCCCCAGGCAGGCTCTCCCTCACAGTGAAAGAAAGGGGGCAGCTCCAGTCCTGGAATCCTTTCAGCTTAGATCCAATAGGAACATCCTGCTATGCCCAGTACAGTCTCTGTGCATGTTCTCTGTTCTGGGTGGATCATAGTCACGTTGCTAACACATCACCATGACTGGGCAACAGCCAAAGAACATCCTCAGGTGAGGATGAAGAAGGTTCTGTTCTTCATAGGGAGAGGGATGGTCAGCAATCTGAAGAAGGATGCAGGGACGTATGCAACAAAAACAGCAGATAGCTGCTCCCTTTTCAAGTGTTCCCAATTTTAACAGTAGTCCATGTTAATTGCATATTACTCAGAACAATGAAAAGGAGAAAAAGCATCATAGCCTCATCGCTCAGGGAGTTCTATAAATAACATTTTTGTCATGCTTCATGCTAATTTTTTCTATTCGGTTAATTTTAATACAATGGCAATCAGATGTAGTTATAGATGCTGTGTTTCTACTTACATTAAATAATGAAAATTGTACCACAGCATGAATAACCTTTCATAAACAACTTTGATGGCCAAATAAAAAAGCATCATGTTTTATATAACCATTTCCATCTCTCTTGTGTGGATCCTCCCACCTGTCCCACCTGTACTTGATCTCTGAAGTTGGTCTCTGTCTTGCTATCCTCTATCCAATCTTCGGTGATGAGTTTGGTGATCAGATATTTGCCAGGGCTGTGCTATGGCTCAGTCCAGCTGCCCAGTCTTTTTTTTTTTATTGATTTTAGAGAGGAAGGGAGAGGGAGAGAGAGATAGAAATATCACTGATGAGAAACCATCATATATCAGCCGCCTCCTTCACTTGTCCTACTGGGGATCAAGCTCACAACCCAGGCATGTGCCCTGACGGGGAATGGAACCATGACCTCTTGGTTCATAGGTCGACGCCCAACCACTGAGCAACACTGACCAAGCCAGCTGCCCAGTCTTGATGCCAGGACACAACCTCAGCAAAGTCTACTACCCTAGGACTGTTCTTTCTGACTTGGGCTGTCCCTGGAATATCTGCTGTCTGCTGAGACAAGATTAAAATATGGCTGGGCCCCTGGATCCCAGAACATCAGACCCTCTCCTTCCACAGGCCCTGTGTGCCATTGCAATGTGTTTATTTCTTCAAGCACCTGTTATGTGCCAGTCATTATATCACCACTGGGAATATAATGACGAGCAAAACCTGTATCTTCATCTTGCCCACAGTCTAGTGTGAAAGATAGCCATTAATCAACATTAACTATAAAATCACCACTGCAATAAGTGCAGTGAAGGAGAGGGACATGGATATGAGCGGTTGCAATGGGGGAATCTGATCTTCTCAGTTATGGTTTTCCTGAGAAAGTAATGATTAAATTGAGATCTGAGGGATGAGTGAGCAGTAACAAGCAAAAGTGATGGGGTGGAGAAAATAACTCAAGAATGCAAACGAATCTCCTGATTCCTTGACTATCTGACTTAAAATTGTATTCCTTCTCTGGTACCTTCTATAAGATTGGTAGCCAGCAAAGGCTTTCCTGAGAAAGTGAATTGTGAGAAAAGACCGAAAGAGGTTGGAGAGAAATTCTCCAGATATATGGGAAGGAATGTACAAAAGCCCCGAGGTGGGAGGGTGCCCCATGTGTCAGGAACAGCAGGAGGCCAGTGGTGAGAGTAGTGGAGTAACTGAATGGACTTCCTGGAGGCAAGGTCAGACAGTGAGGGAGAAGAGAGCACAGGTCTTTGGGTCTGTATAGTCATTATACGGCATTGTAAAGAATTTGAGTATTGAGCAAGATGAAATGGAATTTGAGTGAGATGAATCAGATGTAGAATACTGAGAAGGTTTTGAATAGAGTGACTTGTCCTGATTTATATTGAAGAGTAAAAGTCCGGCTGTGTTAGGAAGAGATTGGATAGAATAAAAGCGGGAAGCTCAGCGATGCTCAGAGCATATTTCTCTCTCTTTTACAAAGAAGAAATGGAGGCTCAGAAATTTTAACCCAAGAAAAGTCATGTAATGCCTAGAGTTGACTAGAACTGAAGTTTCACTGATCCTTAAGTCCATGCTGTTTCTACCAGGACTACATATGCTATAGCATATGTTTATGTGTGTGTGATGGGGGGGGGTATATTAATTAGAAAAGTAGGATTGTACAATCCTGGAAATTTGGATTTTTTTTTCACTGAAAATGTCATAGTCTCAGGATTTAAGTAGTCTTTTCTGCAGCATCATTGTAAGGCCTCTGCCTTAGTTCATTGTACAGATGTACTGTCTTCAGATAACCCATCTCCTATTGTTATTTTTTTAAAAAAAATTGTAAACCGCCTAACTGGCGTGGCTCAGTCATTGAGTATTGACCTATGAACCAGGAGGTCAGGGGTTTGATTCCAGTCAGGGCACATGCCTGGGTTGCTGGCTTGTTTGATCCCCAGTGTGGGATGTGTAGGAGCCAGCTGATCAATGATTCTTTCTTATCATTGATGTTTCTATCTCTCTCTCCTTCTCCATTCATCTCTGAAATCAATAAAAAATTGTAAAGCTAAGAAAATATTTGCATCATGGAATTTTTCCATCCCCTTTAGGGAGGAGGCCAAATATTCCAAGGAAAATATCATAAAACCTGCTTCCTGCTGATGAGAGTTGATGTGTGGAGACATCAATTTAACCACCAATGTTGCATTGGCCTTTTAGTTGTAAATTACTTAAGATAATGTCTAAAAAATTATATTATTTGTGAAGTAAGCATGAAACTACCCAAACTACTAACTTGGCAGATTTGGAGATGCCTTCAATGTGTTCATGATGAAAGGCAGTGTGTGTAGAAGTTGATGTGCCTGTATTTTCACATGTTAAAGAAAAACAAATCAGTAAGCTAATATTTGTCCTTCGCCCTGCAGAACACTGGGTCTTTTCATTGATTTGATGATGATGATGATTTTGTAATGTTCTCAGTTCACCTTTCTCCTGTAGGAGTCTGTGAGTATAATTTCTCTCCCGTTTTCTTACCTGTTACTTTCCACGGCTAGTACAGAGCTCAGTCTTTCTTGGTAGGCTTTTTGAGTTTCCCTTTCCTCCTTTACCACTGTGCCTTAAAAAATGAACTTTTCTTTTTTTCTCACGAGTTCTCAGAGCTGTGGACTTCAGAGAGCCCACATTACATAAGGGGGGAAAAACACATCACAAGCTTTCTCCTGGATGAAGGCCAGTAGTCGGGCCTTCTGCAATACTTCACATGGTGGAGCCAGAGACAGGAAATTATTCAATTAAACCTCAGTTCACCACTGGAGCAACAGCCAGGCTATTTCTGCAGCAGTCTGACTAGCCTAGAAGGGGAATAGAGTTATACCAAAGTACTGATTTTCAAGAGTATTCAACTGCAAAAATGACACTTTTCTACTTGCAAAAGAACTTGCTTTTGCTATTTCCTCAGATAGAAGGAAAGCTTCTTAACCATCTTGGAAACCAATAAGGCTTTTCCCTGCATTGCCATAGGTTATTATAGAACAAATGACTCACGTTCCTGAAGCTAACTAGGAACAGTGATTATTGAGAGGGAGTCAGCTCTGCCCTCCCTGTGCTCGTCTGGAGGCTGGGACTATTGGTTGAAAGAAGGTGAGGAACATCCATCCTGGTTCCTAGTGCTCAGATGTTGTAGCCATGTCGAGCATTTTGAGCCAACATCTCCCAGAGCCCAGGGTCATTTCCCACACTATTATTAGGACTTATTCAGGGCACTCCTCTTGAGTTCTGTGGCTAGCATCTTAGTTTTCTCTAGTACAAGAGGTAACTAAAGATACAGCCCACACCCGAGGAAGGTTTGCTTTCTACAGAGAAGGGGTGGTGCCTCTCTGAGGAGCTAGTTCTTAAGGCGCCCTTATTTCCTTGTATGGAGCTGGAGGCGGCACACACAGCGAGGGGGACCCAGCACCCATGAAGCTGGGCCTTCTTGGGTTTGTGCACTTGTACTTCTTCCCTGTGCGACATTGGGCGGGCAGCTTTGACTCTCTTAGTTTCAGGATCCTCATCTGTGAATGGCAAGAACAATACTTCACAAGGTTCTTAGGAGGATTAAATGAAGTTATGTTTCTAAAGTGGCACCGTGGAGGCATATAAGCGGGGGCTGTATGTTCCCCTTCTTCTCCACATGAAATTCAGTCTCTCCCAGAGTGGTAACAAGGTACACATTCTCATTCCTTCTGGTCCACAGACATGACCATACAAAGCCGTTTTCTTGGTGTGTCTATTCAGTTCATTTGGACCATTTGTAATTGTTTCCAAAGTATTAAATATGTATTAAATATTATATTATTTAGTGTGATCTATAATATTAATGTAAAATTAAGATAAAATGTTAATACAATACTAAATATATAAAGGGCATGTGCTAGGGGGGTGAGAGCGGCCGGGGAGAGGTCAATGGGGGGAAATGAGACCATTGTAATACTTTAAACAATAAGGAATTTAAACTAACTAAATAAATAATATCTATAAAGTATATATATTTACTGGGACTCATACTAACTTAAAATTCTAAACTCAGTGGGAGACACCCACATTTCTAGGATTATAAAGGAAGAAGGAGTATTTAAGGAGGGAGTCATGTGATTTTGGATTAAAGTCTCTGAAGAGGGAACACCAGGGGGTGCTGCTGGGTGCAGAGCCCAGTGGTGTTTACCAACCTGGCTTGGGTACACCGTCCTGTCTAAGATGCTGTAACATGATGGGGTTTTTCAGTGGAGGCATCCACGGTCTTCTCCTATGAAGCTTAAAGTCAATTAAAATGCTCATTTTTTTTTCATTCTCAGTTGAAGTAAAAATCCTTCATTCTAATTATTTGTAGAATTAGTTTTTTTGGAGTGAAGGGGTGGAGAGTTCGTAAATGCAGTCCTTTACAAGTAATCTGGTTCATTTTTATTTTTTAGATTAATTTCATGGTCACATCCTGCTGAGATCTTTTGAATTTTGAGTTTGTCCACAGATATATTAGTTATTCCTTCTAGTTTTATGTTATCGGCTAATTTGTTAAGCCTGTTAATATCTCTGCTAGGTATCAATTAAAATACAACAACATTTGTTTTGGGGGCAAAGGGAAGCAGAGCCCTACGGTAAGTCACAGGAGAACAGTTTTCAAAGTGGCATTAATTGGCACTGACCAATTAATACAATACCATAGTAATGATTACTATGGAATTACCACACCATATCATTGTTTAGGTCATATTTTAACTGAGGTATTTACAACAATATCATGAGTACTTCGTAAAATGCTTCACTAAAATCCAGACATGATCTATCTGTGATATTTAGCAGTTGTTTCTTCAATCTGCACTGATTTCTTCTAAGTGAACCCATGCCGGCTCCCACTGATTTTACACCTTTTCCTAAGTATTTATAAATCACATATTTAATTATTAATTTTCATATACCGCCTGGAATTGATTTCATCCTCACTTGCCTATAATTAGAAATAACTGTAATCCTTCCATTTTTTTTTCATGTAAATCAAAGACACGCCTATTTTTGAGGCATAAATATCTCTCCTATTCTTTAAAAATTAAAAAGTAAAGTGATTCAGCCATCTTTTTGAAAGTAACTTTGCACTTTGGGAAATATTTGGGTGTTTTTACAGCATAAGCCCTCTAGGACTTTCTCATGATTGGGGTTTTTTCTCGTCCTACGCCCCTATTCAGGTAACCCCTCTTATCAGGCACTGTGCCATAAAAGATGTCTGTCCTCTTTGTCTGGACTGGAGTCTCCCCAAAGTAAGAACTCTTTCTTGTCCTTCCTTTGAACCGCTAAGTTATCTTACACATACAGTAAGCACTGGGAAAGGTTTGCTGACTCATCATTAAAAGCAAAGCCGTTCCTTCATTGTCATATAATCACACACCCAGAGTTAGACTTTTGATGGCCTCTGCCATTCAAACACTCAACATGCAAAGCTGGAACTAGATAAAAGCCATAGATCTCATGGTGGGAAAGTGTACTTAATGACGATCAACTTTGTTTTCAATTCGTCTATTTAGGATCCTATATGTGTAAAAGGCAGACACCCTCCTTAACCTGGATGAAATAATGAAGGAACTAGCTGACTCCTGTAACTGGAAAATCCAAAAGGCAGGGCAGACTTCAAGCAAAGTGACTGTTCCACTGTCACCACGAACTTAGTTTCTTTCCTTCTATTCACTATCATTCTAAAGTTTGTTCTATGTTGTTTTCTACTGCTGCTGTAACAAATCACCACAAAGTTCTTGTCTTAAAAGAACACAGATCTATTATCTTACAGCTCTGGGTGTCAGAATTCTGAAAACAGGCCTTACTGTTTCATCAAAGTGCCCAGAGGAGTGCATCCTTCTGGAGGCTCTAGGCGAGAATCTACCTCTTGCCTTTCAAAGTTTCTGGAGGCAGCCTGCATTCCACGCCCTGTAGACTCCTTGTAGCTATGGCATCACGTGGACTTCTGTTTTTATCCTCACACCACCTTCTCCAACTCTGATTCTTCTTTTACTTCATATTTTTTAAGGACCCTTGTTATTATAATGGGTCCACCCTAAGGACCCCGGATAATGTTTTCATCTCAAAACCCTTAACTTTATAACATCAAAATCCCCTTTGCCATTTAAAATATGCATTCCCAGGTTCCAGGATCTAGTGTGTGGACATTTTTCAAGGGCTGTGATTTTATTTACTACAGTTCTCTCTCTCTGGGCCCAGAAGACTCACATCCACCCATATGCAAACTACATTCACCTCTTCCCAACATTCACCCAAATTTTAATCCATTACATCATAAACTCAGAGCCCAAAATCTCATCTAAGTATCAGCTCAAAGGTCAACATTTCTGTGTACCTATGAAACTAGAAAACAGATTATCTGATTTCAAGATACAATGGTACAATAGGCAGAGCAAACTAACTATAGACATTCTTGTTTCAAAGGGAGGAAGTGGAAGAAAAGAATTACTCATCCTAAGCAACTTGGGAATTCAACTAGATAGATAACATTAGTTTTCAAGGCCTGGGCATAATTCTCTGTGGTTTGTGGATCCATCCTCTGGGCCCATGGCTATGCTCTCTAGCTTCACACCTCCCGCTCTTGACCTTAGCCTTCCTTTCTTCTTTTCCACGATGGGTAGCATATATGTGCAGCTGAGTACTCTTACTGGCCTGGTGTTCTGCCTATAGGATTTTAGGAGTCCAACGACCTCCTGTATTTTATCCTGTCTCTTTCAGTCTAAGCTGGCAGCTCCCACTCTTATAACATTCTCAAGAACCTTGTTGGTCTCCCATATATGTGTTGGTGTCACTCCATTAGATAAAATTTTCCTCTGCAGATCTTTCCTGGATGATTCCTTCTCCACTCCAGGCTTCTGCTGAAATAGCTAAGAGGAGGTACATCTAATCACCTGCCTGAGTGCTCTGACCTTTTGACCTTTCTGGGGCATGAGGAAAAGGTTGTCCAGCCACCCCCTTAGCTTTCTGTCCAGAGCACACTTCCTTGACTATGATTCTCTTAATTTCAGTATCTTTTGTAATCCGGATAGGCTGATAATTTCCAAAATCATCAAGTCCTGGTTCTTCTTTTCCTCCGCCTCTCTCGTTTAATTTATCAGGTCATATCTTTAACAATTGGGAAATCTACTCAGTTGCTATCCAAATTCATCGCTTATAAGTTCTGCTTTCCATATAACTGTAGGACACACCAATGCGAAGTTTCCTGCCACTGTATCACAAGGATCCTCTTCCTTCTAGTCTCTAATAACATGTTCCTCATTTCCTTATAAGCTTTCCCAAACACCACCTTTAGGTTCCATCTTTCTACCAACACCAGCAGTCTATCCAAGGCAACTTTTTTCCTATTAGGTTACTTAACGTTCTCCCAGTTTCTGCCCTTTGCTCAATTCCTATGCCAACTGTACATTTTAAAGTTTTATTTTTATTTTTTTGCAACAGCAGCACCTCTATCCATCGTACCAAAATCTGTGCTAGCTTCCTAGTACTCCTATTTTTAAAACTACCATAAATTCAGTAGTTTAAAATAGTACAAGTTTACCGTCTTAGAGTTGTGGATATATTTTTAAAATGGTTTTACGGAGTTAGAATTGTTAGGGCTATACTCCTTCTCTAGGCTCCGGGGGGGGGGGGGGGGGGGTGGGGATCTCTTTTTCCCCTTCTCTAGCTTTCAGAGGCCACCTCCACTACTTGGCCCATGATCCCTTCCAAATGGTGGCATCACTCTGCCCTGACTCCTGCTTTCATCACGGTATCTCCTTTTCTGACCCTGACTTTCTGCCTCCTTCCATTTTTCTAAGAAACCTTGTGATGACATTGGGATGATCCAAGATAATCTCTTATTGATTACTAGAGGCCCAGTACACGAATTCGTGCACGGGTGGAGTCCCTCTGGGTGGCCTGCAGGGATCGGGCGAAACCCACAGTCCAACACCACCTGCAGCTCCTACCTGCTGCTCCCACTCATCTCAGCCCCACTGTGCCTGCTGCGGGCTCATGCCCAATCAGTCCCGGTCGGAAGAGGCTTGTGCTGCTAGAGAAGCACTTGCCAGCCATGAGCCCTGAGTCTGACTCCCTCCCAAGGGGAGTGGCCTGTGGGGTGGGGCTGGCTCTCCGACATCCCGTGAGGGGTCCTGGATTGCGAGAGGGCGCACACCAGCCTGAGGGACCCCACTGGTGTATGATTGGGCTGGGGAGGGACCATGGGAGGGCTCCAGGGGTGTCTGGCCCATCTTGCTCAGTCCTGATTGAGCTGGACCCCAGCAGCAAGCTAACCTACTGGTTGGAGCATCTGCCCCCTGGTGGTCAGTGGACATCATAGCGAGTGGTTGAGCAGCCTTAGCATATTATTAGCATATTATGATTTGATTGGTTGTTCGGTTGTTCTGCCATTCGGTCTACTTGCATATTACCCTTTTATTATATAGAATTATTAATTTTATCGCATCTGCAAATCCATTTTTCCATATGCGGTAAACATATCACAGTTCCAGGGATTTGTAACAGCAGCACCTCTATCCACATTTTTGGAGGGGAGAGGAGGGAGGTTATTCTGCCTACCAGGGGTTCTTCATAGGGACCTGATGGATCCTTCATAGGGAGGTGATGAAAGCTCCAAGATTTCTTCTAAGTTAATACCTTCATTGAAGCTCAGAGGGAAAAGAGGTTTCTCCTAGAAGTACTCCCATGGGAGACAGAAAGCTTCTCATTTCTAGAAGTCTCAGAAAATGTCTCCTTTGCTCTGATTAGATCTGAATTTATCACCATGATCAGAAAGATAGGCTACTCTGCATGATTAGAAGGACTCGGAGTCTACTTCCTCAACATTGTAGTTGAGAATGTAGAGGCGTAGTACCCTCAGAGCAGAATGTGAGACCTGTTACCAAAACAAGGGAGAGTGGAATATGTGCAAACAAACAAACAAAACAACTAACAGATAAATGTCAACTAAAATACACCCCTTCAACCCATGACTGCAAATTAGCCAAAGGCAGTGACCATATCTTATTTATAGTTGTATATTCTGTATCGATATCACATTGCCCAGATGTGTAATATAATAATTGGCTTTCTTAAATAAATGACTGAATGGTGAATTATTCATTGCCATGTTTATATTACTTGAGTTCAGTATAGTCAAATTCATAGTCTAACTTACACCATTTGACTAGATGTTAGTGTTTTTGCAAATAAATTTCTAAAATGTGTTATAGAAAATATATTTTAAAGTCAGATCATGATATTGGGAGAGAAATAGAAATAGACTAAGATAATCAATTTTCTGAATTAAGATAGGATAAGAAAAGCAGTTTTATAACGGGGATCCTCAAAGGAATTACATGCTTTTAATTTGACTTATACTCTTAGGCTAATCTCAGAAAATCAATATTCCTGTTGACACCCTCCCCAAACACATGCAGGCACACGTAACAGGATGCATGTAGTTTGAAGAAATAATAAGCATTGATTAATTTGCTTTCAGAAATCAAAAGTGTGTCTGAGTATTGGTATATTTTATTATCAGATTTAACCCCACAAGGGGACTCTAAGCACCAAATGTCATAAAGACTATGTGATGAGCATTAATTATAATAAGCTACTTCCTATGGCTCCCATTACTCTCCTCTTTGTATTTGAACTTTTGGTTTCCTTCTATCCTGATAAGGAGGTTAGGTGGTAGGTGGACCTGACACTTCTGAGAAGAGCGATGAGGAGGAGCTGTGTCTCTCAAATACAAATTGCCATTCTGTGGATGAGAATATTGAAGCTGTTTCCAAGAGAAGGCTCCCGAATCCATCTGGAGCCACCTCCCCCAGCAGAAGGAGAGGGCACTGGGGAAGTGAGTACAGAGAACTGTCAGAAGCGAGCTGTGGGAACAGATGAGTCTCTGAGAGGAAGAGAAGTTGATGATCTTTTGTAGAAGCTCATCATTCAGGGGGCAGATGGCCTGAACTACTCAGGAGTCAAGGACTATAGTCAAGAGTAACTTAATCATTACTGCGTTAGACTGAGTGGTGTCCATTAAAAGGGACTCGAACAGCATGGACCATTTTTGTTCCTACCTTCCCACTCTTTGTGGACATCTTTTGATGAGAGGAACAGAGGATTCGATGACTCTCTTGGAAAGAGATTGCAACTCTTCCCTCATATTATACCTTCTAAACCAGTGGTTCTTTCCCTCATGTGGTAGGGGAATGCATGAACTCATTTTGCAAATGGAATGAAAGCTAAAGATTCCCTCCCCAGCAAAAATAACATTGCACAGAGGTCAGTCATTTTTCATAACATCTCAGCTTATTCATGAACTTCCTGAAGTTTGTCAGCGGGGCCTCCCAGAAAGATCTCTAGGTCCAGTTAAGAACCCTTCCTCTAGACCACCAGCCTGCACCTCCAGGGACCTCATCCTCAGCTGAGGGACACTCTGAGAGTGTGAGAAATTTGGGGGTCACCAAAGAGTTCCGTTCCATACTAAAGGGCCCCTCCAGCTAAGCTACTTCAAGAAGGTTTTGATTTGAGGATCACAGGTGCTTCTTATTTTTAACTTTTCCAAGACAGAAAGGGACACACATGACTGAGAATCTAGAAACAACTGTCCAGTTCTAACATCATGGGACGTTTCCTGATGATGATTCCATCCTACATTTTTCATGCTACTCCTCCCACCCCGATTTTGAGACAGCTAGTTGCATTTTCTTCTTTCAGAAATGGATCGATTTGAGAGAGTGACAAGAACATGTGGGGAAGAGAGAGGAAGAAATGGACAATGTAATGCAGTAAGGAATGGGGAGAGCCTGCAATGAACAGCTCCTTAAAAGACAGACCCTTTTACCGGGGTGACGCTTCTATTCATCATCCTTTCTGGCCAAATTTATTTGTTTGTAAGTTCACTTATTCAGCAAAAACGTATTGGCATGTGCGGTATTTTATTCCAAACCCTATGTTAGATCTGTGAGGGTGCAAAGAAAAATGGCATACAACCTCTCCTTTCAGGGGAGCTTGAGGTTCTGCAATGGAGATAAAATATTCCAAGGAAGTCGGCTTAAAACTGTTTTCTGAAAGGGCTTCACTGTTCACCCTTCCTAAATTGCCTGCTGTGTGTGTGTGTGTGTGTGTGTGTGTGTGTGTGTGTGTGAGAGAGAGAGAGAGAGAGAGAGAGAGAGAGATCTCATGTTCCAGGGACTGCAGAAGTGCCTCTTGTTCTCCCACAGCACCTCCTCCTCATTCCATGAGCCATCATATTTATCATTATATTTGATAATGGTTCATTTATGCCTTTCTCCCAACAGATCACAAACCCCTCGAGGAGAGAGGCCGAGTCTTATTAAACCTCATATCTCTATTTCCTGGGAGCTAGCAGGGTACCTGGAACAGATAAGTGCTTTAAAAATTGTTGAAGAGCCCTAATCGGTTTGGCTCAGTGGATAGAGCGACGGCCTGTGGACTGAAGGGTCCCAGGTTCGATTCAGGTCAAGGGCATGTACCTTGGTTGCAGGCACATCCCCAGTAGGGGGTTTGCAGGAGGCAGCTGATCACTGGGGGTGTGCAGGAGGCAGCTGATCCATGTTTCTCTCTCATCGATGTTTCTAACTCTCTATCCCTCTCCCTTCCTCTCTGTAAAACATCAATAAAATTTATTTTTTAAAAAAATTGTTGAATAGAGCACTGAATCACGTCCAGAAGAGAGAGGATCCCAATGAAGGTCTTGCAAAAAGCAGACCCTCGCTATTAGGTCAGGAAACAATCGCCTGGCTTTGGTCCCTGAGTTTTTGAACCTCAGTTTCCCCACCTGTCCTAGAAGGGAGCGGGGATTAAGCGATTCTTTCCAGCTGAAAAGTCCTACCTTAAATAATGCTGACGGCACCAAGGAGGGGGAGCCCTGGCCGTCTTGTTCTGCTTAAGCACCCACCTGGGCTCACGCTCAAACAGGGCTGCTGAGTGTCCAGAGAGAGAGTGGCAAACCCCTGAGCCGCTCCGGATATTCTGCGGCTCCATTGACAAAAGTGACTTCCCACGCTTTGCCCACAGAGGGCATCCCTGCTCATTGATATGTAGACCAGGCGCAGGCAGCTGCTGGAAGGACCGCTCTTTTTTCTCCTTCTCCGCCCTCATCTCTCTGCCCCCACCCCCCTTGGCGTGGAATCTGTGCCGGATCCACTCGGTTTCCCTCCTGTTTCCACATTTTCCCTTCCAGCCCTCCACGCCTCCGGATCAATGGAGAGTACGGCTCCAACTCCCGGCTCGCCCCGCTGGCGGACACCCGGTAACAAGTGAGAGCGCTCCCCCGCCGCTCCTTCCGCGGTCCCCTTGGCTCCTGGAGGAAAAAGCCAACCGCACCCCGGCTCCGGGAGGATTTTTCTCTCCAACTTTCCCGGCGGAGGACAGGGACCCAGCCTGCACCCTTTCCCCCGCGGCCGGCACGGGCTCGCTCTCCTCTGTCTCCCGGGGTCCCTCCTGGAGAGTCTGCGTGTTGATGCCTGGGAAGCCGCGCGGAGCGCTGTCCTCCGTCCTGCGGCTCCCGCGGGCGCCCTGAGTTACTTTGCTGGGGTGTTGCCGGGCCTCGGGCTCCCTTGGACTTTTTGCTGGATGGAACTTTTCGCTGCCTCTTTTCGCCGCTGACCTGTCAGGGGTCCAGGAGAAAGGCTTCGGAAGCAGAAGAGGCGCCGGGAGGTGGGGAGAGAGGTGGAGGAAGAGGACGGGGAGGAGGAGGAGGAAGAGGAGGAGGAGGCCAGAGGGGCTCTGCGGGCAGGAGTGCGTGCATGAGTGCATGCGTGTGTGAGTGCATGTGTGTGCGAGCCGCCGCTGCCCAGGACCCCCGGCCCCGAAGGTGTTGGCTGAAATATGGAGAATAGCCTTGGCTGTGCCCGGGTACCCCAGCTGGCTTTTGTACTCCTCGGAGCTACCCTGCTCGGCGCGCATCTCCAAGTCACCGGTAAGGGCTGCTTTCCTTTCTTCTCCTCGCCGCCCTCCCCCGTGTCCCTCCGTGTCCCCCCGTGTCCCCCGGTGTCCCCCCTTTCCCTTTGCCTTCTCCTCTGCGTTTGGCCGGTAGCAGAATTGGGGCAGAAGGAGAAAGCAAGATGTTCGGTTGTTCGGTGGTTGCTCTGTGCCTGGTCTCCCCCCTCCCCCCCTAAAAGACAGACGGGGGAGACTTCTGTTGTTGTTTTTGTTTCGTTTGGGGGCGAGGTGGTTGGCGGCTGGGGAGAGCGGCGCCCCGTCGCTGTTTTTAAATCTGATCTTCTGGCTTCTGGGCTTTTGCCAATACTTGCCTTGGTTTGGAGCTGGCCAGCCGGGGCAGGGAGGAGGCGGGTGATGGGGACGTGGCTGAAAAGCTCCGGTTGGAGTCCTAAAGCCTCGGAGACCCCTGGAAACCCACGGAGGAGGGGAACTGGGGCAGCGGGGCCCAGCGGAGCGGGTCGCCCGGGGCGCTGAGGGGGGCTGCCCGGATTGGTGGTGGTGGGCTGTGCGGCTTGTGGTTCTATGCGCCTCCGTTTGGTGACTGAGAATCAGGAAAGGGACGGCTGGCTCCCGTGTCTGGTCCCTCCGAGGAGGGGACTGCGGTGCCTAAAAGAGGCACAGAGTTGTAGGAGGAAGGAGGCGTGTTTCATGTGTTTGAAGGTGGGTTTCATTTCCCAGCTAAGCCCTCGATGTCTCCAGGACACTTCCAAACTCGGATGACTGCTCCTTCCGGCTTCTCCGGGGCACCAGCCCCTTGGCGCTGGCGCTTGGCAAGCGCAGTTTCTAATTAAAAATGGCAAAACTGTTTGGGGACTGGATGGGAGAGAGCGGGAGAAAGAGGGGTCTGAGGGATGCTCCGGCTGCTGCAGACTCCCAGTCCGGAGCCGGGCTTCAAGGCCACAGAGAATTTGTAAAAGAGCAGAAGAACGCATGTTGATGTCCACTGGTTTGGCTGGGCCTCACCGCCCTGTAGATGGGCACTGAGGTACAGGGGGCGGGCCTGGGGGGGAAGGAGTGGGGAAGAGCCGGCTGAGTATTCCAATCCCCTGGAAAGGGCCTTTCCCCAAATAGGGGTTGGGGGAGAGCGGCTGGCAGGAGCCAGGCGTTGGGGTAGGAGCGTCCCAACCGTCGCCCGGGAAATCAAAGGGGATGGCCAAGCACCCAGCTGCCCTGAGCCCGAGCTGCGCTTTCTTGTTCCTGCTCAAGGCAGCACCCAGGGTTGCGGATGCCAGCGGAGAAGGAGCCTCTCTGGAGGCTGGGGACTCAGACCGGGAAGCGGAGCCCCTTGGAGCCTCCCTAACCCTGGGGCGGCCACACAGGAGCAGCGGGGGCTGACCATCTACACCTCCCCTCACTCCTCTCCGTCCTGTGATCAGAGCGAGAGCAGCGAGCTTGCCTGTGCATGTGCTAGTGTGTGTGTGTGTGTGTGTGTGTGTGTGCTCACGCTCAGTGCACCTACTGAATCCCAGCTCCCCGCAGCCTGCCAGGCTCCATCTCTCCCTCTGGGCTGCTCCCTCCTCCCGGCTCCTCTCTCCCAGAGCTTTGTTCTCAGCAATTACTCCTTTGGAAGGGGGGTTGGGGGGGTCATCCCCCAAAGTAATGAGTAGGTGTCCTTTTAAAAACCCCTCCTCAGCACCAGCAGACACTAGCTGCTGCGGAGAATAGGACCCTCCTCCCGCCCAGGAGACTGGCTTGCGCGTTCTTGGGCAGTTTGGGAGACGGCCAAGGAGGGGAGGGGAAGCTCAGAGGGGGCATCCCTGGCTCCGTGGAAAGTCTGCCAGGCTTGGCCGGAAATGATTGGCTGAAAATATTGCACTAGGCAAGGTGTGCAAGAACAGACAATGATGTGGTGTCATTTATACTAAAATATTTTAAAGCAATTTCCCAAGTGACTGTCTGGGGAAGGGTGGAGTTAAATGAGACATTTATATGTGATTTACTAATATCTAAATTAGTTAAACACCCCTCTTCTCAGGAAGTTCCTTGTCTAGAGAGTGAAGGCCATATATAACTAGTTTATTTTCATTTCTTCTTCAGCAGGCATGCCTGTATTTGAAAAGGCTGACAGAACTCTACATACCTGCCTGTGGAAAGGCTTGTGGATCTAAATCGTTAAGCTTGCCTGTACTTCTAAATTCCTTCCTGTTATTTGCAAATGAATTATGACGTAGTTTGCACAGGTCCCAGGAAAGTGAAGGGTGCAGCTTTGAGATATTGTTCATTCAAATCACTCCAGTCTTTTGCTCATTTATCTGCTTCCCCTCTTTTTCTTAGTAACCACTTCTGCATTTCAAGTCCATGGCAGGAAACTGGTGCTGGAGAAAGCAGAGTTCCCTCTCAAAAGGGCCAGTAGGAGGTGCCCTTACTAAGGCCCAGTGTCTCCTGGCAGGGGAATTCCCATTCAGCGAGGTGTTTTAAAGACTTTGCTGATGGTTAACAAAGGATTGTGGAGATGAGCAGTCACTCTGGGTAGTTTTGCATTTCCCAGGTCACATCTGAAGCTGCTGTCCATGGTTATGAAACTGAATGGCCTCACAAATGGCACCCCTGAACTGTGTCAGACCTGATGCTGGAAGGGGGCAGGGGATGGTGGCTTTTTAGTTGGCTTTTGTAAGATGCTATCTCCTCATGTATTTCACTTGAGCAACAAACAAAGACACCGAGTCCCAGGATCTCAGATGAAATGAAAGTTTTAGATATGAGATGTTACTGAATGAAACAGCAGGTACACGTGTGAATTAATTAATTCTTCATAGATATGTTTGCGTTACATTCTATTGGGAAAAAATGCTATGAGAGTGTATGTAGCCCAGACATGCTGACATGAGGCTTGCTGCCTTCCCTGTCCCCTTCTCACTCCCCCAAACACACTGGATCATGCCCCCACCCGGTCTTGCTGTTGAGGGGAGCATGGCAGGACCCGGGGCTCCCAGGCAGGCTGGCTGGCCACTCCTTTGTGAGTGCTGCTGCATAAATCACCAGCCGCCCGTCCAGCATCCATTTCCCACACAGCGGCAGTTGCCCTCTGAGTTATGAAGCATAGGAAACAGTCACCACATGTGTGATATGTGAATGTATTAGGCTTAGCGTTTGCTTTAATGCTCTTAAAAGCTGGGCTGGCTTGAGCCGCCCATAGGCATTTTTTTCTGGGGAGAGATTTACAATTTCTCAGCATGTGTGACTTACATTTATTCCCTGGCAAGTGAACCTCTCAGCAAACTTTCTTCTTGTTCCCGCTGAAGAGGAAGAGCTTTGCCCTGGTCTGCATTCCCCAGGGAAGCCCTACTGGAAGTTTCTCCCAGAGCACAGGGTATTTGTAGGCTAGAGGATGCTTTTCTCAGCCAATGGGAAGCTTGGCAAGAGGCTGGGGAAGTGATTTAGGGGTAGAAGGGGTTATTTTTACTTGTTTCTGGAGAGGGAAGGGATCCCTAGTACTCCAAGGGAATTCCAACACTCTAGTTACCCTCAAAAACATGCTTAAGGAGAGGAAACATTTCTCTCTGTCTGGCTTTCCTTTCTTCTTTGGTGCTCCCAGTAGACTGAGAGTCTTCAAAGGCATGTGATTTGCTCCTGGAGAATTTCTGCTGCACGAGTTGGGGTCATCTGGTACCATCTCCATCTCCCTCCTTTGGAAACAAGCCCTGATTTAAATCTTGACCCTCCCCCACCACCACCACCACTACCACACACTCACACTTATCCTTAGGTGGTGTTGCATGTTCACAGACAGTGCTGAAGTTTCTGAACAGAGTATTTCTTTCCATAAAAGACTGGGCCCTAAGGTTACATTTTAAAGCAAAGACTCTGTTTGGAGAATTTGCCATCCTAAACTTTACAGGTGAAACTTCTTTTTTAAAATATAATTTTATTGATTTCAGAGAGGAAGGGAGAGGGAGCAAGACATAGAAACATCAGTGATGAGAGAGAATCATTAATCAGCTGCCTCCTGCACACCCCACACTGGGGATTGAGTCTGCAACTTGTGCATGTGCCTTGACCGGGCTTGACCGGGAATCAAACCACGACCTCCTGGTTCATAGGTGGATGCTCAGTCACTGAGCCATGCCAGCCTGGCCAGGTGAAACCAGATAGAATAACTTTATGAGAATAGACTGCTATTGTTTCAGGTACTTTATTAAGAGAGGATTTCCATCACCACCACCACCACCACCACCCCCATGCCAGCTCCCAAGTGTGTGACTTTGGAGTGAGTTAAGATAGTGCTATTCACACAGAGACTCCTGGAAATGACTGGGATTTCACCAGTGAGGGAGCTCTTCTTGGCTGGCGATAGGTTTCCCCACTTTACGTGGCTATGGCCTGTACGCTCTCAGAACCTGGCACCCCATTCGGAATGCATTGCTCTGTTTTGGATTTGATACACAGCTACCAGCTCCAATGATAAATTTTTGATTATCTACCTCAGATGATAATCTTAGATGAACTGTATTATGTAAATTTGCCTGAGTAAAAAGAATAATGACATGAGCCCACTGAGGATTACTTGATTAATTAACTAAAGATAAAAAGTCACTTGGTTCTGGAAACGTGCTGCAATCCCTAAAGAGAAGTGATGAACACTATGCACATTTCCAATTCATACAATGGAAATGTGGAGTTGTCCTTTCTTTTCCCTTCATGGTTTTATTTTTCATTTTTTTCATTCTGATGATCCAGAGGAGGATTGGAGAGCTCCCTGAATGGTCACAGCAGTCATATACCTTCATGAATCATAGCCTGGGATCTTAGTAACTCTTGATTAAAACACACTGAATTAAACACGATGCCCAGTGAAATGTTCTGCAGGCTGCCACGGTCTCCTTGCTTCTCTCCAGCATGTCTCTCCAGCATCGCAGCTCTCATCTCTAAACTGTCTGGCATCAACACTGCCTCCCTTGCAACAACCTAGGGAAGCCTTCCTCACTGTGACTACAGGGCCCTGACCCACAGGCATGGTGTTGAACTTGGCTGTATGATGCTTTGTCACTTCATGGAGATTTGCCTTAAAAACAAATCTTCATATTATCATGAATGCCTCTTTTAGAGGAGGGTTAAGCTGGACTCTCAAGACAGCCCATTCATGCTCTTACCATAGGAGACGCTAGCTGGCGGCCTCGGGGGCAGTGTTGAAGTTCTGGAGCTCACGGGCATTATGAAGAAATGTGAGCACCAGAGGTCAGTAGGTTGCGCCAACGAGGCACACTGGTTCTTCCAGAGGCTGTTACCGGGTTGGAACTTCCATTTTCGTCAAAGTGACTACTTTTCAGAGATCAGAGCTTTTCTTAGTGGTATTATAAATGCATGGCACTGACCCAAAGCATTTAGGATATTTTCCTCCCAAACAAGATCTCAAATAAAACAAGTAATAAACTAGTCAATAAGTATGGAGGAACAGTCCAGCTTCTTTTTCTTGTAGGCCAATTTAAAAAATAATGTGCAAGAAAAAAGTCACATGTTACTTCTACCAAGTAGGTCGTAGCAAAAAATAAAATGCAAATCACTATGCACCTTTATAAGTTGCAGCACCCGGGTAAATTAAAGCACAGCTTGGTACCACACTTGATTCCTTATCTTATATTTCTCTGCCATAGCACTGCACTAACAAGTGCAAATATAGGACAGCTGATTGATGATCAAAATTACTCTAGTGCTCTAAATTTCTTTGACAAATTTTAGCCAGAGATTTAAAAAAAGCCCAATGGTCAACAGGTCCCCTTAACTCAACTGTTAAGTAAATATGTTTTCCTTGGTGGCTTATAAATGGCGGAACTCTCTCTAATGGTATGGTTTTGAAATACATGATAACATGTATGATTTAATATCCCCCTCTTCTATTGAGGGTCGTTTGCCAATGGCAATACTAATACATGATGCTTTTTATAAATAGTTCCAAACAATGGTAATATTCACAGCTTTCATTTCTTCAGGGATGAAGGGGGTTGAGTTCAATCTGAAAACACACAGGCCGTTCCATATTTATTGATCATATTTTTAAAAATCTATTCTTATAAAATGACATGGGGTGGGAAAGTTTCTCTTCTCTGCTAAATTTTGTGAGCCCAGTGCCTGTAACCTCCTTCTGATTCTGCAATGTACTTTAGCTTCCTGTTACACAATTGAATTCTGTGGCTTCTAGCTTGCTCAGTCATTTCACAGTTGCAAGGGAAGAAGGCCCTTGATACCACTTGTGATTATTATGATAGGACTAAACAGGAGGATGTATTGCAATTTGGGACTTTACCCTTGTACTTGGCTCATCCTTTAAAGATTGGTCCTTGCCAGAAATCTACTCTTGTGAGTATCTAGGACAAACGTGTTCCACTGAGTTAATTTAATCTTTACGGTGGATCTAATGGACACAGCGACTCAATAGTGTAGTATTTTGATTTGGCAAGAGGGCATATCAATGCCAACATTATTCTAGTATCTAAAATGTTCTTAAATTTTACTTTTTTATAAGAGAAAAAAAAAGAGTTGAGCAGTTAATATAACTATTATTTACCCAAGTCAATATTTTAGTAACTAACGTTTCTTCTTAAACACCAGCAATTTTAGATTTTACTAATTTTCCATAGTCTTTAAAAATATTTATCCAAAAATAAAAAAGTAAAACAAAAATTATTCAGCCTGGCCTCTGTGGCTCAGTGGTTGAGTGTTGACTTATGAACCAGGAGGTCACAGTTTGATTCCAGGTCAGGGCACAGGCCTGGATTGCAGGCTAGATCCCCAGGGGGCATTCAGGAGGCAGCCAATCAGTGATTTTCTCTCACAGTTGATGTTTCTATCTCCCTCTCCTTTCCTCTCTGAAATCAATAAAATATATTTAAAAAATATTTATCCACTCACTTAACTGCCTTTTTAATTGCATAAACCTGAGTTAACCTACACTTAATAGACCAAAGGTATCGCTGTAGCTCAGTTATTTATTATATCATCTGATATTATAGGATAATTTCTGAAGCTATGACATTAAAAAGGGCTGTTTATTTTTCTGCGCTATGGCCATGAGCTGCTTCTTTTGTTTCCTTGAGATTTTTATTCCTGATGTATAAATGGCCTGTTACCTACTCGCCTGTGTCCCACTCGAGCTTCTCCTATTGTGCGACTTTGGCAAAGCAGTCCTTCCCTTTTCTAATTTTGATTTTCTGAGAACTAAGAGGCTGGGCTTTGCTGAAATTGTGTCTAAAGTAAAAGAGGAGATTCTAAATCAGGACCCATGTTCCTCACTAGAGGAAATATTGGTTTTAAATAATTGGTTTGTAGCATTTCTGAAATCTGATACTACTTTGTATGCCATTTTTTAATGTGCAACATATTTTTATTTGTTAAATGACAGCGCGGACCAAATGACTTTACTTATATTACTAGTTTCAACATTACATGATTTATTTAAATTATGAACTATATACTAGACCTACAGTGTTTGGCATACTTAATAATGCTAACATTGGGATCATAATAATAACAATTATAATGAAACAAATATCCATGTATCCACCAGCAATTTTATTTATTTTGTGTTCTTTGCCTTTTTTCTAGTTTTGCCATACACATATGCATCTTTAGCATATTATTTGCTTTGTTTATACTTAACCATTATAACATGAATATATATTTTCTCTGCTTTGCATTTTTGCCAAACATGAAATACTTGATATTTATCTATGAGGATGCACATTGCTGCATTTCAGTCCTTTTCTCTGCTGTATAATATTTCATGATATTACTTAGTCATACTTTTACCCAATCAACCATTGATGGAGTTTTGGGACCTCAGTATTTTGCTATTGTCAGCCATGCTACTGTAAATACTCTTGAACATGTGCTCCAGAACAAGTTCACCACCTTGTCTAGGGTACGTATATGGGAGTGGAGTTGCTGAGTCATAGAAACCGCATCTCTACCTTTAGGAGGCAGCAACAAATACTCCTACCAGGAGAAAGTTCCCTTTGTTCCCTGTCTTCCCCAATACTTAGTGTTGTCTTATATTTAGTTTTCTCTCATTTTGATGAATATAAATTAGTACCTCACTGTGGTTTTAATTTGCTTTTCCCTGATTGCTAATAAGGTTGAGCATTTTTTCCCATAACTTTAATGGCCTTTTGTGATTTCAGCAAGCTAATTCTATGATTCTTTTTCTCCAACTGAGCAGCCATTTATTTTGAGGCATCAATGATATGAGTAGTTGTTCTGATTTTCCTACTTAGCAACCTTTTGCCTTTAGGCATAGATGTTATTAGTACCTTACTTTTAGGAAGTTGTCTCCTGATACTGTGTCATGCTTATTTTAGGCCACACTTTCCCTAAGCATCTTTCCAGAATGTACACTCATTTTAAACTGGAAAAGAGCTCCTTAGTTACTATAAGGTTATCGAATACCTAGATCAACCCTTATCTTGTCAGTATCTTGCCCAATTAGGTTTACTATGTGTCTTTGTAGCATATTACCTACAGGGAAGCAAGATGCTGGGGTGCCAGGCTTAATTTGAGGAACATTAAAAATCCCTTTAATGTCATGGTACTGGAAGATAACTCAATCATAGAGTTAGAATGGTAGATGCTAAGTCTGAGTTAAAAATCCTAATCTTACCTTTTGAACTTGGCTATGTTTTTAATATGGTAAAACACATATTGGATCATAGTTACATATGTGACTGCGGGTTTCAAGCAAGCAGCCATGCTTGCACACCTCCCAGCTTTTGTTTGGGTTCAGAATTGTTTCATCTCTTCCTATGTGACATCCTTCCTAATGAAGGGCCCTGGATGAGACAAAGCCCCAGATATGCTCAAAGTGGCTTCTGTCATGTGTCGACTCATCATTAGAGATGTGAGCCGAGGGTGAGGCATCTAAGCAAACCCCCTGCACCAGAGCCAGCCCTCAATCCATTGTTCCAAGTCTTTTCTCAGCCTCCTGGCATCCCAGAAGAATAGACATTAGAGAGAAAATCTGCAAAGCTTTCCCTTTCATGTCTAATGTCTGGGCAGAGATGTTCCCTGCAGGACCATTTTTAGTTATTTTCTCTCTCTGGTTTGACACATCTCCAGGGATGGTTTGTTCACCATTTCCCTTGGGGAACTTTTCGGCAGCATATCAGTTCTGGTTGTTAAAAATTTATTTTACAATTCACCTTAGACCGTCCTGGGCTAAATGTTCTTCCTGTTGCTCCTGTCACCCAACTCTTGGTTCCTGTTTTCCCTCCTCATTGACACTTTGTCTTTCTGCACTGAACTATGTTAGAAAATTCAACCATAAGTCATTCTTGCTTCCCCTCTTAATCTTTACTTAACAAGATTATAAATATTTAATTTATTCTTTCCTCAGGCTCCTCCAGGAGCTTGCTTAATCATGTTTATTTTTTCCTACCTGATCTCCTTCTAGTTTGTTTATATCTTTCTGGTAATCAAGGATCCCGAATTGAATGTGCTCGTCTCAGTGAGCTTTTCCAAATCACTTATAGGAAATGTAGATTTGGTATAGTCTTTAGCTTTTGTACAGTCATTCAGGGGTACCCATTTTGCCTCTCTTAAAATGTGTGTTCTTGCCCGGCTGGGCTGGTGTGGCTCAGTGGTTGAGTGTTGACTCACGAACTGGAAGTTTATGGTTCGATTTCTGGGTTGCGGGCTCGATTCCCAGTAGGGGTTGTGCAGGAGGCAGCCAATCAATGATTCTGTCTCATCATTGATGTTTCTATATCTCTCACTTCCTCTCTCTGAAATCAATAAAGACATTTTTTTTAAAAAAATTGTGTTCTCTTTTAGCTGGTAGGACTATCAATGCCTAACAAAATCATGGAGGTATTATAAGGATCAAATAAGATTAATAATTTGATTCAAGATAATAGTTACTGAACATTTGCTGTGGGTTACAAAGAATTAAATGAAAGGTCTAAATGTGTTTCTGTTCTCCAATAGCTTACTGGCAAGTCAAGGTGACAGGCACAGACATAGCTAAACAGGATACAAGACAGAACAAAGTACTCGTTAAATAAAAAGAAGCAATTACAAAGTGGGACCGACTTTGAAAAATATCAACTACAATGTTTATGCATTAGATCATTAATATATTAATGTTAGCCAGATGTGCTGACAGAGCCAATTCATTCATCCTTGTATCCTTAGATTGGCCAAAACAAAAGAATAACAAAAAGAAGAGAGTGTAAAGAGTTGTCAATCATGTTGACCCTAAGCTATGGGCATGGTACAAATGAGGACTCAGGGTTTTTCCAGGCAGATCTGGCAGCCTGTTGCTATAAATACATCCCTAGCCTTTCACGACCCTGTGCTCAGATGATGATGGACCTTTGAGCCTAGTGGGATAGAAATGCTAATAAATGAATATATTATTAAATCCATAATTTCAAATGAGATGAGCTTTGAAGACAAAAACATATTGTAGGAGAATAACACAGCAGATGAAAGAGGCTTCCCTGAGAAAGTTGTGATGCTTGGGTGGAACAGGAAGAGAATGCTGGGTAAGAAAAGTGATAGCAAAGGCTCTGGAGTGGAGGAAGCACAGTGAATTCAAAGAGGATCAGCATATACAAGGCTAGGAGTATTACTAAGCATGATAACAGCGCAGCTGAGGCCTGAGAAGACCTTAGGTTCCTCTCTTACAGACAGTAGCTACTCGTACTCAGTACAAAGACCTCCTATATCTGTAGTTTTCTTTCTGTGATTTCAGTTACCTGATGTCAGTTGTGGCCCAGAAATATTAATTGGAAAATTCTGGAAATAAACAAGTCATAAATTTGAAATTGCATGCCTGATTCTGTTCTGCTTCATCCCACCTGGGACATGACTCATTTATTTGTCCTTTGTGTCCAGGCTGTGGATGCTCCCTGCTCCTTAGTCACTTAGTCGCTGTCGTGGCTGTCAAATTGATTGTGCTGGTATCACAGTGCTGTGTGCAAGTAACCCTAACTTTACTTAATAGTCCCAAAGCACCAGCGTAGTGATGCTGGCTATTCATACATGCCAAGGAGAAGCTATAAAGTGCTTCCCTTAACTGAAAAGGAATGTATGTCCGGGGGAAAAAAACATAGCATGTATAGGATTTGATACTATCCAGGATTTCAGGCATCCACTGGGGGTCTTGGATCATATCCCTTGGAGATAAGGGAGACATACTCTAAATATTGTTTGAATGAATTAAAATGAGTTCAAGACAAAGTCTTTTTTCTAATCTTAGCAGAATCATTTAAATATTTAAGAAAATTGTGCCTGGTCAGGTAGCTCAATTGGTTAGAGCATCATTCCTATGTGCCAAGATTGTGAGTTCAATCCCTGGTCAGGGTACATATCGGAATCAACCAATGACTGTACATTGAGTGGCCAGATTATTATGACCACCCCATTAGTACAATGAAGTGAAATATTATGCAAATAATAATAATAATAATAAAACCTTGAGAGTATTTACTTAGGAAGTTTTCAATATTCAGTATTTTTGGAAGTGTCAATGAAGTACTGATGGGGTTGTCATAATAATCTGGCCACTCAGTATATAAACAAGTGGAACAACAAGCCAATGAAGTCAATCTCTCTCTCACTCTCTCTCTCCCCCCTTCCTCTCTCTCTCTAAAATCAATCAATAAATTTAAAACAAAAATTTAAGCAAATTATATAGGCAATCTTTGTCCTGATTCTTATTAACTATTAGATGTGAATTTGTGAACTTATCTATCCTATATGTGTAGAAATACCTCATAGGGTTGTGTGGACATAACAAATGTAACCCAGGCAAAGGGATTTTGAAAAGTGTAAAGAGCTAGACAAATGCAAATGATTATTAGTAAACTTGTGTACCAGGCTAATTCTTTGGGAGCTATCCCTGAGCAGAGAAAATAGGGCTTTACCTTTTCTATATACGGTTTGGCATGAGATTTTTCTTTTTCCTGTGACCTCCTTTAAAATGTGTACCTGAGCACTCTTATTGAATGAAAAAGGAAAAATGAACCTAAGATTTAAAAATAGATTTTTTCTGATTGTTTTCCTAATATGCTTCTTTCTTTCACATTTTCTCTCCATTACTATTTCTTAAAATTATGGATGAATGTTCTCTTAGGTTTAAGATACAGTTCATTTAGAAGTCACTGAGCTTGCAACTCTTGGTCTACCACTATAGGTTGCCAAGGAGTCTGTTGCATGGTCCTGTGGTCTTTGGTCATGATAAGACAGGTGGCACAGCCCAGGGGGAAAAGCTTGCCAGCTAGTGGCTTTGCCGTTGAGTTATCCATCTGCAAAATAGAGACAAAATAACCTCTTTTTTCCTACCTGTAAATTGAAGATAAACTCAGTCCAACAATGAGATATATAAAATACCTATTCCAATGCCTGGCATCTAATAAATGTATCATGAATCCTAGCTATTTTCAGTATTTTTATCTTTATATGGGCTAGATTTATACTGAGACAATATTTACAAATAGAAAATTTCACAGGCACAGGGAGGCCACTCTAGAACCCTGCTCAATTTCATTGTTGTAGTGGATGATTTTAAAGACTTAGA
This sequence comes from Myotis myotis, assembly GCF_014108235.1. Taxonomy (NCBI): domain Eukaryota; kingdom Metazoa; phylum Chordata; class Mammalia; order Chiroptera; family Vespertilionidae; genus Myotis; species Myotis myotis. Next base: position 8,644,116 of record NW_023416401.1, on the reverse strand, counting down.
AATAAATAAGATAGTCAGACTCCAACAGCAATTTTGAAATCAAGTCCATGCTTAGTTTCATTGCTGTGGTTTAGCAGGCCATGGTCAATGCCTTTCCTGGACTTAGAAGCTAACAGGTTTAGCTAAGTAAGACCTGACACAGTGCAATACTGATCAAACTTGGCACCATATAACACAGCCCCTGCAGATTCCTCATCCAAACTGACCTCCCCCATTAACTTCTCTCTGGTCAACGGCATCCATTTCCTACAGACCCACTCAGCACAAACACCTAGAAGCAAGTACTTGCTTGGTTAATGGATAGTGTCAGGTACAATTCGTCTCATGGGTCTTATTTCTGGAGGAGGGGCTGCCACCTTGATTGTGTATCAATGCCCAGCCCTACTTCATACAGATTAATTTAGAATCTCGGAGATGATGCTCAGCACGAGTATTTTTTAAACCTTTACAGGTGATTCCAATGTGCAGTCAAGTTTGAGAACCAGCAGTTTTGCATCACTTGCAAAATTTTTAGAAATGCAGACTCATGCCACACCCAGACATACTGAATTAGAATCCCAGACAACCTAGAGACATTGCCCTAGGGCACTGAAAACCATTGAGGGAAGTGACCCAGTTTCTGTTTTCTTCTAAAAATCTAGTTAATGGTAAAATGCTCTCTACATACTAGTCTAGTCTTAGCTTGAACCTCTCTGAAGTGCGTTGGCTTGAGGAGCTGATCGTGATGGGAAACTATGCCAACATCAAAGTCTTCTGGTTTGTGGTTTAGTATATTTCTTGGAGGCCATGCCATGTTTAATTTCCTTGAGATTTAAAGCCCTTGAAAATGCTCTGAAAATGCTCTTTGAGTGTTTCATCTGCCTTTTCCCTCCTTTTCTCATCAATGTTCAAGAAAAGCAGTCACATTTTTAAAAGGCCAGCTGGTTTTCATTCCAGATTTCTCCCTCCCTTTATCTCTTTTCATCCTTAAAAATACTCAGACCTAGGGAAAAAGACAGTCACTTGAATGGACCACAGGGGGCCTGGGACCTTCTCTACCCTCCCTCCTCTTCCTCTCAGGTATGATGCTAAAATCACACACCTGCTCAAAGTGAAACCCTGACAGGCCACCAGGGGACCCCATGCTGAGCCTCACCTTTTGATTGGGAATGGTCTTCAGAGCATGAAACAGACCAGGTGCTCATTTGTCTGGGCGTCTGTGGCAGGGGAGAAGGGGTGTCCCTGAGGCAATTGAAGACGAGTAAAGGTTTACAGACAGAGGCTCACTGCGAGGAGTTGGAGCTTTGGCTCTGCACTGCCTGAGGGAGGAAGGAGCTTAACCACATGCTCAGATCAGACTGTACGAGAAGACAACGTGGGGGCTCAGCTGTGCAGATTGGATCAATCTGAATGAAAATCACTAGCGTTCTTCCTGGTGAGAGAAGTTTCTGCTTAGCTCATGAACTGTAGGCCCTTTTCTGGTCCCAGAAGAAAGTGAGGAGGGCTTTGGTGAAAGGTTATATAAAGCTGCTGGTTTTTTCCCCCTAGAGTAAAATTCTATTTATAGAAGGGCAAAACTGCCTCTCAGGGAGAAAATGCATTTTATCCCCTATAGCCTAGGAAAGATAATGTGATCAACCCTCAAGAAAGAATCAAAGGAAAAGAGGAAGAACAAAGTTGCAGGCATTGAGAGTGGGACATGCAAGAAGAAGCAGGAGTGCAGAGAGCTTCAGAACTTGCCTGGCCCTTTTTCTGCAGCTTTTACAGGGTGCCCAGCAGTTCCTGTTTGCTGGGGACCAAGACCTTTCCCAGGAAGCAGGACTTTCAGGGTTAATGATAGCACAGCCCCAGGTTTGCTGGAATGGTTGGTCTCCCCCAGTTAGGCACCTGGGGTAGGGATGGGAGTGGGAGAAATACTGAAGTGTGTTCAGCAGGGCAGGGGTATTACAAGACAAATGCTGTTGGTCTGAAGGAAGAATGATGAGGGGTGGCAGCAAGGGCTATTAAGTCCAGAGAAGATGAGTACCCATTTGGAGGTTTAGAAACAACGTGTACCTTGGCCATATATCCATCTGCGTCGTGGAGTCCTTACCTCTAAACCTGTGCAAAAGTAAAACTTGATGTCTACAACTAACTTTTTTTTGCCAATTATGTGGCCAAAAAACTGTTAGAGATGGCTGATTTTCAAGATTGGGATGTCTTTTAGAGATGGTAGGATTATTTATTTATTTGTTTGTTTGTTTGTTTAAAGTATTACATATGTCTCCTTTTTCCCCCATCAACCCCTCCCAGGCCACTCTCACCCCCCCTCAGGACAAGCCCCCATCACCTCAGTGTCCCTGTCTTTTGGTTATGCTAATATGCATGCCTACAAGACCTTAGGTTGATCTCTTACCTCCCCTATCCCCCCCCCATCCCCCCCCCCCCCCCCCCCCGTCTTCCCTGAGGTTTGATGGTCCATTCCGTGTTTCTCTGTCTCTGGATCTATTTTTGTTCATCAGTATATGTTTATTATATTCCACAAATGAGTGAGATCATGTGATATTTACCTTTCTCAGACTGGTTTATTTCGCTTAACATAATGCTCTCCAGGTCCATCCATGCTGTTGTAAATGGTAAAAGTTCCTTTTTTTTATTTTTGTAGCAGTGAGGATAATATATTTATTGAAAAAGTCATGTCTAAAAGTCACATGTTTCCTTGTGCCTAGTATAATGCTGGATGAATATTAATTATTCAATAAATACCATTAATCAATTGATTTTCATATAATTGTTATTCTCAAGTTTGAACAGAATCTCAAATTGCTCTTATGCATAAGACATACAAAGTTTAGTTAAGGATATGTTAAATTTGAGAGTACTCAGCTTTTAACCACAGAGAAGTTTATTTTATTCTCCTTCCTCATCTTCTTTTTATTACTAATTTTACTGACAATATTCCAGAGTTTCTATGAAAAAATCAAGGGAACCCTGCAAAAAGTAAAATTCAAATTTGTAAAGTCTATAGAATTTGCTATCTCTTTAAATTCTGTTACTAATGTATCTAGGGCATTTATCACCTCACATATATGAAAATGGAACAAGATAAAATAGGTCAATAATTAGTTTCTATATAATAATCCCAGAGATAGACTAGTTTGTTTGTTTTTTTTTTGTTGTTTGTTTGTTTGCTTTTTAGGAGAGGCATTCCTGAATGGGGTAGAAAAAAATACATTACACTAAAAGATTATCACAGTCCTTGGCACCTAGGAAGCAGTCAACTACTTCCATTTCTATTCATTATATAGATAATCTGCTCTCAAGGAGGTGGAGTATAACCCCCACTCTTTTCAGTGTGGGCTGAGCACAGTGACTTCCTTCCCAAGAGCATAGTATGCAGTGTGGGGGAGGGTAACTTTAAGGAGGAGAAACTGATGAACACTCCCTCAGCCAGAGGTCAAGGCCATCTTCAGCAATGATAAGCCATGTTACCGCACGGAACCCTGGCATTATGTGATGAAATTGGCACCTCATCGCTGTGACCTTCCTTTCCCAAGCTCATGACCTCAGTCTAATCATGAGGAAAAAAGCAGACAACACCATTTCATAACATTCTGCAAAATACCTGACCAATACTCCTCCAATTATCAAGATTATAAAAAATGAGGCTAGTCTAAGGAACTATCAGTGCCAAGAGAAGCCTAAGGAAGCATGATGATAAAATGTAATATGCTATCTTATATGGAGTTCTGGAATGGAAAAAAAAAAAACCTGTAGGTAAGAACAAAAGAAACTATATAAAATATTGATGCATTATTAAACAAGTAATAATGCATCAGTATTGACTCAATTTTAATACATGTTCTATATTAATGTTATTAATAATTGGGGAAACTTGGTGTAGGGTAGATGGGAACTCTTTGTACTATCTTCACAATTTTTCTGTAAGTTCAAAACTGTTCTAAGATTCAACTTTATTTTTAAAAAGTGCTGTCTTATTTCAAAAGAATGGGACAAGAAACAGAGTACTTAATCCAACTAAACTTGTTTCTTCGTGTCTAAAATAAGGGTGACCATTTTTCTTTTGTAGGGCTATTCTGAGAATTGTAGATGATGTCTCAATAGCTCTTAATTTTTTTTTTTCTCCAAGTGTATTTGCATGGGCACCCACTTGTGCACTTTTTTTAAAAAAATATATTTTATTGATTTTTTACAGAGAGGAAAGGAGAGAGACAGAGAGTCAGAAACATCTATGAGAGAGAAACATCGACCAGCTGCCTCTCGCACATCTCCCACTGGAGATGTGCCTGCAACCCAGGTACATGCCCTTGACCGGAATCGAACCTGGGACCCTTCAGTCCACAGGCTCTATCCACTGAGCCAAACCGGTTTCGGCAACTTGTGCACTTTTTAAAATGCAAAAGTCCAGGCTCCATCCACCTCACACCCAAATCACAGCCCGTTGGAAGACCAGGAGGGACTAGGAAACAGCACTTTAGCATGCTTTCTAGGTGATTTTTGTGCACACTTAACTTTGAAATCCCCTGTACTTTTCTATACGATAATTATAATAATGACCAATATTTATGAGACCCTGTGTGGTTTAAAGTGATATGGCAGATAGTACATATAAAATATTGATTACCCATCCCTGGCCAAGTAGCTCATTTGGTTAGAACATTGTTCCAATATGCCAAGGTTGTGGGTTCAATGCCTGGTCAGGTTACATATAAGGATCAACCAATGAATGCATAAATAAGTGGAAAAACAAATCCTTTTTTTTCTCTCTCCCCCTATTCCTCTCTTTCTCTATGATCAATAAAAATTTTAAAAAATATTTATTACCCACTAGTTCCTTATTTATCAAAAGGATATTTTTCTTTTTACTCAGCAATGCCAACTAAAGGACTCTATTTCCCAAGATGCCGAGTGGCCATGTGAAAGTTCTGGCTAATGTCATGGAATCGAAAGACGCCCTGGGGTTTTGGAGAAGGTTTACTGTGCGATCTGAGAACCACTTCCATCCTCCTTTGTTGCTTCTTCCTTTCTGTCTGGAGAGCAGACGTGAGGCCAGAAGTAGGAGTAGCCACGCTGCGTTGCGTTGCCTCTTAAGGACAATGAGAAGGAAATAGGGAGGAACTTAGTCCAGGATCACTTCCTGGAGCAGCAATGCCATCCTGCGTCGGCTCCCTTCTGGGCTTGTTGTGTATGTGAGGAATGAAGCCTGTTGAGTTTTCCGCCACTGTAATGGGGTTTCTGTCATGTGTAGCCACACTCAGGCCCAGCTGCTGTGTGCTCCCAGATTAAGTTATTTACTCCTCACAGTACAATAGGGAGGAACTAATATTATGCCCTTTTCCAGGCAGTGAAAGTGAGGCACGAGGAAGCGAGCCAATTCTTCCATGGCGTTGTGCTAGTAAATTGTAGACCCCAATGCTGGCTTTAAAACACACATTCTGGAATGCATGCTGTAATTTGTAGATAAAGAGTAGATATTATTATGATATTATTGTTGCTATTTTTTATAATATTCCCCTTTCCTTTCCAAATAGGTGATATTTTCCTAGGAGCCATTTATGATTTAGACATTCCTAGATTGTTGAGTATCTACCTACATAAAAACTCAATTTTCTGTTAATCGTTTTCAAATGTCACAGTTTTCACTAACAAGTTATAAGACAGCTTCATGCACTTCAATTTCCTTTGAAAAGAACTCACTGCCACCTTATAAAAGCCTAACATTCTAACTACGGCTTTGGAATGTTAATTCCCTACCTGAACAACAAGGCACAGCTCTGTAAGTCACATATGTGTTCGTGATTTCTCTCCTCTTCTAGAATAAGGGAATTTCACATAGTTTTGATATATTGTGTAAATTAGGCCAACACAGTGCTGTGCTGTGTCTTCATTAAAATAGGAGACGGTAATCATGCAACCGTGTAGTGTGGTCTTGCGGCCTTTGAGTTACGAACATTCAATAGTGTCTCCTTACTTGTGCTTAAGTTGGCATTTGTGAAGCAGCATATAATCAATTAATCAATAACCTGATTTTCTATTAAAGAGATGCTCTATCGTTTTTTTATAAAAATCAAGGGCCATTGTATGCTTTTATTAAAAAAAAAAAAAAAAAAAAAAAGAGCTGTGCCAGCAAGGAAACTCGTTTGAAAAACATTTAGGCCTTTAGTCAGGAATGATGATTTTGCTTAAGTAAGCCAAAGGTTGCCAGGGTCCAACCCCAGCAGGTCCAGGGGTCCCCAAAGGTGTAGACGGAGTCAGCGAAGAAGGAAGGACACGGAGACAGTGTTCAGTTGATCAGCAGCCTAGCCAGGATCTCCAGCCAGGATCTCCAGCCAAGTTCTGGTCTGGATCTCCAGAGAAGTTCTGGTTAGGATCTCCAGCCAGGTTCTGTAGTCATGTTCCCTCGCTAGGTTCTCCAGCCAGGTTCTGTCCAGGTTCTCCGGCCAGGTTCAGTCACCAGGTTCTAGTCAGGTTCTCTTGCCAAATTCTGTAGTCAGGTTCAGTCCAGGATCTTTTGCCATGTTCTCTCGCTAGGTTCTGTCTCTAGGTTCTGAGGCCAGTTTCTGTCCAGGAACTTTTGCCATGTTCTCTCCAGCGAAGTTCTTCTGTCTCTAGAGAATGTTCTGTGTAGGTTCTGTGTAGGTTCCGTCTCTCCTAGTTCTGTGTTCTAAGCTCTGTATTCTAAGTTCTGTCTCTCTTGGTTCCGTATTCTAAGTTCTGTGTCCTAAGTTCTGTGTTCTGCTGTCTTGTTACAACTGTATTTATACCAGTTGATTCCAATCCTATCAATCTCTATTTCAAAGGTTAGGGCGTTTCTTATCTCCATTCCAGGGAGTAAAGATTATGTAGCTTAAGCATGATTGTTCGTAGTTAAAGTGATTAATTACCCACCTGGCACTTAGTTAAGAGGTTTTATTCCCTCCCTAACTTCAGGGGAAAATCCCTACCTGGGGAAACAACCTTTCTCAGAGACCTTGGTTAAAACACATAGTGCCAAGAAGGTGAGCAAACATATTAAGAACAGTATGCCATATATGCCAGGTCCCTTGAAACAGCAAGCATGGACCGGCTCCCGGCAAAAGGTGAAGTTGAATAAAAATCTTCAGTTCCTGAACCATTTTATTATTTTGAAGCTACTAGAATGGAAAGCACTAATTTGGGATTGCTGGTAGGAATGCATTGCTTTTATTCATGATTAGATATGGGTAAGTGGATTCATCTATGACAGTGATGGCGAACCTTTTGAGCTCGGCGTGCCAGCATTTTGAAAAACCCTAACTTAACTCTGGTGCTGTGCCACATACAGAAATTTTTTGATATTTTCAACCATAGTAAAACAAAGACTTATATTTTTGATATTTATTTTATATATTTAAATGCCACTTAACAAAGAAAAATCAGCCAAAAAAATGAGTTCGTGTGTCACCTCTGACACGCGTGTCATAGGTTTGCCATCACTGATCTATTACATGCATAGTGAAGAGAAAGTGATCCTAAATCTTAAAAGTTTAAAACTGATTCTTTCCTCTTTCTTACAAATTTTGAAGGGTATACACAATAGCCTAATTTGTGTCCCATAAGGCCACAGCAACTCAAAGTGGTGCTGCTAGGATGACCGAGCTGACAGCCATGTACAGGTGGAACTCTGGCCCTGCCAAAGTCTGGTGTATATTTGTTCTTATCTTTATTATAATGCTGCCCAAAAAGATATATATGCTTATTGTAAAAATTCAAATACAGTATTATGAAAATGTGTGAGTTGGAGAAGGAAACTGCTCCATAATTCTATCCCTCCAGAGTAAATCAGTGTGCATTGGTTTTGTTCAGTCTTTTGTCTCTTTTCCTATCAGCCACACAATTACTGTGAAACTTGAGGGAAGTTATGTTTATTTTTGTGTCACATTGAAACATTGAGTCCTGTGTTCTTTTTACCAAGTAAGTAAGTTATCTTAAAACAACAGCGACAACAAGGCAAAACAAAGCAAAAAATTCTAACATTTGTATATCATTTAGGGAACATGATAGGATGAAAATGATCTCCACAAAGCAGATCACCTTCAATGACAGACAAGTGCTCGGCAAGCCTGTCTTTTATTTCCACGTCGAGGTAAGGAAGTTATCTCCAAGGCCTGGGAAATGCCCAACTATTCCCTAAGGCCTTGCTTCTCAACGTGTGGACCCACCATATCAGCATCACACGGGTGCTCGTTAGAAATGCAGAACCTCAGGCTTCATCCCAGATCTGCTGCTTCAGAATCTACATTTTAACAAGATCCCTTCCTGTGATACATGCAAGCCACAGTTTGAGAAGTATCGTCCCAGCACTAGCATACTTCCTATTTGAACCTTTACCATATTCTAAGAGCTGCAATTGCTCATGAATTAGCAATATTGTCAGAGAAACTTTAACATTTGTCATCATAGCTCTTTCATGAGACTTTCAAATGTGCTCCAGAGGACTGCATTAAACAGTGTCAAGATCAGAATAACTGTCCCAAGGCTGCTGACATCCGGCCTCTTCAGTCAGCTCTCTCCACAAATGCCCTACCTATACCTCTGATGGCTCTAGAGCAGGGGTGGGCAAACTTTTTGACTCGAGGGCCACAATGGGTTCTTAAACTGGACCGGAGGGCCGGAACAAAAGCATGGATGGAATGTTTGTGTGAACTAATATAAATTCAAAGTAAACATCATTACATAAAAGGGTACGGTCTTTTTTTTTTTAGTTTTATTCATTTCAAACGGGCCGGATCTGGCCCGCGGGCCGTAGTTTGCCCACGGCTGCTCTAGACACTCAACTCCATAGTGCTTTGAAGAATTATGCTTTCTATTCCAATAATTTGTTACTAATCATGTACCTGGTATTACTTTGCTAATGCAGTATGTCTTTTGCTAATGAAACCATTGGGTGAGTGAAAGAAATGACTAAGAAGATATTTTCTTTACCTCTGTCCCTCAGTTAGTTCTTGATGATGATAATGATGATGCAATAGAAATTATTGATGTTTTTCCCTTGAAATTTAGGTGGAAATAAATATAGGTTGGCATTTTTGCTATGATAACTTCTTCATAAAACAGTGTATTAAGCCTAAGATTCTATCAGCTCTCTGCAGGCAGGAAAACAAAGGTATTGCTGGTTTCCTCTTTTATTTCTCTCATGGCCATGGCATCATTATGCTTTCATTTCTCTACAATTTTTATCAAATAGATTTTCAAATCACAGAGATTTCTCCCATTAACACATAGGATTTAATTGTCTTCCTCCTTGGCATTTTAACTTTGTCCTGTTGGAAAATAGCATCCAAGGGACCAATCAGAATTAATCTGAAAACATCAAATCTAAATATTATTAGAGAGTGAAGAGGTGATGAGAAATTAGTTGAGAGGTGTTAAAAGGAAATCTTACTTCATTATATTGAACTTCAACATATTCTCCTTATTCAAACCACTTTTCTTTTTGGTTCACTAAGATACAACTGCTAGTCAAGCATTTTAATGGATTGGGTGATTAGAAATGTCATCGGGGGCATTACAAATGCAGTAACTTTGAATGATGGATCATCCACTGCCTGAGGAATGTGGTTTCCATTGGAACTTGGATCTCCACTTTTGAAGCAATCTTGAGGCTTTTTATTGTGCTGAAATCTATGGGAAACATCAGGTCAAGAATATTTTGTTTCTGGTGTGTTGCAGAAATATTGGGAAGAAGGGGAAATCATATCTCACCTTTTGTCATACCACTGACTTGACCTATAAAGATGATGAATATTGAGGAGTAAAACTAGAAGGCACTGAATTTTCTTTTTAATGAATCAAAGCTGAGCTTCCCATAAATGATGCATTTGGGGGTATTTTTCATAGACTTGTCCGCCCTCTATATGTTTTGGGCCTTGGATTACTCGAGATCTTGAGATGTGTGGTTTGATGATTATCCTGTGACAGCATTGCTTTCTTTCCAGGAACAATGTAATTAAACTCTTGATTGAATGAAGAAACATGCCCGCGGCTGTGTATGGCATTTTGATTGTGAAAGGCTTTTCCTTGCAGAAGCTAAGCTGTTTCAGGATGGAAAGGTCAAGCGGCATCTCAAAAGCTGGAACTGCTAGATCCAGCCTCTGTGTGCCTGTCTTCCAGGGATGGCAGGCCCTATTTGCAGAAGCCTGGCCATTCCTACGGATGGGCAATTGGTGGTCATTAGCCGTGTTAGCTCCACTTGCCCCAGCCTGTCTGCTTCCCACAGATCCACATCTGATGGTTATGTTTCCTACCGGGAGCTGAGAAGTGATTGACCTTGGTAGCAGTTGATTTCTTCCTTGAAGTTCTGTCAAGAGATCACCTATCACATCTCTCTGTACCCTAATTCCAAACATTGGCTTGTCATCTGGTTGAAAACAAGATACTGGGCAATGGGGGACAGTCTAATTTCCATTTAGTGAACTTTCATAAATTCCTCAGGGGAGGCCAGGAAGAGGATATTTGCATTCCATAATGTTTTTTATATTTTACCCCAAAGTTTTATTTATTTTTTCTCTTAGCATCTACAATCTATGATTGAGTATCTGTTTTGGGTGTGTATTAACCCTTCAAACTAAGAACATTGAAGGAACCTAAAAGGAAAATGCAATGTTTTATTGTTATCAAATGCTCAAGAAGAAAATCTGTATCTTTCCTAATGACCGTTGGTATGGCCAAGTTGAGGAGCGAGGACAGAATAAAACAAAACTTCTCTTTGTTCTTTGAGCCCCTTACATTAAATAAAAGAACATTTTCTTAACTTGTCTATAGATGCATTTTTAGGGATTTATTTTGCTGGTTTATTCTCATAGGAGACTCAGAGATCATCATGAAGTCTGTATTCAGACCATGTTCAGCTTGGACTAATTAATGGAATTATGTAATCAATTGGTTCTGTTTCTATTTCTAGACCTCTTATATTTTGAAATGAGAGCATATAAGTGGCAATCAGATTCACAAGGGCACCCTTCGAAGGCCCTTATTTCTCCTTTCTCTTATATTGCACAACCAATGAAGACTACAACTTCTTTGAGAGATTCTTGGCAGTTATTGTGTATAGAAAACTTCCTTGCCCATTACGTCAGCCTGTCATCTTTGATTCAGAGGACTCTACCACCGGAGATATTTTTCAGGCAAAGATACAATCCCCAGTAATTTTTAGATCCAGGACATGTGATAGAACTTAAGGAGGGGCACAGGTCAAAAGCAAGAGATTTCGGTTCTATTGGTGAATTACACAAATTATTTAAATCATTTTTAGTCAATCATCAAGTACCAGTATGGATGCTCAGATTTATAAAACAATTAAAATATATCTTCACTGGTTGCTAAATATTTGCTGCCCAGGATCTTCCAATGTGCCCTGCTCCCTTCATTCTGATTGGCCAGTGCCTATGCCAATCAGCTCCCCAAAGTCTCTCTTCTAAGATATCAATATTGACTTTCCCCAGAAACTTTGGAAGGCCAGGTATCCCCTCACCTGATTCTGCGAGACCTTGGCACCCTCCAGTCTGCCAGCTAGACTGCCCACACAATTCCTCCATATGCTGGCCATTCCCCAATGACCCTGGGCTCCTCCTGTGCTTCACTGGCTCCCTGAAACTGTGACACCTGAGCAGGTTGGTGTTCCCTGTGTCAGTCTTCCGTGGCTGTCAATGGGGATTTCAGATCTGAGAGAAGATGAGGCCAGCTGCGTCTCCAATCTCACTCTATGGATGGCTAATGTCATAGATTTAGTCATGTATGCTTTTTGCCTCTGTTCTGTGGAGTAAACACTAACTGCCCTTATGACCCCCAAGGGGTCTTCCTAGAACAAATCACATAGCATGTAATGACTGGGTCTATGATTTGTTGAATGATTTGTAAAATGTTCATTGCTTTGTGTTATTTACTAAAGTAATTGTGTTCAATGAAGAAAACTTTAGAAAAGATAAATAGAAAAAAAACACATATAGATTATTACCTGACCTAGATACTTACTGTTAAAACTTGAATATTTTGTATACTAAATACTAGTATACACACACACACACACACACAGTAAATGAGTTATATATATATATATATATATATTTGTCTAACTTTTAAAAATTTTAACTCTCTATTGTTATAAAATTTTAAGATATATAAGAATTGAGTTGAGGAAATTGGAAGTCAATTAGTTTATCCTTTTGGCCAAGGGAAAACATCTTTTATATAAAATTTCTCTTAAAGATCCTACAGCTTCCTCTTTGACATCTCCAGTGACAGGGCCCCACAGCCTTATTATACCTTTTTCTTCACTTTTGGATCATTAGTTATTTTAGCAAAGTATGCTTTAGTCTTGATCTAAGTTTTTTCCGTCTGCCTTTTATCCACTGAGCCTGGTTTTGCCCTTCTTAGCATGCACAAAGGGGTGGAAGTGTAACATAAAGGGCAGGCTGTAGGGTATTGGAGCTGGCTGAGTATGACAGAGACCAGAGGCTTTGCTGAGCCATAATATGTGATCATGAGCCTGCATGAGTCTCTTGGGTGAGCCTTTTAACCTATTGTCCCCATTTTCTCTTTTCTCCAAAGACTTATATCAAACTGGAAAATCTTTGAGTTGTTGAAAGTTCTGAAGAAATAGTTTACCAATTCCATACTCTTTTGGTGGAGACTGTACATTTTAGGGAAAAAGTATAGGATGTGTTTGAAAATAGATTGAATTGGAAAATATCTAGAGGTTAATTCACTATCATCTATAATGATAAAAACATAATATGCTAATTAGACCAGACAACTGAACGACCTTCCAGACGTCATTCCAGACATCCTTCCAGATGAAGCCGCAGCAGTGAGATAGAGGCAGAGGTAGTTAGGGGCTATCAGGCAGGCAGGCGAGCAGTTAGGGGCAATCAGGCAGGCAGGCAGAGTAGTTACAGGGGTGATCAGGCAGGTAGACAAATGGTTAGGGGCAATCAGGCAGGCAGGCGAGTGGTTAGGGGTGATAAGGCAGGCAGGCAGGTGAGCAGTTAGGAGACAGTGGTCCCAGATTGCCAGAGGGATGTCCAACTGCCGGTTTGGACCTAAACCCGCAGTCGGACATCCCCCAAGGGGTCTCAGATTTGGAGAGGGTACAGGCTGGGCTGAGGGACCCCCCCTGTGCCCCTCCTTCCTTAACCCCCCTTCTCCATGCACGACTTTTGTTCCCCGGGCCTCTAGTAATATATGTTTAACTTGATTCCTCATTACCTTCCTTGCTATCTGGTCTTGAGAAGATTAATGATATGGTAATGCCCAATGCTTGAATGTTTGGAAGAGGAGTGCTATGCAAATGTCAAGTGTTAGTGCTATCCAGAGGAGCAGAGATTGCCCATAAGGTGGTTCCCATTATTGTATTCCATTAACTAATTCATTCATTTATCAAGTATTGAGGCAGTAGGGATGTAGTTGCCAGCAATAGACAAGTTCTTTGATTACTGTTTAGTGAAAAAGATGAGCCAGTAACACATGACTACTCATCAAATTATGTAAAATTTAATTAAAATTGTGCTAATATCTTTGAAAGGAAAGAATTCTCATCTCTGTCTTAAAACATCCAGAAATGGGGATATGAGGAGCAGTAAGGACCAGTGAGATTACAGAATGTTGCTGTGAATCACAATTGCTAGGGTGGGAGTTATGGTCTGAATGTCAGGGGAGACTATAGCAGTGAAGGAAAGAGCACTGGAAATAAAATGGGAGGAGTGATTCATTGGCTGATTCTGAATTGGGTTGCAACTAAATCCTCTTTCTCCACTCTGATCAGATATTACTCAGTGAGAAAGTGTAACCACCATGGATAACGAGGAACTACTGTATTACCTTGAAACTGGTATTTTAATTAATTTATTTTTATGTCCTCAGCAATTAGAACAAGGCCTAGGTGCTTTGCATATATGAATGACTAGGATGGGGGCAATTCTAAAGTAAGAATAACACTTCTGCCTCTAGAGCAGAGGTATTCAAAGTGATACTTAAACGGTGTGACTCCTATTAAATATCCCAGAGGTAATTTGTATTTTTTTAAGTTTGTTTAAGTGAGGAACAATCCCAGATATCTCCTAAAATATATATTAATTTGAAAAAAAAAAACACAAGAAGTTTAATTAATTAAGGTTGCTAAGAGCTTTGAAAAAGAAAAGTGCTCCTCAGTTGCTAACGATGTTAATTGTTTGCCCTTTTTCACTTTCTTAAATTGTTGACTTTTAGCCTCCACAAGAAGCTGGCTTTCCATTGCTCACTGGCTGTGCACAAACATGTATGGAATTCATTAATCTCAGAATTATGGGAAAGTAGGATTGATCTGAAAAGCACTGTTTGAATGAATCTACCTGCTTTGTACTAGTTTCCTCATCCTATATAATAAAACCCTAATATGCAAATCAACTGAATGGAGAAATGACTGGTGGTACAACCAGTTGCTATGACGCACACTGACCACCAGGGGGAAGATGCTCAATGCAGGAGCTGCCCCCTGGTGGTTAGTGTGCTCCCACAGGGGGAGCGCTGCTAAGCCAGAAGCCAGGCTCACAGCTGGCGAGCACAGTGGTGATGGCAGGAGCCTCTCCTGCCTCCACTGCAGGTGGGCAGTAAGGTGCGAGGGGTTCCGAACTGTGAGAGCCCCGGACTGCGAGCGGGATGTCTGACTGCCAGCTTAGGCCCGATCCCCAGGGGCATCGGGCCTAAGCCAGCAGGTGGACATCCCCCCAAGGGGTCTCAGACTGTGAGGGTGCAGACCGGGCTGAGGGACACCCTCCCATCCCAGTGCATGAATTTCATGCACCAGGCCTCTAGTAGTGTTATATTTGGGACCTGGTGGAGTTTTAGATCCCAGGGAATGAAAGTCTGCATCAATTTTTCACTGTCTTCACCTCAGCCTAGTCCCACCTTGGGTGTGAGCCAGACAAGGCTTTGATGATAATGCAGACCAGGCTGAGGAATAAGGAGGCTACTTGCTTGGAAGGCCCTCAATTAGACTGCCTTACACCTGGATTGTGCCCCTTTTTCTACTCATCTTAGTTTTGTTTTTGTTTTTTCCATTTTACTAAATTCTGCACCCAGAGATGGAAAACTTGAGAAATATGTCAGACAATTTCCTACGCTCTTAGCCAATAAGTACTGAGGTGATAACTACTTCAGTTAGACTCATTTGTTTTGCCTCCAACCACCAAAAGGGCTCACTATCTAGCAGATCACACTGGCCAGGTTTCTAATTGAGCCTTCTTCTTGTCTCATAAAAGTAATGGCTGCATAGTCCTAGACTCTGTTTACCCCTAATGCTGAAGGAGCCTTCTGGGGTTTGGGTGTGCCATTGGATCATTCCAGTTCATATGGTACAGTTCATTCTCTCTTTGAGAGTCTATTCATCGGCTGAGCTATTAGGGCCGAGCTCTAGTCTAACCCATTCCACGAGGCTCTCCTTATACACTGAGGGGTTGGTGGGTGTCCTCTGAACCTTTGGAGTTAGTAGCAGCCATTCAATGTGGAGATTAGAACAATTTTATAGTGGTATATTATGCAGTGGTATGCAATAAGTCCTCACTTAACATTGTCCACAGGTTCTGCAACTTTAAGTGAAATGGCTTATCATGAAAACAATTTTACTGTAGGCTACTTGATACATAAAAGAGTTACATTTTTATAGCATCTTATCAACATTATTATGACACAATGTTGAATAAAATGGAAGTTATTCGGGGACCTGCTGGATACCGTTAATTACATGGCAGTGAGCCTGAATATATGTCTCTGTATTAGTGGTGTGTATGCCACAACATGTTTTGATATTTAGTAGCACAGGTGTCAGACATGAAACGTTTGCGAGATTTTGTTTTGAGTAAATGTGTGCATGGGTATGAGGGTGCTTGTTTCATCTACCCCCCTCCCATCCCAGTTCTCAGCCCCGGGTTCAGACATCAAAGTGGTTAGACAATACACAACTAAAACAGCAACACAGCTGCAGCACACGCACTGCATTCAATTTGCATAGCTCAGGGCAGCTTCTGGGTCACTGAAGGGATGGAATGACAAAGGCTGAGATGATAAAAGAAGAGGCAGCCGTTGGAAACAATTTGTTGTTCATGTGGGAAATGCAGTGCATTTTGCTAAAAACCTGTAGTTAACACCATTATCTTGTTAGAGATGTAGGCACCGCTACTCCCACACCAGTTTTGCTTGTGTTGTCAACACACCTGTGGCTTATAATCAATGACCTCAGCTGTCCAGCAGTGGAGGTTTGCTTTTCAGAGAGAGAGAGAGACTGAATTTAAAAAAAAAAAAAAATGTAAACACAGCCAGAGAAAGAGTTTCATGAGAGAAAATACGTGTATTCAGTATCAGCAACACTTTGGCTCAGAAAGTGGATTGAGGCAGCTTAGTGACCTTTTGTTTTTTCTCCAGTAAATGTGCATGTCTCCTCCAACAATATAAACCTTAACCAAAGTCAACTGCTAGAGCAGCGGTTCTCAACCTGTGGGTCGCGCCCCCTTTGGCGGTCGAATGACCCTTTCACAGGGGTCACCTAAGACCATCCTGCATATCAGATATTTACATTACGATTCATCACAGTAGCAACATTACAGTTATGAAGTAGCAACGAAAATAATTCTATGGTTGGGTCCCAACATGAGGAACTGTATTTAAAGGGCCAGAAGGTTGAGAACCACCATGCTAGAGTGAGCTCACAGTTTTGCACAGTCCTGAACACCTGTGAGAGCTTGTGATGTGGGTCTCAGGTCCCTGTGTTCTGTGCTGTTCTCCTTGGGAAGGGCTTTCACAAATAAATAGAGCCCGCAAATCAGCAATTGTTCAGCTGCACATTATGAACAGTAGTGTGGCTGGCAAATGAGATGACTCTACATAGTCACCTGTAGACTTTGGTGGAACAGTTTGGCCATGTTTTTGAAATTGTGAATTTCTTCTATGATATGATTTTTTTTTTATTCATAACACAAAACTTCTATTTCTCTATTTGTTCAGTGCTTTCTAGGGAATTGGACCATACTGTATTTTATCATCTGAATAAGGCTCTCAATCTCCTTCCATGATCTTAGCTTTTGCAGGTTGAATGATGCTAATACTGTAGTCATTCTTTTTCTCAAACATTCTTCTCTCTCCCCCCAAATAGGTGGCAGACTTTGCAATAAGGAACCATTCACCTGGGATTGTTTGTGGTACACTTGGTGATATCACATTTCCAAATTTAGACTATCCTTTAGAAACTTGTAGAGCTTATTGAACAGAACTGAGGGATGGGTTTTAGTTTCTAGTGAGGATATTTGTCATTGGGACTTGCTTCCTACTTCATGTTACAAGCTAATGGTTATTGAACTCTTTGCTTTAAACCTTGGGAGCTCCACATGGACAGATACCAGGTTCAGTTCATTTTTGATTGTTGTTAGTACCTAAGAGTGTTAGGAATGAACTGGGTACTCATGACATATTTACTTGAATAAGTATAAATGCTGTATATATTTCTGCAACTTAAACATTATTAATGATAGGGGCAAGACACAAGGGAAGAATCTAAGAATATGGATAGGGCCATCATTAGAAAGCCTGGAGATGGTCTTTTGGAGCCATAGAAATTAAATGATTAGCCTGCAGTGTGAAGAAACAGAAAATAGACAATAATAACACAGCAACTCTGAGCTAACCCTAATCAATTGCCTCAAGTGAATAGCCTGAGACTCCTTGGGCTGTGGAGTCTCAACTTGGAACTGGTACTTTCATGTGTTCTAGAAAGATGGGCAACAAAATGTCTTTTTACCAAAAACACTAATTTCATACAGCCTGAGGGCAGGTTTGTATGAGAGAAGGAAAGTTGAAAGGCAGAAATAAATGTTTTATACACTTTTAAAAATCCTCTCCATATTGATTTATTAGCCACTTGGGACACTGACATTGTCTACATGTCATGCCATGCCTAGAATTAACAATCTGATAAAAGGCTTAAAGTTGTTGAAAGAGAACCTTGGGGCTTTTGAGCTCTTCCTGATCCCTTTTGAGGTATGTGGCTGCCTTTTGACAGAAGTGTGGGATAGGACCTTGATTAAAAATAAATCCAGATGTTTAACTCTATCTAGCCCAGTGATGGCAAACCTTTTGAGCTCGGCGTGTCAGCATTTTGAAAAACCCTAACTTAACTCTGGTGCCGTGTCACATATAGAAATTTTTTGATATTTTCAACCATAGTAAAACAAAGATTTATACTTTTGATATTTATTTTATATATTTAAATGCCATTTAACAAAGAAAAATCAACCAAAAAAATGAGTTCGTGTATCACCTCTGACACGCGTATCATAGGTTCGCCATCACTGATCTAACCCTTAGTTCTACATAGACTAAGAATTACATGTCAGTGGCAGTAGGTGTGTGATCCACTTTGCTATGAGATATCACAGCCAATGAAGAGTAGGGCAAAAATATGAGCAGATGTGGAAAAGTCTTAAGAGTGACACTATAACACTTCTGTTAAAGATTTGTTCCAAATCAAAGGAATTAGCAAACAAATCCGCTCTATAATTTTTCATTAGTAATATAGGAAAATAATGAAATATTAGCCCTGATTTTGCTCTCTTGAGACATTACCGAACATATCATATAATTAATCTTAGCATTCATTATGAAATTTCAAATAATGCTTCAGAACAGGACTGTAAGAACCAATCTCCGCTTGCTCCTAATTGCTTAACACAAAAGTGTCATTTTTCAGTACATCAACTGCTGAAGTCCTGTACTTTCATTGGCATTCTCTTCCTGCTTCAAATGTAACTTTGAGAGGTTTGTGTATAGAAGTCTTGTCTCACCATTTTAAATGTCATTGTGTGGTCAGAAGTCTATTAACCTCGCCTTTTTTGGATAATTCAGGGCAATGCAAAAAGATCTAATGGCTAAAAACAACGGATTTAGAAGCAATGGAGGTGTTCTGGGGTTGGCGGTGGGGGGTGTATCTGAAGTGTCCCTGGGGATACCTGGTCCAAATCCCAAACTGGAGAAAAATTTACGAGGTCAGTGCCGCTGTAGCAGTGTTAAATCAGAGCTATAGAAACTTAGGGAAAAGTTTATATTTCCTAATCATTCACACACTGTGAAAATAGCACTGTATTTTATTCTGGAAGTCCTAGATCCTGGAGCCTATTAGGCTCCTCGCTATGATTTGGGGCAAGTAATTCCCCATCTCAAGTTTTCTTATTTTTTCATCAGTAAGAAGATAGCTTGGACACAATCTGTTAATGGACGTAGTGGGGTACATGTAAAATAAGTCTGGATTGTAAGTCACAACCTAATGCCTTATCCCAGATTCATCATTGACTCAGAAAGGACATTCTGTTCCTCAACTGGAAGAACATTCTGCGATGGTGTCATACAAACACCAATTAAAAGGTGCAGAAATTCACGCTGTGGTGTTAAGCTATGAATAAATGACACCATTCCGGCTCATCCTGAGTGCAGAGCTTCCCAGTAAGCTGACAAGTTCTTTAACATTATAGTGGAGAAGGAGTAGATAGGATAGACTTGAATTTGCACAGTCAGGAGTAGATAGGATTGACTTCAATTTCTCAAAAATAATAGGATGGTTTCTGGTGTGAGTAGGTGCACACAGTGTACTTGGTGCACCCTGGCAACATGGAGAAAATTCCGGGCTCAAAACAAACTGATTTTACTCCCCAGACATTCTCGACAGTTTGTTGATTGCTCTGTGCTTTTGTCTGTGTGATTGTTCCCCAAGGGATACTTCCCTTTCTCGTCTTCTCCATTCATTTATTCATGCATTGACTTTCTCAGCAACCATTTAGTGAGTATTTACCATATAGCATCTCAATTATTTATGAATCTTGCTGTCATCTTCAGTACTTAGCATGTACCTTAGATAGCTATATCCCCAGTTAATATTTATTAGCGGAAATGAAATGATAAGCAAAGCATTTACACAGGGTGCAGATGTGTAATAGTTGAGGAAAGAGAATGAATAGTATGGGGAACACTAAGAACATAATGTCAATGTAGAACATTATCACAGTGCCTGGAGTATCCAGGTGGTTAGACAACAACTGTATCTTGCCCTGACTAGCCGATCTCCTGTTGTTCGCCTCTGCAGGTGTCCTTAAAGAAGACACT
Source organism: Myotis myotis (assembly GCF_014108235.1). Taxonomy (NCBI): domain Eukaryota; kingdom Metazoa; phylum Chordata; class Mammalia; order Chiroptera; family Vespertilionidae; genus Myotis; species Myotis myotis. The sequence continues at coordinate 8,624,001 of NW_023416401.1, read as the reverse complement.
CTCTTTCAACATCAAATTCTTTTCGGAAAAGAACGGATTATTATGGCAATGCTCTTTGAGTGAGCAATTTTACTTAAGGACGTTTTATAAACAAGTGTTTAACTTCATCTTTTTCCCCTCGGCAATTGATCTACATGGATGTTAAATTGGCTGTTGATGAATAGTTCCTGTGCTGTTAAAATTATGACTTTTCCAGGAGAGAGGAGCCAGCATCCATAACTGTCCTGAGTATTTTTCCATTCAAAACTTTAATGGATCACTTAGAGATATGCCCAGTTTGTCTTTTCTTCATGGTGACAAGTAAAATGCACATCAACTTGTGATCAGAGAGGTTTATTTATAAAGCTTCTACAGGGTAACATTCCCGTAAGTAATTTTTTTTTAAATATATATTTTATTGATTTTTACAGAGAGGAAGGGAGAGAGATAGAGAGTTAGAAACATCGATGAGAGAGAAACATCGATCAGCTGCCTCCTGCACATCTCCTACTGGGATGTGCCCGCAACCCAGGTACATGCCCTTGACCGGAATCGAACCTAGGACCTTTCAGTCCACAGGCCGACGCTCTATCCACTGAGCCAAGCCGGTTTCGGCTCCCGTAAGTAATTTTTCTCATGAATCTTCAGTAATGACCACGAGCTGCCACGTTACTGTTTTGTTCATTATTGGTAAACTCTTAAAAAAGTAAGAGCAGCAGTGTTGTTTCAACAGCAGCTTAGAAAGGTGGCGTTTTGTCTTGGAGTTCCACCAGAGCATCTGCATCTCTCCCCGGTGTCCCTGGACTTGAGACTATCTTAAATCTTCAAATTTGGTCATTATGTAATGTCCTATATCAATCAAGTTTCTACCTCTGAGATCAATGAGCGTTGTTCAAAACCATCCAGCAAATTAGCAGGAGAAGATACAATTAAATTTCAAGTTTGACGATCTCCATGGCATCATTTGCCAAATGAACCAAGTGGCCTCTTTAAATTGTAGCGTATGGTAACCAAGTACATAGGAAATCAGCAAAGAAAAAAATCAGTGGTCATTCCAGATGGACATTTAGAGTCAGCGGGAGAACATTGACTTTTGCGTTATAACCACAGACTTTGCATGTCTCTTTGAGTGTCTGAGATTAATTTAGAAACTATGAAGACTGTCCTTGAGCCTCAGCTCCCACCCCTATAAAATGAGGACGTTGAGATATATGAAATGAAAACAACTTATGAGCTTCATTCCAGATCTAAAATTGTGTGAGTCTATGCTGTGTGTCGCTTCTTACATGCGATGTGTGAAATGGTGCTACCTGTGCTTTCTCACCTGGCTATCGGGCTGTAGCACAGGGACTCTGCTGCCGAGGAGAAATGGAAGATTTTCCTTGAGTCTTTTCCAGCTTTGATGAAATAATCTCAGTGCTTGCCAGACATTAAGGGAGTTGTTCTAAGGCTATATACCTGCCATCAGGGAATGTATTCAGATCAATTTTTTATAAACAAAGAACAATTTAGTATTCTAACCTTTGCTAGAAGCTTGAATATAGGTATTAATTAGACAAGGAAGCAGGGGGTACTAATTGTTTCTTAAGTGGCATAATTAGAGTTGCTGAATTCATAAGTTAAAGGGCGTCCGTTAAGAAAAATAATAAAATCATGTTTAAACAGTAGTGATATCACTGTGAAATTGTCAAAGGCTTCTGGAAGACTACACTTTGATCCTACAGTAAATGAGACATTTCTGGCTTAAACATTTAGGATATACAGTGGGGCCTTGACTTACGAGTTTAATTCCTTCCGTGATGGAGCTCGTAACTCAGATTACTCGTATGTCAAATCTTAAAGTGAACGAGTGAGACACGTGATGCTGGGCTGATGTTGTGGCGTTCACTGTGACGTTCTCTGCGCCAACTAGCGGTGGGGTATCTGAAGCTGGCTCATAACCCGAATTTTAGCTTGCAACTCAGCAAAAATTCAGCCGAGAGAGAGAGAGAGAGAGAGAGAGAGAGAGAGAGAGAGAGAGAGAGAAAGAGAGAGAGAGGGCTCCTATCTCGAAAAACTCGTTAGTCGGGACACTCGTAAGTCAAGGCCCCACTGTACTAGTATGGAAGGGGCAGGTGATGAAGGGAGTTGGTGAAGCCTTGTAGAAAGGATGTTTTTTCAGGATCTAAGGGTAGACTCTTACTATGCCAAAATAAAACCATATCAAGTAAATGCACTGTTTCTGAGGCTAAAGTCTTCGGGCAGCCAAGTTCGATACATGCCACTGGGCACAGGCTCTAAATTGAACACTGACGTAGTTCACATTGCAGAGCAGGAGCAGAAGCAACTTGAAGAACCCGACAAGGCAAGAGCTGGGCTCCGAGGCTGACTGTATAAGCGGTGACACGATTGAACTGTGATCACAGCTGGTGCAGGAGCACAGTTGAGCTGTTTGCACTGAATGGAGTTTCCTTCTTCACTGCACCCCAGATTAGGATCCCTGTTGGTGCTGAATTGATGCCAGTGGCCATCGTTTGACGGAATAAAACAGTTTCTTTAGTCCATGCTTTGGGATCAACTTTTAAAAGATACAAATAAATGCTGTCTTTTAAGTGGTCCTTCTGGAGTACATGCCTTTGGATGGGATTTGAGATTGACTCACTAGTAGCCAAACTAACAAAACTCCATGCTGCGTATGTGTACACTTTCCCTGGACACCTACTGAGTGGCACTCTGTGCTAAGGATGTTTTTGTATGTATCCATATATTCAGTGACATATAAATGAATAGGAAGTCTTTTTTTGCTCTCTTCAGCAACACAGTTAGTAAAGAAAGAGATAGTCAACAGACACAATGATCTACATGCTATAATAAAAGTTTTACAAAATGTTGAGGGACTTCAAATAGAGCAGTGGCTTCCAACTTCTGTGGCCTCTGATGCACATATAATTGAAACAGTTTTTAAAAGTAGTATTTACCCTAACAACATGTAATGACCACTGGTTTCTGATTTACACTTAAAGTGTGTGATGTGAACCAATGAATTGATTTAATGAAGCTTCAAAGGATTTTTTCTTTTTTTTTTTCTTTATTGATTAAGGTATTACATATGTATCCTTATCCTCCCATTGCCCCCCCCTCCATCCCCCCCTCACCTGCCCCTGGTGTCTGTGTCTATTGGTTAGGCTTATATGCATGCATATAAGTCCTTTGGTTGACTCTCCCCCTTACCCCCACCCTCCCCTACCTTCTCTCTGAGGTTTAACGGTCTATTGATGCTTCTCTCTTTTTTTTGTTTATTAGTTTATATTGTTCATTATATTCCACAAATGAGTGAGATCATGTGATATTTATATTTCTCCGACGGGCTTATTTCACTTAGCATAATGCTCTCCAGGTCCATCCATGCTATTACAAATGGTAAGAATTCTTCTTCTTTATATAAGCATAGTATTCCATTGTGTAGATGTACCACAGTTTTTAATCCGCTCATCTGTTGATGGGCACTTAGGCTGTTTTCAAATCTTAGCTATGGTAAATTGTGCTGCTATGAACATAGGGGTGCATATATCCTTTCTGATTGGTGTTTCTAGGATTTTAAACTACAGATTGAAACATCTGGGAGGATAGGATGCTGGATTTTTGAACCTGTCCTAGGAAGCAGGTAGGGGTGTGTGTGGGGGCGGGGGGAGAGTTAGTAAAGGAGGTTAATTTCTTCTTTCCACTTAAAATAATAAACCTCATAACTTAAATGATTTATATACAAATCAAAAATAGAGAAAAACATATTACTTTTGAAGGGATGAGCCTGACAGGGTTGGTAAGAGCCAAAATATCAAAAGCATTATTTGCCAAGCTATACCTTTTGAACTTAGTCTTATAAATGGCAGAGAACCTTTAAAATGCCTTAAGCAGGGAAGTGGCTGCTATAATCACATTTCCATTTCAGAGAAAACATTCTGGTAAAATTTATAAGACAGATTTTACTGAGATAAAACTGGAGACAGAGAGACAGATTGAGGACTATTTCAAGTATTTAGGTTAGAAATTTTGGGGAAGTGAACCAATATTCTTGTGTTGGAATGATATTGGTGAACAAATTAGAGAGATATTTTGGGCACAACCAATGATGACCAGTTTGACCTGGTAGATGATAGAAATTAAGAAATTCAGGATGACATCTAGGGTTCTGTCTTGGGTCTGTGGGTAGATTAATGGTGACTTTAATGGAGATGAGGAACCCAAGAGGTAGAGTGAATTGAATGAGACACAGATACTACATTCTATTTTTATACAACATGTGATATTTAGGTATCTGTGTAGGAGGCAAATTCAGAGTTGAAAATTAGGCACTTTGACTTCTAAGCCTTTATTCTTCACTCAGCATGTTTGTCACTCATCATTATATCAAAACATTATTCTCACATCAGTTTTCTCATAAAATATTCTCCACAAATAGAATTTAGTATTTTCCATGATATACTGCCATTATGTAGGCATAGCATGAGGTATTTAATCACGTCCTTAATTTTGCCTAGTTTATTCACAGATCTTCATTATTAAACATGACACTGTGATGAACATCATTGTGCCAGATCCTGTTTTACCTAATTCATTCTTTAGGATAGATTCCCAAAGATAAAATTCTTAAGTTAAAAAATGAACATCTTAAAGGCTCATGATACATACCAGTGTATGGTTCTCCAGAAATGTTGTACCAGTTGAATAATTATTCTGAGTTTATAGGAGTACCCATTTAGTAGGCATCACGTGAAACAGTCTGATAATGCCCGGCTGGTGTTGCTCAGTGGTTAAGCACTGATATTTAAACCAGGAGGTCACAATTCAATTCCAGGTTAGGGCACATGCTGGGGTTGCAGACTTTTTCCTTCATCCCTCTCTCTCTCTCTCTCTCTCTCTCTCTCCCTCTCTCCCTCCCTCCCTCTCTCCCTTCCTCTTTCTGAAATCAATAAACCATTAAAAAAAAACCATCCTGCAAGAAATGCTATTATGTTTTAAATTGCATGTCTTTTATTATTAAGGGGTTAAAGTTTTTATGTTCATTATATTTTTCATATGTTTGTTAGACAACTTTACTTCTTCAGTGAACTATATATTATATACTTTGCCAAATTTTTTCTATTTGTATCTCATTGTATTTTACATGTTTATTATATAGCATTTATTTTTATACATTAAGGATATTATTTTTGCTACTTTGGTGTCAAATTGTTTTTTAACTTTTCTGGCTAGTCTTTTATTTTCATTTATAGCAGTTTTATATATTGGAGTTTTAAATTTTCATGGGGCGAAAATCTATTTGTTTATGATTTCTTTCATTAATTTTATATGTAGAAAATATTACTTCATTAAAGGGTTGCTTTTTCTTCTCTAATCCCTTTGTTTTCCTAGTTACTTTGTATTCATATGGTTACTGTAATTTTTCATAGTTAGCTCTTCAATATGGAGTTTATGCTGGTGTATGATACAACAAAATTTCAAACCGCATCACCCAGTCTTTCCTAATCTTACTCCATCATCATCTAGTCATTCTCCAGGGTTCTCTACGTTTAGCACAGAATATTTTATCCCAGGATTTTTTTTTCTTGGTGTCCCTTCAGCCAAAAATGGCACCAACTCATTCTTCCATGTGTGTCTAGGCAAATCCTATTTGTTTGTCATCTAGCACTTTATAAAGAATTATTTTCTGATCAGGAAAAATTTCCCCACCCTCAATCACTTCTTTTATTATTTACAAGCTTTCCTGCATTATTATTTTTTAAATAATGATAATGTCTAAAAATATTATTTTATTTATTACATATTTGTTTAAATTAGATATAAAGTTCTTGTAAGTAAACTGCATAATGCACATGTTTTTAAAACTCTCAATTCCATCCCAGCACTAAGAGTCATTGATGCCACATGACTTCAATCATCAGAAACCTCTGCACACTAAGGACTTATAGTTGACAATGAACTTCATTTTGGAGGAGGGTTGGAATTCTGGCATGTCTTGGCTGAAGCTCTTTGTGTGAATCATTTTTCCTTTGTCTCAGGCATACTTTAAGTTTGTAATAACCTCAGAAAGCATGTTCCCTAGTGAGCAAGTGGATGTCAAACGTGAATGCATGGTCTCGTGTGGAGTCCATTGTTTGTGGTGTGAAGGAAGCGTCCTCAGGCTCTCCCAGGGCAGTTAAAAGTTACAAAAATCCATAATTTGAGTGAAGGCCCTAAAAGCTTTTGGTAAAGTCAGTGAAGATGAGAGAGAGTGAGGGTTGTGGGGGTTGAGGTGGGGGAGTTGAGTGTTCAGAAAACACTACATAGGCCTTTTATTATAGTTGCCAGCTCCGTTTTTGTGCTTAATTCAGAAATTGACTCACTGAAGTTCATTTGGAAAACCAGCAGAAGTGAAAGGCAATTATAAAACAAACTAAAAGCTTATGCTCAGATTGTCGATGGGACTTCAGAATGACTTTACTGCATTCACCTTTGACTGAAACTTTTCTCAATCCTTAAGGGAAGGAGTCCACTTTCCTTATAATAGAGACAAGCGATGGTAATGAAAAGAGAGGCACATACCAGTGTTTACAGTAACAGGAAGACTAATTTAATTAATGGGTTCTCTAAATAATTACTTTGTGGCTCAGCTCTCAACACAGTGGTAAAACACACAACTGAAGGTTAGAGCTCTTGAGAACAAGAGGGTTTTTATAGAAGCTCAGCTGCCCTTCTAGGATGTTAAATAGTGTGTAGAACAAAGGAAAATTAAATGTAAATGATGAAGAACCTTTGGTTAAATTTCCCTGAAAAAGCAAATGTAAAGGTTAAAGGAGAATGCACTTGGCTGGCTGCTCTGTTGTCTTGTCCCAAGAGAGTGGAGGCGTTGCATGAAATAACCAGTGTCTTCATTCGGCAATTATGCATCTCAGAGCAGCTAGTTCATTCTCAGCTTCCAAAGAAACCTACATCCCAGGAAAATAGTTCCATAGTTTAAAAACACTCAGTGGATAAATGATTTTAGATAATTCCTTAGTAGTAGCAGTAGTAGTAGTAGCAGCAGCAGCAGCAGTAGTATTTTCCTAGAATGGAAATTCCTTGAACTCAGAAACTTTACTCTGAAGTGTAAGTTGGCTACTCACCAAACAAGTGTGTTTTCTTCCCTGTAATTCTGCCCACCCATCAGATTTTAATATGTACATATTATTCTGTGGTACTTGATTTAGCTGACAGTTTCCCTTTTTCCTATCACCTATTCACATATTATTACTGCTCTAATAGCCACTTTCTAGTTGGAAAATAGCATTTATTTGGTGTATACTATGTGTCAGAGATCATGCTAAGCATGTATATAGATATAGATGTATACACATTTATATACACACGTAGCACATATAGATTTGTTTAATGCTCACCGCAGACATTGAGGTGGTTTCTGGGTACCTGGCATATGGTCAGGACTCAATATTAGCCAACACGAATAGTCCTGTTTTCCCATTTCACAGATGAGGAAACAGGCTGTGTGTGTGTGTCGGGGGGGGGGGGGTGCTGAAGTAGCTTTCTCAGAATAGCACACAAACCCGAGTCAGTTTGAACACTATTTTGGCTTACCTCCCATGTGACATTACTAAACAATAGTGACAGTTTTAGGGTGCTTTCCATGGCGAAGACCTGTATTTAATTCCAGTTCTAAACTCTGAGCACAGGCATAGCTTTCATTTTTGCCTTCAGAAAGGATTTTAAATTTAGACCCTGTGGTGATGGAAAGTCATTAGGGGATTCTAGTAATCCTCATATTAGTTTTTCAGTCAGTAAATGATGTTTTTTCTTGAGTAATCGTTCCCTAGTCACTTGTTTTCATCTGTCTTCTGTTAGTCCAACAGGCCTTTTGTGAACATAATGAATTTTGAAAGAAATGGAGTGATATATTAATTAACCAAGCTAATTAGCTTGAAGAGCCGTGATTTTTCAAACCCCAAGGTGCACACACTATTTCCGGAAATAGGTATTGGGAGATCTTGGTTGAGGTGGTTTAGGGGCAGAGGGAAAGGTAGCCAAATAGTACTCGGCAGGAGAAACAACACTTGATTTTGGAAACTATAGGAGGAAATTGTGGGGAATTAAATGTTCAGTGCTCGTTTTGTGTCTCATGTACAATTTCTGATATCAAAAGAATGCATGCATAGTTTGTGTTGTGCACATTGTACATCAGATAGCAAAACACACCATTCATTATATGTGCAATACCCTTGTCGAAACTATCTCTTCAGCCTAGTACCTATCACACACACCACTTTGGGAGTGGCTCTAATGCCCTAAATTATAGCAATTACAGCTAATTAAAACCCAGTAGTTTAACTCCATTATGAAGAACAGAATGAATCAGAAAATGAAGGGTAACTAATGTTAGATTTGTGATGTTTTGTTTCATTAGTAACAAATTATATCACATTCAGCTGAAACTCACTTTTTCAAATTTTTAATAGTCCTTCTAATTGAAATAGATGCATGAAGGGAGATTCTTCAATTGCAAGGACTGTTGCTCATGTTGTTCGCTCTTTGTTTAATGTACTAAACACTGATTTAGTGTTTTACAAGAGACGCGCCCTGTCCACCAGCAGCCTGCTTTCTATGATAAGACTTCTTGAAGTTGTGCAAGTGCTGAGAACATAATGAATATCAGGATGGGGGAGAGGGGCATTGTGGGGAGGAAGATTAAGGGAAACCACAGAGGGTTCTGGGTAGTTTGGATTCCCAGTGTCATGTGAGCTAAAGCAGCGGGTCTCCTCCTTCAGAGCCTTGCCGTGAGTTTGGGCACAGCCATCACGGGCAGTGCAAACACCAAGGGGCAGAAGTTCCTTTAAATTTTTCCAACACAGTGGAATGCAGAGTCCTTTTGTTCTGACTTCATTCTCATACCCCTTGCATACCCTCCTCTCCCAAGCATTCTCTAGCAATAGGCAAGATTCTAAGCCGTGGGCAAACTACAGCCCGCGGGCGGATCCGGCCCATTTGAAATGAATAAAACTATTGAAAAAAAAAGACTGTACCCTTTTATGTAATGATGTTTACTTTGAATTTATATTAGTTCACACAAACACTCCATCCATGCTTTTGTTCCGGCCCTCAGGTCCAGTTTAAGAACCCATTGTGGCCCTCGAGTCAAAAAGTTTGCCCACCCCTGTCAGGTTACATCCAAAAGGATTCTTTTTTTTCTTTCCATTTGAAAGTAGTGTGTGCTTGTAAAAACCCAACCAGTATTTAGGAGGGAGAAGTGAATGCCTTTATTGACTCCCTAATACCGATCGTGCTCCGCTGCCCCATTGGCAATCCCGGAGGATATTCCTCAGGGGACCTTTGTGGGTGCCTCACCACAGGGTATGCACCCCAAGGAGCGCTGCTCACAGTGTGGTCTATGCCAGAGGCGCTCCCTGGTGCGGCATAGAGCTCAGCCTGTGCCGTGCTCCCCTCCATGGCCGCGTGTAGAAACCTACACTAACATGGCCGCGTGTAGAACCCTACACCAGTGGTCGGCAAACTCATTAGTCCACAGAGCCAAATATCAACAGTACAACGATTGAAATTTCTTTTGAGAGCCAAATTTTTAAACTTAAACTATATAGGTAGATACATTGTTATTAGCGTAATTAGGGTACTCCTAAGGCTTAGGAAGAGCCACACTCAAGGGGCCAAAGAGCGACGTGTGGCTCGCGAGCCGCAGTTTGCCGACCACGGCCCTACACTAATACCCAGCTCTGTGGACTAGGAGGCGGCTGAGAGGCCCTGTCCTGGGCTGCCGCCAGCTTGTTCCATGACTTGGGGCGGATACTTGTTCAGCTGATCGAGGCGTCTGGAGAAGACAGCTTTTCATGTGTTGGCAGTGGACATGGGAAAAGGGACTTTCTAAAGTCCCTTCCAGCTCTAAAATTCTATCAATGCTCCGTGCATCTTCCTGGCATTTGGTTGCTACGTATTCACGGTTTATAAACCAAGGTCTTACTTAGCACACAGTTCCCAAGATTCAGCGATCTGACAAGAAAATTGATTTTTGACTTCTTATTTAGGGTCTGCCAAATTATTGTTTCCTGGTTGCGAATTAAACTCTCACCACAGAAGCATTTTCCTGCCCAAGGGCGGCCCTTGCACTCACTGCCGTGCACCCGGCTGTCCCCAGTCCCTTGGGCCTGGCTGAAAACGGCCCCTTTGGACAGTGCCTCCCTCAGCAGCGCTTTCACTGGGGCTGCTGAGCTTGTGTGGGCTTCCTGCAGTTGACCTGGAGAAATAAGGGAGGGTGTACTCTCTGGGCTTTTCTCCTTCAAGGACCTCTTGTTCTACTCCCAGCTGCCTCTCTCGTCTCAACACGTAAAGGGTGAGCATTCTTTAGTTTCCCAAGCATTTTCAGCTTTATGTTCCTACTAAACGTGTGATCCAAGGGGAAAGAAGAAATGGCATTTTGGGATATAAACCCAAGTAAGTGCATTTGGGTGTCTTTTGGGCAAGACTGTCTAGCCAGCCGTGGGCAAACTACGGCCCACGGGCCGGATCCGGCCCATGTGAAATGAATAAAACTAAAAAAAAAAAAGACCATACCCTTTTAGGTAATGATGTTTAGTTTGAATTTATATGAGTTCACGCAAACACTCCATCCATGCTTTTGTTCCGGCCCTCCGGTCCAGTTTAAGAATGCATTGTGGCCCTCGAGTCAAAAAGTTTGCCCACCCCTGGCTAGACAATGAATATTCACAACGGACAGCTAGTGATTGTTCTTGGCCAGGGTATTTCAGGAGTGAGGACAGCCATGTCACACATGGGGTCCTGTCCTGGTGTTACTCGTGTGCTCTCTGCTCTAAGTGGCAGGGGAGAAAGCTCTCAGAAAAGCGCTTGGCCTCTGATTGTGCACACATGGGGCTGGCCCACCTGAAGGGTCCCTCTGTGTTTCCATTTTCATCTTGTTGATGAATCTGTTTATGTAGTGGGCAATAATCAGAGGGCGATTCCGCATCCCCCCGGGACATTTGGTAATGTCCAGAGATATTTTTGGTTGTAACAACAGGGAAGGTTCTGATGTGAGGGTTGCCAGATAAAACACAGGATTCCTCATTAAATTTGAATTTTTAATAAACAGTGAGTAATTTTTAGAATAAGTACACTCAAATGTTGCATGGGACCCACTTATACTAATAAATTATTCATTGCTTACCTGAAATTTAAATTTTACTAGATATTCTGTATTTTTATTTGCTCAATCTTTCAACCTTATACTTTTGAGGACTAATGACTAGAGTGTAGGGATGTTGCCAAACATCCTACAGAGCACAGGGCAAGAAAGACTTATCATAATACCTTTATGCTAACATGGTGAATAGCCATTCCAAACACAGCATGACTTTCCATAACACGTTGGGTGCCTTGTAAAGGAAAATGCTGCTCTTGTGGAAGTTACTTTGCAGCAGAGTCATTTTGGTAGAAACTAATAATAAGTCAAAAATTAATTCTCTGATCAAGTCACCAAATCTTGAGAACTGTGTATACCTCCCTGGGTTCTCCACCATTTGGTCTATTTCACAAAAACAGGGAGCCTCTTCCCTTTACAAAAGTCGAATACACAGTATATATCTAATTGATGCTGATTATGGGTTGATTCAATGAATAAAGCAAGACTTTCTTGTATTGAGGAATTAATCTGTGCTAAGCACTTCACACATATGGCTTCCACTCTAAACAAAAAGATTATTATCCCAAATTTTTTCATAAGGAGAGACAGAGGCTCAAGCTTCACTGTGCCTTACTCAAGTCACAGTCTTAGTAAAGGCAGAGGTGGGACTTGGACCCCAGGTGTTAAAAGTCCAGGCAGTGAAGTATCCCCGACAGGGCAAATGTTCTCTCTGTGAGGCCTCCATGTCCTATTTTCAAGCTGTTGGCTCCACAACAGACTTTTCTTCTGTGAATTTATTTCTGTTCGTTCCCGGTTTCTCAGTAGTGAACAGTGACCATAAATCACTCTGGAGGTAGAAGGATCTATTTCCGAAGCTCTCTCTGCTGGGCAACACCCCCAACTTCTCAAGCTGCTCTCTCACTCTTCTGATGAGCACCTTGGGGTGCTCAAGGGAGGCACAGCTGTGCTTGTGCTGAGCCCCTGGGAGGCTGGCCCAACCTGCAGGCACCCCAGTTTGGTAGCAGTCTTAGATTTCTATTTTCCCCCTAAGATATTTTGAAAAGAAGTTTGCAAAGAAGAAGTTTGAAAAGAAGCCGCCTCCTGAGACCTGGCAACTGCCTACCTGGGGAAGAATCATAGTCCTCATCACAGTAGGCACAACATTTGTTATTCTTCTATCCCTTTATTTCCTCGCTTGCCGAAGTCAGGAATTGTCAAATTGTTCTCATTATTATATTTTCCCCATCAGAGTGCAGGGGCTCTCACTCAATGAACACTTAGCATCTTAACAATCAGAATTGACAGCCTATTATGTGGATTTTTGTTCCCTTTTATGACAAAAAAGTTTTACCATCTTCTTGGGTTTTGGCTTAGACTAAAAATAGAACAACAAATCACAGAAAGTATGCGTGTGTGTGCGTGTGTGTGTGTGCGTGTGTGTACATGTATGTTAGTACCTTCAGTCTTCCATGTACACAAATGCTGTTACTTTATTCCCTAAACAATATTATAAAGTAATATTTTCATTTTGCAGATGCAGGAACAGAAGCTTGGAGATATTAACCTACAAATCCCAAGCCTCAGTGGTTTGTGAGTGGTATTGTCAACTTGGAACTGGACATTTTTGGGATTTTTTTTTCTCTGCCACACAGCTAATGGGCAGTCATAAGAACCTGCAAGGTTGCTTCATTGCTATGGATCTCAGGATCTAAAATCAGATGGTATTTATTGTTAAGGAAAGCCAGCAAGCACACACACAGTAAAGACAGATCCAAATCTCTTTCCCTCCCTTTGGTGACTCTGCATCCTGTAACATGAATATGTGAATTGAACACATTGAAAAATATTGAAGCAATTGTTTGACTAGAGGCAGGATGTTTTAGCATGAGAATAAGGGACTGGGCAAGGATGAGGAATTCAGACTTGCTTTTTAATTTTTATTTATTTATTTATTGAGATGTGAAGACAAGAACCTACCAGGGCCTTTGGCCTGCTTTGACCATTGGTTGTCAATGGCTGTTAACATCTTGCCATATTTAGAGTGACTCGCAGATTCAAATACTGTCCCAATTTGAGGGGATTAGAGGAGAGTAAAATACTTGGCTTATTTACAGAGGACACTGCTCAAACTTTAATGGGCACCATATTGTAATTGAGCACAACATCATGATTAAGCAACCTGCTCCATTCGGGCTTCTCTCTGGATCCAGTGGGGGCAGGGTGACTGGCAATACTCTTGGTCTGCTTGTGCTGCCACATGGTCGGTCGTGCTGCTTTTTCACTGTATCTTTGCAAAGTGACTTACAGATGCATGGCGGGCAAAGTGTTGGGTACTGCTCCACAGGGACAGCTGATGTCAGACACAAATCTGTGTATCAGCTTCAAAGCTGCCAACATGGCACTATGTGTCAACTATCGAACCCTGCATTCTTGGCATAGACACCAATAAGTCAAAATCAAATCTGCTTTATGAGGCATACAGATTGCCTGCCTGTTAGAGCACACATGCTCATTCAGTTATGTGTGAATAAGGACCTTCTTGGCCTATTAATTATGCTTCAGAATGAACCTGGAGCTCTAAGTAAGTGCCTGGTGGAAGATGGATGGATGGTTAAGAGAACGGAGTAGGGTAGTTGTCCTGGAGATGCAATTGAGTAAACTGAAATATGGTCCTGACAGCCTAATAACAGAAACTCCTACATCTGTGCTGTAAGGGTGGCAGTTGCGTGAGCCACTATCATCATCATCAAAAAAATAAAATGACAACCAATTAGGAAGCTTGGATGCTACATCTCTACATGTTGATGCTTTAATTGACAGGGCAACTGCCTGCGAGTTTTGTCATGTCTAATGATTTATTGTCACAGAAAGTGACTATAGGTAGTACATGGGTCGTGTATGTATAAACCCAGTTCACATTCACTGTACACACAGTGCAAGTCAATGAGACAAGAAGAAAAACGAAATTCTGACGGAAACGGGTTCTAGATAGCATGCCATTGATCCTCAATAATATCAGGGGTTTGAGAGTTTTGTTTGTGTGTGTTTTGGGGGGCAGCTTGTTACAATACTGCTGCTGATACCGCTGTCTGTGATACCATGTTGCACTTGGTGGTGTACATTATTTAACTTGGTATGTCCCATTTGCTCAAAAAAACCCTGCTATAATGATGTTTGTTTTTATAGAGAAAGACCCAAATCCTAAAATCATAAGATGGAAAGATAGTAAAGTTGACTTCTATTTTCCAATCTTCAGGATTGGAGTTAAATTATGCAATATCAATAGCATCTGCTTCAGACATGAAGATCTAGAAGGAATCATCTCTCTTTAGTATCGTCTTACATTTTTTACACAGCTGTTATAATTATACCTTTCCTTCAGCTCTCCGTGATGAAGTCAGGGCTGCTAGCAAAACTGGGAAGTACTGAAACTAGACTTCCACCCAGCGTCTTCCTTTTTCTTTTGTCTTGGGAGCTCTTGCAAGGGCTTTTGCTCTGAGATGGGATGTGTGGCAGGTGCTGATCATAGGTCTACCCCCAATATCTGCATGGTCGTGGTTGAGTCACTTCCAGTCTGAACCCCAATATCCTTATCTGTTAAAAAAGGAGGAATAACCCAGACAGTGTGGATCAGTGGTTGAGCACTGACCCATGAACCAGGAGATCACAGTTTGATTCCCAATCAGGGCACACACCCGGGTTGCAGGCTCAATCCCCAGTAGAGGGTATACAGGAGTCAGCCAATCAGTGGTTCTCTCTCAACACTGATGTTTCTACCCTTCTGGCCCTCTCCCTTTCACTCTCAGAAATCAATAAAAACATTTTTTAAAGGAGGAAGATATGCCCATTTATAACAGAGATTCACTATATCAAGGATTTTAAACCTAGACCTTATGGGATCACACAGAAAGCTGAGTGCAAGTGTAGTTCGAAAAAGCACTTTAGATAGTTATAAAGTGTACTTGCCCATCCTTGAATTATCCAAGTCGGTGGTTCTTAGAATGTTGGCCCACCTGGGAGCTTATCAGAATGCAAATTCTTGAAACAGAAACGGGAGGTGGGGCCCAGCCATCCATTTGTTAACTACATATTATTTTAATTTCCATCCACAGTGAAGTTTGAGTACTACTGGGCCAGATATCGACCAGGAGTGTGGTCCTCTGTCCTTCTAGGTCAGCATCACCAATAAGCATCTTATAAATATGAATTCACAAACCTTGGCCAAGATCTACTAATCAGAATCTTTGTAGCCAAGGTATAGAAATTGATGTTTTGACAACTTCCAAGGAAGTTCTAAAACATGTTGATGTTGAAGAAAACCCCTGTTCTAGAAAAATGGTTCTCAAAATTGAGTATACATTAAAATCCTTGGAGACGTTTTAAAACATTACTGATGGTTGAACCCCAACCACAGTCCAGTCACCTGGATTCTAATGTGCATAAGGATTGAGAATTAGTGGACCATATTAACCTAAGGAATCTTCTAGATTCAGGTCACATGATTTCACATACCTGTGCTATTTCCCTAAATGCGTATGTTAGCTCTCAATTCAGAGGGTACTTCTCAATGCACATCAGACTTATTCTGTGGCCCACAGAGCTCTGTCTACTGTTCTGTTCCTGGCAGCCATCTAATGTATCCTCATTGGCTAAATCTAGTACCTTTCAGAAGACAGTGAGTTAGAAACAAAGGATGCAGGCTGAGAACTTTATCTCTAAGCCCTTCCATTAGAGAGAGTCGGTCCTGATAGATCTCCACCCTATATTCAAGGCACATGGACCTCATCTTTCTATTGCTCCATGAAATAACACTAATCTTCTGGTTTCACTTATTTGGTTATTGTTTGCAATAGAGTTGGGATTATTCTCTTTACTGACTCCAAGTTTTAAGAAAGCTAGAGTCAGAGGGCCATACACTTTGGAGGCCAGGCCCTTAGGGCTTATTTCCTGCAGCTTCTCAGGCCCTCATCCTAATGATGACAACCCTGTGTTAGGCTATGTCAAATTGGCACTGGCCCTAGCTGGTTTGGCTCAGTGGATAGAGCATTGGCCTGGGGACTGAAGGGTCTCGGGTTCAATTCTGGTTGGGGGCACATGCCTGAGTTGCGGGCTCAATCTCCAATAGGGGGCATGCAGGAGGCAGCCAATCAATGATTCTCTCTCATCATTGATGTTTCTATCTCTCTCTCCCTCTTCCTTCCTCTCTGAAAGCAATAACAATATAAAAAAAGGCACTGTTTCCCAGTGAACACTGGTTTCCAGGTAAATTAAGGATTCCTAATAATAAAAAGGTCTTTACCTAAGGTATGGATCAGACACAGTGGCATTAAATAGAAGGCAGCCAAAATGAGCTGTTGCAAGTGAAGTTTTGTCTGAAAAATAGTTAACGAGAAACTTTGAGAGCTGCAAGGATGTCTGACAGATTGCCAACTCACTTTGAGAAAGAGACTGTCCTCCCTTCCAATTCCCAGACACATAGCCTGTGGCTAAGTCATCAGAAATAAAATAAACAGGGAAGCAGGAGAGGGAAAAGCAACACCCTCTAACATTCATCAACAGTGTGAGCCCAAGCTACCACTGCATTTAAATCACAACAATCCTCTGTGTTTGTTTGCTTTCACTGAGGTTGCCAACTTGCGCTTCCAGAGGACTAACACCGCAATTGAAGGGAGGCAGGCCCTGCAGGAGCACAGGAAAATCCAGACCAAAACAGAATATTTTGATGTTTAGATTGAAATATTCTATTGGCGAAGATGAAATATTCTATTGGCGAAGAAAGGGGCTTTTATTGTCTAAAAAACAATGATGCTATGATTCCCCCGGCGATTATGGTCACAATTCTCCTTAGACAAGCAAAGGACCCAGACTGTGCCTGCAGCCCTGCTGGGTAGGTGGCCTTTGTTTTTGCCTGGTTGAGTGGGCTTTGAGCTTTTGCTGCTATCATCAAAGGGACGCAGGGACTTTCATGTTGCTTCAGGGTTGAGGACATGCAGCCATAGTGCCTTCAGGAAAGCCACAGATACTCAGGCCAGAACTGCAATCAGGAGAGGACTTTGCAAATGGAGTCGCCCAATCACCAGGGCACAAACTCTCTGGGTAACTCTAAGCAGGGAGAGGAGACATGAAGTCCAGTTGGGAAATCAGTCAGACAGACTTTGGGGGAGTTCTCTGTCCAGCTATCTAAGCCAAGCCTATTCTGGGTCCAAGGTCCTGTCATTCTGGCAAATCAGAACCAAAGTGGTTCTTTCAGATTTTGGGCATCAGTTCTGTTAGTGGCCACAGCTCCCCCTGAACTCCAAGGCATTTTATTTTCATCATCTACACTGATTCTTACTTTTCTCTTATGCAGCCTATTCCACAGTCCAGAACACTTTGGCCTCGCACGTAGAACAGTTAATATTTCCATTTCCTCAAATTCACACAAGACAGGACATATCTCTAGGTGGACCATTATCCCTAATGCAGTTAATCGATTACTGAGCATGAAGAAGCCAACATCCAGTGTGTTCTGAGGAAGGGACAAGATGTCCCCCGTGGGTCCATCAATCAGACCCCCTCAAATGCAAGCACCGGCATTGAGACTGGTGGATTGTACAATTCCAGGCAAACTGAGAACTTTCCTGGGTTTCCCTATTTAATACCCTTTAAGACAGGAAGGAAAGTAAATGCTGCCATCAAATGCATGTTACTTTACTTAGGCATGTTTTTCTGTTTGGGAGCAATAAGTGCTACAGATGTGTCAACTTCAGTGATTGAAAACATGATGATGGAAGGAGACTTGACTTGGGGTGAGGAACACACAATACAATATTCAGGTGATGTGTTATAGAATTGTACCCCTGAAACCTATATGATTTATTAACCATTCTCACCCCAATAAATTCAATTATCACCTGAAAATACACGGAAGAACATGTTCATGTACCAAGGGCAGAAAATCCAGGCTGTTGGAGAAGCAAGGGTTTCTAGCAAATCAGAAAAATTCAACATTTGGAGCAACCCCTAATATTTCTGACAATCAGGCTGTCGCGGGATGCTGTCTCAGCATTAGGATCTGCCAGCTAGTTTCTTCAAACCTCTTTGGTGACCTTTATACAGGGAAAATCTAGAGGTTAATTAAAAAGGATTATTAGTTCCTGAAAGTTGACCGGAGCCAACTGAAAAAAAAAAAAAAAAAAAAAAAATCCTGCCATGGCCAGAGCAGCTTCATCCCTTGTTAGGAAAAAGCTCTGTGATTTAATATCAATTTCTATAGTTCTTACAACTCCCAGAGGGATTAATATTTAATCAACAGAGCGGTTGCCTTTTTATTATAGAGAAGTTTCAGTAAAATGGAATAGTGCATTTATTATATTGCAATGAAATGGCAAACAGCAGTGAATTTTCATTTAAAATCAGTACATTGAAGCAAGCAGTTGTTTCTTAACTGATGGGTCATCTCAGTTTAATGAACGGTAACTAAACACACATTAAATTAATGCCTGACATGCAGAAGGAAGTCAGAGCAAAAAGACTAATTATTGCCCAGCTAGACTTTAAGATTCTCAAAGAGAGGACTGTGTTTTGTTTGTTTTTCCTTAGCCCATGTCCACAACAATACCAAGTATGGAGTTGGCACTCATTAATAAATTAATCAGGGCATAGAACAGTGTTTTCCTTTAGAGAAAAGGATGTAGCACGTTGCCCATTGTGGCCACCTCAGTTGTGCTGATTACTGGGGCTTATCTGCACATATTCTTTTCCTTTCCTAAATGCTCATAGTAGAGATTCCCAAACTTGAGCTTGTAGCAGAATCACCTGCAGAGTTCATAAAGCACAGACTCTAATCCATGAATGCAGAATGTTTTGCCATTTCTTTATGTCTTCTAATAATGTCTTACAGTTTTCAGTGTATATAGATCCTTCACAGTCTTTGTTAAATTTGTTGCTAGGTGTTTTATCCTTTTTGTTGCAATTGCAAAAGAGATCTTTTTTTTCTCCTCATTTCTTTTTCTGAAATTTCGTTCTTAGTATATAGGAATGCAAGGGATTTTTGTACATTTATTTTATGTCCTGTAACTTTATTGTATTTGTTTTATTATTTCTAATAGTTTTTGGCGGAGTCTTTAGAATCATGTCATCTACAAAAAATGTCTTTTCTAATGGCTGAATAGTATTCATATATATAATAGTATTCATATATATTCAGGGTGTCCCAAAAAATGTATACACACTTTGAATAATTATTAATTCCAATCGGTTACATCTGAAAAGAAAGAAACATCAATTGAGCTATCAGCTGTTAAAGTATGTATACATTTTTGGGGACACCCTGTATATATCACATCTTCTTTTTCCAATCCTCTATTGAGGAGCCCTTCTGTTGTTGCCTTGTCTTGGCCACTGTGAATAATGCTGTAATGAACAGAGGGGCACATATGTCTTTGCTCAGGGGATCTGATGCTGCTATCCTGGGTACTACACGTGGAAAATCGCTGGCCTATAGCATCTACTGAACTGCCCCTGTGACAGTTTCCATTTATTCATCTACAGGTGAATTCTTCCCTAGAGCACAGGTCCTTGCCCATAGAAAGCACCGTGGGGAGCTTTTGCTGACTACATAAGTGATTCCAGACGGTGTGAGTGAATATAAATCCCTCACTACAGTGCTCCTTATGGCTTTGGTTCATTGGGACCCTTCACCTATGAAGGGCAGCATACCAGTTTTTCTGTTGACCTCTTCTTTTTCCCGCTTACTTCATGTGATGAAAAGTGGCCATTAGAGGCCGACCCAGATATAAATTAATTTCTCTGGGAACCTAACGTTGGCTATTGCTGCCCACAGTCACCATAGCTGTTTGTCTGATTCATTGGCCCTTCACACAGGATGGCTGTCAGAATTACAGGACCTATTGCATGAGAGCCTGCAATGGTATGACTAGCTCACCACCTTTATTTACATTTGTGTAATGTTTTCCTTCCAATTTAGCCACTCTGTCTGTATTAGCTTCTAGTTACAAACTGTCTGTTCATTCTAGATGGATCTGGATACAAATGATTATGCTGGACATGGAACTTCTGTCTTATAAAAATGTGAAAAAAGTATTTCATTATGAAAAGAGAGAATAAAAAGTCCTGTATTTTGAATGGATGATTGGCTTGCTTGTCAGTAATAGGATTGGCCTATAAAGCCTCATCAATAGCTCGTCATCTGGTTTCCTTTTTGCACAACATTTAAACTTTGAGTACATTCATTTAATAGAAGAAGACAGAGCTAACGGATATATCGAGTTCCATAGGAGGTAGATTTTACAGCCTTGGTCCCATTACCCACATTCTCCAAACAAAGTTTTTGTTATATTAAATGAGCACAACATTTGAACATTTTCATACAGACATCCTAGAGCTACTTACACCTGCTAATTTTTTCTCTACTTTCAAAATTTGATTTACTCTTCAAGGAAAAGTTCATTTCTATTTTCTCGTTTTTTTCCTCCTATGACAACTTCTTAGATATTACTACCTCAATCATTCATTAGGCACTTCCTTGCATACTGCTATGTGACATCGTGTGTAATGTTATTTAACTTTCT
This sequence comes from Myotis myotis, assembly GCF_014108235.1. Lineage (NCBI taxonomy): Eukaryota > Metazoa > Chordata > Mammalia > Chiroptera > Vespertilionidae > Myotis > Myotis myotis. The sequence goes on along the minus strand of NW_023416401.1, from coordinate 8,603,316 downwards.
ATATGTATTAATACTGTATCCCCAATTAGGTTGCAAACATATTTATTCTCTTCTTTTGGTACATAATTATTCAGTGTCTACTATGTATAAAAAAAGGCACCACAATTCATGCTGAAAGAATACAAAGAAGCAGAATATATGGTCTTATATTCAGAGTCCAAGAATTTTCAATACAGTGGTAGAGCCAAGCTACACACACACACACACACACACACACACACACACACACACACACACACGTACTTCTTCCACAATTCCACAAATCAACAACTTTCATTCACAACAGTGCATCCATTATGAGCAATATAGATAGGAATCATAAGTCTTCATTTTTCCACTGGAATTACACATTCTTTTACAAATAGGTACTGAATGCACATTTATTATCTTCATGTCTACATAAAATATGCATTTTCTTATTTAAACATGTTCATGTAACTTTCTAATGGGAGAGTGGGAGGGTAAGACCTATCATCATGAAGCCTGACATAATTATCTAACTCCTTTGCCTGTTTCATCATATCATATCTCATATACTCCAAGTTGCTGATTGCCGGAAGCCAATTCCAGCATGTCATAACTGCAAGAGTTTCATCTAAAGGTTGATGGAACTTGGGGACTCAACAAGGGCTGAGTCACATATGTTGTCACCTTTTGGGAATGGCTGAGGGCATTTCCCCAAACCTGAAAAGGAATGATTGCTTGCTACTATACAGCTCAGGGCATCTTAATCTACATGTTATTGCCTCCTCCTGGTCAAACACCTGAACAGCCATAGGCAAATTCCCCCATTCTGACAATGCTTGTGTATAGGAAACCTTACCATTTGAAGTGTATATCTCCACCTTGCCTTAGGACAAATTGTGTTAATAAAAAGCAAGGGGTCCTGAGACCAGGAGATCTTAGTTTCTTTAGCTAGGCTCCTCTGACCCCCAAATGCCTTACAAAATTATTCTTCATCTCTAGACTCTTTATTAAGTTACACACAGCCCTTCTCCAGATTGCTGAGTCCTTCTTAATGCCAGAACAAGAACCCCAGCAGCTGATCTATTCTGTTTTCTAAGTCACTGGCTCTTCTTGCCTAGTGAAGGTCTACCTCAAAGGTAAAACCCTGTGAGAAGACTTCCTTAACTTCTAGAAACAGAGATATTTGTTATATCTTTCTGTACCTTCATAATGACTTTAGATGGTTACTTTAATTATACTGTATCTTTTTTTTCACTTATTTACATGTCATTATGCTCAATGTACTCTGAGTTCCTCAAGGTTGAGAAACTTGTCTTATCCATATTAATATCTTTAGTATTTTTTAAGGAAGTATTAATTGGCTGTATCACTATACATTTTTGAAATTAAAGCATGAATTAATATATTAAAGAAATGAATGAATGAATACCTAGCCCAAAAGCAGATCACTAAATATTTGTTGGACAAATGAATGGATAATAAGTATCCCAAATACCATGGTATGTACTTTCTTTGATCATATGTTCATGTTGTGATGGGAATATATTTGAAAGTTACACGTCCCATTATTAGCAGTTCAGAACTCAACCGAAATGTGTGAAATTAATTTTAAAGCCAAAGATACCTTCATTTGTTTTGACACCTTTCAACCTAAATATAGAACAAGTAATGTCAACCCTGATTCCAACTCAAAAGGGTGAGGAATATAAAATAGAGAACTCCATTGTGCTAAAAATGGTGATTTTGAAATTAATAGTTTTGGCAGACACTAAAAAATGTACATGATTTCTTGAGTGCATTATAATTTCTTAAACAAAACTCCTTGTAATCAAAGTTATGTTTTATTTTATTTGCTTTTTGTTAATCCTCACCCAAGGATATTTTTTCCATCGATATTTTTTAGAGAGAGAATGGAAGAGAGGGGAGGAGGGGAAGGAAAGAGAAAGAGAGAAACATTGACGTAAGAGAGATACATCAATCGGTGCCTCCCTCATGTGGCCTGACCATGGCTGGGATCAAATCTGCAATCTAGGTTTGTTGACCCAATTGAACCTGGACCTTTTAGTGCATGGGCTGACACTTTAATTACTAAGCCACACCAGCCAGGGCAACAAAATTATATTTTAGGGGGAAAATAGAATCTGATCAGTCAAAGCATAATATTGTTTATTAAACAGTGGATAAAGTGGATAAATTCTGGTAACCTCTGGAGCTCAGAAAGAAGGGTTATTAATATAATTGGGGCCGAAACCGGTTTGGCTCCGTGGATAGAGCGCTGGCCTGTGGACTGAAAGGCCCCAGGGTCGATTCTGGTCAAGGGCATGTACCTGAGTTGCATGCATATCCCCAGTAGGAGATGTGCAGGAGGCAGCTGATCGATGTTTGTCTCATCATCGATGTTTCTAACTCTCTATCTCTCTCCCTTCCTCTCTGTAAAAAATCAATAAAATATATTAAAAAATATATAATTGGGAAAGTTCAGCAGAATGTCATTGATACACCTTCACAAAGAATATAACTCTGACCACATTCATATGATGATTGCTATCTGAATTTGAATGGTATAGAACAGTGATTTGAACTGGTGTGCCTCAATAAATTAAAGGCATGCAACACCTGGCTATTTAATCTGCGGTACTATCCGCTTTTACCTTAGATTGTCAAATTAAAAAGTGACAATAGCCAACACAATAGCCATCTTATGTGAATGAAACAAATTATGCCTATTTTCTTTGTCAGACAAGCAACAAATATATTTCTTGGTGAGCTGCAGAATTTTAGTAATCAGTTTATGTGTGCCATGAGATGAAAAAGGTTGAAAATTACTGGTGTAGGATGCAGCAGAATCAAACTTTCCTATTTTTCCACCTCTACTAAGCATTTTCACATCCCAGATAATTACATCTTAACCTGGAACCTTTCACAATGTTCAGATGAAGATGAGATAAAATACATCATCTGACTCCTTAAGGACTCTGAACAAAGCTGAACTTCATTGAGTCAACTGGTGATGCAGATCCGAACTTCTTAAGTACATCCAACCAAGCTATAACTTAAAATATCCTGGAAATTTTGGACTTAGTCGAATCTATCTACAGCTACCTTTAGAGCAAACAAATAGTGAAAAGAGCTCCTTCCTCTGCATTTGTCATTTTTTAAAAATATATATTTTATTGATTTTTTTATAGTGAGGAAGGGAGAGGGATATAGAGTTAGAAACATCGATGAGAGAGAAGCATCGATCAACTGCCTCCTGCACACCCCCTACTGGGTGGGGATGTGCCCGCAACCACGGTACATGCACTTGACCGGAATCAAACCTGGGACCCTTGAGTCCACAGGCGGACACTCTATCCACTGAGCCAAACCCTTTAGGGCTCTGCATTTGTCTTTTAGAGATTGTTTTCCTAGGTAAATTCATGCATGTAGACTCAGCAGTAATAATTTGGGGCTCTAATTTGGAATGCCACTCCAAGTCCTAAAGCCATGAATAATGTCTATTTACCAGGAAAAGAACAAGAGTTCTCCAATTAAACTTCATTACCTTCCATTTTAAGGCTTAACAAAGCTGGCACATGCTGAAGAGCTTCCAAAAGGGAAAGTTTATGACATAGCTTTTCTGTCATAAATTATTTTGCCTATTCTATAAAATTATAGACTCATGTTTTCAATTATTTTCATGATCAATCCTGTTACATTTATAAAGTGGAGTATCTTTTCAGAAAGGAAATTCCAAGTTACAACAGAATAATTATGGGACATAAAATGTGACTTAAAGTGATTCACTTGAGTGGTCTTCTAGGAAGCAGGTGTGTTACTTGTCAGGGGTTCCCTGTACAGTTCAGGGCATGTGGGCATGTCCAACTGGATACTTTACAAATCCATTTAGCTTGGGCTTTGTACTTCCATACTAATGGAAAGTAAATACCTGATATTAATGATATACATGGCAGAGTTTATCTTGGAGGTAGGAAAGGGTGATGACGCGCCCTCTGGATATTTTGAACATATTTGGGACTATACATCTGGCCTGGTATGTGTTGGGTGATCAGAACATTACATTCGGATGCCTTTGAGTAAGTGATGTGCACATTTGAGTCTCTGTGGCCCAATTTCAACTCCCTGAAGTCCTTTCTACCAATTGCTTTTACCTCTTGTATATGTCCTCTTTGTCTTCCTTTCTGTTCTCTCTATCCTTTAAGCATCCAGCGAAGTACACATGAAGCGGTGACTTGAAACTTTCAAGGAATCATTATTCCACCTCCTTTTTTAAGTGTTGGCTGCAGTCCAGAATCTTCCCACTGAAAGGTTTTTCCTTTTTACTTCTGCCTTTCTTTCTTTTATAAAATAAGCTGCTTTTTTCCTATTGCATTTTAAATTTTGAAATGTGTAACTAATGAGAATAATGTCCTACTCTCCTTTTTGTACAGCACTCCTTTATATACTGTACTTATCACCTAGAAGCATCATTAATTAGTTAGTGTTTGTAAAGAGTTTGCAAGAAAGAATTTAGTGATATCTGGGGGAGCGGAGAAAACTTGGACTGCCATTAGGAGGAGGAATACTAATGAGTTTTAATCCTGAATGCTCACATAGTGCCTTTTGTCTTCAAAGTGGTTGGAAGAAGCACTAATTCATTATCACCCTATAGGATTATGATTGAACAATATAGTCAGTGTCCAAGTGAGACTGGAGCAAACACAGAAGCTCAGTTACTGAGTTATAGGCTAAACTGATGACGTAATGTGCTTCTCATGCAGAAGGAGTGACGTAAGACCATATCATCAAATGGAAGGGTTTGGTTAAGGAAACAGACACCATTAATCGTATGAGACCATTGCTTTGGATACTGCTCAGAATTTGGGGTGTCACATAAGTAAAAGGGAAAGTTGACTGGGGATCAGAAATTAGATTCTGAAGAATGAGACACTGGGAAAGGTTTTGAAGATAGAGAAGACACAATTGACTATTTTCTTTGAGAGTCTCAGGCAAATATGTTTTCTAATTCTTTTAAAGTCCCCACAAGAACGCTATTGTGGAAATGTCTGTAGGTGGGCCAAACCAGCTAGCACATCCCAGGATTGTCTTTCGTCCTTGTCTGTTGTGCATTGTCTCCCTGTAAAGGAGGCAGATCCAAGGGGAGGCTGACCAGTCCTTGATGCTCTTATTTCTATTCCAGTGGTTCCAAGTTCTTCATTATTTCTGCCATTCGGAAGGCAGCCCACTCTGGGGCTTCTTGAAGGTCTAGAATCATATTTTTTTAAAAGCTGGTTATCATCTCAATTATGTTCTAATTTATGGGTAGAGTCTATTTTAACATATCTCCTTAAGAGCCATAGATCAGTACGCATGGGGCCCATTTTCCAGAGGAAACAGTATAACAGAAAAATGCTGTTTATTTTCCCCGATTCTTCTAATTTCCCCTATATTCCTTACATTGTTTGCTAAATTCTATGAAAGAAGTATAAGAAGAAAATGAAACAGAAAATTCTTCATAAAAGACCAACTAAAGAGGGAGGAAGCAATGTCTTTGTGCTTTTTCCAATGTTCAAAACATAACCCTTCCCTAAATAATGCATTTGCTGCTAATTCAATAACACAGTTCACACTTGAGAAAAGCCTCCTGGGCAGCACTTGATGCCAATCCTGATGGTCTTTCAAAGCGGCCTCCTTTAATGTATATTTGATTATTGTGTTGTGCACCGAGACACGGGGCATTATGTGGAATTCCCGGTGTCACTAGACATTACGTGGGGCTTTAGTCATGGACAATTAGTAAGCATTGATTCTCACTGTGATTTACAGTGTATTTCACGGGCTCCAAACGGTCATTTTTTTCTGGAAGAACAAAAGTATTTTTGAACAGGCCAGGTCCTCTAGTTAGACAGAAGTCTTAAGAGGGGTGGGAGGTGGGAACCTTGCAGGCAGAGGTGCAATGATGCATGAGCTTATCAGGCAAAATGTAAAGTCAGTTCATTATTTCTGTGCAATCTGGGGACATGATTTATCATGCAGTAAGGAGGGCAATGATGATGTTCCTAATGTACAGGTTTAATAAATTGAAAATACGCAGACCTCATTAGGCAACTCATCCTTCCATGGGTCAGGCTGACTGCTTTTGTTGGAGAAGATGGGTGAGGACTGTGAAGACCCATCATCCCCTGGGATGGCAGACCTCTGACACTCACCCTGGAAGGTAACATAAGAGTATAAGTGATGTATTTTGACTATATCCCTCTCTCCTCTCACAGAGTGAACACCTCTGTAATGCCACAAATGTTAAGATCATATTTGTGTAACTGTGCAATTGGTAGAAGAAATAACCTTTCCTAGAGCATACATGGAAAATGTGTGCCATTCTATTACTCTCACCACACTGTAGAGATAAGAAGAAAAATGTGACTGACCCTTTTCCTTCGATTAGTTAAAATGGATAGATTTCTACTTTAAAGTCTGTAGTCAAGATTGGGGTTGTCCGAGTTTCCCTCTAAGACTGTAACAGGATTACTGCTTACTTAGGCTGTAGCTGACGGACTGCAAATTCTCATGCATTCCCGATTGATCCTCTTCACTCTGTGTCCTTAGGATGAAAGCAAATATTCAGACTTGATAAAGGTGTTAGAGAGTCCTGTCACTTTTCACTCTCTCCTTTATAACTTGTATGTTTATATACATCATCCATCATATGGGATTGTGAAAAATTAAACCAAAACAAAAAAATGTTTTACAGTTTTGGGATCACCCGACAGGTTTATTCCTGGAAACCCCTGAGACCATTAGTGGCATTTCCTGGGGTAGAAATCAACTTGGGTAGGTTCATTGTGATTTTAAAAATACTAAACTTATGATTATTTATTTTTCTGTTCATGAACCCCTTTTGAGTTTGTGTGTGTCTGCATGTGGTTCTGTTATATGCAAGGTATTCGTGTTTTCAAATGGACAACTTCATTTAGAATTGTCTCAGCTATTGGGAAAAAAATCACCATTTTGTATCTTTTCTTTTTTTTTAAAAAAAAAATATTTTTAATTGATTTCAGAGAAAGGAAGGGAGAGGGAGAGAGAGATAGAATCATCAATGATAAGAGAGACATCTATCGGCTGCCTCCTACATGCCCCCTACTGAGGATTGAGCCAGCAACCTGGGTATGTGCCCTGACCAGGAATCAACTACTGAACATGCCAGCCAGGCTATATCTTTTATTGATTTCTCCTACTGGATTGCTAAGCTTGATACCATGGCCTTTTTCAAATATCACTCACCATAGTTTTTCCTTTAGGAACATTTGCTGACATAATTGTCACTCCTACAGCCAGGAGGTTGATTAGTAGCAACCAATTATTATTTTTGCTGCAGTATTACTGTCATTTCAATTCCTAGAAATTAGGACTGACAAATCCTGATTCTACCCTACAGTGGATGGTGTTTATAAACAAGAGTAAAGAGAAGCTTTATGCCTTGACTTTGAAGATGCAGAGTTTTCCTGAGATAAATATGGGGTAGTTTTACTAGAAACATAGTAAAATAAAGAGTGAGGTGACATGGAGTAATATGAATCTGTTATGAGATAAATGTGTGTGATATATATTTTCAGATGTGCAGGGGAAAAGGATTTTTCCTTTAAGATTCAACTCAAATTATACTAAGAACCTGGTCACACTTCAGTTACTTCCTTGATGATTTTCTGAGTATATCCAAACATTCTAGAAGACCTTAAAGCAAAAATGGTCTTTACTTGTTTCAATTGTGTATGTTCTCTTTCCATTAGATTGGGGGGGTGGGGCAGTAAAATAATTTAGGACAGAAACTATTTGTTTTCTTGTGTTCTCTTATTATATCTATGTATACAATACATGTTCAATATGCAGCTTATTGAAGGAATCTCTCTATATAAAAGGCTAATATGCAAAGTGTCCCCTCAGGAGTTCAACTGGGAGACTGAGAGTTTGATCGCTCGCTATGATGTGTGCTGACCACCAGGGGGTGGCATGGAATGAAGGAAGGGAGGCCCCAGCTGGCAGCCAGAAGGCCCCGATAGGCCCTGATCGCAGGCCAGGCCCCTACCTGTGCACGAATTTCATGCACCAGGCCTCTAGTGGATGAATAAATGAATGTATGAATGGTTAGGTTTGAAAACAGACATTCCAAATATTTTTTCTAAAGTGAAAACAGTAAATTTCTTTAAAATAATGTTTGTTTTATTTAGTAGTGTATTCTGTATGCAGCTTTCCTTTTCAGATCTTTTGTGCCACATTTACTTGGTGCTTGCACTTTGGTGGGGGCTATATTTGTAAAACAATGAGGTAAATTAAAAGAAGATTATTTGTTTTTAGTTTGCCTCTTGCTTTATTCTGTTCAACCTTAGCCTCTCTATTTGCACTCTTATTTTAATGTGGCTAAGATTTAAATCTAACCAATACTTTTAGGTAAATTTTGTATCGATGGGTAAATCTTTGCTGCTTTTTGTGTTTTGGGTTTTTTGTGTTTTTTTTTAGAAATAAATGTTAATAAATATTCTGTCTTACAAAAAATATTGTTCACTCAGTAAGTTTATGAAAAATACATAAGCCACCTAGGATTTATTATAAATCACATATAATAAATGATATTCTAAATAACAAAATTTTATGCATACAGTTTAGAAGGTATGTGTCAAAAATTCAGAGTTTTTTTGTTTGTTTGTTTGTTTGTTTTTTTTTTTACATCTTACATGAGATTAGAGTCAATGCCAGTTTAATATTGAAAAGTAGTTAGAAGATATCTTAGTTATCTTTTTATTTTTTTTTCCTGGGGAAAGGTCTTTAAAAGAGAAATTGTTCATTGAATTTTCTTAGGGAACATCAACAAATGTAGAATGCAGATGCATGAAGAATTAGAACTGAAATTATAAATTTTGAATTCCATTTTAGACCTCTGAGATATATTTTTATGAGCCCCTGTTGGCAATAGACATCCTGGTGTGAGCCATAAAGCAACTGGGGCTTGCAAATTAATTTATATCTAATTACACCCTAGGATCTCCAACTGTCAGTTCAGATGAAAAAGTCGACTGCACACTGATGTTGTTTGAATGTGTAGCTTTTTATTTAATATTCCCTGTGAAACATCAGGCATGTAGCACTTCTAGACAACTTTGAATTTACTATTTCACATGACTCTAGCAAAAGTATAATTTTATACCCTAAGCATCCCTCAGCCTAACTTATCATTTTATCAAGTTTTGGATTTCCCTTTATTTCCCAAATGTGTGTGCATTTTGTAATGGGTTTGTAAAAGCTTCTGTAAAAACCTTTTCCATTTGAAACTTTCAAGTTCTCTTTAAAGGGCAGATAAAGTGACTTGGGGGAGTTGAGGGGCTGGTATTGTTTTTATTAGGTTGAATCATAAGGCTCATGTCATTCTAATGAGGTAGATCTCAAATCAGCCCACCTTTGTTTATGCAGGTCAAATGCATGTCTTAGGATATAACCTCAAAGACAATTCTGAATGCTCATCAGCACAAAGTACTTCTTGCAGAAGAGAGATATTTTGGTTCATTATTTCAGGAAATGGTGGCAAAATCAATCTACTTATAAGACATTGCCTAGACCTTTGGAATGTATCATGTGTTTCCGTTGCCTTGCACCTGCCTCAGATATAGAATAACTACATAAGAGCAAACACTCAGGTGGGCAAGTAACAACATGGTACATGGCCTTGTAAGTGGAGATGCTATTCAAAAGCAATTGATTCCATTGTGAATAAGAGTGGTCTATAGATGATGCTAACCAGCCACAATTTATCACATTAACTTGTATGTGTGCACATCTTTATACATTTGTAAAGTAGCAAATTGAATCATATAAAATAGTTGATAATCAACTGTATTTTTTAACTAACAAAACCGAAATTTCATGTCAATCTAATACTCTCACGTTTATTACTCACCGTGAGAGGCCACCCATCATGGTCGAAAGCACATTGGATTTAGGACAGAGGCCGGGGTCTACGTCCCAACAAGGCTACTTGCCTGCCGAGTGACCTTTACAGACCAATTAAAGATTGGACAGTGACATGTGGGAACAAAGAAAAATCTAATTCATGAGATATTTATCAGTTTTTTGACTGATAGTTACTAGATAGCCTTCTTCACAGGTAATATGAAGGTGCAGCACTAGAACATATACATAAAGGCTAAAAAACAATTGAACTGTGAGTAATTGTTAATACCATTACTGATCATCAATAGGACATTGCGAAGAGATCATAGAGTCTAAATCTCTAGGCACCATTTCTCTTTTAAAAGTACTCTCTGATGACTTCTCTAACTGAGCATAGCAGTGTTGCCAGGACATCCCAGTCAGTCAGAAGGCCAGCTCTGTAATGCTACATCATTGCCTTGTAAAGTCATGAGGATGTAGAATACCTAAAAAAATACTCCTTTCAACATATATGTTTCCCCTCAAAAATGTATTAGTTGCAAAACTCTGGGAGAAACCACTGGGAAAAAATAGTTGGATAGAGGATACAGTAAAATTTTGGTGCAGAAAGCTTTTAGAAAAAGTCTCATCCCTAATCTTCCTATAATTAAAGCACCCTGCAGCCATTTAAATTATATTATGACTGGTCCTAGGCTATTTTCTGGAAAGGTAGAGTAAGTTACTAAGCAAGCCAATTTTCTTTGGAGTTTGTACAGGGCACTCTCCAACACCCCCCTCCACCTTATATATTATAATTATTCCTTTACATTCTGAGCATTACACTTATTTTCTAAGATTTAGACGTTACTATGGCTTACAGGCAATGTTCAGGGATTTCATACAACGATTGCTTTAAGAGAATTCCCATGGATGACTTCCCACTTTAATTAGACATTATTGTCTCTCTGCACACAGCATGGCGTCAGTCAGGAGGTCTCTGCACTGTGCCCTTCTTTGTTTCTGAGTCGTTGGTCCTGGATGAAGATGGCTTGGTCATCTTCAGATACAGGAGGTTGGACCCTGCATAATATGAAAGCAAGTTACCCTGAAACTGTCATTACCTGGGGCAACCAGTGTTCTCTGGACCCAAAAATAGAGCCTTGACTAGTTTCCATTCTTGTTCATGGGGAGAAGTTCCCAGGTGCTTTCTCTCACACAAGAGTTAATCCAAGATGGGGTCTGCCTTGCTGGTCTGAGGCTACCTCTGACTACGGTCAGTAGCTGTGGGAACTTCCCTTCTTTCATTTACTTTTGATGAAGAGCGAAGTACTTAACATTGTGGATGCAGCATCAGACTACTTAGTTGGGGATCCAGGTCTTCCACATGTTAGTTAAATGATTACAGACAACTTCCAAAGCACCTGCATATTCATCTGTCAAATGAGGACAGTAGCCCACCTACCTGACAGGAATTTCATGAAACTAAGATTAATAGATGAAAAAATGCTTATAATTTTGGGCTTACCCGTCATCTGCACAAATGAACACTTATTGTTTTATTTTAATTCAATATATTAGGGCCTAGCCAGTTTGGCTCAGTGGATAGAGTGTCAGCCTGTGAACTGAAGGATCCCAGGTTCAATTCTGGTCAAGGACACATCCCCAGGTTGCAGGCTCCATCCCCAGTAAGGGGTATGCAGGAGGCAGCCGATCAATAGATCAATGATTCTCTCTCATCATTGATGTTTCTCTCTCTCTCTCTCCCTCTCCCTTCCTGTCTGAAATCAATAAAACATATTAAAAAAAATTAAATGTATTGCCCTGATCAGTTTGGCTCAGTGGATAGAGAGTCAGCCTGTGGACTGAAGGGTCCCAGGTTCGAATCTGGTCAAGAGCATGTGCCTTGGTTGCGGGCATATCCCCAGTGGGAGATGTGCAGGTGGCAGCTGATCGGTGTTTCTCTCTTATCGATGTTTCTAACTCTCTATCCCTCTTCCTTCCTCTCTGTAAAAAATCAATTAAATATATTTTAAAAAATATGTTATTAAAAAATTAAATGTATTGGGGTAACATTGGTCAATATGATCATATAGGTTTGAGGTGTGAGTTTCTATGTTATAAGATCTGTGTATTGCACTGTATGCCCACTACCCAAAGTCAAATCTTCTCCTGTCACCATTTATTAGGACCCCTTACTTCCCCTACCTCCTTCCCTCTGGAACCCACCACACTGCTGTTTGTGACTCTTATTCTGTAGCCATACCAGACCCTAAACAGTCATGCATTCAGTCCATGCGCAGTGTCCTATTACCTTTGAAGTCCCTCCTGCACCCTCCGCCTGTTCAAGTTAGACTCTTATTTCAGGATTCAACTCAAATACCACTTCTTCCTTGAAGTACTTCCTCTTTTGTACACCTCAAGCTTTTGCATAATAGCACTTATATTGTAATGTATAATGGCACTTATATATACCTAAATAAGTATATAATCATACTTTTATATGGCTAAATAAGTATATACATGGATATATGTATTTTTATGATTGTGTGTTTGTATATGTATTTATATACTCATTTATTTAATCACTCATTACAGCTTATCATGTGCAATGTACCTTGTTATATGGGGATAAGGTGAATAATATTTCCTGATCTCAAAAACTGAATATTATAGAATGAAGATTTTTTTTAAGTAAAAATATACTATGGTAAATGCTGAAATCATCATTTGGATGAGATCTAATACTATTGTAAACACCCATAGATACATAGTTATACAGACATGTATTTACAAACATACAAATGCAATTTGATGAAAAGCAAAATTTCTAAGATAATTTCCAAAAACTTATTTTATTTCAAAACAAATAACTGCTATAGTTATTAAATAATGAATTTGAGCTCATTGTTGGATATTCTAACAGAACCACCGCTGTGCCCTGAGATTTTTATACCTGTACTGCATGGTTCTAAATTTAAATTGGCTAGCTTTCTCCTTCTGATGGCTACCTCAGCTTTCAGCCTCACTCTTAAACTTGTCACACCCTTTGATAGACTTTATTGACTGAAAATATTTTCCATAACCTTTGTCTTTGTGTTTCTTCAGCAGAATCTTTTTTTCCCCTGCATTTAATAGATAACTTCATGTTCATGTTTTTCTGGGAACAAGGTATCCTGGAGTACAACTTGTCTCACATAATTTTATTTTTTTAAAAGTATATTTCTTTATTGGTTTCAGAGAGGAAGGGAGAAGGAGAGAGAGATAGAAACATCAATGATGAGAGAGAATCATTGATCGGCTGCCTCTAGCATGCCCCCCACTGGGGACCGAGCCCGCAACCCTGGCATGTGCCCTTGGCCGGAATCAAACTTGGGACCCTTCAGTCTGCAGGCCGACGCTCTATCCACTGAGCCAAGCCGGCCAGGGCATCATCTCACATAATTTTAGAGAACCTGATTCATCTAGGTTTAACTATGTAAAAGAGAATTGCTACAATGCATTTATGCAGAGTCAATTAACTTATTTAACTTAAGTAGTTCGGTAATAGGTTGACTTTACCTAGATGGCATTTTTTTTACATTTACCATCTCTATTGCTTTCTGTAGGTCTTGGCAGGAAAGCTGAGTTTGTTTAGAGGTTTATAATTTCCTTTTTTCCCCTGAAAGATCATTTCCTTGGTTTCTCTGTTTTACAATGGTATCCACACTACCCAGATGACTAGTAAAGTCACTGCACAGAGAACCCAAAAATGTTCTTTAAATAGCTTACCCAAGAAATATGCAAATCTCATAGCTTTTACGATGTTATTTCTAGCCTGACTCTATATACTAAAAAGAAAAAGAAACGAACCAGTAATTATACGAGTACAAGCTGCATCTATTTTGTTTCCTGTAGCCATGTCAAATGATTAAGACATTAATTAATATAAAGAACATGTATGAGATGATCATATTTTTGTAAAAGTACTTGATTTTTCTTTTTGTCTAGTTACCATTTCTTTTTCTGATGTATAGAGAGAATTATTTTCATCAAATTTTAATAAAATTTGTTTTTTGATAGTAGCACTTGGGTAATTATATTACCTTTCTATGAACCCTCTGTTCTGATAGTTTTGTTTATTTTGTGTATATTAATTCTAAAAAATCAGTATATTTAGCTCTTTTGGAGACTTTTTTACTTAGTCTGCCTCAAGGGGAAAAAAAGAACCCTGGTCCTTTATCACATACTAGTGTAGATTACAGGCACGCTTTTGGGCTTGAACATTTTTTTCGCAGCTGGTTCTGGTGAGGTTCTGCGGGAAATATGTGCAGGTTTCAGTATCTTTTCTCTGCAGCCACTATTCCTTTGCATCATAATCATACAGGAGACACTGGATATTTAGGCACAGAGACACATACTGCTTGGTGGGAACATGCTCCGCAAATGGAAGGATTAGTCATTGCACCCACATGCATGTCAATGCTTAAAAACACCCATTTGTGTTTATCATGCACCTTTCATCTATTAAATACTTGAAGATACTGGCAGTATCCTTGATTTTGTGCCCTTTCTTCTGCCTTGAAATAGATTTGAAAAGAGACTTTAACATGACTCCTCTTTTCCTTGACTCAGAGCTTTCATCCCTTTTAGCTCTTCTTACGCCCCATCCCCTTGACTTGCTATCCTTGAGCACAGAATTCCCTCTGTTTTCCTGGCCCTGACATGGCCAGAGCAGGTGGGCCAGCTCCCTCTTTCTCTTACGAATTCAGCGGGAGTCTCCTCTCATGATGCTTAGTGGGAGGACAGAGCGGTGGATTAACTGCATGGGTGGCTGTGGTAAGCAAGGAGTGACCTCGTCTGGATGACATTTCCAATGAAGCCATGAACCTCCTGCGAAGTGGAGAATATCTGTATGTCATGGTCATAGGAACCTGCGTGACTTATAGGTCTTTGGGGAATTCTATATTCATTTTTATTCACTTTAATTATAGGAGTGCTATAAAATTCCTCATTCTGTGTTGCGTGAGAAATGCAGAAATTAATTGCTCCTGACAGCTAATTGGTTTATGCTTCTCTCTTCCACTATCTTGGGCTGCAAGAGACAGGGGAACTAGTTGGCATCTTTCTGCGATTGCTGAGGATTCCGTACTAAGAAATTGGCCTTTTTGTTAGCTCTAGCAGTGAATTACAAATGCAATTACAGCCATGTAGGGAGAGAAACAAAATCTGCGAGTCTACATTCCACATATGCTGAAAGACTGACGAGAGCTTTCATGAAGGCGTTGTCTGGCTGCCAGAGTTGCTGAGGTTTTCTCCACGATCAGTGTCCAGGTTTTAAAAAGGACATTTTTGTACCTCTGTGGACAGGTCAGGTTGTTTTCAGCCCTGCTACAAGCCATCAGAAACTGTCAGATGTATTTTTTCAAATATCTCATCTGGCATAAGAAGCAGAAGGTGTCTGGCTGTTGCCAGTCATCATAGGTGATGGCTTGAGGAAGCCGGACTTCAGAGGTGTAGCGCCTCTGATTTCAGGATTGGTGAGAATCTTTGGGAAGCATCCGTCTCCTGTGATGAGTCCTGAGCTTCAAGGGAGAAAATGATAAGCAACATACAAGAAGCCAGTGCTGACTTCCATTTGACACACAGTTATGGAGCACGTGCCATAAGCATGACACTGTGCCTGCAACTTGAGGTGTGCCGAGATGAGAGAGGCGGGCGCCTTGCCCTCAAGGAGTTTGTCATCTAGAAGCAGGAATGTCCTTGTACATGGTAATGACATGCAAGGCAGGCTGGTGAGTGCACACATGTGAGGGAGCACAAAGGAGAGAAGAGTGAGAACATCCAGAGAGAGGCGATTAGGGAGAAGGCGTGGCCCTGCCACACTGGGAAATAGGACTGAGCTGGCGGTGTGGAAATGGCTCTTTCAAATGTAAAGCCTGGCTTGAGAGGTAGCAACCTGTCTGCATTTTCTACCTTCAGTTCTCCCCTGCTAGGTTCTGCAAGACCCCAGGAAATAGATTAAGAAAATACAAACAAAACCAAAAGGTCAGCAGCTGTCAGATGCTATTCTTTAATTTGCTTGTCCCAGAATCTAAAAAAACATTTAAAAATAAATAATCAAACAGATTGTCAGAGGCTGAGCACACTTGTCCAAGTCTGTTTCCTTTATTTTATTCATTAAATACGCCATAGGCTAGCAGTTACAACACAGCAAGATTAAGGAAGAAGGGAAAAAAATCCCAAATTCATCTGCCATTAGCTTCTTTAAAAACACAAGGATTCCACTGATGTCGTGCTTCTCCACCTTTACCTAGTGGACGTCATTGGATAAAATAATACAAATGAATGAAATGATGAGGGAATGCTTGCTTCAGGGAGGTCCGGTAGAGATAATTACACTAGTACAAGTCCTGTCTTTGTGGTTAGAGTGAGTTAGGGCTGCATAGGGGCAAAAGGCATGTTAAGCTGAGCAGAACAAGAGGAAATGTAAGGACGACTATCTGGGAGGGCATTTCCAAATGGAGTCAAGAAGCTGAAGCAGAAAGCTGGGTTGATGAGGACAGACTGCTGATTTAAGCACCAAAGTGAAGATGTCACAAGGGTTAGGGCAGCGGTTCTCAACTTGTGGGTCGCGACCCCTTTGGTGGTCAAACGACCCTTTCACAGGGGTCGCCTAAGATCATCCTGCATATCAGATATTTACATTACGATTCATAACAGTAGCAACATTACAGTTATGAAGTAGCAATGAAAATAATTTAATGGTTGGGCCACAACATGAGGAACTGTATTTAAAGGGCCAGAAGGTTGAGAACCACTGAGTTAGGGAATGCAATCTAGAGGCAGAAGTCATTAGAAGCAGAGTATAGAGCAGTGATGGTGAACCTATGACATGTGTGTCAGAGGTGACACGCGAACTCATTTTTTTGGTTGATTTTTCTTTGTTAAGTGGCGTTTAAATATATAAAATAAATATCAAAAATATAAGTCTTTGTTTTACTATGGTTGCAAATATCAAAAAATTTCTATATGTGACATGGCACCAGAGTTAAGTTAGGTTTTTCAAAATGCTGACATGCCAAGCTCAAAAGGTTTGCCATCACTGGTATAGAGCAAGGCCCCGACCTGTCCCCACAAGTGAGAACATTTCATCTCCAAGCAGGAGGTGAGTCCCGTGATGTCACTGTTCAGAATGCCCAGACTGTGCTTGCCAGGGTGTGTGGGCTTCTTCCAGGTTCAGCATGAGGAAGGCCAGATGATCCTCATTCTTGAACAGCTTAGGCCCTCAGTGAGCATTTCTTAAAGAGTGGTCCCTGGTCCCCCTGCATCAGAACACCAAGATGCTTATTGAAAATGCCCATCTCCAGGGCTGACTGTGTAACCTTGGAATGGAATTTTGGACAACCTCCCTTGGTGAATCTTGAGGATACTAAAGTATCAATCTCTCATTAGGTCATCAGATGAAAAGAACACATGAAAATCAATGACTCATACAAGGCCAGAAATACTATATGAGAAATGACTGGACCAGATATAATGCACTAGGAATTCAGGAGAGAGAAAGATAAATTTGAGCTGAAGAGCTCAGAGTACATTTTATAAGATGTGAAGAATTTTATTCAGTGAAGAAGTGAGAGCATTCTTGAAAAAAAGGCCTAAAATGAAAACCCTTAGGGAAAACTCATTGTGGCTTTAATGGAAAAGGCCATGAACTTGGAAGTTTGAATCCTACTCTAGCCATTTCCTATTTATATAACCTTTGACAAGCTAACCATTCTGAATCTTCATTTTCTCATTTGGAAAATGGGACTGATAAGAGCCATTTCCTCAGGTTATTGTAGTAAATGTATTGGATTAAATGTAACATGAAATATAACATAAAGACCATCTAGTTCTTAGTAAGTACTCAGTATTTGTAATTTCCCCCATACCCAGGACTAATATTTTATGAATATCTATTTCAACAAGGTTTCATTTAGTCCTGCCTATATTTGGAAAGCAAAATATCAATGATTCCCTCAAGGTGAGGCTCTGAGTGCCAGGACAGATGGGATGAAAATTAGGTTTAAAGAGGATTGAGTTTAAGAGAGAGAGTGTTGGGATCTGGTATGGGCAAGACAATGTGATGTAGATGATTAAAAGTTAGTCAGGAAAAAATAAATAAGTAAATCAGAAATTAAAGACTGACTCAGTGCTGTAGTCCTGCAAGCCCAGAAGACAGAGAATGCTGGGCCTATTGAATAGTGACTCTCTTGGGGGGGGGGGGGGGTCATACAATAGTTATTGAACCTGTACTGTTTCTGTATCGAGAATTCTATATTCTGTGAACTACCATAGCTTTTCAATTCAAATGCTGGAGCAGATAACCTGTAATAGAAAGAAGGGGAGAAAGCAGACATTCCCCTCAGGAACAATGCAGTTGAGTGTACCAACAGGCTGGACACACAATCAAGATGGGAAATTGGGCTGATGGTGGGTGAATGCCCTATTGCTGGTAGGGAGAGGGGATTGGAGGGCAGGTTACATTCCCAAAGACAGCTGTCCCTAGCTCGCTATGAGCAGTGGCTCTTGCGCTCCCTTCCTTTAGAAGCCCCTCTGTTAAATATGAGAACAGTGGAGGTCCCAGCATCCAGGTACCCAAAGTCCCTTTGATGTAATCACTGCCCCAAGCCAGCCTCACTGCTGCTGTGCCCACACCCAGCCCTTTTGAGGCCTGGCACCGAGCATTGTATGTACTGCATTTCCTTGGAGCCCACCTTGTCAGAAGGAAGGGAATCAGCTGGTCTTGGCACGTGGGGCGTCATTGAATTTGTTGTGAAGAGTTACTGAGTGGTCCAGGCACAAGAAGCATTCTTGATTAATCCCTCAGACTGTTGGTCTCATGTGTTTGCTAAGAACAGGAGAAGGAAATCAACAGAATGATTCAGTTTTTCACTTAACCTTGTAGTGCCTCTTTCTTTAGTTCTCAACTGCCTGATGGCCCCTGCCCTCCTTCTGATGCCCTTACTTCAACCCCTGCTTGTCTAAGGCCTTAATGGTGTCCCCGGGAGGCCCTAATACCTATGGTAGTGCCAAGGGTTCCAAACCATTCTGCATTATCTTATCTCATCAAAGGTTAAGAATTTTTCTTATCATATTTTTCAGGAAAAAATAAATAAGTAAATCAGAAATTAAAGACAGACTCAGTGCTGTAGTTTTACAGCAAACTTTGGAAAATATTAAAGCAAACTTTGGAAAACAGAAAAAAAAATGGAAAATCTCCATTAACATGTATATGATACATTTTTTATTTTAATCTTAATTTTTTGTAAGGTTAGAAGGAAGTAAGAAATAAACAATAATAAAAGTGAATGAATGAATAGACACAAATTACAAATGAATATTTGATTTCTTCTCCAGAAGGTTTTGGTAATTAATTGGCTAATGTGAGAAAACAATATCATTAAGGCTGACAATACTCTAATGTATTTTCTCTAAAAGATGCAGAAATAATTCTGCATGGCTGGCATGGCTCAGTGGTTGAGCATCAACTTATGAACCAGGAGGTCAGGTTTGATTCCCTTTCAGGGCACATGCCCGGTGAGCGCACCATTTGCAGGGTGGGACCTGTAGGATGCAGCCTATCAATGATTCTTCTTCATCATTGATGTTTCTATCTCTTACCCTCTCCCTTCCTCTCTGAAATCAATAAAAAAATATATTTTAAAAGAATAAAATATGCAGAAATAATTCTGAGCCCTGAGATAATGTTATATGTGGAAATATTTTACATGTGGTTGGAACTCGTGGCCTTAAAAATCACATCAAAATTGTCCACTCTATTTCACTGGCTCATAGTCCAGAACGTGGCTAGAATGGTGGCTGTACCCTTTTCCCTCTGTCCTCCTCCTCACGCTTCATCAGCAGATGGTAGTTGGGAAAGCTGTAGATAGTCCCAGAGGAAGAAAGGGTGCACAACCTGAAATGAGAGTTCCTAGTAAGTTTGCTCACACTCATCACAGTTATTATCAGATGTACAGTCTACACAGTGCTGTGTGAAGCTGGAAGAGAACCTTGGGGAGAGGTAGAAGTGAGAAAGAGGCAACAGGGTGAGTTCATAACTGAAGCAGTGTGGATGTCCTGGAAGTGGACTATGTAAGACAGTGTAGCTGAATCCAGGAAATTGAGGTAGGGAATTATGAATTAGGAAAGTCAGTCAACAGCTAATTCCAGGCTATTCTGCTTCCTAGTGCTTCTATTAACCATTGTTTGGAGTGCTTGTCCATGTGGTAGTAGGACCTTAAACTTGTAGACCTATGTTAGATAAGACAGAGTTGAGCCAAAAGATGAGTCTTCTAGTGACATTAATTTATTTAACAAGCTGAGTCAGAAAAGTGAAAGTTCATTTTGATCCTATAACCTTTTCTAGGGCCCATGTATATAGAATTTAATATGTGCCAGACTTTGTAGTAGATCCTGTGGGAAAAGGGAAGATAAATGATGCAGTCCTGCCTGTGTGTGGCTAACAATCCTTGATGAGAAAAGCTGAAAACGTGCCCAAGTAATCTTTACAGGACTCTATAGGCTGTGCACACAAGCAGTGCCAAAACCCAATGCTGGATGAGTTCATCAGAAGAGATGTTTCCACACTGGGCTACCTGGAAAATCTTCATAGAATGGTGGGATTTAAGCCTTGATTCCAACAATTCCAACAGATAGGAAGGGATTCTGGGTGGATCTGACCACTGGGTCATAGAGCATTTGGATCACCCGCCCCCCCTTATCCTAGTATGGTGAGGATATCAGCTTGAGGCCTCTTGACCACACAGATCCTTAACCCCCCAGGGACATGAACTCAGTGGGTGAGATGGCCGAGATGGAATCTGCAGGGCTCCTCCTGCTTTCTCCATCAGGAAAAAAATCCATTGTGTCAGTGAACAGGGTGGGGATGACAACAAATTCTGGTTAGAAAATGACAATTAGTTTCTGTTCATCCATATGTGCCATGGACTGTTTTCACATCAAACTTCTGAAATCTGCCTTCAGCTGTTGTGGTTTATGACATTGATGAGTAAGAGCTGCTTTTAAAAGAAAAAAAAAATTCACAGCAGGGAAGTTAAAGCAAAATGTATTTTTGGACTGAACACATTTCTTGAACAAGTTTAAATTGAGACCTTCTTTTTAATCTTTAAAAATAGATAACTTTTTTGAAGACAGTGATAGTTGTGTGTTAAAAAATAACCCTCTGGTAATGTTGTGAAGGGCAAGAAAATTTTCCTCAAACCTCTTTCCCTCCAAGACTTGTTTCTTTATTTCTTTTCTTGAAATATATTTTTATTGATTTCAGAGAGGAAGGGAGAGGGATAGAATAGAGAATCATCGATTGGCTGCCTCCTACACCCGCCCCCCGACCCCCCACTGGGGATGCAGCCTGCAACCTGGTCATGTGCCATGACCTGGAATCGGACCATGACCTCCTGGTTCATAGGTCGACGCTCAACCAGTAAGTCATGCCGGCTGGGCCAAGACTTGTGTTTTCATCACTCTTTCTAGAAGGGGTATGGCTCAGTCAGTGGTGAGAGTTCAGTAGATTCTTGTCCTGGGCTCCTTTGTGTAGGATGGTGAATGTTTATGTGTATGTAAATTTGTTTACCAATTTTTTTAAGTTTCCAATGAATTTCATTGGAGCTACTTCTAGACAAATTGGCTTCACTTATAAGTATTTATTGAAGGCTACCATTTACTAAGCACTAACTGTATCAGATAGTGTGCTAAATATTATCTTTCCTAACCCTTTTGGTAGTGATAGTGCTAGGTACTATCAGTACCAATTTATAGATAAGACAGTGGGATCAGGGTGGGGTGTAGGGGGTCAAGCTAGAAAAATGTTGGTTCTGGTCACTGCTATCTTACTAGCTCTGGGCACAGGCAAATGCCCAGTCACTAAATCATAGTCCTTCCAATCCCTCTCCCCTCTCCCATAAGGGACAAGATTTGTAGGGGAAGAACTAGTGTCAGACAGGAAAAAACCATGAATTATTTTAGGTATGTTTAGTGCATTTGTGAAGAATACTCATTCGGTGGAGTAGAGTATAGTTTTTCTCTTGATGAGATAAAATATAGATGACTGAGTTAAGATTCAAATGACTGGATTTGAGCCACATAGAGTGATAGTGGTGGTAGAGCCAATTGGACCTTGATGACTTCTAATCCGACTAAGTTATAGGATGTGTCTAGTTCCTTCTATTCGAGAAATGGCCACGCTGCTTCTAAACTGTGCAGAGCACTTACCACGTTACCTGTGTTCATTTATAATGTGAGCACAGATACATGAGAAAATTGGAACTACTGGAATAGATCATCTAAATGGGATTTAGTATAGAGCAGTAGGTGGAAAGCTTCCTTCTCTGCATCAAATCTAAGATCAATGCCAAAGTATCATATTTTTTCTATTTTTTTCCCATGCATCTCCCATTATCTCCCTTATTTCCTGTCTTATTCCTGCATTTTGTTCCCCATTTCCCCACCACTTGTTGGGTAGTGCCATGTCTAGATTTTTTCTGTATCAGAAAGCTAATAGTCCACAGTAGCTTAAACTATGTTACAAAATAATATAATAGCAAAATGCATGTAGTTCTGATGTTAATTGTTAATATCTTCCCGATGAGGTATGGATGGAATAAGTAGCCAGGTGTGGCTAAACTGAGGCCCCTCTTTTCTTTCAGCTTTCTTTATCATCATCCTCAGATATTTGAATGTTACAGGGTCCTAAGCTCCATGGTGATTCATGCCTCCCTGCATTAGACTGGCCCTTTTCCTGAATTAGAGATAATATGAGAGTTCCAGTTGGTGTCTGTAGTGATTTCAACTTAGTGCTATAATGCAAATACTTTTGGCCTCATCTATACCAAGGACTATCAATAGGCAGTTCTATTTTTCCATTGCTCATGCACTAAACATACCTAAAATAATTCATGGATAGTTCTGGGAATGCTATGACTGTCCCAGAAAGAGAAGCAGAATCTTTGAAGGTAGGTAGACTGAGCTTGAATTCCAACTTCACTGGATAGCAATTAAGTGACTTTGGCATGTGATGCCCAAAGTATTCATACATGAAAATGGAGATAATACTTATCTCCCATGGTTGTTGGGAGAATTTAATAAAGTTTATTGTCTGTTCACATACAGTTTAGTCAATAAAGGTTAATGTCCTCAATCCTCATGGTGTCTTTCTATTTTTTATATCAAATGTTTATATCCTAAACATTTGAGTAAAGATTTCACACTTGTTATCTAAGTGACATTGTCATTAACTTTTATATTCATACAGAAGCACTCAACAATTCCTATTTCTCAGATTCATCTTAGATGCCATCTATGACAAGATTTAAGTTTACAATATAGTTTTGAAACAGCTTTTCTTGAGCATCATACCAGCCTGATTATCACACTTAACACCCTGTGGTGTTGGTAAAAGGCTGTATTCTCCAGCCAGTATTGTAAACACTCATTTCCCTCACAAGAACAGAGCAGAAAGTAGCCAAGCTCCTTACAAAAGCATGTTCTACTACCATGCTTTTTTTCTCTATCCCTTACTTTAGCTTGACAGATTGAAGTAAAACTGTGTCCCAGTTGATTTGTTTGAGAATCTTCCTTTCCCCTCTGAAGTGATGAATGCCAAACAAGGTCTATTTTATTTATCCCAAGTAAGAGACTATGTTTTTCAAGAAATAAATCCCAAAAGAAAAGTGAATAACTTTCCAAATGAATCAATAACCATACCAGCAACCAGCAACAAAAAATCCACAGTGCCCTAGCCGGTATGGCTAAGTAGATAGAGCATCAGCCTGTGGACTGAAGGGTCCAGGGTTCGATTCCAATCAAGGGCACTAACCTAGATTGCAGGCTCCATCCCCAGTAGAGGGTGTGCAGGAGCAGCCAATTAATGATTCCCTCTTATCATTGATGTTTCTATCTCTATCTTCCTCTCTGAAATCAATAAAAATATATATATTTTTAAAATCCACACAGCAAATATTTGAGGACTTATAATATCTAACATCTACTGATAGTTCTGAGAAAGGAATTTTTAAAAATTTTAGTATTTTTTATTTTTTTTCTAGTTTTATTGCTTAAAGTATTACAAAGGGTATTACATATGTTTCCTTTTTTCCCCCGCCCTTGACAATCCCCTGGCCTCCCCTACCCCCCAGTGTCTTATGTCCATTGGTTATGCTTATATGCATGCATATAAGTCCTTTGGTTGATCTCTTACCCACCCCCTTTCTGCCCCCCTACCCTCCCCTGCCTTCCCGCTGCAGTTTGACAGTCTGTTTGAGGCAGCTCTGCCTCTGTATCTATTTTTGTTCATAAGTTTATAATGGTCTTTATTATCCATAAATGAGTGAGATCATGTGGTATTTTTCCTTCATTGACTGGCTTATTTCACTTAGCATAATGCTCTCCAGTTCCATCCATGCCATTGCAAATGGTAAGAGTTCCATCTTTTTTACAGCAGCATAGTATTCCATCATGTAGATGTACCACAGTTTTCTAATCCATTCATCTACTGATGGGCACTTAGGCTGTTTCCAGATCTTAGCTATGGTGAAGAGAAAGGGGGAGTGGGAGAGAGAGAAAGAAACATCAATGTGAGAGAGAGAAACATCAATCTGTTGCCTCTTGCATCCACCCCAACCAGGGATCAAATCCCCAACCTGGGCATGTGCCCTGACCAAGAATCAAACTGGCAGCCTTTTAGTGCATGAGACAACACTCAACCAACTGAACCACGCAATCCAAGGCTTATTATTATTATTATTTTAAAAAAGTTATTTTGAGAAAGGAGTTTTTGTTCATATGTTTTAGTCTTTTTAGACTTAGAGGATCCATGTTACCAACATATGAATAAATAGAGATCTTCAAATACCTTGGTTCTTGTGCTAATTATTATTATATTTTTAAATCCTTGAAGCAGGTTTGGTCCTGGCCAAAATATCCACTGAGACATTTGGTCGATACCAAAAGGTCACTGAAATTTGGTCCCAACTGAGACATTCACGAACATACTTGGTCCATGCCAAATGGTCTTTGAATTTGATCTCATCAAAAACATCCACACTTAGAAAACATTCCTGGGTTCACAAAGCCTATACTATTGGTTATATTTTTGGTTTACAGGATTAATACATAAAATACTATCATTTTTATTCATCCAATATTTGTGCCATGGCTGTATTACCAATAATAACCTCTCTTGCCATAGACTAGCTGGAAATGGCATATGGGATCAGGTAGGTGGTTTGTGGCTCACAACTTGCAAAAGATCAGGGTTTAAATATCGAGGACCTTTTGGCATGGACCAAATTTCTCCCTGGACATTTTGGACATCAAATTTCAAAAACCTTTTGGGTGGACCAGATAAATCTGTGGATGTTTTGGACAGGTCTGGATGTCCACTACTCTTTCAAGCGGCTTTTGGAATATAGCATTACTCCCCTGCTATCAGAGAAATAGAATTTGTAGATGATGAACTATCTCTCACCACAGTAACAAAAAATTATGATTAAAAATTAGAACTAAGGTTTTCTGAGCACTTACTATGGGTCAGGCACCCTTCTAAATTCTTGACATGCTTCATCTCACTTTGACATGATTTATCTCACTTAATTCTGACAATAATCCCATGATGTAGATGTTGTTTTATTTGCATTTTATAGATAGGGAAACTGAGGTTCAAAAATTGCATAACATGTTCAAGATCATACAGAAAATGAATGGTGAAGTTGGTAGCATGATCTAGATCTAGTTCCCAAATTTAAGTTTTTAGTCCTTTCGCTAAGTACTTAAAACTGGAAGAGAAATTAGAGACAACCGAATATCATTTCCCCATTGTGATGAAGAGGAAACTAAAACACGGAGAGCTGAAGTGATTTGTCCAAAGTCTCACAGCTACCTACTGACAAGCCCAGGGCGAGAACTCATATCCATGATGCCCCTGAGGGTCAAGATATCTCTTTCTCTTATTCTACATCCAGGGTTATTTATCCCTGTTGACTTTCTGTTTGTTGTTTAAGAACCCTTTAAATTTATTTTTTAAGAAAAAGAGAGGGAAGGGAGGCAAGAAGGGAGGTGGAGGTAGAAGGAAAGACAGAGAGAGGGTGAAGGGGAAAGAGAAAGGGGGGAGAGGTAGAGGAGGGGCAAGGGAGGAAGGAAAAAGAATGAAAGAAAGATGGGGGAGAAGGGAGGAAGAAAGGAAGGATGATAGATAACATTCAGATTCAAGTCAGTTCTAGCAAACAAAAGTTTGGGTTTACCTGATAGAGGACGTGAGTTTGAGGCCTTTGACACAATTTCATGACAGACAAAGGATGTGACTGAAGTTATTGAAGAGAAATATACTCTTGTTCCAAGAGATTCCCTGCTTTAGATATGATTCCTCTAAGGGACAATATTTGCACTTACCAGTTAATTCCCATAGGTCACCTGCTTACTTAACAATATGTTCATTCTGTCTTTCTTCATTTTCTCATAGCTCAGTACCTTTTTCCCTCCTAGAAATCAGAGAACATTTAAACTATTTTTTTTTTCACAACATGGGAGGCACTCAAAGAATTGTTTCTCAGAGATGATATGGAACCAAGAGGAAAACGCTCTTGTTCACCCAGATCGCGTCTCTAGGACCCAATTGTCTTGGCTCCTTGGCTCATGTGTTCATTCCACTGGGCCTGGCATTTGGAATGCTGCTGTCCTTACCCCTCTCTTTTTAAAATGGACTTGCATTTTTATTTTGTCATCTTTTCTCCACACCCCTTTCCGCGTTACTTAGTTTTACTCCACCAGAATTGCCTCTGCATTTTTACCAGCTCTGTAGTTTCTTTCTCTGAGAATGTCCATCGCTGCCTTGTTTCATGGCAAGAGGTGAGCAGAATTGTGTTTAATTCAAGTCATTTTCACAAATCTATTTTCTGACTCCTTTATATGAAGATTTCTGAGAATGTGTTAATGTTAGGGCAGGAAAAGTGTCAAAATACATTTTTGTGTTTGTGTTATAGTGAGATTAGCTGAGAATGTAACCAAGGTGCTTTCACAGTTAGAAGGGGAATTGGACATTTACAGCAGACATAGGAAAGAATGGACTTGGGCAGAGCTCAAGGGAGCTGCACTTGTCACGGAGAATATTTGTGCTTTAATATGGAAGCTTGAGACCCAGCAACAATCAACTAAACACCTGTTTTTAGAGCTTAATGATTTAATCAAACATGCTTTTAATTGGACTACCACTGATGTAAATTATTATTGTTATCATTAGCCATATTGTTACCAAACTATTGGTGAGTATAAACTTGGTGCTAGGCATTTTGTGGGAGACAGATGAAACAATTCTAATTAATTATATTTTTTAAAATCTTCACCAAGATAAAGCAAAATATTCTGGATCTTCAATTTTTAGGTGTGTTATTAGTTCAACTCTATTTGTTTTTTCTCCGTGGAAACTTTCATGGGATGCAAAAGCAGTGGTTTTCAACCTTCTGGCCCTTTAAATACAGTTCCTCATGTTGGGACTCAACCATAAAATTATTTTCGTTGCTACTTCATAACTGTAATGTTGCTACTGTGATGAATCATAATGTAAATATCTGATATGCAGGATAGTCTTAGGCGACCCCTGTGAAAGGGTCGTTCCAACGCCAAAGGGGCTGCGACCCACAGGTTGAGAACCACTGCTCTAATGAAATGATGGGGGATTAACATTGTGGCTGGTGAATCCACACATATGAACACAGAAGCAATAGACTGCCTTTGAAACACCCCTTAATTGAACTTTTCATGATTTATAAGAGAAAATTATGCAGATAGATGAAAACCTTTGTCCAATCCCTTCCTGCCATCATCTCCAGCCCCTGCCATCTCTTTAGTGCTTTAATTCTATCTAAACACCCTCATGCTGGTCCAAAATGCATGCTCTTCCTGCTCGTATACGTTAGCCCTGGAATTTTCTAAGAAACATCTGCTGCTGGTTGGGATGCTAAAGCATCTTAAAATTTCATATTAGAATGTCAAGAGCATTTTAATGAATTTTATTTGGCCATGCGAACGCTTTGCATATAATAAATGAGTTTGCCATGGGCCTCTTTGAACTTGGTGTTTGTGTGCCGGGAAAACACACATCCACATACGGCTCCTCTGATTTGTTTTGATCAACTAAGCTTCATCTCAATCCCAAGATAGTTGTGTTTTTAATTCTCTAATTTGGGAATACTGTCACTCCATCCCAGTAACATTCTTCCAAATTGAGCCACATATGACAAGCCTTGATTTAATTCTTCCAACTCAGATCAACATTTGTTTATTACGAGTAACTGCCTTAATTCTGCTACTGCATACATTACTTTTGGAAATCACCTTTAAATAATTAAAACCTGGTTCCAGCTTGTAGGAAGTGTATAGAGTAGAAGCAAAAGCAGATTTTGCTCAATCAAGTCCAGAAGTCAGTAGGGTATTGGGGCTAAAAAGAAATAATGGCTTTTGAGCTGGGCATGGGAGAATTTGCCAGATTTGAGCAGTGGGTACGGTGTGTAAGAATATTTAAAGTAGAGGAAAAGGTGCAAGATGTGCAGAGCATGAAGCAGATCTAGCAGGGCAAACAAGTGCATGCAAAATATACAAAGAATGAAAGTTATACCTGAGAAGGTGAGCTAGGACCAGGCTGTGCCTGAAGGGCTTTTTGAACCCCCAAGAGAATCCTGACCCTTGTTCTCTTGGTAGCAAGAATGGTGGGGAGGTTTGTAGGCTTGAGGGCAATAGAAACACACCTCTCAGAAACCTAATGCTCACAGCTGGGTAAAATGAAAATGGAGAGACACTGCCGATTCGCGATTAATCAGCGTGTTGCCGCAGTGTCCCGGTTAGCGAGGACATATTTCTGGACTAAAGCAACAGTGACGAGGGAGAAAAAAGGTGCGGTTATAACATATTTTAGAAACAGAATACAAAAGTACTTTGGCCAGTTGTTTGTGAGATACGGGGAGAAGGAAGAGTGAAATGTGACTCAAAGCTTCTTGCCTGTGGCAGCCAGGTACTTGATGATTCTGTTTGCCGGAGACAGCTAGCCAGCCTGGCAGATGAGGAATGTGGTTGGGTGCATGGGGTTTGCGGTAGGAATCTGTGGAGGAAGATAGCAACACTCTTCACTGATTCGCTTCTCTAAGGTAGGACACAGATGACAAGGAGGAACTATTTGAAACCTCGGTGACATAAGCCAGTCTGTTTAAAGCTTCCCAGTTATGCGATTGCCGGAAGGGACTTCTTAGTTAGAGTGAAATACAGTTGTTCAGGCATAAATGAAACGATGCTGAAAGAACTCACACAGTGGAATTCAGCGATGGGGAAAACCCACTCAAATAACCTTCACTAAGAAGAACGCAGGCTGCGGCTGAGAGCAATGCCGGGCCCTTCCAGGCACGGCTTGTGGAATGTGTTGGTCAGCTTTGAATGCCGAACTCTTTAGGGCTTACAGATTCCTTATTCATGTTTGTGGTCAGAATGAGTGGTGTAGGTGCGTCCCACAAAACTGGGCGGGGGGCGGGGAGGATCAGTCTATCAAAAGTTAGACACACACGTATTGAAGTCCATAGTAGAGACACAGTTAGATCTGCCATTAATACTGTAGACCAGGCGTTTTCAAAGGGTGGCTGGGACCAGCAGCATGTGCAGTAGAGAACTTCTTAGAAATGCTAATTCCAGGGCCCCTCCCCCAATCTATTGATGAGATGCAGTTACACTGGGGAAATCTGAAACCAGACATGCTGGGGATGGGACCCAGCAAGCTGCAATTTTTTGGTAAATCCTCCAGGCCACTTTAATACTTGCTAAAGTCTGCGGACCACTGCTGTGGACCCAAAGGTAAAAAAAAAAAAAAAAAAAAAAAAAAATGAAAAAAGGAGAAAGGAAGGGAATGTTTTCAAAAGGGAGCACTCGCTTTCTCTTTGTCCCAATGAATGGCTGTTCTTCCCGGCGGCGCCAGTCATGCCCATCCCTTGCCACATCCGTTCACCAGGTGTTTGTTAGTGCCGGGCACTGAGCCAGGGAAAACTCACTGCGGTGTTCCTGTGTTCTTCATTTAAAAAAAATATTGTTCATCCTAAAGCGAATAACTGCGCTGTGTTTTCCTAGAAGTAGAGGGGACTGACTGCTCGGGGTTCAAAGGCCAGTGCCAGGCTCGCTGAGCACCCTGCAGGCAGCCTGGTGAGAGGGCAGTCATGCCTCCACTCGGCCTGACCCTGAACCCGAAATTCCTGGGCCACAGCGGCCTTCCCGGGACACTGGCTCTTCTTCGCTGGGCCAAGTCAGCACCCAGGAGCTCCGTGTGCCAGAAGCATCCGGCCCACTGGCTCCATCTCCTGCTGCCCCTTTGCGCTGAAGGGGGGAGCATCCAGTCCTTTCATCCGTCTGGCTTCCTGATCGCGGGAGCTCAGCTGGAGGAATCATCCCTCAGACTCTGACATCTTCAAACCCTGAGGGCATTTCAGCAAAGCACCGAAATGTCAGAACTGCCACCGGGTCCTCTCCCCACCCTCCCCCCAACCACACACACACTTTACCGCCAGCACAGGCTTGCTGCGCGGCCTGCCACTTTTATCTTTCTCCTGTTGCTGTTCTGTGCAAGCTGCGCAACACTCCTGCTCTTGTCGCTGCCCCTCGTCCTCAGGTCCCTGTTGCACTGACCAGCGCTTATCTCCGACGTGTGGCCGGGTCTTGTTGCTCCTTTAATAAGACTTCGCTCTTGATACGGAGCCAATGGGCCCAGGTCTGGCCCGCTCAGCTTCAGGTGCGACCCGCTGGCTTGGGTCGCCCCTGATGTGTGAGGACATTTGGGGCTCAGCGGCGGACTTTTAGCTGCTTTGAGGTGCTTTCCTCCTTCCGATGCCATGGACACTGTGCGCTTTTCTGTTCCAGGGGAACCAAATAAAGGATTGTCCCTCCTCCTTCTCATAGCTGATTTTTGCTGAAACTCCCTCTGATGGCATTCGTGTAAGGGAGCATTTCTTTCGACAATGTATAGTATCATTTCACTGGAAATAAAAACAAAAGCAAGTAATACAGACAGGCTGAGCGCAGGCATTCCTAAGGTCTTAGGCAGCTTTTTATCGCTCCCCTTTGCCTCATGTTGCATTTGCATAAATGGTTCTTTAATGCAAGGAGAATTGGCTGAGGATTAAAACCAAGTCAAATTCTGAAAGAGGTTTAATGCTTATAATCGCTTATGGGCATTATGATTAAATATACTATTAGTCTATTTTTTTAAGCTATCTAGTCAGAACCACATCCTGTGAGTGGCAGGTGCAGTGTGCTCTCTGAACTCACCTGTGGATTATGCTGGACCAGATGGCGAGCATCCTGGAGACCTGAGAAAGGGATACAGGCAAACATAATTCTTCCCTGACCGTCCATCTTTCAGTGCCTTCTGCTCCCTAACATCTGGCCACTAACAGTAATTTAGGCCCTTATCTGGTGATAGGCAAATAAATAAAAAAACCAAAAGAATCATAGATTTATGTATTATTATTCACTCACCATTACTGGTAAGAATAATCAATTGAGTCATTATTGTTAATGAGGTTTATGGATGATATGAGAATTTTATTCATTTTGAATACCCTCAATTTACTTAACCAGATATTTGGGAGATCTAGATCTAGAAAATTTTATAGGAAATTCTATTCATTAAAATTTTATAGGAAATTTTACTTTACACACAGTAATATTTTTTTAATGAACCTCTTTTGCCTGCATTGAAACCTGAGTCAGAGGAGTTCTAATTGCAGAATTGTGTTTGAATATATCAGTTTCTGATATGTGTATAGTATGCATGTTGATTTCATATGCATTTATTCATTTGAATCCATTTCTGTAAGAAAGTCAGGATAGTTATTAATCATTCTATATTACAGTTGAAGTAATGGAGGCTCAAAGTCAGGTGGATGCTAGGACTGAGTTTGGCTGAATTTGATGCTCTTTATAGCACAGCAAGTCCAATTTTGCATCTCTTGCAGTACATAATAATGTGGTTAAAAAAATGTTTCTCAGATGCACTAAAGACTGCTTATCCATCACAAAAACAAAACCATGTAGGGAACCCTGCATGAATTATAACAGTTCAGAATGTGTTTTTTCTGGTACTTGAAGAAGCTAGTAAAAAATTGTAGGTCAGTTGTAAACAATCAGGAGATTAACCTGTCCTTTAAATTTAACTCTGTACTTTTGCTAAATCCGATTGTTTCATTTTGTCATCAACAATAACTAACACTCTTATACTGGGTCGGTCCTATTTTTGTCCCTTCACAACAACAGATCAAATGGAATTCTGTCATATTTTAGGATGTAGCCTTTGCTAATAGTTATGTGCAGAGAGTATTATCAGGTTCCCTGTGATGTGGGCCATGACAGCTGAACCTGAGTATGACAATCACATAAATCAAGGTGGTAAACATGTCACACGTGCAGCTCCAGGGGACACAAGTGAGATGGAAAGCAGGAGCTACTAATCAAATGTGGGATATATATTTTGATTATTTATTATTGATTAGCAGAATATCTTACAGAATCAGAGGATTTTAGAAAATCCATAAAAGGTCTGAGTGGTTAAATAATCCATTTTCTGTTTTGTTTTGTTTTTTTTTTGAATAATTATAAAGTCCGTGTTTATTAAAATACAGTTCATTTTCAAAATCGAGCTGTTAAAGTGTTATGCATTGTTTTGGGACGCCCTGTAGTTGCTTCATGTAAGTTTAGTTGAAATCTTTTTTTTTTTTTAATTTAATTTAATTTTATTTTATTTTATTTTATTTTATTTTATTTTATTTTTTTTATTGCTTAAAGTATTACAAAGGGTATTACATATGTGTCCATTTTATCCCCCCGCCCTAGACAGTCCCCTAGCCTCCCCTTTCCCCGAATGTCTTATGTCCACTGGTTATGCTTCTATGCATGCATACAAGTCTTTTAGTTGATCTCTTACCCCCCTACCTCCTGCCCCGCAACCCTCCCCGGCCTTCCTGCTGCAGTTTGACAATCTGTTTGAGGCAGCTCTGCCTCTGTATCTATTATTGTTCAAAAGTTTATAATGGTCTCTATTATCCATGAATGAGTGAGATCATGTGGTATTTTTCCTTCATTGACTGGCTTATTTCACTTAGCATAATGCTCTCCAGTTCCATCCATGATGTTGCAAATGGTAAGAGTTCCTTCCTTTTTAGAGCAGCATAGTATTCCATCGTGTAGATGTACCACAGTTTTCTAATCCATTCATCTACTGATGGGCACTTAGGCTGATTCCAGATCTTAGCTATGGTGAATTGTGCTGCTATGAACATAGGGGTGCATATATCCTTTCTGATTGGTGTTTCTGGTTTCTTGGGATATATTCCTAGAAGTGGGATCACAGGGTCAAATGGGAGTTCCATTTTCAGTTTTTTAAGGAAACTCCATACTGTCTTCCATAGTGGCTGCACCAGTCTGCATTCCCACCAGCAGTGCACAAGTGTTCCTTTTTCTCCACATCCTCTCCAGCACTTGTCGTTTGTTGATTTGTTGATGATAGCCAGTCTGACAGGTGTGAGATGGTACCTCATTGTTGTTTTGATTTGCATCTCTCGGATGATTAGTGACTTTGAGCATGTTTTCATATGTCTCTTGGCTTTCTGAATGTCCTCTTTTGAAAGGTGTCTATTTAGGTCCTTTGCCCATTTTTTGATTGGATTGTTTATCTTCCTTTTGTTAAGTTGTATGAGTTCCCTATAAATTTTGGGGATTAGGCCCTTATCAGATATGACATTGGCAAATATGTTTTCCCACACAGTGGGTTTTCTTGTTGTTTTGTTCATGGTTTCTTTTGCTGTGCAGAAGCTTTTTATTTTGATGTAGTCCCATTTGTTCATTTTCTCTTTAGTTTCAAGTGCCCTAGGAGCTGTATCAGTGAAGAAATTGCTTCGGCATATGTCTGAGATTTTGTTGCCTTTGGATTCTTCTAGAATTTTTATGGTTTCCTGTCGTACATTTAAGTCCTTTATCCATTTTGAGTTTATTTTTGTGTATGGTGTAAGTTGGTGGTCTAGTTTCATTTTCTTGCATATATCTGTCCAATTTTCCCAGCACCATTTATTGAAGAGACTATCTTGGCTCCATTGTATGTTCTTGCCTCCTTTGTCAAATATTAATTGAGCGTATTGGTTCGGGCCGATTTCTGGGCTCTCTATTCTATTCCATTGATCTATATGCCTATTCTTGTGCCAGTACCAGGCAGTTTTGAGAACAGTGGCTTTGTAATACATCTTGATATCTGGTATTGAGATCCCACCTACTTTGGTCTTTTTCAGGATTGCTGCAGCTATTCGAGGTCTTTTTTTACTCCAGATGAATTTTTGGAGAGTTCGTTCTAGATCTCTGAAGTATGCCGTTGGTATTTTAATGGGAAGTGCGTTGAATTTATAGATTGCTTTGGGTAGTATGGACATTTTAATGATGTTGATTCTACCAATCCATGAACACGGTATGTTCTTCCATCTGTTTATGTCTTCCTCTATATCTTTTTTCAACGTCCTGTAGTTTTCTGAGTAGAGGTCTTTTACCTCTTTAGTTAAGTTTATTCCTAGGTAGCTTAATTTTTTTGGTGCGATGGTAAACGGGATTGTTTTTATAATCTCTCTTTCTGAAAGTTCACTATTGGTGTATAGAAATGCCTCGGATTTCTTGGGGTTAATTTTGTATCCTGCTACATTGCCAAATTCATGTATTAAGTCCAGTAGCTTTTTGATGGAGTCTCTAGGGTTTTGTATGTATAATATCATGTCGTCTGCAAATAAGGACAGTTTTACTTCCTCTTTTCCAATTTGGATGCCTTTTATTTCTTCTTCTTGCCGAATTGCAATGGCTAACACTTCCAGTACTATGTTGAACAGGAGTGGTGAGAGGGGGCATCCCTGTCTTGTTCCTGTTCTTAGGGGAAATGGTGTTAGTTTTTGTCCATTGAGTATGATGTTGGCTGTGGGCCTGTCATATATGGCTTTTATTATGTTGAGGTATGATCCTTCTACTCCCACCTTGCTGAGAGCTTTTATCAAAAATGGGTGTTGGATTTTGTCAAATGCTTTTTCTGCATCAATTGATATGACCATGTGGTTTTTTTCTTTCAATTTGTTTATGTGATGTATCACGTTTATTGATTTGCGGATATTGTACCATCCTCGCATCCCTGGGATAAATCCTACTTGGTCATGGTGTATGATCTTTCTGATGTACTGCTGGATCCGATTTGCTAAGATTTTGTTGAGGATTTTGGCATCTATGTTCATGAGGGATATTGGCCTGTAATTCTCTTTCATTGTGTTGTCTTTACCTGGTTTTGGTATTAGGGTGATGCTGGCTTCATAGAATTAGCTTGGAAGTGTTCCTTCCTCTTGAATTTTTTGTAGTAGTCTGAGGAGGATAGGTTTTAGTTCTTCCTTGAATGTTTGGTAAAACTCCCCTGTGAAGCCATCTGGTCCTGGGCTTTTGTTTGCTGGAAGCTTTTTGATGACTGCTTCAATTTCTTCCATAGTTATTGGCCTGTTGAGATTTTTAGATTCTTCCTGATTGAGTTTTGGAATGTTGTATTTTTCTAGGAATTTGTCCATTTCCTCCAGGTTGTCTAGTTTGTTGGAGTAGAGCTGTCCATAGTATTTTTTAACAATCATTTGTATTTCTGTGGGGTCTGTTGTTATTTCGCCTCTATCGTTTCTGATTTTGTTTATTTGGGTCCTCTCTCTTTGCTTCTTGGTGAGTCTGGCTAGAGGTTTTTCAATCTTGTTTATCCTTTCAAAGAACCAGCTCTTGGTTTCATTGATTTTCTGTATTGTTTTTTTGGTCTCTATGTCATTTATTTCTGCTCTAATCTTTATTATCTCCTTCCTTCTGCTCACTCTGGGGTTTTCTTGTTGCTCTCTTTCTAATTCTTTGAGTTGTAGAGTTAGATGATTTACTACCATTTTTTCTTGTTTGTTGAGATAGGCCTGTAGAGCTATAAACTTCCCTCTCAGGACTGCTTTCATTGTGTCCCATAGGTTTTGGATTGTTGTGTTTTCATTGTCATTAGTTTCCACGATGTTTCGAATTTCTTCTTTGAGTTCATTGGTAACCCAATCAATATTTAATAGCATGCTATTCAGCTTCCAGGTGTTTGAGTATTTTGGGTTGTTTTTATTGTAGTTTATTTCTAATATTATGCCATCGTGGTCTGCGAAGACGCTTTTTATGATTTCAATTTTCTTGAATTTGGGGATACTTTGCTTGTGACCCAATATATGGTCTATTTTTGAATATGTCCTATGAGCATTTGAGTAGAATGTATATTCCCTGGCTTTCGGGTGAAGTGTTCTGAAGATGTCTATTAAGTCCATCTGATCTAGTGAGTCATTTAGGATTGCTGTATCTTTGCTGATTATTTGTCTAGAGGACTTATCCAGTGCTGTCAGTGGTGTATTAAAGTCCCCTACTATGATTGTATTGTTGTCGATGTCTCCTTTGATATCTTCCAGGAGTTTTTTTATGAATTTGGGTGCTCCTGCATTGGGTGCATATATGTTTACCAGGATTATATCTTCTTGTTGTATTGATCCCTTTAGTATTATGAAGTGGCCTTCCTTATCTCTTGTTATGGCCTTCACTTTGAGGTCTATTTTGTCCGATATAAGTATTGCTACCCCAGCTTTCTTTTCCTTTCCATTTGCCTGAAAGATATTTTTCCATCCTTTCACTTTCAGTCTGTGTGAGTCCCTTCTAATGAGGTGGGTTTCTTGTAGACAGCAGATGTATGGGTCATGTTTTTTTATCCATTCAGCCACTCGATGTCTTTTGTTTGGAGCATTTAGTCCGTTTACGTTTAAAGTTATTATTGAAAGGTACTTGTTTGTAGGCATTTCTGTTTTTGTGTGGCTGTTTTCTTTCTGAGCTTTTTATTTCTTATTTTTATACCAGTCCCTTTAGCATTCCTTGCATTGCTGGCTTGGTGGTGATAAACTCCCTTAGCCTTTTTTTGTCTGTGAAGCTTCTTATTTCCCCTTCAAGTTTGAATGATAGCCTTGCTGGATAGAGTATTCTTGGATTCAGACCTTTGCTTTGCATCACTTTGTAAATTTCCACCCATTCTTTTCTGGCCTGATGTGTTTCTGTTGAGAAATCATTTGACAATCTAATGGGAGATCCCTTGTATGTAACTTTCCGTCTCTCTCTTGCAGCCTGTAAGATTCTCTCTTTGTTCTGAACATTTGCCATGGTAATCATGATGTGTCTTGGTGTGGGTCTTTTTGGGTTCACCTTGTTTGGGACTCTCTGGGCTTGTGTGACTTTTTTCTTCCCCACCTCAGGGAAGTTTTCTGATATTATTTCTTCTAATAGGTTTTCTAATCCTTGTTCATCCTTCTGTTGTTCTGGTACCCCTATTATTCATATGTTGTTTCGTTTCATGTTGTCCCAAAGCTCCCTTAGGCTCTCCTCCTGTCTTTTCATTTTTTTCTCCAATTGCAGTACGTTTTGGGTGTGTTTTGCTTCCTTGTCTTCTAAATCACTAATTCGGTCCTCCGCTTCTCCTAGTCTACTGTTGATACTTTCAATGGAGTTTTTCATTGCAGCTATATCACTCTTCATTTCTTCTTGGGTCTTACTTAAGTTGTTGATTTTTTCATCTGTTTCTTCTAGCTTCTTCCATATGTTATCGATTTTTTCATCTGTTTCTTCTTGCTTCTTGCTGAGGTTGTCGATTTTTTCCTCCATCCGGTGTATGCACTCTAGGACCCTTATTCTGAATTCTTTTTCTGTCATGTTGCATGCCTCTGTATTACTTAGCTGCTTTTCTGGAGAGTCCTCCTTCTCTTTCCTTTGGGGTTTTTTTTGTCTACCCATGTTTGATCTCACTGACATATCTAGACGTTGAGTCATTCAGTGGCTGCTCCCTTGGTGGCAGTGACTCCTTGGTCTGCGGTTGCTCTTCGGGCGGTTGCGGTAGCAGCTGCTCTTCAGTTGGCAGCAACTCCTCTGGTGGGTGCTGTTCACAGCTGTGGTGGCTCTTCTGGCTGGTGGGGCGAGGTTTCACATACAGCTGCTGTTCCTCAGCAGAGGGTGTGGTGCTCAGGAGGTTGCTGTTGCTTGGATCTGCTGTGTTGATTTAAAGGCACAAAATACAACACAACAAGGCACCACGTACCAGGCACTATACACAAATATATTCACGATATTAATAACCCCAAATAAAGGTGACCACCTGAATTAAGAGAATTAGGGGATAAGGAAGAAGGAAGAAAAAAAGAGAAAAGAGAAAAAAGAAAAGAAAATTAGGGACCAAAAAAAGGAGTGCAAAAATGAAATTGGGAAAAAGGAGGGGGGAAAGTAAAAGCGAGAAAAGAAAGGAAAAGAAAAAAAAGAGCGAAAAGAGAGAATGAAGTGGAAGAGGGGAAGAGACTTTTTTATATGAGGAGAATACTCCTATAGAACAGCCATTAATCCCAACAAATTCCAGCAACAGCTCCCTGGAGATGAATGCAAACTAGAAACAACCAATAATATAACGATGAAAATAGAATGGAGAACACTAATCCCAAAATAAAATAAAGAGAAAATAAAATGGCACTTTAAAAAAAAATGGTAAAATGGTAGCAGTAATAATACTGGTTAAAAATAAGAAGGTAGTAATTAAAAGGGTAAAATCAGGTGATGGAAAAAAGAAGAAAAAAAAAGAAGAAGAAGAAGAAAAGAAAAAAAAAGAAAAAAAAAGAAAAAAATTGGTTTCTTAGTTAAAAGGTGAAAAAAGAAAAAAAAAATATTGCAGTAGTGAAGGTCCTTCGGTTCTTCTATTCTTCAGTGTGGCTCACCTTAGACCTGCCAGGTATTCAGGAGAGTGTTGAGTTTCCCTACGATATACTGTTCCTCTGTGTTGTAAACCACAGTCCTTATTTTAAAGCAAGCCGCATTTGTTTCCCAGACTGCCTTATTTTGTGTTTAGCAAAGAGTCAGTTTGTGGGTCAGCCTCTGGGTGGCAGTGTTCTGGGGTTGGCCTTTGAGGCTACAGGGCCTCTCTGTCCAGTGGAAGTTCACTGCCCAGAGCTGGCTGCGTAAGAGTTACCAGTGCTGTGTTGTTGCTGGGATTCAAATAATCCATTTTCTAAGTGATGCATGAAGTCCTTTATTTCTCTATAGCTGTTATCATTGAGTTTACCTCTGTAGCTAGCTAAGTAGCTGCCATTGGATATTCTTTAGACTACTGGTTCTCAAATGGGAATATTTCAGCCTCCCTGGGGACACTTGTCAAGGTCTAGAAGTAGTTTTATTATCACAACTAGGGGGTGCTGTTGGGATCTAGTGAGTAGAAGCCAGAGATGCTACTAAACACCCTGCAATGCACAGCAGAGCCCCACAACTAAGGATTACCTCATCACATTAAAAACAATGTTTTCATTTATTTCAGAGAGAGGGAGGGAAAGGGAGAGAGAAATAGGAACATCAATGATGAGAGACATAATCATTGATCAGCTGCCTCCTGCACACACCCTACTGGGGATCGAGCCCGAAACCCTGGCATGTGCCCTGACTGGGAATCAGACCTTGACCTCCTGGTTCATGGGTCAATGCTCAACCACTAAGCCACACCAGTTGGTTTAACTCATCACACTTTTACTGTATACTAATGTCGTTGTTTTTTAATTAAACATTTTTGCAAGAAAAAGAAAAAGAGAATGGTCTCATTCAAAATGTCAGTAGTGCCAGTTTGAGAAACCCTGATTTAGGCAAAACATTAAGTAGCTACAATTACTCATAAAATTGAACTCCCTGCAGAAGCATTTTTTGAGGAAATATAACAATAAAACAGTGGTAGTATGCTACATGAGGTATTTTAGATAATTAAATTAGTTCTCCATTCTACTTTATGCTTGTATGCATATGCGACAGTATTAATAAACCAGCAGATTAAAATTTTTTTCTGACCAGAGACACTTTTTATTTATTTATTTTTAATCATCACCCGATGATATGTTTATTGATCTTAGAAAGAGAGGAAAGGGGGTGGGAGAGAAAGAGATAGAAAGAGGAACATCCATGTGAGAGAGAAACATAGATTGGTTGCCTCCCACTCTCACCCCAACTGGAAATCTATTCCCGGTTATGTGTCCTGACCTGAAATGGATGGCAGCCTTTTTGGTGTATGGGAAGACGCTCAATGAACTGAGCCACCTGGCTGAGCCAGATACACTTTTAAAAGGCACAAGAATTTATGTACATTTTTGGTTAATATTTGCTGCATCTTAAATATAGCACTAAAATTTTTCTCTTAAAATTGGAGTGAGGTGAGCATTACTTTCATGTTAACTCTTTTAAGTATCAGTCACCCAGTCATAACCCCACTCCCCAGTTCCCCCGTCTCTTGGGGTCTCTGATTCTCCTACCCCTAAGTTTCCATAGCATTGTCTCCCCCACACATTTTATCGTGCATTCCTTATACTATTGATAAATCTATGCATGCACATATTTGTGCTCCTAGCTCACCATCGGTTTGTTGTTAATTTTAGTTTTTTGTTTGCTTGCCCCCCCCCCCCCCCCAGGGGACTGGCTGATTTGGTCATGTCGCACCGTTTCCAAACTGGAGTTAGTCTTCAGGTATGCTGAGCTCTCCCTCTGTGTATGTAGATTCTGGCCCCAGGAGCCCAGGACTGGTATTTTTGCCTTTTCAACCCCCTGTGAAATCTGCTCACCTTCTTGCCTGGCTAACCTGTCAGGCCTTTACCATTTATAATATTTCTCCTTCAGCAGTTTTCCCTGCTACCTTACTGATTGCTTTTCTGCACCAAGAAACTCCAGCCCAATTTGCTTGTGTGTGTGTGTGTGAGTGTGTGAGAGTGTGTGTGTGTGTGTGTATGAGTGTGTATGTGTGTGTGAGTGTATGTGTGAGTGTGTGAATGTGTGTGTGTGAGTGTGTGTGAGTATGTGTATGTGAGTGTGAGTATGTGTGTGTGAGTGTGTGTGTGAGTGTGTGAGTGTGTATGTGTGTGAGTGTATGTGTGAGTGTGTGAATGTGTGTGTGTGAGTGTGTGTGAGTATGTGTATGTGAGTGTGAGTATGTGTGTGTGAGTGTGTGTGTGAGTGTGTGAGTGTGTATGTGTGTGAGTGTATGTGTAAGTGTGTGAATGTGTGTGTGTGAGTGTGTGTGAGTATGTGTATGTGAGTGTGAGTATGTGTGTGTGAGTGTGTGTGTGTGAGTGTGTGTGTGGGTGTGTGTGTGAGTGTGTGTATGTGAGTGTGAGTGTGGGTGTGTGGGTGTGTGAGAAGAGCTCTGCCTTCCTTCAGTGGGTCCTCTTGTACCCCGCATGGCCTTTTTCTACCTCTAAGTGGTCTTTTTCATGGGTGGAGTGGGCAGTGAGCCTCCAGGGCCTCTGCTCCGCCTGGCTGCCAGTCCAGCCCCAGGTGGACGGTACCGCACACGCTAATGCTCTGTAATTCCCGCAGCTTCGTCACTGCTGGGAACTGCTCAGAGATGCTTAGGAGCTCCAGCCGTTTGCTCTCCACCCTCCGGGAGAGCGGAGCTGCCTTTCTCATTTGTCTCAGCGGCAAAAGCAATCCACCTTCCCAGCCTTCCCTCTGGGCCACCTTCCCTGTTGCCAGCCTCTGAGATTGATACTTGCCTTTTCTGTGCCGGGGTGTGTTCTGGCCTCGGTGGGCATGTTCCCGGAAAGAGCACCATCACTCTTGCTGCCCATGGCGAGGAAGGAAGCTGATGGGCTTCCTGAGTCATTCTTCTGCCTTTTCCAGCGTCTGCCTCTACCTGTGAGTGAGGGAGCAGCCACCCAAAGGGAGTCCTCAGGATGTTTCTACCTCCACGAAAGGCTCTCATTCCTGCCAGCAGGACCAGGCAGGCCTTACAAAGCTAGGATGACCCACAGCAACCAGACTCCTCAGGAAATTATGTTTCTTTCCTTTCTCTTCTCATTGAACCCAGATTTCTGTCTGGAGCTCTGTGATGTCCATCACACAGGGATCTGACCACCCACTCAGATCCGTGTTAATACAACCACTGACCGGCTCCTAGACTCTCACAAGGGCTAGTGCGAGAGGAAATGCACGGACTGAGCCTGGGCATGAGTGGCTCAAAGCTCTTCTGGACCAAAGGAAGAAGAGAAGGGCTAGTGGACATCTCTAAGTACGGAGCATGTACAAGTAATACTTATAGTGCCACCGAGAAAGCCTGTTCCCACCATTGCTTTTTAACTCAAAGAAATCAGCTGGTTCTGTGCATCCTGACACAGACATTAGAGATGAACACAGTAGTGGAGAGATTCTTCTAGACCAGTGGTTCTCTACCTTCCTAATGCCGCGACCCTTTAATACAGTTCCTCATGTTGTGGTGACCCCCAACCATAAAATTATTTTTGTGGCTACTTCATAACTGTAATTTTGCTACTATTATGAATCATAATGTAAATATCTGAAATGCAGGATGTATTTTCATTGTTGCAAATTGAACATAATTAAAGCATTGTGATTAATCACAAAAACAATATGTAATTATATATGTGTTTTCCGATGGTCTTAGGCGACCCCTGTGAAAGGGTCGTTTGACCCCAAGGGGTCGCGACCCACAGGTTGAGAACTGCTGTTCTAGACCCTAGTGAACCAAAGGGCCACGTTGTGGTGGGACGTCTCACAGTGCTTTCTATAATTGCTACTCAGTGAGCTGCCCATGGCTCCCAGCATCAGTCTTGCCTGAGAGCTTGTGCCAGATGCAGTCTGGGGACCCACCTTCGATCCACCAAGTCATGATCCGCATTGTAACAAGATTCCCAGGTGCCTCGTGTGTACAGTGAAGTGTGAGATGCTCTACTCTTTCTGCTACTGCATTGAATCCTCTGAACTATCTTCTCTAGAAAGTATGAAGTTCCCCATTTTACAGAAGGGGAAACTGATGCTCTTAAGTGGTGAAGAGATTTGCCTGCTGTCAACTGGAAATTGAATCTTGTCTGTACAAAGACCATCTTCTTGGACTACTGTAGGGTGTCCCCAAAATGTATACACACACTTTGAATAATTATAAAGGCAGTGTTTATTAAAATACAATTCATTTTCAAAATTGAGCTGTCTGCTGTGAAAGTACGTAGACATTTTTAGGGGCATGCTGTATATATGTATTCATGATGAAGTCAGCATTACTTATTTTTCTTTCGAACACAGTTTTAAATATTGGGAAGGAAATGGTCTGGTCTCTGAGATGTCAAAGTGCCAAATAGAAAAGCCAGTTTTATGGACAAGAGGTCCTTAAAGACTCGACGGAGCGGAGGCAAGCTGAGATAGCACATGCCTGGCTCAGGTTCGTTCGTAGCCACTTGCCAGAAGGAGCACATACCAGGGCTCTCAGCACACTGGCAGTGCAGAGATAGCCACCGCGAGATAAATTATGTGTTAAGGACAAAATTGCTTGGCCTTTCCTCTGAACAGCAGCTGGAAATAGGCTGCAACAGATGGAGCCAGAAAGAGTGCAAAGGTTGTGGGGCAGCCTCAGAGGAGAGGCTGTTGTCCTGAGAGAGACCATTTAAGTAAGAGTCCTTGCAGGACTGAGGATATGGACACACATTGGGCACCTGGGGTGAACAGGGCTTTTACCACTTGCCCTAACTAGAGTTCATGGTAATAAAAGGAAGACAATTAATCAATGAGATTTATTTTTCAGTTGTAATTTTGTTGATATATCACTGAAGATTGGTTTATAAGTTTTATTTATGCTTATTTCAGTGGTCTCAGGGACAATTTTAACCACTGAGTGGCAAAATTACAAGTCCTCCTGAAGTCACTCATCTGAGGAAGTCACCTATTTTTCATTTTTGTCTGGTCAGCTTTAAATGAGCATTTAGATGCCAAATTCTAAGCTAGACAGCCTCTCGCTCATTTTCACAAATAATAGTGTTAAGAGCCAATGGCAAGATGAGGGCTTTAGGGTAAAATGGTGACACAATAGACTCACTGATTACATGGCATTAAACTGTCATCACTCTTAACTCTCCCTTATTTTCAAAAAAACGGGTCCCAGGGGCTGGAGTTTCTTTGTGATTTGGCTGCTCATGTCCCTACTTTCCTGCCTCATACACATACAGTTTCCATGGCTCCATTAGCTCTTGACATGCACAGAGTTGTTGGGGTGCCATATCTGTGATGCCCAGAAATGACCTTGAGCAGTGTAGATTTCTGCCACTCTGGTGGGTCTCTTGGCTTTAATCATGATAATTCTGGAGCACTCTTTCTGTATGTGGTGTTGCAACAGATGTTATTTGGGCTACTAAGAGTGTTGTAGAAAAGATAGTTTCCGTTCTAATGGCCCACCTGGAGCCAGGAAGGAGATGTTTATTAAGTTTTCCCATTAATATAATCTGCTTAGCTCACCGACTCTCTTCTCTTTGGAAGAATCTGCAAGATTTAATCATATGGCTCAAAACAGGATGCACCGATTGCTCCAAACAAGAGTTTTAAAATTATGTGAAAATGGAACCTTTTAAAAGTCACATTTGGGCACTGATATAAACAAAAATCTCTTTCAAAACCCGCCCTCTATTTCTATTGAGTTATAAATTAAAATGCATATTCTTCACACCTACATAGAACGAGGCCACAATAATAAAGTGGTGCTGTGTATTTACTTAGCACTTCAGATCTCCAAGTGGCACCACTATTTCATTATCATACTGCACACTCCACCTCTAAGCCTAGCAGAGAGTCTGCTGCTGAAATGCCATAAAATGTATTAATGCAGTAAATGGGTAAATTACTCATGGTCTTGACTGAACAGCAGTGAGCCCACGGGACCCATAACTCCCACCCTTCAGAAACTAGGAAGACTT
Source organism: Myotis myotis (assembly GCF_014108235.1). NCBI lineage: Eukaryota > Metazoa > Chordata > Mammalia > Chiroptera > Vespertilionidae > Myotis > Myotis myotis. The sequence goes on along the minus strand of NW_023416401.1, from coordinate 8,558,590 downwards.
GGAAAGATCAATTGCAAAGGTGTGCGCAGTGGCTAAACACTTTTATTCTTCTTTATAGCAAAGGCTAATGGATTTTCTTTATAATTATTGAGCTCAGATTGCTCCTACAAAGTGTGGGAGCCAGATGAGAGAGGAAAATTAGATAAAAAATTAATAGAAATTTTCTTCCAGGTTTGGCTAAGGAAGTGCAACAGGGGAAAAACACACACACAAATAAACACAGATATTTGTACAGTTTCTCTAATCACAGGACAAAATGTAAGTGGTCTCTGATGAGAATGATTAAATAATATAGATGGAGAGTATGTATCAATAAGGAAATCTAAGCTCACAGTGAAAAAATGTATCCGGAATTTAGTGACACATTAGTGGTAGTTCAGTTTTGGGCATAGATTTAATTCCATCATCCCCCATGTTTTCATGCCTCTGGCTCAAATATATATCAGGATGAAAAATGGCCTTATTTCAGCGGAGGCATATGGGCCATTGTTGACCTTGCCCCCAGGTTCAGAGTTCCCACATCATTTACTCCAGGGAGAAGACACTGTATTTCGGTTCAAAGGCAAGACACATAGGATCTAGGTTGGGGTTGGAGTTTGGGTGTTGGTATTTTAAGATAAAAGGGCCTAATTGAAGTTTTAACATAAATTAATTCAATCTATGAAATAACAGCTCTCTAAGGGACCTGACAGGATAGGATCCATCAACAGAGAATAACTTTTCTCATCTCTGCATCCACAGAATCTAACAGAGTTCTCAATAAAAATTTTCATATTAAATAACTAGTTATTCCATAAGTAAATGATGGAACAAATGAATAAAAGATGAAAAAGTCTAAAGAATGGAGCAGAGATGTTTTTCTAGGAAAGAAAGGACCACATGGAGATTAGATGGGGCATAAACACAGTTGGATTTCAGAGGAGAATGAGACATCCAAAGGGACGAGGAATAAAAAGCACCCAATTTTGTTCTTTCATGTGGCTGTTGCTATCCCTGCTCAAAGCAAAATTCTCAGTAGATCCAAAATTGAAACACACATCCTTTCCACCTCCTTGCCTTTCATCAGGGCTAGTTATGAAGAATGGAATCTTCAAGAGAATTTCTTCAGACTAATAACCCCTCTCAGTATAAAGAGCTCTCCTGAGAGGGCATTCATGCTCACCTGCTTCAGAGCGACAACCTCTAAGGAAAGTTCTTAGAAGCTTGGTGAGATTCTGCTGGATCTTCTTTCTTTTCATTATTTTTTCTTTTTGTTTTTAATAAGTGAGCCTGATATTTATAGTGCTTCTACGTCTATTGCTTTCAGTCCTGTGAAAAGGGCTGTTTGCCTGCCCATTGAGTGTGAATTATAGGGCTGACATTTAATGGTGCGGTTTCTTTTGCTCAGTGCCCTCAACAATTGAGAGATGAGTTGGAAGAGACTGATATTGCATAGTAAATGTCTCCCACAATGGAAACTCGCCATTGTGATTTGATTTTATTTTTTAAATGTAAGGTTTGAAAAAATAGTGTGTGGTATATTGACATTATTCTAAATTGCACTGTTAGGAGAACATTAAGTTTTTCATTTCACACTTTCTGAGTCTTAAGCACCATTGCTATATGGGGAAATCAGTCATTTTCCGATGATTCATGTACAGATTTGTACCAATGAGACTTGGCTGCAATTATGCCTACACCCTTCTTTCAAGGAAGTTCATTGAGGGCACAATAAAGGGAAAGCTACAGGAGGATCATCCTCCATAAGTGTTCTATGTAAATTCACAAGCCATAAAGGTACAAGTAATTTCATAGCACAGTGGAAATCTACTTGGAATATACTGTTGTCATAAACCATGGGTACGAATACAGCCATCTGGGAATCACTTGATAGGGACTTAATAGCAAATCTGTGGACACCTTTATGTTTCTTGAGTTTGCCTTGAGGCTGTGGACATGAGAAAATAGTCAATAATATCTTCCTATGATTCATTTCCCGTGAAAATTACGGAGAATTTGAAATCACTGATTTTTATCACTGACACTCGAGGAGCTGGAAAGTCATGAGAGATGTTCATTTGTCTGAGACCATTTATTTTAAGAAACAGGAATCCTTGCGTGCTAGTGAATCAGGAATGAGAATAACAGGGGCCCACAAAAATGGGATGCGTGGCTGAGGTATTAGGAGTGAGAAATGTTTGTATCGATTTGTGCGTGAAAAAGAGTACCCAGTCTGTGTTTTATTCTTCCAAGCTTCTCAAGGTGTCCTCCCTCCTGTCTATGAAATGTTGTTATGGATAAGCTCTTCTTTATTTTATTTTAACCTTCATTTTAGTCACCACTCAAAAAAACACATCCAAGGCACAATTATTTCTTTTAACAATCCTCTTGCTTTTCTCTCTTACTCAAAGAGCTTACAGTTGAATTTTTAAACACCAGCATTTTCATCTTCTTCAACCTGACATAATCACTTTGGAAAATTGGAATCCATAGGGGCATTTTCTAGCTGCGTTTGATTTTATTACTGCCCTCCTTTAACCTTAAAGGTACAAAAGGAAGTACACCAAGCACCTAAGGGAATCTGGCAAGTAATAGCAAACAAAAGTTCAAGATGGGTCAGGCCCCACAAAGGAAAATTAAATGTATTATTCTCACACAACAAGATTAGCAAATCATCCCTAGGCCTCAGCCACTCCTTCCTTCTTTTTATTCTAATGAGTTTAGTGTGCAATAATGCTGGTGCAGGCTTCATCAGAATTCTGTCAGTGAAGGGGAATTTTCTGACTCTGTTTGCAAATGAAATGTGCACCATAAACCATAGTCATCCATCATAGGGAAGTAGCTTATGCTTGATAAGAGGCTGTTTGGCCAGAGTCAATCAAATGAGCATTATTAGAGCTTGGTATTACATTGTCCATTCAGTGTTAGAGAAGGAATGTAATACAGTTATGGGATGTGATTTTTTTTTTATGCCTCTGTCCCTTTTGGAAGACTAAACTCTATTCTAACATGAACATCTCAGAGTGACATTCATAATCTTTATTATAAAATGAGTCCTTCTGCTATTTCTCACCTGTCAAGAGCAGTTAGAGCTGTGTAGAGTTTTCATGATAGAGCTAACACTACAAAGAAATCATGTTCCAGCTAAAATTACAACCTGTAATTGTTGGTTTTAAGGGAAGGTAAATCGAGCACTTGTGTCACCTAAATGAAGACAGACAAAACACATAGCTCTTACTATACCATGGCCATCATTAAAGATTATATGTGTCTTTGGGCAGAGTCCAAACTCAATAGATGTTTGTTGAATGATAAAGAAAACCAAATACTGTTAACATTAAGAAATTATGTGAATTAAGAGGTCAAATAGTTGTATTAGAAGTTAGCTCTTGGAGTATTAAAATAGTGTATGAACATAAAATTATTAAAATGTCTGCTAATCATTGCTGCTTTTCTATTTGATATTATCTTAATGTTTGGGGATTCACAAAATTACCTTTGTAGTTTTTTAGAACTTTTCTCTGCTTAATTTAGCGATGTTTGGTAAGTATTCTTAGCATGTATATTAAGTAATGATAGCCACCTCCAATATATCAATATAAAGTGACAACATATTTTATATTGCCAATATACAGAGATGGTATTATAATTATATTATTTTGAAAAATTAAAATTTTTTGTCTCTAAACTATATTCTTTTTCTATTTTGAAATTGTTTTTCAGAATATGATTTTTTTGGTCAATATTTTTAAAAAAACATTACAGTTATAGCAAGGATTTTGAGCTGATATGTCCTTTAGATGCTATCTAATTTAGTGGTTTTCTAACTTATTTTAATGGATGCCATTTTTGAACCAATTAATATATGGCATTAGTAGTTCTCATTTAGATACAGTGAGGGGGCCTTGTCATTTTCCTTTACTCTCCCCCACCCTTTGATGGGCATTGCTGAGACTTTGAAACAGACTTATCTAGCCCCTGCTGTAATTTGCACAGATTAAGATACTAATGGCCAAAAACACTCATAGGTTTGAATAAGACTGCAGAACTTTCTAATTGCTAAGCAACTATAAAGACCCCAAAGTTTTTACTTCTTCACAAATACTTCCCCGCTGTGCAGGGCTCCTCAGCAACACTGCTCTACACGCCAGCAGAGGCCAGCGTTCTCAGGAGGGAAGCATGGTGAATCGCGAAGTTTACACCCCACGTAAAGAGAACAGTGGTTAGGAAGTTTCAGGTGATGCTTTGTAAGAGGAAAATAAAGCCCAGGATCCCTTGACTTATTTTTTTAAGCAGATGGAAAATTAGAACTTTAGTGTAATAATTGTAATAATTTAATATCTTAATTTTATAATAGCAATAATAATAATAATAATAATAATTAAAAGCTACTATCCTGATGAACAAAACTCATTGACAAGTCACATTCAGCTAGTCACTAGTCACTATGAACACTAGTATGTTCACTGTTGTGATACTGTGTTGTCAGGAACACTAAAAATTAAAACAAGCTTGTGATTAGATCCATGAGGTATATCCAACTATTACCCTTGTGAACACTCCTTCACAAGCCCTCATTAACTTATTCCATAAATATCCATTTAGGATCGACTACACCCTATGAAAGGCTCATATTCCCAGACTTTCCAGGACTTCTATTCTAACGGAGGGAGCCAAATACACATGAGATATTTGCAAGAAGGTGGAAAGAGCTAATCTTGAGATGTACCTAGTTGTTGTGGAGCCACCAAAGAATAGCACTCGCATAGCGCAGCTCAGAAAAGACTTTCCTGGGAGATTTGTGAAAAACATAGGAGTTTGCCCGGCTGGTGTGGATCAGGAGTGGAGCATCGACCCATGAACTTGGAGATCACGGTTCGATTCCCAGTCAGGGCACATGCCCAGGTTATGAGCTCCATCCCCAGTCGGAGATGTGCAGGAGGTGGCGAATCAATGATTCCCTCTCATCATTGATGTTTCTATCTCTCTCTCCCTCTCCCTTCCTCTCTGAAATCAATAAAAACATATTTAAACAATAAAAAAAATAAAAAGGAGTTTTTCAGAGAGGCAAGAAAGAGGTCATTCTAGGCAAAAAGAACAGCACTCATACAAGAAAGGGATGGAGAAAATCATATATTGATTAAAGAACTTCAGATAATTTGGTGTGATTAGAAGATGTGGAGAATGGAACGAAAAGGGAGATTAGACTGGAAATGTAGACAAAGGTTAGTCCATGAAAGACTGTCAGATCGGTGCTGAGGAGTTTGGAGTTTATTGTATAATTACTGGGGCAGTATTTAATGATAGTAACTAGGGTGAGGGCATCACCTTTTTATTCTAAAATGAGTCAGAGGACATATAGGAATGGGGAGAAATGGAGACAGGAGAAAGGGGCCAGGATTGAATACACCAGGTTAGAGTTAATGAGGGCTGTAGTTTGGAAGCATGAAGAAGATGGGTTTGTGGCAGTGGAGTTCACAGGATCTGGCTGCTGACTGGCCAAGGGAGAGGAAAAGGAAAAACTAAGGAAACAGACACCCACGTTTCCAACTGGAGGGGCATAAGGAGCCTGAAGATACTGGCCTCAGCCCAGATCTGCTTCTGGAGAGTGGCTGCCTGCTCCAGGGTTGGGAAGGCCTCAGCCTGCTGTGTATCCAGTCAGTGGCCTGAGGAATTCATCACTAAAATGAAGTGTTTTTCTAATTTTCTTTAGCACATTTTCCAATTATAAACCAAAATATAATGTTGAAAATCCAAACACCCTAAATTAAAAAAATACTAATCTTATTAGAAATAGCTCAGTCATTGGAAGATGTTTATGCAAAGAAGCTTAAAATTAGCTGATGTTTCATTTTAGCATAACACATTTGAGTGTTAAAAACAAACAATAGCAAAGCCAATAAATGCCTGCCAGACGTGACCAACAGGCTTTCTCAGCTGGTTTAATGAGCACTGAGCTAAAAGGCTGAGGCAGAAGCAAACAGGAGTCTTATTTTCTTTTCACAAATACAAACTTAACCTTATTTGGCATTTATATTTGCATTTGAATATGGAATAATTGACTTTATTTAGAACAGGAGGGAAAGTTGAAAGATAGTAAACCGCACTTTTGTGTTTTATTGTTTTGAAATCTAATCTTTTCCTTCTCTAAAGTGTTTTCTTAGTATTCATCTCAAAAGCTCATACAGCCTAGCTGGTGTGGCTCAGTGATTGAGCATCAACCTATGAACCAGGAGGTCATGGTTCTATTCCTGATCAGGGCACATGCCTGGGTTGTGGACTTGTTCCCCAGTAGGGGTTGTGCAGAAGATAGCTGATTGATCAATGATTCTCTCTCATCATTGATGTTTCTATCTATCTCTCCCCTTCCCTTACAATCTGAAATCAGTAAAAAAAATAAAAAAATATATGTATTTGAAAAAATCATCGAAACCCTTTAGCTGGACAGCTAGACTCAGTGGCAGAGTGACCTGAGAGATAGCAATTGACAACCTATATTGTCAAATTAGAATAAGTGTAGACCTTAATTATGGTTAAGAGCAAAGACAGTTATTTGGTCTGTAATCCAGCAATTATGAACACAGTGGATCACAGTATAATTCTAAAATAATGGGCCTCAGTGGGATCAGTGGGTATTTTATAAGCAGGCTACTGATTTCTTTTAATTTACAAAAACAAAGCTTTTTTCTTCTTTTTTGGTTGTAAACAATGAATGAGTTTTGAGAAGGTGGGACAAACAAGGCAGGGGCAAATGCAAGATCCAGACAAAAATTGTAATAATGACATTATTGCAGAAAAAAAGAAAGAGAAAAAGAGAGTCCCAGCTGGAGTGGCTCAGTTGGTTGAGCCTTGTCCTGTGCACTGAGAGGTTGTCAGTTCGATTTTGGGCACATATAGAAGGCAGGTGGTCAGTGTTTCTCTCTCACCCTTCCTATCTCTAATCATGTTCTCATGTGAGGAGAGAGAGAGAGAGAGAGAGAGAGAGAGAGAGAGAGAGAACGAACAGAAAAGCAAGGAGATAACTTTTTTGTTCAATCCCTAAATAACAGCTTCTTTCAAGGAAATTTATCGTTATTCTACTCAACATGAGATTAATAACAACTAATAATAATAACAATTGCCAGTGAATGCAGTGGTTACCACAGTCTCTGATTTAACCTGTAGGTTTCGGAATGGCAGGGGTATTACTGATGATTTGATTTCCCAGGAAGGTTATCCATAAAGAATCCTGCAGCTGCACTTATTTCCCTCCCTCTTCACAGCATCATTCTGCAGACACAAGTACTGAGAAAAACACTGTAACAACATTCAAGAGACTGCATAATTCTTTAAAAATATATCCACTTTATATATTCACACATATTGTGTGCTCTTCAAATGCAAATGTTAAATATTGCTTACCTGTTACTCCTCTACTTGTGTCGCTGTGTGTATTCTGTCCCTAAGGTAATACTATGTTCAGATGCTCAGTTTCTCTAGCGCAAGAATGGATTTTGAATATGTGAGTCGGGAATATTTCAATTAAATGAAAGGACTGAAGAGACTCAGACAGAGTGAAGCTTTGCTCAGGAATGAAAATTCAGAGTAGCCCTTGAGGTGGTTATCAGAACCCTGGTTTTCTAGTCGCTGGCCTCCAGTTTGGGAATCTAGCATTGCAGGTGTGTTGGGGAGGGTGGCAGCTAAGAGAAGGTAACTCTTGAGATATCTACAATAGAAGCAGGTAAAGGCTGTAGCCTGTAACCGCCTCAGCACTTTCTGCAACTTTAAAATCTCTTTTAGCCCTGACCGGTTTGGCTCAGTGGATAGAGCTTCGGCCTGCGGACTAAAGGGTCCCAGGTTCAATTCCGGTCAAGGGCATGTACCTTGGTTGCGGGCACATCCCCAGTAGGAGGTGTACAGGTGGCACCTGATTGATGTTTCTCTCTCATCAATGTTTCTAACTCTCTATCCCTCTCCCTTCCTCTCTGTAAAAATCAATAAAATATATTACAAAAATAAAATCAAATCTCTTTTATCCCTATACAACAGGCTCATGTTCATTTTAACTTGGATTAAAAAGAAAATCATAAATGTTGTGGATGTTTAAAACAGTTTATACTGCTTATTTACAACCTGCATGGTCCCCCAAGTCTACAATCTAGTGAACCTGTAACACGAAGAGAGGCTTTACCAGCTTTCTTCTGTTTCTAACTTCAGTAACTCCATTAGCTACCTCCTCAGATCACATCAGATCTGTTGTCTTGGGCCTTATATAATTGATTGGCCCTTCTCCATAATACATCTGAAATGTTGTTTTTCTTTTCTTTTCAGGTAATTTTAAAAAACACTTTCTGTAGGAATTCATAATCTGGCTATGACACTTTCATTCCATCTGTATTGCTCATTTGTATTCATGTGTCATTGATAATGTCATCCGGCATCCTCCTTGCCTCTATCTTTTGGTATTGATGCTACTGTGGCAATTTGCTTATGAGTATCATGGAATCATTCTCCTGTTTACATATTGCTGCCGTTCAGATGGAAAAGGGTGCTAGTGCCAAACCTGCTGAGATTTCTTATCTCCTTAGCAGTTCATTTCGCAGAGAGTTGAACAGAACCTTCTCTCAAATTTTAAATTGTGGGGTTATATTAGATTCAGCATAATGCCCAGAGAGACATTTAAATTCAATTGATTGATTTTTGTGTTACAGTCTCAGGAGCACTATTTGCCAGTTTCCATTCTCAGTTCTGTCTGAGTAGTTCTGAGAGAGTTACACTGTTCACAGTAATAACCTCAGAACAATTTTGAAGCAATTCTCTTCTCCATATTCTTAAAAGGACCTCAAACACTCCAGTCCTCCTGTGCAAACAAAATATCTCTTACAGATGGAAGAGACACAAGGGACACCTTAACGTGCTGAGGGATTTCAAAGAAGCAAAACAATTCCTTCATAATAAAGACCACACCACCATCCCATTCCCCTGCCTTGTTCCATTCTACCCTTATTCTTCTAACCCTGTGATACTGTTTTCAAACAACGCCATCGGCAGATAAGCAGTGCTAACACTAGTGAGGGAATCAAAGTGGTCTAAAGATGGCTTTTGCCTTCAAAAAATCTTCAGCATTGTTGAGAAAAATGAGCATAAAATTAAAAAAAAATACATAACTACAAGGCAGCATGTGTTAAGTGCTGATGGTTTGGGACAGGAAATAGTTACTCTACAAGAGGCACAGGACTGCAGTGTGTGCTAAGTGCTTGGAGCAGATTTTGCAGATGAAGGGCTACTGATCTGGACCCTGAAGGATGGGCTAGCTCAATCTCGTGAGTCTGGGGGATATGCCAGTTCAATCTTGGAAGTAGAATAACACTTTCTTTGTGGATGAAGAGCATACTTTCATAGAAAGTAGAATGTTCATGATAGGAAATTGTGTTAGATGAGCTTATGGAGAGGTTTTAATGACTGGCTAAGAATTTTGAATTTTATCCAAGGGAAATGGAATCCACTGAAGATTTCTAAAGACTTTAAAGAGAGAGATTTTCTAAGATTTATCTGCCCACAGCTGATTGAAGTGGGTAGATGGGTGGGGTGGTGGTGGTGGATGGAGGAAGAAGGGAAAACTATATTTCATTAGAGGTCCGTACATCTCATCTACATTTCATTAGAGATCAGCATATTTCATTAGAGCTTTACAAATGAGGCCTTGTGTGTTCAGATCAGAATGGTGGCAATGCATTGGAGTGGACATAATCCTTATACATAGTCTCTATGTAGAAGATAAGCTACCCAGGTCATTCTAAATGGTGTGAGCAACTCTTTGTGCATTTGCCTTCCCACCTCATATCCATTCCTTTCACTCTAGTTTCCCCCAGTGATTTGCCAAATGTGATAAAATAAATTTGGAGGATAGTTTCATAGAAAGTAAAATGGAGAAAATAATGTTGCTTTCCTTAGAATGACAGTTCTAATCTCAGAGCCCTTTGAAAAGTAGAGAAAAGCTAGGGAACCTCTCTTAGGAAAACAATATGCACTTATAGACAAGACCGTGCATACAGTTTCAGAATGCACATGCATGGATGCTCACGTAAGAGCCCTTACAGTAACGTTTCCTTAGTGAGTTAGTATAGGTGAGGTCTGAATTATAGTTACAAAGCCCAGGTAGAAGTGATAGCTGTACAGCATTTGCTCCTGGTTCAAAGGGAAGGGAAATAGCACTGAAATGATGACATTTGGGCTGACAAACCGTTAAAGGAAGAACAGTTGGGAGTGAGCTTTATTTTTCAATTAGAGCCTTATTTGGGACTGTACTCTGATAAATCTAACACATTCGAATGAATAACTAGGAGGAACTTAGCTAAAAGGTTAATATTCAGCTAGGGAAAGAAACAAGTGTGTGAGGCGGAACAATTTCAGTAACAAGCTTGTCTCAAACAAAGACTTAAATAGAGTAGAGCTGCCTTCAGTCCATGTAATCTTCCTAAGTGAGCTTTCAGGTGTTGGCCAGCAGCCATATTATTTCATCATTTTTATGGTAAGCTAGATAGGAAGTGACCAAGATTTTATTAAACTTGCTTATATGGATGACAGAGAACATGAAAATTTAGTCAACGAATAATTGCTCTTTTCATTAATAATTTAGTTGTATGGCCCCTTTTATTCATACCATTTCAACTTATTCAGCAAATGCTTATTGAGTATCTACTAAGTGCAGGGTATTGACCTATAGACCTGACCATCTACCTGATTTTCCAGGGAACGTCCAGCCATGTGCCTAATGACCCTGCATAATTATTCACAATGCCACTTTTATTCCCATAAGTGTCCTGGTTTGAACTATAAATTAGACTATTTGGGGAAATGTCACCTCAGAGAAAATCTGCTAGGTCTGGCCTTCCTGAGCTCTCTGGACTGCAGCACAATTGCCTTTAGTATTTTGAATATAATGTAAACCTCATATAGGCAGGTACCTTGTCTATTTTGTTCACTGGCATCTCCCCTGGCCCAAGTTACTGTTGGAACATAGTAGTTATTCTACAGTATGTGTTATAAATTAGTGAATCATCTAACACCATTTCACCATTTGAGAAAATTGTGCCACTATTGTTACCTAGAGAATTACGAATAGCCAATACCCATTTAGGCAGAGAAGGTTTCATTTGAAAGAGGATTAACAAAAAAAATAAAAAATCATTTTAAGAATTCAAAGAAGTTATTTGGTTATCTAATTTTATTTTAGAAATATGATCTGAATATACTTACTTTGCTTTTAAAATCCAATCTTAAGTAAATACAATATAAAGACATTCACATTGTTTTCTCAGTTACTAAAGCTTTGAGAGGCAGCAACTATTGTTGAAATAACCATGCAGACATTAGAATTCCACTGTGGAATGTTGTGAGGGAGGGATCAGACATTGTGGCTGAGGGAAGTAATGAGCAGCCTCTTAGAACAGCACCAGATCCAGAGAATGTCTCTTCTCCCTTCTTCATTCCATCTCAGGAGTTTTCTGTATATAGATATCACATTTTGAAGAGGTGACCCAGGGTACATGAGCTGCAGTCTTATTTTATACCGGAGTCCATCAAGCTTGGTTATCTTATTTCCCAGCCTCCAGAAGATTAGAAGCAGAAAGTTAGAAAGAAAGCTGTTACGGGCAAGCAGATTTATGGTAATGGGAGAGATTGAAAAACCACACAAAGGAGGCTAGGGATTCAAAGAGCATCATTTCCGAGGCCATTTAGAGAAGAGATAAAGAGCCTTGCACGCCCAGCAGCCCAGAAAGCATCACTGTTACAGCACCTCCCTGTAGTTGTCAGTAATGATGGCCCTGGGCCATCAAGAAAAGGGTCGAGTAGGTTTGTCGTGCTCTGTTCAATAAGAAGACATGGTTTGTAATCCATTTCAGCGAGACTGGCGTTTTACTTGGGCTCTTTTGCTTGTAAGTAATAGAGCCCCTGAACACATTCTACGAGCAAGGTGTGTGTGCACCTGTGCACGCACCTCGGGGTTAGAAACTGCAAGTAAAAGTGGTCAGAAACTGAGTCAGCCCGTGGACTCACCACTGTGCCCACCTCTTTTGTAGGTCCCTGCTTTCTTTTTAAGTATGAAATCTGATTCTGGTCTTTCATCATCTTGGTCTGTCATCACCCCTCTGGGCTCCTCTCAAAGCCTCTTTTCCGTTTGAATTTCTGCTTCTCCCTTATCCCCTTTTCTTCTTTTTCTTGTAAAATTTCAAGACATTTGAATTTATCCTGTTCATCTTTTCCCACTGGCAATGTCCTGGTTTGCCAGCTCTGAACCCATTGCCTGCTCCTGCCCTAGTTTGTGGACACAGGGAGGAAGTAAATTGGTTATCGGGTCTGATTCCCATGACCCATGAAGCTGAAGCTACAGATGAGCTGGTTCACCAGGACTGGACTGAAGGGGTGGCAGATGCCTAAACAAATCCGAACATAGATAAATGTTCAAAAGTCCTGAGATGTAGCACAATGAGGTTTAGTTTCCTGAGAAATTTTATTTAAGTAGAAATATATTCCACTAATATTATATAAATAAAACCCTACTTATATGTACCTCAGGCAAATTCATAGCTCTTATAAAATATCAATAAATTAATATGCTCATGCAATTTTTATTCCATTGTCAATCTTCTCTCCCCCCCGCCCCAATATTTGAAAGTAACTTCTACATTATTCTCAGCCTATATTGCTCACTCATAAGCATGTCTCTCTCCAGTATTCTCTTTCATATTGCAGGGTGGATGTATTGATCCATGGCCTTCACCATTTCCTCCTCTGCTCCTCATTCCCCACCCAGATTCAGCCCGAGGCAAATGCTTTCAGGTTTGAAGAGGAAGGTCTCTGTTTCAAGAATGGGCGAATGTGGGTGGGCTTCCTGGGTTGCCATACAAGTTTTTGCAATAAGAATCTAAAAATTTGTCAGAACAGTGATTCATGTCACAGCACACACAGGTAATTATACTAGTACTAGTGGTACGGCACACTGAGGCACAGCTCCCTGTCACCGGTTCACAGGGCATTGCTATGGCACAACTCGTGCTCAGAAAGTTCTGGTTCAGAGCCCAGCAAAACTGGGACAAGAAAATAAAAAGTTAACTTTTTAAAAAGTTTTTGATATATTTCATTATTGCAAATTACATCTCCAAAAGTCACTCTGTGGAGAGATCAGCATTTTGCCTTATATATGGAAGTGGGGGAAGGAGTGGAGGATACTAAGATTGATCAGTTCTTAGGGACTGGAAAACAGCTGACCTTCTTTGAGTCTACTTACACTGTGCCACTCACTGTCTCAACACCTCCAACATATTTGCTCATTTTAATCTTCATAGCCTGTCCTATGGAATCAGAGCTTATAACCCCATTTTACAGTTGATCAACCATTGGCAAGAGGTTATGTAAGCTGCCCAGGATCTCAGAGATACTAAGTAGAGAAGTTGGCATTCCAACACAGCCATGCGTCACTGTTCCACCAAGTGTCCTCATTTTTGCATGAGTCTTGCTGTCTATAAATTAAAGACCACGGGCCAGGTCTGATTTTTTAGAGTCCCTAAGTCCTTGTCAAGCTGCATCATGTTATACAAGCATAAACCATTACTCACTGAGGCAAAGATGTGTGCTTCAGCCATGGAGCTGGTTAGTGACAGAGTTGGATTTGCTTTGGAACTGGAGAGAAAGAGAGAGAGCTCAAAGTAGGTGTGGAATAAAGACCCAGTGGCCCTGAAGCCTTTGGATGGTCAGGGAGGAAGAATAGATGATGTGAATAAAGGCAAGTAGCAAAGAGAGCTCAGCTGAAATGCGAGAGAAGGGATTCTCTGAAACATATTGATGGAGATTCCTGTATCTGAAATACAACACCAAAAATTAATGCACCTAATCAGAATTCTCTCTCAATCTGCATTAGTAGTCAAATTTTAAGAAATGAATCAAAATGAGCATAAAAATCATGGCAGGACTTAACTTTATAAAGGAATTTTAACTTCATAGATTTAATTCATAATATAGAGTTTAATGGCCAATGCTATGAGAAGAAAATAAGATTAATAAATTAGGATGAAGCACACTTGCAAACAATTGCACTAATGCAAAATGAGTCATTTGAGTAGCCCAGTGGAATTTTTAGTCCACGTAGGAATTGCATGCTATGATACTCTATTACCAGCAGCCTTGCCATTACAACAGAAGTGCACGCAATAAACTATGGAAATGCGTTTTCTCTTCATGGCTATTGGAAATATTATGGTCAGAGTTAGTGTCAAGGTCCTTAAAAAAGAACAGAAACTGAAATTAAAGCATCACCTTCAAAGCTAAATGTTTGTTAATGCTTCTCTTGAAAGGCATGCTGAAGAATCAATAACATAATCATAAAGGATCAAAGTCATTACCAATAAATGCAAGTGATAACATTACAAATAAAAGACTTTCAGACAAGGTGAGGGTCAAGCTTCCTATTTTATGTTACTACAGTGGGTTGATGAACTCTGTAGTGACCATAGTCAATAAAAATGGAATTAACAATGTCATTATTTCTGTTAGTGATCACAAAATAAAAATAATACATAGTGGAATTATGGAGAAAAAGTTGGCTCATTGACAGAATAGTCTCTCATATTATCAAATTAATCTTAGGCACCTCATTCTGGATCATACTATACATACACATTTTGCTTTACTTGGCAAAATTTTCCTCAGATGATTTTGTGAGCACTAAGAATACATATGTCTTCTTATTGACTGGATTTTATTATTTGCTTTCAGGGACTCCAATATGTCAAAGTATCTGGAAAATGATTTTTTTTATAAAGATTATGAAATTTACTGATGTTGTTTTATAGCTTTTGCTCCGAAAACTGTAAATGTGAAAAAGTCATAGCAAGGAAAAAATTCCATGGATTCCTTCCTTAGTGTAGTTTTTTAAGCTTTAAAGCTGATAATCTAAGAAGTCCCTCTGTGGAGAGATCAGAATTTTGCCTTATATATGGGAGGGGGGGTAGGAATGGAGGGTACTAGGGTTTTATCAATTCTTAGGGACGGAAAACAGCTGACCTTTCTGGAGTGACCTTCCTTATTTTCCTGTTGGAAACAGCTAGAAAGAAAGCTGACATCCAAGCATCCTCGGACCCCCAAATAAAGGAGGACTTCAAATATTTGAGCATGGACGATTAGTTCTTTTCCTATGCGTGATTCAGTGACAAGGGAAGTAAGGATTTCTAGTGGCCTGCTCTGTAGCCGCTAATTCTCTCTGAAGATGTAAGTCACTTCATTTCTGTAAGCACCAATGCTGGTCTAATTGACCTGCCCATGCCCTTGTAAGGCTGGGAATACATTCAGGATTAATTTGAAGTGATTGTTTGAAAAAAAGGACAAATCAGTTTATCACAACAGTCCCAAAGCAAGATGTAGAGGAAAATATGCTTGAGTGTGAAGTTCAGTCAGTAGGTAGCAATATTTAAAAAAAAAAAATGTTTATTGATTTCAGAGAGGAAGGGAAAGCTCACGAGAGAGATAGAAACATCAATGATGAGAGAGAATCATTGATTAGCTGCCTCCCTCACATCTCACACTGGGGATCGAGCCCGCAACCCGGGCATGTGCCCTGACCGGGAATCAAACCGTGACCACCTGGTTCATAGGTCCATGCTCAACCACTGAGCCACCAAGGCTGGGTTAGCAGGATTTTAAATTCAGTTGCCTTACATTCCCAAAAGAGTAGGTGGTTAAATGCATGAAATAAATATAGGTGGAGTGTATTTCTGCAACATTTAAGACTTTGTATAATTTAAAAACTGCCCATTTTATTCAATTGCGTTGGTCTGCAGAAATGCATGCTTAACTAATAAAGATAGGCCATAATCATTTATCTTGTAATGAAAAGCTGTGTGGATAGCACTAATGAAGATCTGATTTTGCCTTTCCCATTGTGCCCATCGCGTGATGCAGGGGGACTTGCCTGATGACTGAGGGACAGGGAGATGCCGTGTGCTACATCATTTATCATTGTCATTAAACATCCACCTATCAATTATGTCACACCAAGCTTTATTAATGATGCACTTATCAACTATTCATTGTATGGCACTAACATTTAAAAAATGTGTTCTACGGAGCCTAATGGATCTGCGCTTTAACTGTCTGGTTATTTAGTGAATTAATTCCAGGGGACAATTTGAAATACTGAAATCTGAGCTGACTCAATATGTCATGTTCTAGAAGAGCTTAGCTGATCTCTTATTTGGGGGTAGTTACACATTTTGTTAATAAAGGAGAGTGGCAGGTGTACTGTGACATGGAGAGGGAGCTTTTACCCGTGCACATGCACAGACCAATGCATAGATTAATCACACATACACACATGCACGCACAGTGCTGGGCCCCAAATTGGGCCACCATTTGTTATTTATTTCAACATGTTGGTATGGGTTTTATGTATAGTCTTGTCATTAAAATTGCCTGAGAAGATTCAGATTAGTAGCTTCAGTTGGGATCTCTGTAAGTTGTACTGAGGTTCTAGAAACTTGTCCTCCTGAATCTTTTCTGTCTCAGAGTTAAAGGGAATTGCCACTCTGTTCCTTGTTCTCTGTTGAGAACAGATTTCCAGGTTATATTTATTTAAATATATTGTAGGTGCTCGTTTTTTGAAATCATATTTAGCTAAGGATAAACCTTCAAATACTCCTGGAGGATTTATCCTTAGGACTCAGGTGTCAGATTTAAGTGGGTGATCAGTTATATTCCAGTGGTAATGGAAACTAATGACAAATGAATTTCATAATAAGATGTATTATTAGTAGTAGTATTTCAAGTTACATGTATACATAATACTGCATTTTCATTCATGTCAATCAATATTTATAATATATACTAGGTGTATATTCATGTATACTGCAACTTTTCTGTTGCCTTCATGTGAAATTGGTGAGAGCATTGTTGTCCAAAATAGTAATGGTGGACAGTAGCCTCTTTCCCCAACACACATTGGAGATGTAGTAAAGATATTCAAAATGCCACATATTTTTATGATAACTTTGCGTAGTGTACCAACTTAACTACATATGAGCTGAAACGTTAACATAAAATAGTTTTAAATATGTCTAGTGATATTCAGGTTTAAAAAATATCTCATCTTTTACTAGGCTTCAATATATGACATAATTTTCAACTTTTCTGCTATTTGAAGAGATAACAATTTAAGCAACATAGAGGATATTAAAAAGTTGCTTATGGTGGTATTTTAAAGAAGAAAATATATATGTACACCCCACCCCCTACACACACACACACACACACACACACACACACACACACACAACCTATAGATAGATTTCATTGACTCTTAGACCTTAACTTGACTCAAGAATGAGCTGGCTTCACCTTATTTCATAGGTGACCAGCTTTAAGTTGCAAAGCTGGGGACAGAATCCTGTTTTCTAATACTAATTCTGAGGTGTTTTTGATGTTCAACATGGTTTCCCAAGAATATTACTCCCAGAGAGAATTTATCTAGCATTTTTATTTTTCAGACTTTTTTTTAAAGACATGATTTTTGTTTCTGATTTGTATTGAAGTGAATAGAATCCTATTATACTGCACTTCATGGAGATGCAACACACGGAGGGCTTTTTGTACTCACTTTTCATTTCTGCTTCTCTTTGTCACAAAAGGCTCTTCGCTATTGTAGTTGAAATCATTTGTAATTATGAATTGTGCTTTTAAAAAAATCATCAATGAAAATCTTTGACTTAAAATGAGGTGCCAAAAGAAAAGGAGAAAGGAATGACTGGAATTTAATGCAATAGAATAGTTATACAGAAATCACAAAAGAGAGGCATCTTACCTAGAGTGTGTCTCATCAGGCAGCAGGAAAATGAACATATCACATTTAGTCCTATTTTGCAATTTTTTATACAGTGTTACTTGATACAACAGTACACAGCAAATATCTTTATGCCACATGTTAAATATTTGTGATATATTCAATATATTCACTGAGCAAAATATAGACATGGTGGGCACAGGGAGCCACTCAGAGTAAAAGGAGATACAAACGTTTAAATACTCAAACTTCTTTTATTATTTTTGTTATTTTAAATTCTGAGCTATTACACAATAATTTTATGTTGTGTTTGTAAATGTGCCAATATCTATTAATTAGTAGCACCCTCAGAGTTTATCTCACCAAATAATCAAATAAGAAGCACTGAATTAAAAATATGCCTAAGCTAAAGAGAGTGAAAAGAAAGGGAACAAATATTTCTAAATATGGGTCTTGATAAGTTCACTCCTTTATTCAAAATATTTGGTTAATTAGGGATCACATGACTTGTTTCACCAACTCAAAGATAAATATAATCACACTCACTTAATATTATGTTTTTGAGTATATATATATATATATATATATATATATATATATATGTGTGTGTGTGTGTGTGTGTGTGTGTGTGCATGTATATTCAGTATATATATATACACACACATGCCGAATATTATTCATTCAGTCTCCAGGAAACTGTTATTAGACATCCTAACTATCCTTTTAAAGATCTTGTCCATCTCTATAATTTCAACTGTTTAAAAAAAAGGAGGGAAAGAGGAGGAGGAAGGGAGTGAGTGAGTGAAGAAAACAGGAGTTACTCAGGTCGAAGTGGTCTGTCTTGATATAAAAGTTAACTTTGGAAAGATCCACAGTCTGATCAGTTCAGTCCGCTACAGCCTTTGGATGATGCCACTCAGTGCCACTGATGGAGACAAGTTGCTACATTATCACACAGATATCTACTCGTGATGTCTTTAGTGGTCCAGATCTTGGCTGAGCCATGGTGCTCTCCACAGAAAACCACAAGGATTTGTTCTGCTTAAAACCCCACAGCTGAGACCACCCTACCCAGTCATACCTTGGCAATGACTGCTTCTGTGGCACCATCATTGTCAGCTGTGTCCTGATAACACTTTCTCCCATGAGCCTACAGCTTTTATATTGAGCAAGGGTTGTCAACAAGTATATGATTTTGGGAAAACTCATGAGCCTCCCCTGATAACATATCTTAGGTGCGGTGCCTTGTGCACTATTCTGTTATTAAGTCTTAGACTGTTGAGCTTGGGTTTCCTTCTTCCCAGAATCCTTAGGATTCCTATCGAAACAGAACCTCCTTATACCTTGTGACCAACTTGAATTACTAAAGAAACAGTAAATGTCTATGAGATCTCTTATATACTTTTCTCCCCCTATTTCCTCTCCTATGCTCTTCTTGGCCCAAATTTACATAATTTAAGGATGCACCACTAGTGATTCATTTAAGCAAATATGCTTCAATAAAATGTCTTGACTGTACTACTTGATATCAAAGGTGCTGACATAAAAAT
Organism: Myotis myotis; assembly: GCF_014108235.1. Classification (NCBI taxonomy): domain Eukaryota; kingdom Metazoa; phylum Chordata; class Mammalia; order Chiroptera; family Vespertilionidae; genus Myotis; species Myotis myotis. The sequence goes on along the minus strand of NW_023416401.1, from coordinate 8,539,252 downwards.
TTGAATTATCTCTTACTCAGTGTTTAATCTTTGCCAAAATAGGCATCTTGTTATATACTTTTAATTTTTTAAAGATTCCCCATTAAAGAACTTAGAATATCTTAGAGTTAGATTACCCTACTGTGCTATTTTAAAAACTCTCACTTTTGAATGGGATGAGGGAGTGTAAACACTAAAAACATTTAATTGTCTTTTTTTACTATTGCTTTTTGGATGGACTAATTATATTGCTTGAGCTTTAAAAAATGCAAAGGGCAGTTAAGATCTAACAACTTCTGCTGAACCATGAGATTTGCACATCAGTGAATGAGTTTTTAACTCCCAACCTCGAAGCATCCCATAAATTAGTCATAATCTGGACTTACCCTGTGGTTACAGAAGGCTCATAGAACCAAAATCTCATATCAGCCTCTACCCAGAGAATTCTCTTATCACTCACATCAACTTACCCTTTCTACTAGGTCATTCTTATCAATACACAGCCTCCTGGCATTTTCCCAAGCTAATAGTCGAAACCATCCTCTTTTGATCCCGCTTCCCCATCTAGATATTGCCCTATTTCACTGCTTCCCTGTCCTTCAAAACATCTTGAAGATGTTTTGTTTTGTTTGTTTTATCTCTAACGCCTCTTATTATTATTTTAGTCAATCCTACCCTAGTCGGGTTTTGCCTCCTCATTCTTTGCATCAAAACTGCTGGTGCTAAAATTCCCAGTGACTCACCCAATGCTCAATTCTCAATTGTCCTCTTAGCTCATTTGACCCAGCTAATCTCTCCCTCCTTCTTTGTACCCTCTCTTCTCTTGGCTTCCAGGATACCAAACTCTCCCAGCTGGCCTCCTTTCCAATGAGTTGCTTAGTAGTTCATTGCTGTTATCTCTTCATCTTTCTGATCGCTCAAGGTTCAGTCTTGGATTTCTTCTCTAGCCATGTTTATTCTTTTGGTGAGCTCGTCAGTGTCATGGCTTAAAGATGCTTAAGACATCCCTATTTTCATCTCCAGCTCAAACCACTTCTCTGAACTCCAGATTCATGTTTTGTTTAGGGACATAAACATTATGGTTTGCATACACTGAGTGCTTACTATGTATTAGGGACTGTGCTAAGAGCTTGAGGTCAATATCTCTTTTAGATGGTAATACTGTCTCCATTTGACCAGTGAGGGGAAAGTGGCCTATAAGAAAATTGTTCATGGTCTCACACTGACTGCTCAGTACTGGTTCTAGGATTTTATCCTGGTAATATGAACTCAGAGCCCTTGATCACAAGCACCGGTTGGAGATATCTGCAGAAGGATGAACTGAATCAATATTCTTCAGTTGCATACCCTGTGCCGGGCACTATATTAAGTGCTGAGGACATAATCAGAGCAGTGGAAGTAGAGATTCTTTCTGTGTTACACCTTCTATCTATACCAGGTGGAGAATATTATACAATATGAAGCAAAGACTGACATTTTTATGTAGATATAAATAAGGATCATCTAATGCTGCATTTGGAAGTGTTTGCCTTACCGCTATTTAGTGTTTAGTCTTCATAGCTTCCCTTCAGAATGGCCAGTCAGGTTTCTATAGTGGGTCCTCTTCTGTACTTATAACTTCAATTTCTGTGAAATTACTGAAATTTTATTTGCAATTTGCCTTTTTGATGTGTGTGTGTGCCTGCTTAACTATGCTATATTATCAGCTTATTGAATGTAAAGGCCTTCTCTTTATTTAATTGCCTACTCCCCTAAGATTCTTAGTTTTCTTCCCTTCAAAAAGAATTTCTAAATATATGCTCACTGAATTCCATCTAGGTAGGGAGACGATTTTTTATATACACTCTTTTTGAATGGGAAGATGAAAGTACCAGTGGCTAATGTAATTTATCAAAAGCCGTGGAGCTGGGCATGAAATCAGAACACCCAGACATCTGAGCTTAGGATCTAAAGTGTGTGCTTTAGTCCCCTGCGGCCTTAAGCAAGATACTCAGATGTCAGCAGTAGGTGGATTTTAATAGAAGAGGTGTAACTAAGCTCTCTGTGTGAAGAGCTGGGTTTTATAGAATTAAGCAAGTGTATTCATTAGTATCTACAGATTAGTGAGCTGCCCATAAGACCTGCACCAGACATGGACAGTGACACAAAGTGGTGATTTTTAATTTGCAACTATCTACTTGACACATTCAACAGGTGAACATGTAGATGTCCCTGCATCAGTGATTCTAAAACTCTGTAGCACAAAGCATCACTTTCAACTTGAGTTTCAAAGAGTAGGCAGTGTGGAACCAGAGGGAGACTTTCGGCAGGCAGTTGCCACTGTCTGTTTGTTTTGCTGTTTTATTTCTCCCCATGGAAATTTCATTTCTGATACTTCAGTTTGCTGTGCAAAATGGCTCTCTCCTGGAGCAACAGAAATCCTGCCTGTGCCATAACTGATGTTCTTTGGAGGCAGCTATGATTGGAGGCGTGTTTTTGCTGGCATCTTTCCTTTCTTAATCATTTCAGGAGAATATAAAGAAATCTTTAGAATTTTACAAGTGGTCATCTTTGGTCTGAGTATTACGTTAACAACAAGGAATTGTTGATTGGGACTAAGGTGCCCAACTTTGCCATTTTGCCTGGGAATTTCTGAACTAAAACTAGGGAAATGTAAGGCATTCCAGAAAAAGCTGGTCATTCCATTTACATCCCTCCACTAAACTAGAATAACTTTAACCCACTAATTAGGAAGGACCCATACCTGCCCAGTAAGTACTGGAAATTGCTAAATATGGCTTTTTTTTTTTTTTTAAGAATTAGTCTGCCTTTGAGACAATATATTTTCCAGAAGTCAGTGGTGGGGCAGAGGTTCCTAAAGATTAGGTGAACTGGTAAAGGTAACTCCCAGCCAAGGACCCACATCTCTGCTGACTTTATCTTCCTGTTTCCCTTGGTCAATAAATGTCCCTTTCATGTAGCCAAGCCAAAGGGACTTTTTCACAGAAAGTGCCTCATGCTCTCTGTGGCTCTGTTTTCTTGAGTCTCACAGTCATTAGAGGCACAATAGCCACCTCCTGCCACTGACATGCCTAGAGTTTTGTGGTGAAGCCCTCAGGGCCAAGGCATCACAATTGGTGTGGAAAGAGGCTTAGGCCCCTTATCCTGACAAAGGAGCTTCTGTTGAGGGCCTTTTCCCTGAAGTGGTTCCATTCAGGCCTAGGCCACTAGCTTAGTCCTTTTAAATTGCCAGCCCCATTGTTCAAGGTATTTCTTGAAAAGAGGAATCCTGTGTAGGTCCTGTAACTTGACTTGTTCAGATAATGCTGAAAACATCTCCCCTAGAGTCTATCACCACAAGACCCAGCACAATCACAACAGTAACCCCCTGTCACCAACTTAAATTGATAATGGCTCTTCCTGTCTCCTTGTACTGGCACAAACAGTATTTCTTTCAATTCTTCTGTGGACACAAAGAGATAGCTTCAATTATACTCATTTTATAAACAATAACATGTGCTTGTCTCTTCAAGCCCAGTGAGCTTGTTGTTGATAAAAATTAGTTCAATGCTGGTTGATAATTACATTACCAGAAATAATTATTGAATTGTCTTTTCTTACTATTTGATATTCATGTGGTTGAACAAAATAAAAAGCTAGATGCATGGTTGGTTGCAAGTCTGTCTCTTGCCTCCAAGTCTTTTCCAGAGAAACACTGCTCTCTACACCTTTTGTCTAATCTGGTTCCATGCTTCTAAAACAGCGGTTCTCAACCTGTGGGTCGCGACCCCTTTGGGGGTCTAAAGACCCTTTCACAGGGGTCACCTAAGACCATTGGAAAACACATATATAATTAAATATTGTTTTGTGATTAATCACTATGCTTTAATTATGTTCAATTTGTAACAATGAAATTGGGGGTGACAACATAAGGAACTGTATTAAAGGGTCGCGGCATTAGGAAGGTTGAGAACCACTGTTCTAGAACAAGAATATACAGCAGGATGCCGAGAAGACCCTGGCTAATATGTCTGTGGTTGATCTAACATAAATATAACAGGGTTTTCTAATAACTACATTATTTTTATGTTAAATCAACCATGGATACAGTATGAAAACTCACATAAAATTGTAATGTAACTCAGGCAACTTCTGAAAATATTTAGGGGAGTGGGCTGCATCAGGAGATATTACTGAGTGGGTGTTTCAAGGGAACAATTTAGGAGCCATTGTTTCTAGTCCAATTCTGCCTCTTGCACATGGGTGTCATAGTCTGTACCTCACAAAAGATGTGTTGACCTTGATTGAGCTCCTAATATTTATCTTGTCTGTAGTAGCAATATTGGCTTTATTACTGAAATAACAGAATTCAGTGATGACATTTCTTTTGTCATAATTTAAGCTAAAATGAGACTATATTTAGTCTTGTTTCAAATTAGAACACACTGTACAATGTGCCATCTGAGCTTCCATAATAAAAACAAGATGTATCTAATATTTACTGAATCTTTATGCCAAACACTTAGCTAAGCACTTTATATGCACTAGTTATAAGTGTTATAAGTTGCCTTTATTAATATCTTCTTTTTGAAGATGAGAAAACAGATGCTTGGAGATGATTATCAACTTGCCCAACAGGAAGTAAGGGCAGAGCTGGGATTTCAAACCAGGACAACCTGAGGTTGAGCCCATGTCCTAACCTACTCTTTATGTGGTTCTTCTCTCTGAGTGATTTAAGAACAGTCCTATAAAGCAATTTCTGATGAGTTATATAGCTTTGATGATATTTTTATATACATAGATATCCATCATAGTCAGTGAAGAAATATAGTTATGCTCATTCATTCAACAAAGGTTTTTGAATCCCAACTATATGCCAGGCTCTATGGATGTAGCTATGAGTAAGGGAAGATCTCTTCCTTGGAGTAGCTAACAGTCATGTGAAGGAGACAGGCATATAAATACAACGTGAAACAATCAAATAATGACAAGATGAAACATTATGTACTATAAAAAAGGCAGACAGAGCACAGATACCACCTGGACTTAGAACTCATAAGGGGAATTGAGATGATGTAGTAACCATAAAGATTGTCCCTCCAAAAGGCTGAATATAGTGAAGGAGAGAAAGGAGCGCAGACAAGGATGAAGGTGAAATAAATCTCAAGCGAGCCTTTCAATTTCCTTGGATAAGTTTTCTGGGCTATTTGAAAACATTTAATTGTTAATTATTACTAGTTTCTAAAAATCAGGTTTATTGGTCAACTTTATTCCAGGCCTTCAAGCAAAACTTCAAGTAAATAGTAGCATGTGGTTCTCATTAATCTCTTTGGTTTTCTTAAAGGCCAATATGAAGGCTTATTGATAATTAATATGTTTAGCAATGTAAACTTTTACATTAATAAAACTGATGCAAAATGACTGCCTCAACCAACCACCGTCATGGTAAAGAGCCAATAGACTTTAACAGTGGTAGAGTTGGAGTATGATAACCCTCAGGAGACTAGTAGCCTTCCAGTTGTCTTATTCTTGAAGATTAAAATATGTATAACTATAACAAAACTCATAGATGTTGCTACATTAAACTTTTGTTAGTTTTTTGAATGACATAATTTTAAAAGCAAAGTGTTTACTTAAATGATCTTCTTATTTCAGGACTAGACATGCTTCCAGTATACATAGTCTATGATTTTTTTATGCATAGTTTTAACACCTACAGTTGTGTAAACTGACAACAATAAGATACCTAATATATGCTGAATTTAGGCTTTTCTTCATCCTTATAAAAACATTCTAGTGCCATCTTCTAGAGGTGCTATTGGTAGACAACAATTTAGTTTAGACAACATAACAATTTTGCATATAAAGAAGTGTTTATTTAATATTGAGGTATACTTATTTTATAATAATGAATGAAAAATGGAAGGCTTGTAATTACAATAGTGGTAAGCAGTATGATCTCATAAACTTTGGTAATTGCAGATAAAATCAGGTTCAACAAAATGGCTTTAATTGAATGCTCATCTAACTTAAGCCATTGTGTTAATCAGGTTATGCTAACTGCTATAACAACATCTCAGTGGCCCTGACTGGTTTGGCTCAGTGGATAGAGCGTTGGCCTGCGGACTGAAAGGTCCCAGGTTTGATTCCAGTCAAGGGCATGTACCTTGGTTGCAGGCACATCCCCAGTGGGGGTTGTGCAGCAGGCAGCTGATGGATGTTTCTCTCTCATCGATGTTTCTAACCCTCTATTGCTCTCCCTTCCTCTCTGTAGAAAAATCAATAAAATATACTTTTAAAAAATCTCAGTGGCTGAATTAGTGCAGTAAAGGTTATGTGACTCATGTTACAGTCACATATGAAGCAGTGTGTATCTCTTTCTGGTCCATGTAGTGATTCAGAGACACAGGCATCTTCTTCCTATGGCCATGCATAAGTAGGGCTTTCAGGACGTTTGTGTCCTCAATCAGATTCCCTGCCTCCATCCGATAGACCCCAGGTGAAAGAATAGGTGGACATCACATAGAAAAGTTGGGAGCAGGGAGACTAGAGGTGATACACATGACTTTTACTCACTTTCTTTGGATAGATTTCAGTTACTGGCCCCAGGTAATTGCCGAGGTACCTGGTCGTGTGCTCAAGGGGGAAAGGAAAGGGGATTCAATGATTATATGGCAATGTCACAGCTGGTCAAATGTGTGTTTGATCGTGAAGAAACAGAAGATTTAGAATCACGTAAAAAATGTTGGGAAGATGATCAAAATTGTCTACAAGAGGCAGGATATGACCAGGGATTTGGTGGCCTCTGGCGCTGTAGGCATACAGCTGCTACTCCTCTTCCCCACTGTCCCCCTGCTCTGTTGCCTGTATGTCTATTGTGGGGTTATGTAAATATGTCCAAAAGTAGGATATGTCCAGTAGGACTACAATAGCTTCTTCTTCTGCAGGAATTAAGTTCTAGACAATTTAAGATGAGATACAAATTGCAAACATTTTTCCTAGAAGACCCAGAATGCAACTGAAAAAACAAACACACACACACACAACTTTCTTTGAAATATTATAGATTTTTCTACCTGACTTTCGAATCTCTGGTCATATCAAGGAAGATATGTAAGTGTGTCACATCATCAGTATGCCCTGGGATGGTCAGGGCAGTGTGTTGGAGGAATGCCTACTAAAAGGGGAGTTGGGGGAGGGTGGAATTGCAGAGTGAAAGTGCCGGGAGCCGGTCCATCCTTGCTGTTTCAAGGGACCTGGCATATATGGCATATTGTTCTTAAAATGTTTGCTCACCTTCTTGGCACTATGTGTTTTAACCAAGGTCTCCTCTCTGGGAAAGATTGTTTCCCCAGGTAGGGATTTTCCCCTGAAGTTAGGGAGGGAATAAAACCCCTCAACTAAGTGCCAGGCGGGTAATTAATCACTTTAACTACGAACAGTCGTGCTTAAGCTACATAATCTTTACTCCCTGGAATGAAGATAAGAAACGCCCTAACCTTTGTAATAGAGATTGATAGGATTGAATCAACTGGTATAAATACAGTTGTAACAAGACAGCAAGACCCAGAACTTAGAACACAGAACTGAGAAGACAGAACCAGGAGAGACAGAACTAAGAAGACAGAACCTACACAGAACTAGAGACAGAAGAACTTCGCTGGAGAGAACATGGCAAAAGATCCTGGACTGAACCTGACTACAGAAATGGGCAAGAGAACCTGACTAGAACCTGGTGACTGAACCTGGCTGGAGAACCTGGACTGAACCTGGCTGGAGAACCTAGCAAGAGAACATGGACACAGAACCTGGCTGGAGATCTGAAGCAGAACCTCTCTGGAGATCCAGACCAGAACTTGGCTGGAGATCCTGGAGAACCTAGCAAGAGAACATGGACACAGAACCTGGCTGGAGATCCTAGCCAGAACTTCGCTGGAGATCCAGACCAGAACTTGGCTGGAGATCCTGGCTAGAGATCCTGGCTAGGCTGCTGATCAACTGAACGCTGTCTCTGCGTCATTCCTTCTTCGCCGACTCCGTCCACACCTTTGGGGACCCCTGGACCTGCTGGGGTTGGACCCCAGCATGAAAGGAGAGAAAACATTGACTCAGAGGGGTTTCCAGGGACTCAGCCAATGGGAGACTTCCCAAGACTTTAGTCAGGAACCCCAGTGATTTCCCACACAGGTGTTCCTTTGTGTCAGCACAGAACATAAACCTTCCCCAACTGGAGACGCAATATCCTATTTCCTCACAGTGTTACAACAACAGAAAGCTAGGAATCCTCTGATCCTTCTATCACACTCACTGTCTCTGGAATTAGATGCTTATCTCCTGTAGAGCAGGGGCTCTGGTCTTCAAATCTAATTTTGTGTCACAAACACAGTAGAAGTTAAAGAACTGCCCACTTGTAACAAATAGGCAGAATCTGCCAGAGACTCTTGAAAAGAAGACTCTCCCCCGAATGCTGACCTCCAAGTGCGGAGGCGGTCCTTTGTCTTTTGTGGGGGCAGCAGGTTACATGGGCTCTACTCTAATAACTGTTTTCACCCTGAAAATAGAAGGTCAGTTCCCTCCACTGGCTTACTTCTTCTTGTGATGTTAAAGGGAATACACGCAGACCGTTTTCATCAGTGCGTGCCATTGCCAAGCATTATCATTCATGCTTGACCATTTTGATTAGACTAAACTGATCATCGGTGCATGATCACATTCTATCATCCCAGATAAGACTAAGCAAAAGCAACAACAGAAACTGTCCCTCTGAGAAAGCTCGCTTCAGCAGCACTTAGCTCAGAGTTGTGCTGAAAAGCCCGCGGTCCTGCACGGGGAAGAAGAAATTAGATGGGGCTTATTGGAAGTGAACCTGTGGCAACTATATATCAGGATAATGACCATGTTCTTCTCACATTACTTCTAAGCCGTGCAATCGGAGGAGCCCTACCAAGCCTTTTTAATCATGGAAAGGACTAATGAAACACTGGCATTCTCGGTGGTGTTGGAATGCTTTGTGTGACCTTGCTGAACCTTGAATTTTCATTATTGTTTCTCTCTTACGGAAATGTTCGCAATTCTGTCTTACATGAAGGGCAGAAAACGGAAAAGAAGCCTGCGATGATGAAGTCAGTTTTCACTGCAGAAGAATGACCTCATTGCTTCCTGAGGGAGCAGGGAGGGAAGGCCAGGTCTTCTCCAGGCCCTGCGGACGCTGTCCTATTGGACGGGGGCTATGAGACCAGGTAGGGTTATACTAAGTATCCCCAAGTTGTTATTAACTAGATTGTCATCCACACAATTTCCTTAATGCAAACTGTCCAGCCTAGAAGAAAATTTGTAAGAGACTTTTGAGCAAGGCATGATAGACTTTTACAAGATAGCTTGTATAGGGATTCTTTTACATTATGGTGAAATAAGTCAGAGGTAGAATAACATGCTTTTTACCCTCATGAATAAAACTGCCTGCTGTCCTGTTCTCTTTTCTGCACAGTCCCTAGACCCTGGACCTCATTTTTCAAGGCTACACCAACTTCCTCCTCTGTTCAGGCCCACCATCTGCATTCCCCTGATTTTTCTTCTAGGGGGGATCATTCCCACCATTCGTTAATCCCATCAAAATGATTCCTCTCAGCCCCTTTCAGAGATCTGCTTTATAGAAGGAAGTAAATTTCATGAACAAATATACAATGTTATTACTGTAGTAGACTCATCCCTTTCATTTTCCCCCTAACACTTATTACAAACCTATTTTGTGCTAGTTTCTAGGAATGAGCTTTCATTTGCCTCCAAAATGCACAAAACCTTTTGGAACTTAATATGTTTTATTTCTCTGATAACATATTTGTATTTTAAAGGGCCATGTATGGCCTTAAGCCAAAGGAACAGATAGTATTTAGCAGTTCAGGCAGAGATAATAGAATGATCTTTCTGGTTGGGGTCTAGAGAAATAGAGGAGATTGCAAAACACTTAGATCCAAAAATAGAGTTAGTTTGACTGTGTTTATGATAGCCCACAACCCAGGTTCCATGGGCTCAGGTTTTGGCTATTCAATTACAATATGGACAGTGGAGAAATCATGACTGAAACAATATGTTTTCTGTATTTGCCTGCAGAAGGAGTCATCATGTAGCATGTCAGTGGTCCTCTGGGAATGTCCCAAACAGCCATTGCCTTCCCTCACACATGATATCTCTGGAGATTTGTGAAATTTGGTTTCCGTGTAGCTGACTCGGTGGATGTGCTTTGGAAGATGAATTGAGAGGGGGATGATTAGGAGCCTGACACTGAATTCTACTTTTGCCTTAGAATATGATCCGATGGACCTGCTGACAAATGAATGTCATTTTCCAGAGCGCAGTTTTTACTCTTTAAGGAAATGGAAGGTTCTCAGGGTAACTTGATACCAACTATCCTGTTAATTGCCATAATTTTCTTGTCTCAAGTCAGGTTTGCAGCCCATCCTCACAGGATAGATCCTATAAACCTTTTAGTCGGGGACAGTATTTGACAAACCCCAGGTACACATAGAATTGGGCTACAGGGGTGGAGGCACCTATGCCAGAAACTGTTCTAAGAGAAGGAAAACAACAGACCCTTCATAATTTGATGACTTTTCACCTCATTCCCAGGCCCCGTGTTCCAGTGAGGGGAGGCCAGGCATTCCTGTCCACATGAGGAAAGCTTTCCAATCAAAACCCAAAGCTGTGTTTCTGGAGCGTTTCGTTTAGAAGGCCCATTATTAATGCGCAAACATGGTTTTCAAAAAATCAAGTTGTTTCTAAAGTAGGGTGTCGTCTGAAATCAACAAGATGACTCAGTTGTTTTTGGAAACTGGTTTCTGCTTTGAGGTGAGGGGCCCATCATGTGGTGGAAAGGACACTTAGCAGTCAGAACCTGTGGGCTCAGCCCCTGCTTCCAGGTATGTGGCTGCCCAAAGCCCCCAGACAGGTATCCATGGCTCCCAGGAAGCTCACCTTGTAGAGGAAGACCAGGACGACGTGAGTTTCTGTGTTTCTTCCTTAGTTAAAACTCTACGATTTTAAACATTTGGCTGATGACACTGGTCTCTAAAGTCACTCTCAAATGATAGACTTGGCAAGTCATTGGGCATCTCCCGTAGCACATCACCTTTCTCTATGTTTCACTTAAGGTCACTCATCTTCCTCCAGGGCCCTTGTTTTATTCCTCAGCACAGTCGTTCTGGCCGAGACTCAATCTCTCTTCCAGTTACCCTTGAGATGGGGTGTGTGGCGATTCCACTGAAGTTCCTGCCACATTCTTTTGTTGTCCTTCTCATGTTCAGCAATGACCCTGAACTCAGCCCACAGGCCACATTTTTTTGTTGGATGTTTTTGTTGTTGTTTTTTTCCTAATCAATTGATATAATGCTGCTAGAAACTTTGCTATAGCTGTGAGGTCTTTTAGGATTAATTATGGTGAAACTTCAGGAGGGCTACAGCCCAGCCTTAAGCTACACGGGCAATTTGAGCAGGAGAAAATCACTCCAACTTAAATTCTAATAGGCTTATCAGAGAAAAAAATGAAGCAGTTTATAAAACACTCCCCTACTGGTTGAAAGGTGGAAGGCAGGTGGGAGGAGGAGGCTGGAGTTGGTGTTCCAGAGGTTAGGAGATGTGTAAGACTCACTAAGAGAGGGAGTCAAAGGGAAAATATCCAGAATTCCAAATTAATCAACTCCGCGTGCTTCTTCTCTGCCTTCTCCCAGTCTCACGTGCAGGTTTTAAATCAGTCAGAGGCATTAGCTTACGGCCTCACGTTTGTGACAGTCATGGGTACTCATGGCAGGCTACCTGGGCTTTCCATGCGGGCGCTCTCCTCTGGGGATGAAAGTGAAAACATCCGCCACCCACGGGCCTCACTGAAGCTGACTCCACCTGCAACTAGAGGAGGCCGTGGCCTCCATCCTAAATAGCCATGCATGTGGAGTTGCAGAATTTTCTGTGTAGAGAAATGGAGGCCCAGAGAGGGTAAGTAAATTCTCCGGGACTACACAGCTTGATGGACACGGACCCAGGAAAATAACTCAGATCTCCACTCCTCCAGCTGGTTCTTCTTTCTGTAGCTCCTGCTTTCTTGTCTCAGAGAGTGCGGGGGATAACTTTCTAACTTTTTTTTAGAAAACATTGACATGGCACCCCCAAACTGGTTATATTTATTCTGCTGATTATTTGGCTTCGCCATTTTGTCCTTAAAATTCTTCCCATTCCCTGAATTGGTGTCTGTCTAAAGGTTAGGAAACTAAGTTCTGCCTCTGATACTATTCATTAGACTGTCTTTGATTTAAGTTTGAAAAATATGGAGAAGTTCTAAGGGAGCTGGTGGTAATTTCATCATTCTGGTGTTGACTCCCTACCCCTCACGTTGACAAGTAAAGAGGCTGACATATAAGCACACATTCTGGGTGGAAAGCTAGGAAACATTGTCTGTAGTTTATTTTATACCTATAGATAGATAATACTTAAGCAACTTTATGGGAATGTTTTAAGGCCTTTCTACTGATGTCTAGGCAGAAAATACAATGTGTTCTAAAAACACTCAAATTCAGTAGGTACTGCCAGGGTAAAGCTAATATGAAAATAACTGCTTGTAAGAAAATGAACACAAAGCTCCGGTAGTGGCAGCAAATAATGTGTATGAGGTAGATAATAAATAATACATTAAGCCCTTGTATCGTTCCCACTTCTGTCAAGGTAAAAAATGTGATATTTGTTGCTGGGCTCATAATTACTTTTATGCTTAAAACAGGGGAAAAAAAAATTGGGTTGTTGATACCAGAAGGTATGAGCTAAGTGTTTGTGTTGTTGCTGTTTTCCTGTGAGTATGAGGGTAGAGGTAGCATGAGGTTGTATTTTTCTTTAAAGGGAAGGGAGTGATTAGCACTGTCCTTTTTCTAACCAACCACCCAAGAAAGCAAGGGCTTTACCATTCCAGCCATTCGTGAGATTGTTTTGTCTTTCTGAGCTTTGTGCTTGTGGAGATTATAAAAGAGGGAAGAAGAAAACATGGGGTGATCAGGGTTAGGGAATGGTTTGTAGAACAAAGGATAAATATTAACTAAAGGTAATGATTCTGAATTTCCAAAAACAACATATTTTTGTCTAGCCAGATAGATTATGTGGAAATAGTATAATCCTTGAATCTTATTTCAATCAGGGTTTCTAGCCTACAGTCCCAATAGCCTCCTTCTCTATTATTGCCTTCCATATTTTAAGGAAAATCATTTGCAATAATTTCATCAAGAATATTAATGTTTCTCCAGCTGATGTCTGGATGTACTATTTGGGACAGAACTTGGGCACCCTGTTGAAACATCTGAACCCTAGAACAACTGAAGCAAAGATCTAGAGGTGAATGCAAGCTAGCGGTCCCACTGAGTCAGCTTCCTTCCTCGTAGCACGAGATCCAGGAGAACCAAAATCTGTCTTCTGTGAATTTCAAGGCTAAAAATAATGTACTTGGAGCTACAGCAGCTGAAGGCTGAAATCGGACTTGATATTCCACAATCGTAGCCACATTGTCTCTTTTCCCTTTGTCCTCTTCCATTCCTGACAGAAACCATTTGAAGTTTTATTTTAAATCACCTGGCTTGTTGGCATAAGGAACCTGCAATTTAGATTTGTGATTGTTTAGGCTTAGAGTGTGTGTGTGTAGGAGAGAGAGAGAGAGAGAGAGAGAGAGAGAGAAAGATCCTGTCAGTGTTTAATTAAATCAATGTAAAATGCTATTTGAGCCTAAGGCAAAGACTTTTCCTTTACTCATTTAATGTCACACAGATTATGGCAAGCTTTTCATTTGTATAATTTGTCATGTACTGCCATTGCCTTTTAAGCAAGCATGCTGGCTTAGTCAAAATCATTCATTTAAATGGGAATAAAGTTTAATTACTCCCTTTTACCTTTACACATGTGTTACAAATCATGTAGTGTCTTGAAGAGAATGCATTGAAGAAGCAAGAAGATTTCCATTCTAGTCCCAGGACTGCTTCTACTTAACTGTGTGACTTTGGATAAGTCACTTCCTGTGATAGTCACTATGGGGATAACTGCTAACAACAACAACAACAACTCACAATAGGGATTTTTCTCACTCAAGTACGAGTCACATTTAGGTTGTAAGATGGGCCATGTAGTACCTGCACCATAAGCATGAGAATCCTGTAAAGCAGCACTTAGGAATGCCTTGGGGAAAACAACAGGGAGCAAGCTGAAAGTGTGATATTATGAAGGTTTGCTCCTCTATTTTAGTCATCTGTGACTAAAACCAAATTTTAACTAGTTTAGCAAAAATGATAGACTTATGAGCCAACGATACCCACGGCAGTCCAAGCAACACCAAGCCCTGGGAAGAACCAGCAGCATCTTGCACTCAGGGAGGAGGACCGGGCCTTTGTGTGACTCTAGTGTTTTCATTCTCTGGCTCTCTCTGCAGTTTGGATTCCTCTTCTCTCCTGTGGACCAGAGTCTTCCCACTGCGTTGTATAGAGACATGGTGGTTGATGACTCATGTTTTATGTATTTTATTTGTTTGTTTGTTTTTAATCCTCACCTGAGGATATATTTCTTGATTTTTAGAGAGAGGACAAGGGAGAGAGACACACACACACATCAATGTGAGAGAGAGCAATTGGTTGCCTTCCATACATCCCTGATGGGGATGGAATCTGTAACCTAGGCATGTGCCCTGACTGGGAATTGAACCTGCAACTTTTCAGAATATGAGATGACATTCCAACCAACTAAGCTATACCAGTCAGGACTGTTTTATATATTTTAAATATTCATATTTTGGAAGGGAACTGACTTGATTGTGATAGTTTCTATTTGCAGAAACATGAGGAGTTTAATACTGATATGGGTGGGTGTGGTGTACCACAACCATCAACTATACCCAAGGGACAGTCACCCTCTAGTAATATAAAGGATAGGGGGGAGAATAGCATCTTGTTTTTCCACCTAAATGACTATCTTCTTGACTGAATGTCAAAGGTGCCCAGTATCTCATAATCGTGCCCCACAATTATGAACATTATCTTTCTCTCGTATATCACATTTACCTTTCCCTTTGTCCTAGATCCTAAGATCCATATTTTCTACTAGGTTAATCCAATAACTTAACCGCTGCTTAAGGGCTTATGAGTAATTACTCATGGGTGCATTTTCATAGAAGTATCCCATAACTTTAACTGTAAGAGGAACATTCAATGTTTACTGGGCACTTACTGCATGCAAGGAAGGCACTGCGCTGGAAAATGTGGGCAATACCAAGTCAGTGAAGATGTATTTTGGCTGGTGTGGGAGAAAAGCTTGTTGGCCCTGGTGTTAGATTGCTAAAAAGTTCAACCTTTGCCACCTGGCAGTATTATCCTGGGGTAACTAGCCTGACTTCTGTGCCTCGTCTCTCCCTTTGAAAATGGTAGGGATAATAGTAACTATCTCATAGACTTGTTTGTGAGATTTAAATGATGCATACAAACATGTACAATGCTTAGCCCAGCAATTGACTCATTGTAAAGGTGCAATGATTCTTACCTTTCAAACACTAAACCATATATAGTTCATCATTGCTTAAGAAGACGGATTTAGTCTGCCCTCTCAAACTGTTTTTCTATGATATACATTTTTGTTACTGCCTTGTATTTAAAGAGTCACCATCAAAACCCCATTTCATCATTTTAGAGAATCTAAGCACTTTGTTCTTAGTCCCTTAGTCTTAACTTGAACTTTTCCTCTGTAGCCTGTAATTTGTTCAGACATAATTCTGGTGATGTCTCTAGACAATCAAAGCTACTAGGACATCTGTAACATCTTTACTGTGTATCAGTCTTCCTGCCATGTGCTATCTCCCTCTCTCTCTTATTCTGAGTGAATTTTATTTCAAGTGGTGCCCTCCTCACACATTAATTCCAAATTATGGTTGTGAACTAATCCATTCAAGTGTAATTTGACCACAAATGCAGACAACTTTTCTGTTAAATTTGACCTTTCTGTATCAACATAACTAATATAAAAAAATCAAGAAAGAAAATGAAGATTTATCATGCTAAAGTAAAACTCTAAGGATTGTTTTTTTTCTTTCTTCCTCTTGGGTTCTGAACTCTGCTGTAACAATACTAAAGGAAACCATTTTTGAGTATTTTTGTTCTCAGATTTATGCTAGCAAACCATATACTTATAATAGACCCCACCAATCATAAAGGATGCTAACATAAATGGAGCACTGACTCTGTGCTATACATTCTATATAGTTCTTTTTACAACACAGTCAAGTTTGTTATTAACCTTAAGACTCAGAACAGAAATTTGCCCCAAGTCCCACAGCCAGTGAATATCAGAACTGAGATTTGGACCCAGGTTAGCCTAAATCTAAAAGATTTGCTCTTTCTGTTCTACCATCCTCATTATTCAAGACTCCATCAGCCTAATATTCAAGAGAAAAAATGAAGACCACTAACCAATTTATTAAATAGAGATAAACGTGCAACTACTTTGGCTATGTATCCATTAAAATAATTCATTGGCTTAAAATGTGGATTCTTCTCATGTTCCTTGAAGTTATGAAGTGAGACAAGAAATACAGCTGTGAGTGACCAGCTCATGTCCCTTGATTATATGTACTTTTTGCTGAAGATCTTTTGGGGTCCACATTTTTACATTAACAAGCAAACCTACTCCTCAATAATGCACTGTGGGAGATCCCAGGTTCTAGAGCTATCAACAGATTGATAGTCCCAATTGACCTCTCCATGCCATTTTTTAATAAAATAGTGATGATATTAAAAATACCAATATCTTAGCTTATTGTGAGAAATGAATAAGTGGATATTTTTTTGAGCAGTTAGAGCAGCGCCTTATTCCTGATAAACACTCACAAAGGATTGACCGTTCCAATGACTAGAAGTACAACTAGGGCCTCAATCAGTGTCACTGCTGAATTCCCCCTTTGACAGCTATAAATCTAAAGTGTCTCTAGCTTTAGAAACGATAATCATTTAATTTCATTTGGATTTCTGCATTGCCAACCAAATTAACCAATTCACTGCGGTATTTAGGATTTAAAAAAATATCATTTTTAAAATTCTCATTTCCAGACCCTAAAACCTCCTTCTTGTGTATAGCTGTTTTGAGTTGACCAAATATTTAGAAAAAAATCTCTTTAAAATTACCAAGAGAGCAACTTATTCCTCTTTCAAAGATTTTATCTCAATGTTTCATGTTAGAAGTTAATAAAAAATCTATTACATTTAATGAGGATATCTTCATTTACTCACTTCATATAGACTGGAGATAATTTTCATAAGTAAACTCAGGCACAACTAAAGAAAGCAAAGATATTTATTGAGGCTTAAATATTTTGCTTCATTTTAATGCAAATTGATTTCTTCAAATTCTTAAACTTTCTTAGGATTAAACAGATGTTGGGTCAATCTATGGGAATGAAGTATTGACACAAGAATGCAAATACTGTAGGGCTGTGCACCAGGCTGTTTTCTCAAAGCTGTTTTTCAAGAACTTCCCAAGATCCCCCTTCTTCTGGGGTCCACACATCTGCCCACCTCCTGCCTGTCACAGGCAGTGCTAGGGACGTGCTTTCCAACTTGGAGTGGCCAAGAGTGGGTCAGATGAAGTTTTTACCGGGGAAACCTTCACCGCCTGTCACTGCACTCCTGCCCACGTGCACCCCCAGATTCACATTGATTCTGAGGCTGAGTCAACCCCCACACACAAAATGGCAGAGTAAGCAGCTTTTATCTTCCACCAAGTATTTCCAGTGGTTATGTTTTTAAACCAAAGTTCCATGTTTATTATGTAATTTTAAAAGTCTCCTAGTTCTACAATGTTTCTTAAATTGTACGCCCAACTCCCCATGAACATTTTCTTTTGTAGGAAATTTTGAGATTAATGTAGGAACTCTACAGGTGCCCACTTAGGTTCCAAATCTGACTCTCACACTATTGTGGGACCATGTTGCCTCAGTGTCCTTATCAGCAAAATGGGGATAATAATAATAATAGTACCTTCCCCACAAGATTTATAAAGTACCTAAAATATTATTTGAAATGTGATACCATATGAATTATATTATAACAATTTAATTAGATTTCTTTTATTAAATTATTACAAAAATATTACTATTCTTCAGAATTAACTTCCAAATTATTTTTTTTCTTTTCTTTTCTTTTTTTAATATATATTTTATTGATTTTTTACAGAGAGGAAGGGAGAGGGATAGAGAGTTAGAAACATCGATGAGAGAGAAACATCGATCAGCTGCCTCCTGCACACCCCCTACTGGGGATGTGCCCGAAACCAAGGTACATGCCCTTGACCAGAATCGAACCTGGGACCCTTCAGTCCACAGGCTGATGCTCTATCCAGTGATCCAAACCAGCTAGGGCTCAAATTATTTCCATGATCCCTTTGATGTTTACTATCATATCTCTAGTTAACATGCTTATGTTGCTATTTATTTTTTCAGTTTTAGGGACTTGGTTTTATGGAAGATGAGTATGTTTATTCTCACTTTGCCCCACCATACTCACCCCCACGCACATATAACCACACTCATGCACCCACTCACACTCATCCATAACCCTCCAATACAGTTAGATCATAATTTTGATGAGATCAACACTCATTATTTACCCTATTATGACCTTTTGTAAATCTTATTTACTTTTCCATTCTAAACTTTCATTTGCTTAATTTGCTTAATTTTTTACATAGTTGCCACTAATTCAACCCAAATTATCTGTAATTGTCTGAACCTCTTTTTAAAGCATTTAGTGACACCAGGAAGTTATGAATTATGTCATCTTTTTGAAGAAGCTTCTTCCAGAGCCAGCCTGTTCTGATTGCACAGTTATCATTCTGGTCTGTTTCTGGGACTCCTAATTATTTGGATGTTGAACTTTCAGTAATGTTGTTTCAATTTCTTATGTACTTTCATGCATTTTCTATCCTTGATCTTTGTGCATTACTTTCTAGGAGAACTTTCCATCTGCACATATTTCTGTTTGGTGATAATCAATGGGCAGAAAGTCAGAATATATAGAAATTGGCCAAATCCTGTTATCAATAATGTTTGAGGTTGGAGGGCAAGTGATTTAGCTCCTTTGGCCTTAATTTCCTTATCTGTAAGCTATAAGGAGTTGTACTAAACTAGATATTTCTGAGCTTGGCTAATTCTATAAAGGTGTCAGAAGCAGATCTCTGCCAAGGGCAGAGAGAAATAACACAACTCTCACCCCTTTGCTCCCCAAACAGAGCAGGGTATTTTGGCCTTTTTCATCTAAGTTTCTAAGATTCTTGTCATTTGATTGCTTTTTGGGGGGGAGATCATGTTTTTATCCCCATTTTTTAAACTGGTTTTGGTGATGTCAAAGGTTCTTTTTGTCTCTGAAATCCTGTGACTTGATGTGATACCCCTTCTACTGTTCTGATCTTTGAGACTTGTAGCATGGAGACCTCCCATGGTGACTAGTGAACTGATGCATGTATGATCACAGCAACAGTCCCTTTCATTACATGACATGCAGTTTCTTCCATGGTTCTGGAACTAGACTGTAGGTGCTGAGAAGTCTTGACAGTCAGCTTGAATTAATAAAGAAATATGGTAATAGACAGGAGGTCTCACATTGCAGGCTTAGGAAAGATTATAATAGCTCTGACAGTGTGGAAATGGTCCTTAATTTTTTAAGAAACATGGACTACCTCAGCAGGCGGATGCTTACGGATTACTAATCACTTACAGCTCTGTTGGAAACCAGTTATCCATCATCGCAATGTGGACAATGTTGCCGGAGAGAATTTTAGGAGGTTTGAATGCAGAATGCACTGAGAATGCAGCACAAAAAGAGTTATTTCTTCCAGGCGATGAATTGTATTTTGGTCTCGGAGATAAATTGTATCATTAGACATTTTTATGTACTGTCTGGCTGTGTACCGGCACCAATAGCTTCTACTCACCCAATGCTCATTACAAAGTACTAGAAGCAAGTGGCAACTCTTGTCGAGTATCAGGAGACATGGGGATACTAAAAATGAGCAGAATCTCTTCCTACTAAACATTTGTACCTAGAAAGAGTGTTCCAGCAGGTTCTTACTAATAGCGGAGAGTAGGTAATGCCAGAGAAATTAGGAAAACAATTATACAAGTATTATGAGTATTTCATTGGTCATATTTTATTATATTTTAATGAAAATTACAGAATAAATTAGAGTATAACAAATAACTAGAGTTTAAAGAGCAGAAAATGTTGCTTAGATGGCGGAAAGAGAATGTACTTAAACACGCAAATCAATCTTTCTCCAAACCAAAAGGGATAATTCAGTAGTAAATATGACCTATGCAATTACAGCTGGCCCTTGAACAATTCAGGGTAAGTGACACCAAACCCCTGCACAGTTGAAAATTAGTGTATAACTTTTCGCTCCCCCAAAACTTCACTACTAATAGCCTACTGGTGACTGGAAGCCTTGCCTATAACATAAACAGTTGATTAACACATATTGTGTATATTTTATGTATTACATAATGTATTCTTAGTATAGTAAGATAAATTAAATATTATTTAAAAATTCTAAGAAAGATAAAATACACTTACAGTATTTATTGGAAAAAATGTGTATATGAATGGACCTGCACAGTTCAAACTTGTGGTTTTTTCAAGGGTCAACTGTAATAAAAAATAGGATTATAATTTTTATTTGAAAAATATATTTTATTTTATAACTAATATATTTTTAGGGTACAAAATGGAAGCATGCAGAAAAATAAGAATATAAAAGCACTAGTACTACTTTTTCATTCTTTCCAAGCTGGTAATTCTTTTGCGACTTATTTTACAAGGTTGTAGATATGGTTAAGATGGGTGGTTCTCAAACTTTAGTATCAGATCCACCTGGGCAGCTTGTTAAAGCACAAATGGGGGACACCCCAAAGTTCTGACCCATTAGGCCTTTCGGGGGTTCCACTTCTAACCAGGTCTATTGGATGCCAATACATCTGGTCTCCTGATTGGCTATTTGAAGCAAGAATAGAGTTCAAGGTCACAGATTCCTAAAGATAGTCAGCCAGACCTCATGTCCTCATTATTTCTTCCCGCTGATTCCACAAAATAGAAAGTGATTGATTTATACCAACAAATCAAATGAACTTATATCATCTACTAAGGCAGATGGTGTGATACCAAAGAAACAAACAATCACTGAAGTTATTTGTTTTCCTTTTAATCACCAAAGATGGAAAATCTAGTTATTCAGTCCTGGGAACCAGGAAAATCCTTTCAGGCTCAGAAAATCACTCACTGGCTCATTTTCTTTCATCACCATGTTTTACTCATCAGAAAGATAAAGTATGAACTACAAATCTGTGAGTCTTATATCTGTTAATTATTGACTAGAAGAAGACTTTATGGCAAATGGTGGGTTTCAGCTTTGATAAATAATGGGTTTGATTCTGCCCAATGACAGATGTGTGTAATTCTCATTAAAGTCAGTGGCAGTTGCACAAAAACATCAAAGCAAAACAGTGTCTTTTACAGAATGTTCTCATTTGGTAAATTATTCACTATCTCCCCAACAGTAGAAACATATGCTATTGTTCTCTGTGGGGAACAAGAAAAACTCTTTTAGGCAGGATGTAGTTTCAAATTTTTGACTTGGAATGTGCAACTAAGATATGGCATAAAAAGTTTCCACTCAGAAACCCTTAAATAGATAGGAATTAATAACTGTATTGAACGCTGCCATACTTGCGCTATGGAGTAGGAGGGTTAGTGGCTACCTGGATGGAGACCTGCTTATCTCTGGATTTTCCAAATATCAAGCCAGTCCAATGGACTTTAACAAAATTTGGCAACTACCAACAGCATTTCAATCAGTGACTGAGACATCTAAAGGGAATGTGGTCATTGAAAAATGTAGATGCAGCTGATAAGGTTAGTAGGTTTAAATATTAAGCAGCAAGTTGGGAGACTGAGCTAAATTCTTGTCCTCATTTTAGCATTGAGAGTCTCTGTACCTAGAAGTGCCTCAATTGACACGTCTATAAAATGGAGAAAATACTGGCTGTCTGTTCTGTCCCCCTGGGAAGCTGTGCCCAACAATATTGGAAAACACGTTGAAATAATCAAAAGCACTAAATTAATTAGAAAAATAAGCAAATTCTCACTGTCAGGGCTCTTACATAAATACATAAACCTTTCCCTCTGATTGCCAGGCTAGGTTTGTGGGGATATGAGTCTCCTTTAACATAGCCTTTCAGAACCTGAGGTCTTCTGCAATGAGAGATATTTAATCATTAAATGGGATGATGGCCAAGGTCTGGATGTCTGTGTATATGACCAACTGTCTCCAACCCAACTAAATGTTTCTCTAATTCTTCATCAGCAGTATATTTTCATAAACTTAAGGAAACAAAGAAAGAAAAAAACTCTAAAAATAAGTAAAATGAAAGACTGTCTTATGTTTATTCTTTGTTTGTTCCACCACCATTCTCACAAGTATACCTTATTTTGAGACTCTTTGTTTAACTGCATTTTTTCAGATACTCCAGTACTCTATAATTATTTGTAGTTCACAGCATAACTTTTAATTAGAAATGGCTGTTTATAAACCATTTAAATGGTTTCTAAATAAAACTCAAACTTTCATAAAGCAGCAGTACTTGAGAAGAAGGTGGAAACAAAGTCAATGCAAGTAGTATTTTCTTCCTTCAATATGAAAGTGCTATTGGAAGTGATGAGACTCCTATCTGATGTAGAATTGCATGATGGGGGGATAGGTATGAGTACATTCAGTGTGTTCAACATGGCATTGGTGTAGGACAACTGGAGAGAGGAACATGCATAAATGAACTAGATTTGACTGCTGCTTCTTCAGTTCTCTTGAAGTCTTCAGGCGAAATGGCATTGAACTGTCATCCACTGCTGTTTAATCTGTGGGCTCCGCCCGAGTTTATTTTGAAATGCTGTGCAAGTCTTATTCTATAGACCCTGGGATGTGATTATTTAAATGCAAAGTTGTGAGCAACAGTGAAACCACCTGCTCTGTATTGCTGTTTCCAGGCGGGGGGCATCTGTAAGACTGGGGTCAAAGGGGCTCATTCCACATTCTGCACGCCCCAATGTGGAAAGGATATCTGCTGTCAACGTGGTCTTAGAGATCTGGTTCCATTTGGAGCATATTTGGAAAAGAGGAGTTTCGTGACATAACTTCAGCAAGACACTGTTTCCTTCCTCCTTCTCCTAGTCCTGTCCTCATCCACCTGCTCCCCCTCCCACCCTTCTCCTCTCTCCTCCTCTTCTGTTTTCCTCTTCTTCCCCCTCATCTCCCTCCTCCTGCTCTTCTATTTCTTCTTTATCTGTTTTTAGAGCCATGGACCTTGTGGTATCATGATTAAAGTTCCGTGATAGATGCATGGACCTCCCATCTCTGCTCCCCCTCAATTACAGTGTTTCTCAAACATCACTGTGCCCAGGAGTCCCCTGGGTAAAATGCCGATTCTGATTCAGGAGGTTTGAGATAGGGAGAGATTTTGCATTCAAACAAGCTCCCAGATGATGCTGATGCTCTGTGATCCTAAGAAAAGTATCGAGTTTAGATTTATACCAGCATTTGGGTTTAATATGGTAGGTCAAAATTTTTTAAAATATATTTTTATTGGTTTCAGAGAGGAAGGGAGAG